>NC_135330.1:14562282-15189574 GCF_023851605.1 Tamandua tetradactyla | reverse complement strand
TCACGACAGAGACCAAAAAGACAGCGTACCCCATTCTGGAACAGCTGAACGGGCAGGGAGAATCCGCTGCAGTGAGATACCCGAGGGGCGCACGTTTTCCCGGCCGGGGCGGCTGGCGACTGGGGTCCCCTCCACGCACGTGGCTCCCGGGTCTGACTGGGAACGTTGGATAGCGGGACCCTCCCCTCATGCTTGGCGTTTCGGGCCAGCTGGGCAATTAGGACCGGCACTCCCCCAAGCCGCGGCGGCCAGCGACCCCCACCTCCACGCGCGGTTTCCCGGGCCGACTGCCGTGCAGACAGACAAGCGCCACGAGCGCCACCTACTGGGCAGGAAAAGAAAAACAGAGCCCAGAGATTTCACAGAAAAAGCTTTCAACCAGCTGGGTCCCACACCCAGGGAAATCTGATCAAATGCCCAGACACCAGCAGAAAATAATGGATGACGCTCGGAAAATTGAAGATATGGCCCAGTTAAAGGAACAAACCAATAGTTCAAATGAGATACAGGAGCTGAGACAACTAATGCTGAATATACGAACAGAAATGGAAAAACTCTTCAAAAACCAAATCAATAAATTGAGGGAGGACATGAAGAAGACATGGGCTGAACAAAAAGAAGAAATAGAAAATCTGAAAAAACAAATCACAGAACTTATGGGAGTGAAGGACAAAGAAGAGAAAATGGAAAAAACAATGGATACCTACAATGGTAGATCTAAAGAGACAGAAGCTACAATTAGTGAACTGGAGGATGGAACATCTGAATTCCAAAAAGAAACAGAGACTATAGGGAAAAGAATGGAAAAACTTGAGCAGGGGATCAGGGAACTGAATGACAGTATGAAGCGCACAAATATACGTGTTGTGGGTGTCCCAGAAGGAGAAGAGAAGGGAAAAGGAGGAGAAAAACTAATGGAAGAAATTATCACTGAAAATTTCCCAACTCTTATGAAAGACCTAAATTTACAGATCCAAGAAGTGCAGCGCACCCCAAAGAGAATAGACCCAAATAGGCGTTCTCCAAGACACTTACTAGTTAGAATGTCAGAGGTCAAAGAGAAAGAGAGGATCTTGAAAGCAGCAAGAGAAAAACAATCTGTCACATACAAGGGAAACCCAATAAGACTATGTGTAGATTTCTCAGCAGAAACCATGGAAGCTAGAAGACAGTGGGATGATATATTTAAATTACTAAAAGAGAAAAACTGCCAACCAAGACTCCTATATCCAGCAAAATTGTCCTCCAAAAATGAAGGAGAAATTAAAACATTTATAGACAAAAAGTCACTGAGAGAATTTGTGACCAAGAGACCAACTCTGCAAGAAATACTAAAGGGAGCACTAGAGTCAGATACGAAAAGACAGAAAAGAGAGGTATGGAGTAAAGTGTAGAAAGAAGGAAAATCAGATATGATATATATAATACAAAAGCCAAAATGGTAGAGGAAAATATTATCCAAACAGTAATAATACTAAAAGTTAATGGACTGAATTTCCCAATCAAAAGACATAGACTGGCAGAATGGATTACGACCCAGCAATACCACTGCTAGGTATCTACTCAAAGGACTTAAGGGCAAAGACACAGATGGACATTTGCACACCAGTGTTTATAGCAGCATTATCTACAATTGCAAAGAGATGGAAACAGCCAAAATGTTCATCAACAGACGAGTGGCTAAACAAACTGTGGCGTATACCTACGATGGAATATTATGCAGCTTTAAGACAGACTAAACTTATGAAGCATGTAATAACATGGATGGACCTAGAGAACATTATGCTGAGTGAGTCTAGCCCAAAACTAAAGGACAAATACTGTAAGGTCCCACTGATGTGAACCGACATTCGAGAATCAGCTTGGAATATATCATTGGTAACAGAGACCAGCAGGAGTTAGAAACAGGGCAAGATAATGGGTAATTGGAGCTGAAGGGATACAGACTGTGCAACAGGACTAGATACAAAAACTCAAAAATGGACAGCACAATAATACCTAAGTGTAATGTAACTAGGTTGGAACACTGAATGAAGCTGCACCTGAAATATGGTTTTTTGTTTGTTTGTGTGTTTGTATCTTTTGTTTTTGTTTTTTTTCTTTTTCCTTTATATATATATATATTATTAGTATTATTATTTTAATTCTCTTCTCTATATTAACATTCTATATCTTTTTCTGTTGTTTTGCTAGTTCTTTTCCTAAATCGATGTAAATGTACTAAGAAATGATGATCATACATCTATGTGATGATACTAAGAATTACTGAGTGCATTTGTAGAATGGAATGATTTCTAAATGTTGTGTTAATTTCTTTTCTTTTTTTTGATTAATAAAAAAATTAAAAAAAAATACTATATTCAGTAAGTTCATTTATCTTAAAATATGAATAATGCATTCACACCAAGGAAAGACTAACTGATGCAGCATGGGTTATCACTGCAGACAAAAAATATGATTTTAAACTTATATAAGTTTCCTAAGACTGCTAACAAATTGCCACAAACTTGGTGGCCTAAAACAATAGAAGTTTATTCTCCAAAATCAAGATGTCAACAGGATTGGTTCCTTCTGGAGGCTCTGAGGCAGAATCTGTTTGATGGCTCTCTCCTAGCTCCTGGTCACTGCCAACAGTCCTTGGCATTTCCTGGCTTGTAGCTGAATCACTCCAATCTCTGCCTCTGTCTACACGGGGCCACCATCTCTGTGGCTGTGCCTTGTCCCTTCTCACGAGGACACTTGTCATTGGATTTCTGGTCTGCCCAAATAATCCGAGATCTCATCTCGAGATCCTTAACTTATTTATATTTGCAATTATATCTTGAGATCCTTAACTTAATTATATCTGCAAAGACCCTCTTCCCAAATAAGGTCACAATCGTAATGAAACTATTAAGAGAATTCAACATGACCACAGTAATAGCCATGGATCGGTTGTTATATTTACACTGGGATGTATCAGACTTTATAACCAACATATGAAAAATCAAACACTGATATCAAACCAAACAAAATGTTATAAAGTTAGGATATTAAATTTAAGCCCCATGGTAACCGCAAAGAAAATATTGGAAAAATATGCACACAAGGAAATGAGCAGGGATTCACTACATAAGATCAACTTAATAAGAAACAGGCATCATTGAAATAATTGAGGGACAAAAATGGTATGAGACTTTTAGAAACCAAAGTGTAAAATGTCAAAAGAAAGTCCTGTATTATTAATAGTTATTTAAAATGTAAATGGTCACATTGTTGCTGGGAGTACATATGCAGCCATATGGAAAACAGTTTGGTGGTTCCTCAAAAAGTTAAACATAAAATTACCATGTGAATTATTACTTTTAGGTATATGCTCCAAAGAATTGAAAGCAGAGACTCAAACAGATCTTTGCATGCTGATGTTCATAGCGGCATTATTCACAATTGCCAAAAGAAGGAAGCAACCCAAATGAGCATCAGCTGATGAATGGATAAACACAATGTGGCATAGACACCTACATATTATTCAACTGAGAAAAGAAATGAAGTCCTGATACATGTGACAACATGGATGAACCCTGAAGACATCATGTTGCATGAAACAAGTCAAGCACAAAAAAGACAAACATTGTATGATCTCACTGGTACAAAATAGAATAAGCAAACTCACAGAGTCAGATTCTAGACTATAGGTTATTGCGCGATGCTGAGGATACGGAATAGGGAAATGAGGCTTAAAATTTGCAGGGTTCCTGTTGGATAATGGATGGTGGTGATGGTAGCACAGCATTGTGAATGTAATTAGCTGCACTGAAATATATGTATCTGAATGTGGTTACAAGGGAAAATGTTAAGTTGTACATATGGTAATAGAATAAGCATTTTCTAAAAGATCTGTGAAACTGCACTACACAAACAGTGAACCTTAAGTTAAACCCTGGGCTACAGTCAAGACTACAATTACAAAAAAAGTGCTAAGCTACCACACCAATGCAACGTGTTAATAATAGGATGGTTTAAGGGAATCCTGTGTTTTACACATTATAGTACAGTAAACCCACAATTTCTCTAAAAATAAAAAGAAAGATAAAGGATTACAGCCAAAAAAGAGGAAGCTTGCGTTCATGAACACATTTGTAATTAATAGAAATCAGGTCTTATGCAGGTTGACTCCATCAGTTTGAATATTTTAGAAGAAATAACAGAAAACCCTAACTCATTTTGGCTTAAACAGAAGGGATTGTATTTCTTCATATATTTAGATGTTCAGAGGTTGGGACACTCCAGGCCACCAAACGCTTCTTCTCTGTGATTTTCCTGGTAGCAACGTGGCTGTAAATATGGCACCAAACCCAACAGCATGCAAAGATAGAAAAAAGATAGTTTCTCCTAGCACGTCCTCCTTAGAAGTGAGGAAAACTTTTCCAAGAAAACCCTCGGTACTGCCCACATTTCTTTGGCCAGAACTGAGTACGTGCTCAACCCTAAACAAATGGCTGCCAAGGGGAATATGACCAACGTGGGAGGCTCAACCAATCAGAGTTACCCTCTGATGAGTGAGCGGTGGGCCACTAGAAAGATGGGGGAAATGGGTGCTGGATGGGCATAAGTAAATCACAAAACGAAAATCATACCTGCCATTCACCAAAAAGCCTGAACTAGGTATCAGAAGGAGAGTAGCTATCCCAAGTAGCTCTACAAAGATTTACAGCGATTCACAGCTGGGGAGTTTGTCTGCTTTCTAATACTCAACTAATTCACTGAATATTTTTCATAACTCCATTTTTTTCTCCACTCTTGGTTTGTTAGCTATAATTCTTAGTCTTATTTTTCCAGTGATTGCTTTAGAGTTAACAATATTTTTAAGTCCTCACAGTCCACTTTCTTTCTTTTTTTTAAGGTCGAGGGTGTGCATTGGCAGGGAATCGAACCTGGGTTTTCCGCATGGCAAAGGAGCATCCTACTACTAAACCACATAGGCACCCACAGTCCACTTTTAAAATGTTCTACAGTGTAAGAGATGATGTAATATCACATACAGCAGTATGCTAGCTTGAAACTGTTATGCACCCTAGAAAAGCCATGTTCCTTTGATCTCAATCCAATCTTGTGGGGAAAAACTATTGTAGGGTGGGGTCTTTTAATTAGGTTATTTCCGTGGGAGTCATGACCCAGCCCATTCACGGTGGGTCTTAATTAGTTTACTGGAGTCCTTAAAAGATTTCACAGAGGTAGAAAGAATTCAGAGCCGACACAGAGCGGATAGATGGAACCTGGCAACAGATGTTTGGAGATGTCAAGCTAATGAAACCCTGAGTTGCCCCAGAGAAGCTAAGTGAGCACCCACAGATGCTTAAAGAAAAAGCCACTGGAATCAGCCATTTGAAACCAGAAGCCCGGAGAGAGGGACAGCAGACATGGCCATATGCCTTCCTATGTGACAAAGAAATCCTGGACAACAGTGGCCTTTTCTTCAGATTCAAGGTATCTTTCTCTGAATGCCTTAATTTGGACATTTTCACAGCCTTAGAACTGTAAATGTGTGATTGAATAAATCCCGTTTGTAAAAACCAATTCATTTCTGGTATATTGCATTCTGGCAGCATTGGCAGACAGGAATAAGCAGTATGCTTAAAATCCATCCCCTCATCCTTTGTGCTTTCATTTTATCTCACAGGCCAATGTGAGGTAGTACTAACCTACTAGTACCTTTACTCTCTAGTCTAGTTTAGCCCTAGTAGTAAAGCATGACCATTTGGGGGTCGCTACCGAATGCCAGGATGTTCAAAGAAATCTCTTCACTTCGAATGGCCAGAGATTGAAGATCTGCTCATCCTGTGAGCTCTGGGAATTGCTCATCGTACATCTCTCTAGTAGTTGTTCCTTCTCCCATAATTTTATTTGCACAGCTTCATAGGTTTTATTCTACATATCCACAGTTTAGGATTCAGCCAAGGATTCCAGGGAGATGTTATTAAGATTTCTGATTCTTTTTCTCTGGATGGCTCCCTTCTCTCTGTTACTCTGTCTTGAAAACTCAAGCTTCCTGGACTTCCCTGAATTCTGATTTTCTTGGGTTTCACACCCCTGCATCATTCCAGAAAGTGCCCTGAGCCAGAAAACTGTGATAATCTTAAATCTCACCTTATCTGTTTGCTTTCCACCCGGGACCCTAGTTTCCTCGGGGCCCACAGTTCTCTCAGGGATGATGCTGCCTATTGTGCAATGTCTGAAGAAGTCGTTTCATATGTTTTGTCCAATTTTCTGGTTGTCTATGGTGGAAGTGCTTATCTGCTATCAGTTACTTTATGGTGGCCAGAAGAGGGAGTCATCCTCCTTTTCCATTTAAGTAAAGCTGATTCTCAGAGAGCGCTCACATTTCTGATTTCATAGGTTCCTTTTCCAAAGAAGAAGCTTACCTTAGTTCTGTTTCCACAGAAGTCATCAGCTTGCTGCTCTTTCACCCTGCCTTGGTTTGGAGGATGGCGAGCTCCCTGTGAGGCAGCGTTCTCAAGGAGCCACCACCATTCGTCCGTCTTGCCCTCTGTGAGCACCAGAACCTTGGCTGCCTCTCTCAAGTGGGATTGACTGGGTTCAGAAACATCCACAACATCTGGGGAAACTCTTTACCTCAGGAGATTATAAAAGACAGTCTAGGGCGGGCCACGGTGGCTGGGCAGGCAGAGTTCTCATCTGCCATGCTGGAGACCCGGGTTCAATTCCTGGTGCCTGCCCCTGCAAAAAAAAATAAACAAAAAAAAACAGCATCAGGTTTCATCAAAAGTAACTGAACTCACATCAACAAAAGAGAATGAAGTAGAATTTGTTATAGTTAGCTAATCATAAAAGAACAAATGCTTAACATTTGATTTTTTTAATTATTCACTTCAAATTCTTCTCTATAAGCAAAGTGGGAAAGAAATCTTTCGCCAAGTATTTCTAAGAGTATTGTCTCTGTCCTGGTAAAATCTGGATTTCCTTTTTCTTGCATCAATCGGGCTTGGCTGGTGCTCTCCTAAATGTCCCACGCTGTTTGCTGCTCCATGGGTCTCTGCTAGGACGGGAACACGTATCTATGCCTTCCTTACCAGATGCAGAGCTATTTTTCTGCGATTGTTCATTTATACTTTGAATGACAGGGTCTTTATCAACCAAAACGATTGAAAGATTCTTCTGTTTTCTAACATTCTGCAAGTGCCTCCGCCTGGTTACCTGCCATCAGGGAATGGGCTTTTCTTTTCTAGTAGTGTGATGGATTTGTTTCCTATGGCCGATGTCACAATTACCACAAACTTGGTGACTTAAAACAACAGCAATTTAATCTCTCGCCATTCTGGAGCCAGAAGTCTGAACTCAGTCTCACTGGGCCAAAATCCGCCAGCAGGGTCATGCTTCCTTTGGAGGTTCTGAGGGAGAATCTGTTCCTTGCCTCTTCCGGCTCCTCTGGCTCTTTGCCTTGTGTCCACATCGCTCTGATCTTCGAGGCCAGCGACTTCAAATCTCTCTCTGCTCCATCTTCTCACGGCCTTCTCCCCTGGGTTTAAGTCTCCTTCTGCTTCTCATTTACCAAGACACTTCTGTTGGTATTTACAGCCCACCCAAATTATACTGAAGTCTCTTCATTTCAAGATCCTTAATCACTGCTGCAAGGACCTTTTAGCCAAATGAAGTAACATTTACAGGGTCCCGGGATTCGGACATGGTTATCTTTTGAGGGGACATTTTTTAGCCTACTACATGCAGGGTTCTGCATCTTGCCTTTAAATTCTATGAGGTAAGCCTTCTGGCCTTGCTGTGACACTTTGGGGGTGACTTCTAAAAGACAGATCCAGAGAAAAATGAACTGATTAGAATTATGGCTATTGTGGGCCCCTGTGCAACACTTTTAAATTAAATATCCTTCCTTGCTGCAGTAGCTAATGGTTTTTCTTTTCATCTACTTCATGCCCACTCTTGTCAAGGCTCCACTATGACTATAAGTACAGTGGAACATGCCAGAGGGTGTTCGGATAACACTACTATTTCTATTTGCTATATGAGCTTCATTTCTACATTTTCTCTGGAATAATCTGCTCAGCCTCTTAGCCTCAAGAGACCAAAGATCAAAGCCATGTTCATGACCTTACACGAGTTGCTTGAGAGTTGAAGTGGTGGGGAGAGGGAGTAGAAAAAGCACAGAGAGATTCTAGGACATGGACAAATAAAAAGAGATAAGAAAATAATAAAAGAGAAAAAATAAAGGGAATTAATGGCTCCATCTGGAGGGCACAGTCAACCAAGCATGAGCAAGCATTTAATGAGCAGCCGTAATACAATTCAATGTACTAGGTTTGTTTAGGGAAACAAAACATGTACGACATGCCTGTTGTCAGGAGCCTTTAATATAGGGAGACAGAAATGCATAAATATAACTATAATATGTTATATTATTATAATGACTTATATGAAAGGGTCAAAATGATGTGGGAAAATTGAAAGGAATGCCCGCATCTAACTGAAGGAACAGAGCTGGTTTCGTGAAGGAGATAACACTTAAGGGTTACCTGGAACTAGTCCAGAAGAGATGAAATAATTCACACAGCTGTGTGGCTGAGACCTCTACATGCAGGGTCTGAAACCTCGGCTGAGCAGGACCTCAGGACAGGCTGTCTCCAGACCCTTACAATTTCTCTTTCATTCATCCACAGCCATTATCTCCTCATTCTTTCTGGAGTCCCATTCTACCCCCTCCCTCCTATTCCCAACAGAGGACGCCTAGCAAGAATATTTCTAATTCTTTCCTCTGTGAGCCCAACCACATCATCCCATATCTGACCCCATTTCTCTCCTAACTCAAGAAAGAGCTGCCCCTCTGCCTATGAAAGGCCGCAGGATAACCACTCCCACCCTATGCTTTAATTAATTATTTTTCCCTCTCTCTTGTGTGATGTGGTTAAGAGAGCAGGCTCAGAGTTGAGCAACCTGGGTTCAAGTCTCAGCTCCAGTTCCTAGCTGTGATTATGAATATATTCCCTCTCTGGGCCTCAGTTTCCTTATCTGTAAAAGGGGAACAGCAATAGTACCCATTTTTAAGGTTGTTGAGAGGACTGAATGAGCTATTCCTTGTAAAAGAGAGTCTAGCCTCTGGCCATAAAAGGTGTTCAGTGGATGCCAATATACACCCTTAACCTTCCCCTCAATGGGCTTTTTAATCTCTGCCTCCAAACATGATCAAGTCACTTCTGTCTATCAAACTGAGACTCCCTCTCTGAATCATCTCCTTTGCCATTTGTCGTATGTTTGTACTTCACTTCGTAAGAAAATCTCTTGGAAGAGTGGTCCACGCTGATGTAAGCAGCTGCTGAGCTGCAAGAAAAGCAGGGCATGATTGGAAAACATAGGGAAAATGGAAAATGGCAGAAGGGTAGCCTGGGGCCAAGTTACAGGCAGACTGGGGTGTTGGGATTTATCCTACAGGCCATGGGAAACTACTAACTTCTGGGAGAGAAGTGATCTAGTTAGAACTGTACTTAAAGTATGTTAATCGGGCAGTGATCTGTAGGTGGGAACACTTAGAAAGCAACAACTTTCTAAGAGATGAATTTATGAGGCAAAAAGAGGCAGTGGCAAGAAAAGACAAGATATGTAAAGTTAGCAAAAGTCAAACGGATTGATCTTGGCAACTGATGAGACATAGGAAGAGAGAAAAGAACTTTTTCCTAATGACTGTGAGGTTTCTAGCCTGAAGGTTGCCTTTGCCCAAACTGGGGAGTGAGGAGAAGAAGCTGGTTTGGAAATGGAGATGATCTCAGATTGAGACTTGCTGGATTTGAGGAATGACACCAGACACCAGGTGTCACTATATGCCCAGGCTGAAAATTGCAAAGCTATCACTGAGCTATCAGAGGATGGTGAAAAGCAGTAGTATTTGTCACCTTCTGACTCCGGGCTCCTCTCCTGAGGGGTTGGCACAGAAACTACACGTGCATTAGAAATTCAAGGGGTGTTTCAGACATCTTGCCTTGCTGTCGACTCCTTAGGAGACCTGTGTTCTGAAATTCCACCATTGAGGAACCAGTCCTTTAGGCTTCTCAGGATTTTGATCTTGAGAAAAGTAATACCTTAAACCAGGGACAACAAACTTGTTTGCCGTTAGGGTCCTGGTAGTTACCAAAGACAATAATATGGGAGAGGAGAGGTCCATGGCAAATTAGAGTACATGCACTATCTAAGGATATTCAAATTTGTAAATAAAAAACAAACAAAAAAATGACTGTTTGCTGGCCTAACCACATATATCTGTTGTCAACCACTTTGCAACCTATGTCTTAAGGCTTCTCACCCAAGGGATGTATTGACAAAGCTTTTTTAAAAGTCCTGAATGCTTGAAAAATACAATGGGAGGGGAGAGGCCCTAGAAATGGGATAAATGGAGCCTCAGTTTATGAGGTCTTCTACATCTACAGTTTATTTCTCTCCCCTTTCAAGGGGTGAATAATGCCCAAGCCCTGGAGCACTTAGCACTCGAGGCTCGGAGGGGCTGTGGCCATACTCGGTCCTCATGGAAGCAGAGGACACTGGAGCTGATTACCCAGCTCAGTGGTTCCTAAACCTCGGGCATTTGTGAAGGTCATAGAAAGCCCATGTCCGTGTACCAACTGTACTAACTTCACACTTTTTAAAAAATTGATATTAATTCACATTTTAAATTTAGACCTATCCTAGGCAATATTTGTGAACTAAGTTTTATGTGTAAGTTACATCTTCTCAAACATGCTTTAAAATAACAACATAACCATTCAAATTGAAAGTGAATATCTGGTGTTTTAGTTTCCTCGTTGCTAATGCAAATACCATGCAATGGGTTGGCTTACACAATGGGAATTTATTGGCTCACTTTTTGAACTAGGAGAAGTCCAAATTAAGGCGTCATCAAGGTGATATTTTCTTCCTGAAGACTGGCATTCTGGGGCTGGCTGCCACCAACCCTTGGCCCTGGGCTTCTCTGTCACTCGGCATTGTACATGGCGGCCTCTTCTGGCCTCTCCCTTCTCCTCCGGGTTGCGCTGACTTTCAGCCTCTGGCTGCTCCCTCGGTGACTTTCTGTCTGGATTTCATCCTGTTTATAAAGGACTCCAGTGATAGGATTAAGACCCATTAAGTTGGGCCACACCTTAACCAAAGCAACTTCATCAATGGGTTCACCCCCAAATGAATGGATTAAATTTAAGAACATATTTTTCTGGTATATAGCCCTAAGCTAACACCTAAAATATTCTCAAGCAGTATGCACATCACATGCTGGGAAGCACTGGTTCAAGTCTTTATTTCTGAGATGATGATGCTAAGGGAGCCTAAATATAGTTCAGTGTTTGAGAGCACTGGCTCCGGAATAAACAAGCCCCAGTCTCAAATCCAGACTCTATGACCTGGGTCAAATTGCTCATGCGCTCTGAGTTTCTGTTTTCTCATCCATAAAATGGAGAAAATAATCCTGTCTCCCAGCGTGGCTTTGGGAATTAGTGAGAAGTTATATAAAGCTCTCAGAAAGCAGTGCTGCTATGAAAGCTGCTGTCACTGCTTTAGCTTGACCCCATGAGCCAGTGGCAGGTGAAGAGAAAGGATCTTTCTCCTGCTTTCTGGGCCAGTGTGTGATGTGTCTGATCAGACCAGCCAAATGCCCCTGGTGGCACCATCCCCCTCCCCTCCCTCCTCCTCCACCTGCCTCCAAGCTGCAGGCTGCACACAATGCTGGTGTAACGAACATTTTATAATTTCCAGAAATCCAGGATGCACAAGTGTTAACGAATGTGTCAAGAAAAGCAAGGCATCTTTCTCATGTTTAAACTATTTGTATTTTCTAGAGAGACTGAATAGCCTTACTGAAACATAAAACTATTTTCTGGGGGTAGCCACATTCAAACCAACCATGTTCCAGCACACACTGCAGAAGGACCAATAAATCAAGCTGGCTGGCATTAGCAAAGAACTCAGAATGTTAGGGCTGGGAAGGACCACCCGGAAATCACTTAGTTCAACCTATTATCTTGGCAAATAGACAAAACTGGGGCTCATGACTCCCAGAGAGGCCCACGCGTTCCTAAGTTCATACAGCTAGAGAGGCAGGCAGGGCTGGGACTAGAGGCCAGCTCTCATGGAGTGGGATATGGCTTCTGCCCACGGCTTCTGCAGCTGGTTACTTTTCCGTAGGCATGCCACTTCGCATGCAAGTCATTGGAGAACCTTAAGCAGTGGACTTCTTGAAGGAGAAGTGGAATATGGGTGAGAGGCTGAAGGTGGGTTTTGAAAAGCTAAACGATTGGAGGACAGGATGTGATTAACAGTTTGGGTCACAGAGCTAAGATCAAATCAAGCTTGTCACTTACTAGTTACATATTCTTGACCTTGGACAAGTTAGTCAATCTCTCTGCTTCAGTTTCTTTACCTGCAGCCTGGGGGTCACAACACCGACAGGGCAGGATTCTCGTCAGGGTGAAATGAGAATCTTGGTACTGGGAGCTCAAACCCTCAACCCACCAATCAACAGTGTGCGCCAAGGCCCAATGGAGTTATGCAAAGGCCCGTGTTACTTGGCAGACAATTGCAGGTCAATAAGAAATGAAACTAAAACACTGCAAAAAGATCCTGTGAAAGAATGGAAAACAGCATGTGGTTGTTCTGGAACCACCAATTACTTTCAGATAACATAGTTCTAAATGGTTTTCCTTGCAAGGAGGCAGGAGAATAAGAGGAAAGCATGGCGAAATCAACGAGATGAAGGAAGGCCAGGAAAGAGGGGGAGCCCCCAAGATTTATTGGCACAAACTTTGTTGGGTTTTCAAAAGAAGGAAGTCATTTTTTAGAAGGGAGAAGGAATGTCCTCAGGAGTTGGAACTCTGGTGCGGTGCCGCCCTGTCTGGATCCCCATGGCTGCTATTTTAGGTGTCTCCCTCCTTGGATAAGAGTATTGGCTCACAAAGCACACTTCCTCTCGTCTGGAGCGAGGTGCCCCCAGGTATTCGCTCAGGCCTGGGTGTTGGGCCAGGGTGCCTGTGCTACGCTCAGCGCCTCCCTGGGGGCCGTGTGTCCTGCAGGAGAAGCCGCCTCCCCTTGGCTTCCAGGCAGCATCTTCCTGAGCAACCTCAGCGGATGTGCCTGGGTGACCCCACTAGTAAAAAACAAGGGGCGGGGCGCCGGCTCCAAAGCCCCAGCCTCCGAGAAGACCATAGGAATCACTCAAACTTTAGAACATTATCTGTTTAAGGTTGAGTCCCTGGAACAAAATGAACCAGAAGAAAAAGGGCTGGAGAGAAAAAGTAAGGAGGGAGGGAGAGAAGGGGGTGAGGGAGAGAGGGAGTGGAGGGTGAACTCTTCTACCTAAATCACAATCACCAGGTGAAAGGAACAGAGACTCAAAAATGATAAAGATTCCTTTTTTAAATAAGGAAACTGAGGCCCAGAGAGAGTTCCTGCCAACTTCACATAGTGAATTAGAAAAAGGAATAATAATAATAACAATCTCCATGTAATAAATGATTACTATTTTATCATTCATCCTACAGGCACTCAACAAACGTTTGTGACTGTAGCAAGTTCCGGCTCAGATGTGTTCGCGTACATCTTCTCTAATCTCCAAAACAATGCAGAAAATTAGAAAACGGAGGCTTAGAAAAAGAAACACTTGTTCAAGATCCCCATCTGATGAGTGACAGCATTAATAAGATTTGAGCCCCAGCCCATGTTTCTGAAACCCACACAAAGCTCACACAGACGGTCTCAGAGCTCAGGCTCAGAACCATGATGCAATACTACCTTCTTAAGGTCGACAGAGTTTTGATTTCTTTCTTTCTTTATCCTCTTTGATCTCTCTCCCCAGACAGCAAGCTGACTTCCTTCCTCCCCGAAACCTGGAACATTGATCCCCAAGGGGCAAGAGCTTCCCGAGATGCACCAGCTGCAGCAACTGCTGCCCCCCGAGTCCTGGGGAGAAGTCTGGCCAGGAGGCCCAGTGGGGTCAGCAGTCACAGCACCTGCTTCCTGAGCCTTGGCCCAGACGCCTCCAGGACACCTGGGGAGCCGGGTCTCGAAGGAGACCCCAAGGACAGGCACAAAGTAAAGCTGCGCTCTGGTCTCTCTCCCTGACTTCGGAGCAGCACAGAGGAGTGGGGAGGCATCAAACCAAAGCAAGCCCCAGAGCAACTGATCCGGGCAGGGTGGAGGGACATCACAGATAATCCTTTTCTGGACGGGTTGAAGCTGCTGCTGAGAGGGAGGGGGAGGGATGCAGCGAGTCAGGAATAATGGTCTTTTGTGGAATACGTAACAAATGTGAGTCAATGGAAACGTAGGCAGCATATTTTTGCTCAGAATCCAGAGAGCTAAACAACACGTCTTTATTGAACACATCCCAAATGCTTTACCAACACTGTGTTGATTTACTTGAATTAGCTTAAAACCTACATGTTGCTATGTAAATCTTGGTTTAATAAAAAATGATCAAAGTTGACATCTTAGGAATTGTAAATGTCCTTAACCCTGGGAAGATTCAGCTAAAAAATATTTTTTTCTTTACTTAAAATATCTTGAAGGAAAAAAACGCTCTTTTGAAGGCTTCCCTAGGGTTACATGTTCACAATCTTTATAACATGATCTCCTGAAAAGCAGAGAGGTCTTGTCTTCATCGCTGCATGCTCAGCAGTCACGGAGTGCCAGGACCATAATATCCGTTCACTAAATGAGTTGAATTGAAGGAGAGAGAACGTGGAAGATTAAAGGCAAAATAAAAAGCCAAGAAAACAGCAAAGCAGAGCGAACAGGGGGAAAAGGCCTCATTTTTGGTGGAGCTTTCCATCATTCCCTTTCTGGCATTTTCTGACAGTTCCCTGGCAAGGCTCCCGCCCTTAGCGAGCTCGGGGGAGGGAGATGGCAGAATGATGTTGCTCGGGGGACCTGGCACTGTTCTTTGATTGTGTGGCTGTAGGGCAGGTGCATTTTCTAAATTGCACACGAAGGGGGCAGGCCATTTCTAGCCACCCCACCCCCCACCAGGCAAACGAAGGCCTGGTTTTTCCACAAGCAGACATTTCAGAGTAAAGGCAGGACGCTCCCAGGTAAACGGGAAAACACATGCCCCTGCTAGAAGGGAACTTGGCTGGGGAGAAATGGCCAACGCAGCAGCGGAGAGGTCCCCCTAAGCCAGCCACCTGCTGGCCACCCAAAACCGGCGAGGGTCCCGGACCTCAGGCCGCTGGCTGCCACGGTTAGTGCTTTCTGAGGCCGTATTCTCTGCCCGTTTCCGCAGTAACTTATGCCCCTCTCCGAACATGTTTCCTCATGTGTAAAAGGGGATGATATCACCTCCCTTGGGGCTTTTTTAGCATCACAGGAGGCCTGCACACGCAGTCAAGAGAAGCCATATAAATATCACTGTCTGGGAGCCTTAGAGGCCTCATCGGATAAAGAGGGAGAGCAAAACCTAACACAGTGAGGGGCGAATGAAGTGGAATCCATAGGCTGTCAGGGAAAGACACAGGGAGTTTATGGCAAGTCAACTTGAATGCTCTAAAACCCAATAAAACTCATCTCAGGTCCTTCTGAGCAGGTTACCAGACTGGTAGGTGGGTGGAATGCTGGGGACAGTGTTTCTTGATTTCTGAATGGCAGGTGACAAGAGTCTTGAGAAACGCCTGTAGATATGGGGAAGGCAGGGGCTGGGTACTACCACGCAGTCACACACCGAAAGGGTGAAGCAGTAAATCAGTATCAATAAGGACAGACTTTTTTTCCTTTTATGGATGTAATGTTCCAGGATCTGGCCCTGTCCTAATACGACTTTTGTTTTTTTAAGTAACGATTTGAATTAAGAACAGAAACTATGCTTATCGAACTTTTAAATTACCCAAAACTGGAAGAGGGCAAAAACAACAATTGACAAAACAGCAAGATTTCAACAAGATGAACAGATGGGCCAAACCAGCAAATATTCAATAGATAAAATCTGAAAGCCTGTATTGGGTTGAAAAGAAAAAAAAAAACATAGCTGGAAAGCAGAGGATCGAGGAAACCAGTGTAACATTTCATGTAAAAAAGAAAGAAAAAGCCACATTAAAAAAAAAATCAATGTGAATCATTGGTGCAATGTGGCTGCCAAAAATACTAAAACAGTCTTAGGCTACATTAATAATAGAACAGCGCCCAGAAAAAGAGAAGAAATTGTTTCAATGTGCTCTAACATTTACTCAAACTGGAGCCTTTCTGAAAACAAAACAAAACAGAATAATGGAGGGTCTGAACGACCATATGTTCTAAGAAACAGGTAAAGAAATCGGGTTTGAGAAAGAGGAGATTTACAAGGTACTTATTTTGTGCTTTAAGTAGGAAAAAGCTCTCTTGTGGGAAAGGTCTTAGATATAGTCTGTGAAGGAACAAAAGACTAACCTATTGGTGCAATTTATATATGTCTCCATATATTTATTAATGGAGTTCAACAGGGGAAAGGACTCATGGTCATCAGATGGCTGCCACAGCTCCAGGCACCATGACCACAACCAGAGATAGGAAGCTGGGAAGAATGGCACTGGATAATCCCTTCCTTCTATTTGTTTCATTTAACAAGAAGCAGAATATCTTTTCCAGAAACTCTCCCGCAGAGGGAGTTTGTTCCATTAGCCAGGCTGAATGGGATGGCTTTCCCTAGCTGCAGGAGGGACTGGGAAATTTAATGTCTGCGTGGCAAAAATGATAGCTGGGACTGGCTTAAACCAATTATTTAGATTGAAAAAAAAAAAAAAAGCCAATGCCCTAAGAATAATGGGATTGGAAATGGGAAGAAGTTGGGTTCTTGATGATCTCACTGACCTGCTGAACTAATTTGAAACTGCCCACTCCCAGTCTTCGTGGAGTGGGAGAAAAATGCTTATTTGATTAAGCCATTGTCATTAGGATTTTTTGGTACTTGCAGTCCAATACACCCTAATGGATACAAAGAAAGTTTTGATGACGATAACTGGGAGAATATCCATGGATTTAACTTCCCTTTCCAGTCTTATTTCCCACTACTCCTATATACATACTACAATCTCTAGTGAATAAAGGGATTATTTGTAGTTCCCATTCATTCAATCAATATTTGTTGTCTACTTTGTGCCAGGCATGGACTAAAATCTGGGAATGTAATGGTGAACAGAACCAGTCCCTGTCCACATGGAGCTTACACTTTAGTGGGGAAGACAGGCACGATTGGAACAATCCCCAAAGGAGCTACACAGCTCCCGTAATTCTGTGAAAAGGAGACACAAAGTGACATGGGAGCAAAAAATGGAGGAGTTCCCCTGGCGGTAGAGTAATTCTCAGGGAAGGATCCTCTGAGAAGTGAGGACCAGGCTGAGCTCTGTATCTGCACACTCAGCTTGTCTCTGCCCAGTTTGGCTTCTCTTTTGTCAACATCACTGCCTGCTTGAAATCTTCCCATCATCCCAGGCACATCTGCAGTGCCACTCTTTCATGAAATCTTTACTGACCTTTCAACTAGAGGTGACGTATTTCTTCCTCTGAACTCCACGGTATGTTCTCTTACTCTGCCTTACAGTTTGAGCACTTGCCCTGTTTACCTCCTCATTCCCACCTCCAACCCCCACCTCTTCTAGGGTGGACTATCTTATCTTGATCTCTTACCTAGACTATCTTATCTTTCCATTAAATGTCTAGCAACCTAGTTTAGCCAACATTCAACATTTATTTGAACTGAATTTTAAACAAATATTTTATAGATATTTATCTCCACCTAGTTCCAGAAAAGATTTGATTGGTTCCATTGTGTGTGTGTGTGTGTGTGTGTGTGTGTGTGTGTGTGTGTGTGTGTGTGTGTGTGAGAGAGAGAGAGAGAGAGAGAGAGAGAGAGAGAGAGAGAGAGAGAGAGACATTCCCACAAGTCCAGAAAGCCAGAACCTTGGAATTCTGTTCATAAACTGAAATAGTAAAACTATTAGAAATGTATTAAGAGTTATTAATATACTACTGTCAACTACAACACTTATATGAGCTGAAGTCTCCTTAGTTGATTACTTAGATTATTACAGTTTTTACTCCTTAGCATAAAAGATAAGATGCTTTAATTCCAAGGATGCATTATCCCTTTCGCTTTTTTGAATGACCTGGCTGTGTTCCACAGTTCCAGAGTGAGAATTGTCCCACAAGGCCCAGTGCCTTTCCTTAAATTCACATACTGTTAATCTTTACAGTAGGCCTACAAAAAAGTCACTATTTAAGAAACATTGTAACATAATCCCAGACCCTTAGAGATCATCTAGTGGCAGAGACCTCTGAGAGTTGCTCCAGACCACGAAAATATTAAGAACTGTCTTCTGGCAATAAATTGATTCTCGGGCAGTAGCTCGCCCCACGCAGACACGCAAAGAGTGTCAGAGATTTACAGCCACTCTCCTTATATTTAATATTTATACGACTCGTGACACACTCCAGCAGGGAGTTCAATAATTATCCTCTGGGTGGAGGTATTATCAGGTTCTAAAGCTGTGGGAGGCATGCAGACAACCAGTGGCGCTAAGTTCAAAGCTGCCAGAGATCTCGCCAAGCCAATTCTGGGAAAAATCTTCCAAGAGCAAACGCTCCGTCTGTCCTGCCCGAGGTGCAATAAAGGAAGGACGCTGAGGGTCGGTATCGGCTCCTGCTTGCAATGCGCACTGTGCGCCTGCCTCCCCACCCGGAGCAAACTCGCTTCTCCCGGCGAGTATGGGTACAAGAGACACCCCCCCCCCCAAACTTCAGGGACACCTCCCCACCCACAAGTAACTTCTCCCCGATCGTCTTTTGCGGTCCGATGAAAGGAAAGGAGCGCCCTTCTGACGTCATCCCTCGGGGGCGTGCGCGGCAGGGTAGGCAGGGCACCCCTCCACCCGAGCGCCAGCACGCTTCCCGGTCCTCCTCCTGCGCGCCGCCACTGGCTGCATCCCCCCGGCCCCTGCACAATAGACGCTCCGCCCCTCTCTCCGCGCTCGAGCTCAGCGGTGCCCCAGCCTAGCGGCGCTCGCTGCCCGCCGCCCCGTCGCCCGCCCTGCGCTCCGCAGGGTCCCGGTGTGCTCCGCAGCTCCGCGCCGCCCGCCACAGCGCGCACTGCCCGCGCCTGCCCACACCCCTTCCACCTGAGCCCTCTCCGGCGGGCCGGCGCTCGGCTGCTCGCTGTCCTCCTCCACGTCTCGCTTCACCTCCTCCCTCCCCGCGCCCCGCTCTCCTCTGGGGCTGCACAATCCAGGGCTGCCCAAGTCCGGGAGGAGATGCCCAGGAGCTCTGAGGCGCGCCCTCCTGCCCCGCTCGGCCGCACCCAGCTTCGGAAGACACTCTGAGCTGCCACTCTCGAGCTCCAGCCAAGATACCCTCTTGCCTAGACCCCAGTGCTTGCCTAGACCCCCGACCCCAGCTGTTTTCTCAAGGGGCCCAGCCCCTCTTGTCGCTCCCTCATGGCCAAGCCTCTGCTGCTGGTTCTCTGCTCCGCCCTGGTTGTGGCTCAGAGCTGGGGATCCAGCGCTCCCCCGACAAGGACCAGCGAGCCCCCCGACGTGCAGACGGTGGCGCCCACGGAGGACGAGACCCTGCAAAACGAGGCGGACAACCAGGAGAACGTTTTGTCTCAGGTAGGATCGCGTCCCACACCCAGCAGTCCTGTCCCAGCAGTGGCAAGAGCCCAAAGGTGGTCCTTGCTGAATTTTTTGGGGGGCAGCTGTCTCTCCTTCCCTTACTAAAAGGGAAGGGCATTTGCTTTTCATTTATCAGAATGTTTTCTCACATGGACGCATGCGGGTCCTCCTCTCAAAATCTTGGGGTCTTAGAAAATTGCCGAATAAGGAGATAAGAGAGAAGGAAGGGAGAACTTCATGCATCTTCCTGGGAGGAAAGCAAACAAAATAAATCGAAACAAATCCCAACACTCCAAACTTTATGATCAAAAGGTTGTGAAGAGTCTGGTCACCCCCTGTCTGGCTGAGTGTCAGTGAGAACTGGAATGTGTAAACAGGCAGGTGTGCTGGAGACAGACGCTGTGGCTCACGGACCCTATATTTCATGGTATGGGATGAGACACCCAGGCAGAAACATAGGGTGAAGACAGAACAGCAACATGTGTGATGAATGTGAGATGACCCCAACACACATGGTTTGACTGACAAGACTGTGTCCTGGGTTGGACTAGAGACGCAGCTCCATCGGGAGCCCAGCAGCAGCTAGTGGTGGAGGCCTCTGTAATGTGTCCTTTTGCGTAAGACTTCCCACTTGTTTTCTTCAATCCCGAACACCCTTATAGCCATTCTATAGATAAGCAGCAGGAGGGTTGGGCTGGCCTGGGGCTGTCCTCTCTGGAGTGTTTATTTCCTGCTCTCCAGAGCCGGCGTGAGGATGTGTGTTGGGTGTCACTGTGGTTCTCAGGGTGAAGGACGCCTGTGCCTCCACTGAGCCCTTGGACGGGGTCCTGTCTCCTTCCTGAAGAGCAAATCCTTGGGTCCACTTTGGGATCTATCACACAGTGGGTTCCTCTCCCCTTTAATATGCTCTGTAACCCTTCTATAACCTCTCAGTGACCCCTAAATTGAAAAGACATAAAAATCCTTCACATCGAGGCTCTGGAGCACCATCAACAAAAGATTTCCTGAAACCCGAGCCTCCTGAAAGGAAGGAATCCCCCCAAGGTTTCCAAGGAAGGTAATGTAGGAATCCAGGCAGAACTTGAGAGAGAGAGCAGACTGCCAAAATTTACTGTCAGCCCATAAAGACCAGCCACTGAAATCACCCTGAACCATAACTTCTTCCACTGATCCATTCTGTATTTGACAAGCGCTCTAAAACAAATATTAGTATTAGAAGAAACCCAGCCTTTGCAAGGAAAACATGATAAGCCTTCTTCCACCCCAGACAGCATCCCAGCAACACCTCCATTCAAACAAGCTCAGCGCCTGCCTGCTGGGGTGAAAAGCAGGGACACTTCTCTGGGCTCGGAAGGGGAGCCCTGGTTGCAGGGTCTATTGGAGAGGAGCTGGGGGGGAGTCTTTTCTCCAGCAAATGTCTAGGATGGGGGCTCCAGAATGCCAGCTGCTGCATGTTTTCCTGCTTGAGGAGACTGGCAGGAGCAAGTGCTCAGAAGGAAATGGGTAGCATTGTAGAAGCAATAGGTAAGTGCTGCCAGTTTGCCTTCCTGGGTTTGGCCTGGGGTTTGGGTTCAGAAGCTGTTCTAGAAGCCAAGTGACCACTCAGGCTGAAAAACCTTACTGACTCTGAACAAGTCTTTCTCCTCCCAAATTCCTTTTGTCAAATACAATTCTTGCCTCAAGGCCTAGATCAAATGCCACTTCTTCCAAGAAGTCTACCTTGGTTCCTCAGCTGGAGCCACTCTTCTGTTTAAGCTCCCACTGCCTATTAGCTCTGCCTCTCTGGGGCGCTTACCACTCTCTGCTTTGTGTGACTGCCTTTCCAGAGATGAGCACCATATCTGGCTCATCCCTTTACCTCTCACAGCACAGTGCCTAGTAGGCACTCAATAAATGTTGAATGAATGAATGAGTGAGGCTTAGAAGTAAGTGGTCCTCAATTTTTGAATATCAACTTTCCAGGATCTCCTTCAACCCCTTCTCCTTTTTCTTTCTCCATCTAAACCTGGATTGTAGCTGAAGGCAAGGGCTGTTGGAAGAATGATGGAGCACATTTGTTTTTTTCCTTTAAATGATGAAAGGCTAAGGCCCCCTGAGAAATGCACAACTTTCCAGGACAAACGAAGAATGCTGAACTCTGAGTGCCTTCAAGGAAATTTCAGAGTCAGCACATTGTGTTGCAATGACCTATTCACTCCACGGTTCAGAGTTGTCTGAGGTCTCTGGCTAGCATAGGACTTTGACAAAGTAAATGGAGAACCTCCATCAGGAGCCTGACTGATGCCGGTGTTTGCACAGCCCTGAATCTGTTCTCTTTCTCTCTGACCAGTTGCTGGGGGACTATGACAAGGTCAAGGCCGTGTCTGAGGGCTCGGACTGTCAGTGCAAGTGTGTGGTGAGACCCCTGGGCCGAGATGCCTGCCAGCGGATCAATGAGGGGAGCTCCAGGAAGGAAGACTTTTACACTGTGGAAACAATCACCTCGGGCTCGTCCTGCAAGTGTGCCTGTGTCGCGCCCCCTTCGGCACTCAATCCCTGCGAGGGAGACTTCCGGCTGCAGAAGCTTCGGGAAGCGGACAGCCGGGACTTGAAGGTAGGACCCGGTGATGGTGTGGGGTGATGTCGGAGACGGGATGGAGCTTTAAACTAGTTCAGGACCTGTGAATCTAGCGGGGGCATGGCTGGGGGTCATAAGGCTTTGAACAGGTGGGACCCATTTTAGCCCTTACAGGTGGTCAGGCCCTGGTCCCTGGAGTGTTGGGTGCAGATCCACCCAAGACTATTGATCTGCAAAACCGGTCGTTGTTAGCTTTGGTGTCTGAAGGGATGCCGAAAGCAAAGTGTGCCTGCCTCTCCTTATGGAGCCAGGGAGGCCAGGCCTGTGAGCAGCTGCCAGGCCCAGCTGGTCAAAAGAACTTGGCATTCTCCTCAGCATTCTGCCATGAGTTTCTGTCAGCCCAGCCTGCACCCCGAAGGCAGAGAGACACACAGAGAAGAGTGAGCCTTTCAGTCCTTAGCATGAGGGCTCGGGTGACCCAGGGAAGGAGAGGCCTGGAGCCTGCTCTGGGGAGGATGCCCCAAAGGGTGGGGCCTCTCGCTCAAGCCCACTGGAGCAGCCCCAGGGGTTGGCTTAAACTTCATCTGACCAGGCCCGTCCCCCTTCCCTCCAAACGAGGTTGGTCTGTCACCACTTGCTGAGTAATCCTGCTTCGTTATTTAACTTGACTGACCTCGGTTTCCTTGAATAAAAGCAGGACTAATAACATGCACCTCATGGGGTTGTTTTGAGAACCAATGAGATGACAGCCACCGAGTAGTTGGCACAATGCCTGGCAAAGCCTTTGGGCTCAGTAGATCCTAACTCCATGAATGAATGAATGACTGTATAATGTACCAGCGCCCTACCTGGCACCTGGGACACCCTCCATCACTGATAGCCTTTGATAGCTCTTTAAACAGGTTACCAGTACACTGAGCATCCCAGCGCTGGCCACATCCCTCAGAGCTGCAGCCCTATTGTGAAACTACTTTCTGAACCAAGTGCCACAGTCACCGAGTCATAGGATTGGACTCTTGGGGGAGGAGAGGGGAGGCTTCTGGAACATAAGCAGGCAAAATTTGCTATTAGGAAACAAAAAGTCATCATAGCAGAAACTAACCAGCTACCCTTTCATGGCTCTTATGCAGGATTCAGCCATTGTCTCCTGGTGGAGAGGAAGGAGATTGTCTCCTAAACATGACTATTTCATACTTGAGATTCTTCATCTGGAAGCAAGGCTGAGAGATGAGTGGGGAGCAGAGATTGCAAAAGGGTGGGCAGGCAGACTCTTTCAGGGACCTTGGTAGGGAGGCTTAGGTCAATCATCTCTTCTGCCCCCTTTGCTTGTACTCTGCGTGCTCTGATGCCACCAGAGTCTCAGCTCCCTTCCGCCCAGTGGCTCTGTACTGGCAGGGGAGACAGTGTGGGAAAAACTCAGAAGGGCTGGGGGCCCTATGGCAGCTTGTCCCCTCCAAGATGGGCTGTTGGCTCTCTCTTTACCCTAGGGTCAGTTTGGCTATTAGTACTAAAGGAAAACTTGTGGTGTTCCCTTCAGTGACAATGAAGTAGAGTCAAAAGCATATCCTCAAGGCATTGAAGTTTATAAGCCACTTTGTGACTATTTATAGATAGCCTGTTATGGCCCAAGTACTAGGGTAGGCATCTTGGGAAAACAAAGATGAGTAAGACACATAAACTCTACTTTCAAGGATCTCACAGCCTAGTAGGAAAGATAGACATGTATGCAACTGAAGGATTTAATAAAATAGGCATGAACGGTTTGGCAAAGATATCTACCCCTCAGCATTTACTTGTTCTTGTAGGCTTCTCCCATTTTCTGACCCAAATATTCCAGAAGGCAGAAGAGAGCCTCAGCATTGTGCTGGCCCACAATTGTCCCCACCTACACAAATACCAGTTGCAGAGGGCCCACCTCTGCATTCCTGCTACTGGCTTCCCTGTTGAGCCTCCAGCATGGAGACCTGAAAAGTTCCCCAGCCTTGGACTCACCCTTTGCCCTTGTCTCATAGCTCTCCACCATCATAGACTTGCTGGAAGGAGCTTTCTATGGTCTGGATCTCCTGAAGCTACATTCCGTCACCACCAAACTGGTGGGACGAGTGGATAAACTGGAGGAGGTAAGGAAGATTTAGATTTCTCTATTTTTTTCTTTATTGGCCCCAAAATGGATCAAACTTCCCATCATATTTTTTTTCAAAGCACTTCTTCACCCTGACTGGACTTACTCATTCTATTCTTTGGAAAGGAAAACTATACATAAAACATTTATCCACAGTCATGACAAATTGTTGGTGACAAAGAGAAACAGTGAAAAACATGAATGTAAATACCTTCTTTTTTTCATGTATAAGAACCATTTCACCAATGCATTTTTTATTTCTACCTGGACGTCAAAGTAATTCAGAGCTAAATGAAATGTAAAAATGTAATAAGTATCTTATATCTGGCTTTGAGGTAGAGCTATGGCTTTCCTGGGTTATCTATTTCTTGTTCTGGTTTTATTTATTTTTTAACTGTTCTGGTTCATGCTGGGGGGGGGTAATCCACAACAAATCCATTTTGGAGAAAAAAAGAGATAAAAATGAGTACTATTAAATAATGTTCTCTACTGGAAAATATCTGGGCTGATCATCCCAAGGTGGTGAATGGACCAGTTGTGTAATTACCTTAGACAAAGACAGCATGTCATTTTGACTAAATTCCAGACTGATGCACAGCTGGTGCCATGGCTTTCATCTAGTGTCACATCATCTGTGTGATGTGACACTGGGACACAGAAGTTGTTATAAACAGTCCTAATGTTGATGTTACGTTTTATTGCTGGAACTCTTTAACATATTGATAAAAAATACTTTAGTTACCAGAAAAATAATGGTCACCATTCAGCCTTACCAGTAAGAAACTTATGGGTCTGTCCCATTGACAGGCATCCCTTTCTTGGACTAATACTTGAAACATTGACTCCAAGAGTGGGAGCTTCAAGTAGAAACCCATTTCTTTAATTTTTAGACTGTCACTGTCAGTGGTAAATTTAGTAACAGAATGATTGTAAATGTATCAATATTCATGACAAAGTGGGTTTTGGGGGGGTCTATCATGGAGAAGCTTAGGTTGCCCGATGGGTGATCAGCAGATGTAGGATGTGGAATCTGGAAAAAGCAAGGTCTGGTTTGGGGTAGAAAGAGCAGTGGAGTCAGCAAAGAGTGAGTCGGTCTTGGGATGCCACCGCCAGGCAGCCGTGTGACTTGGCTCATCCACCTCTGAGTCTTACTTTCTCCATCTGTGAAGTGGGATTGTGCCCTCTACTTTGCATCATTGCCAAGGGGTTAAAAGGTAAGCTAGTCATCTTGAAAACACTTTGAAATGGTTAACTAAACTGAGGTGCTTGGGTTATGACCAGGGAGTAAGTGGGGCAAACATTCCCACATTGCTTCACCAAGAAATCTGGGACAAAGATGACGAAACACTGTCTCTGCAGCAATCTGCTGGAACACGCCCCTCCCACCCGTAGCAGTGTTTCTGGCAAGCGCGGCCGGCTCCTTCTCCACCCACACTTAGGCTTGCCACTCCAGGGCTGTGGTGTAGTGTTTTCTCATTATGGCCATTGGCTCTGGAGGGTGGGGAGGTCTGCAGTCACTTGAGGTTAAGAGGCCGAGGAGAGGGGTCAGGGCCCTGGAGCCCCAGCTTTGTGGATGGGGCGAGATGGCAGCAGGCGCACCGCAGCCCCCTCCTCACTCTCTGCCCACTCTCCCTGGAGGGCTCCCAAGATGACCAGGCCCCTGAGCACCTTGAGTCTCCCCTTCTCCAACACTGGCAGCTGTAATGATGAGATCAGGCCTGGCCAACGTGGTCCGTCTACCAGTGGGACCTAGCCCACCACCCACTGCGTGCAGGTGCAGAACTCTTCCCCATCTTTAAAACCACTTTCAGACTTTTTCAAATGAGTTCAAAGGAATTAGATCAGCGTTCAGCACTGGAAGAGTGCCTCCGTTTTCCTCGGCCCCCAGAAACATCCAAACCTGCAAGGCCTCTTCAAAAGAGGATTGCATTTCTGCAGAAACAGAGGGGGTGACAGCTACCCCTTCTGCTTTCGCCTGACATCGGCAGCCACCTGGTTTTCATTCTGTCTGGTGGACACAGCCTGGGAAAGAGAGTCTGGGGTAGCGCACGGCGCTCCTGAGGCTGAGTTCGGATGCTCTGCCCCTAAGAAGGCCAGTGGGTTGCTCTCTGATCAGGGGCCAGGAGCTCTTTTCCAGCCTTATCCAACAGCTGAGCTCTTGTCCAACAGCAAAGAGTGGGAGTAGGTGGATTTGGTGCAATGCCACTAATCTGGCAGGATGATGTCTTCTGTGCAGAGGACTGGGTTTGTGAGAAAATAATCTTAGTTATTTTCTCTTGATGTTAATCTCTCTTTCTCAAAAATGTGGTATTTTTAGTAGCAAAAACTGGATGTTTACAAAATTATACTTTCTTGTATAGTATTTTCCTGTTTTTAATAATTTACACACATCTAGTCCATATGTCCTTGTGAGCTGGGCAGGGAGTAAGACCTAAGGAAGTTAGATGACTGGTCTAAGATCATGGTGCTGGGAAGTGTAGAGCTGAGCTCAGGCCGTCTGATTCCTGGTCCAGAGCTCTTTCTAACTAACCCTATGATTTTCTTTGAAGCTTACCCTACGAGCATTTGTTTTTCCTCACCAGAACTTACAACAATAGCTCTTCCAAGGGAATTTCTAGGCAGAACCAGGTCTATATCCCATAAATCTCATTAAGATTAAATAGAATTAAAGTTGGATTGGGGAGGGTCCCACCTGGAGACAGGTGCAGACCCCTGTTACCAGGATTGGGGGGAGGTTTCCCCAAATCAGGCTGTCTAAGGTACAGGGATGGTGCACCCAGGGTGCTGTGATGTGATGGTAAGGTCCTCAGATGGGTCCTGGGCTCCTGTGCCCATAGAATGGCGCTCTGTCCCTCAGCTTGCGGTCCAGCTACTGGTGTCCTGGCTTGTACTGGCTGACTCTGTCTAGAGTTTTCAGTAATTGAAAACACAGAAAATTAGGTAAGTGGGAAAACATTCCCTCTCCAGACTGACTCTACAGGAGGAATGGATATGATATTCTGCTTCTGGTGCTTGGATATTCTTAAATCCCAAGGGGCGTTCCTTAGAGATCAAACAAAACAAAAGGGGTCAGGTTGGGGGGACATTTGGTTCAAAGTTAGATCAGTGCTTGGCAGTATGAGCGGGGACATCTGCTTCGTGTGTACATCCACTTTGAGTATACAGGAGGATGGAGGAATGGAAACTCCATTTGCAGATGAAGGAGAGAGAAATGGAATCTGAACTCTCCAGAGTCTCACATCCTGATAAAATCAGCTCCAGAAACGCTGATCAGTAAAGTGATTTTTGTTAAGCTTTTCTTAAGCTTTAAATCAAGAAAAATAATGCATGCATGGAAATATGCATCAACAGTGAATGTACAGCCTAACACATTATTATAAAGCAAATGCCTGTGCAACCACCACCCAGCTCGAGAAACTGAGCATCAACAATGCTCTCAAAGCCTCTGCTGTGCCCTTTCCCACCCATACCTGCTCCCAGGATCCTGACTTTTGTTAATCATCTTCCTTGCTTTTCCTTTTAGTATTACCATCTGAAGATGCATTCCTAAATACTATAGCTTTGCCTGCTTTTGAACCTTAAATAATAGAGTCCTATGGAATATTGAGCATGTGTATATGTGTTGGGCTTCCTTCATTCAACCTTATATTTTAAATACTTATACTGTTTCTGTCTTCATTCATTTTTATTGCTGTGTAGTATTCTGTTGTATAAACATACCACAATTTATTTGTCTTCTCTACTGATGATGGATATGTGGGTTGTTTCTTATTTCATAATTCATAAAAGCCCCCAAAACATCCTTGAACATGGACCCTGGCACTTACATGCATACATTTCTCTATGGAATATAACTAGAAATGAAACTTCTAGGTCATTAAGTTATGTTTATTTTCAACTTTGGAGATATTGACAAACTGTTTCCCAAAGTAGTAGCACAAATCTACATTTCCTCCAACAAAGTAAGAAAATTCCTGTTGGTTAACACACAACTTCACCAACACTTGCTATTGCCAGACTTTCTAATTTTTGCCATTTTGTATGGTGTATCTTGGTAAGGTCATTTCTCTGTGTTCCAAGAACTTAATCCCCCAACTATCTCTCATGCACACCTGGGGAGGCCTGAAACCCCATGGGCATTCCTTTAGACTTCTCTAGGAAGACATAACAACCCACGTGGTCGGCAGTCCCAGAACGTTTAATGTGGTAGAGCCAGGCTAAGCCTTTCCTAGGAGTGGCTGGGAAGGGGAGGAGGTAAAGGCAGTATGGGTGTAGGGGGTGGGTAGGAGGGGCAGAGAGCACAGCTGCCAGGAGAGATGAGAAATAGCAGTGTAGAATCAATAGGATTCTCCAAGCAAATCCTATTGATTTCGTGTAGACCTGGCCAAGGCACTGATTCAGCCCAAAGACTTCCCCTCTGAGCTTTGAGTGCGCCCACAGATCCAGTGACTTGTAGGCTGCCAAGGCCTAAAAATGAATTCGGAAGGCAGCAGGACTAGAGACACGGGCAATAGCTAGTCCTAGGAACAGAATCATTACCAAAGTAAAGAAAAAAAAGAAATGGAAGGACAGCTCATTAAAATAATCTCCTCTAGCACAAAGGGTTTAGTGGGATTAAGTCATTCCCATAAAAATTGCAAATCTTTGGGAAGAGGTGCACTCCCCACTTAACTTGCAGGACACCTGTAAATGTTTCTAAGTACTTGGATATGCTTCTGACTGTGCACATATGTGTTTATGAGTAGAGGGCAGGATAGTTCATGCAGGCCTCCCAGCTTCCTGCAGTGTGGTTCCTCTTGCTGAAGCCCAGCCCCTCTGGTGTGTGGGACTCTTCTCTTTCTGTGGCACCTGCCTACTGAAGTTTGCAAACCCCGACTCTGAGCACAGATGGGCACCAGGGAGCCTTGTGTGTCACCTGCAGCCTTTTCTTCTGATAATGTTGCATCTGAGTGAGATTTAAAGACTGTGATGGATTTACAGACCCAGGACTGCCCCCCCCCCCCCCCCCCAGAATGTGCTGGCGCAGGCATTGCTGAGGATGTCTCCCCAAAACCTAAGGATTTAGGCTTTTGTGTTTCTGGTCTGGAAGACATGATCAAAAGGAGCATTCCTGACCCTGGGGGAATATATCCTTTCACCAACCATTAGAAAAATATAACTTTCGTCTGTGCAGTGCTGGCCATGAGTTAGGGGAGCTGTCTCTTTTTCCAGACTCCTCTACTCCCACCAAGATACCCCAAGTGCTCCCTCCCCTTCCAGATCACAACTGCTTTCAGAAAAGGGACTGCTGTGAGTCGTTTGCTCTTCCTCTCACTCAAGAGCAGTCTTGGAAAGGAGCCTCTCTTACCTCCTCTGACCTCAGTGTCCTCACCTGTGAAAAGGGAGAGGGTCAGGTGATAACATTTCTAAGATCCATTTCAACTCTAACATTATTTGATTCTATTTGCATCTTAATATACACTCAAGTCAATTTATTACCTCTCTCGGGCTATAGATTCTTCAAATCTAATTTGTCACTGTGGAATGAAAGGTTGTATTTCTGGATAAAGGCACTTGTGGTCTGAGTGTCCACCCTCCATCTGCTGGTTGAGGAACAGCACATACCTCCCAGGAAGTGAGGGAGTCTGTGGCTACATTTTCGGGGGTGAAATTATACTTGTCTGACTCTCTTTCCAGGCTGTGGACTCCCCGAGGGCAATCTGGGCCTGTCAGCTTTGTTTCCCAGGTCGTAGCCCAGCACCTGGTGTGGAGTAGATGCTCAACAGCTGTTTGGGTGGATGAGTGATTGAGTGCGGCAGCTGGCAGCTCTCTGAGCCCAGGCCTGCCTGCCTGCCTGTCTCCATCAGCTGTGTCCGAGGGATCTTCCCTGCTCAGGGGCTGGAGGCAGCTGTTGGGTAGGATGGCTGTCCCAAGATATCTGGAGGGCTTGAAGGCAAGGGGGAGGGCAAGCTGACGGGAACTCTGGTCCCTGCCCCCGTGGAGGTTACCAACCCCCACTTCAGCCACACAAGGAACCCCCGTCCCCTTGCCCCCAAGCTTGCCATCTGCATCCAAGCCCCTGTGTGCATCCAGCCATCCACTGGTGGGGTCTGACACCCACGGGCCTCCAAGGCAGCTGCCCCACGGGGGTGCGGCACAAGCCAGGGGCCCAGGTTTGGCCCAGCTACAAACATCTAATGCATTCCATTGTGGAGTCTTCTCCTTCCTGCCTGGCCCAGCCACACCAAACCAGAGCTCACTCTTCCCTACCTGGGCATCTGCTACCGAGACCCCAAGACTCACTCCTGCTCCAGTTACACCTACATTTATCAAACACTATTTTGTGCCAGGCACAAATGAATGTGCATCACCTCATTCATTCTCCGTATCAAGTGTGGGGAAGTTGGTATCATTATTTCCTTCTTTTTCTAACAGGGGCCTAAATAGCCTACATGACTTGCCGCCCGTGGTTATATAGTCAGGCTGTGGTGCTGTGGGTTTTGCGCCTGGCTTTGCCACCACACACACCCCTTCCGTGGTTCCGGTTGGGAAAACAGGTCCACAGCGTGCTGCCAGCAGTCTGCCCCACAGCCATCTTTCTCACGGGTCCCAGTGGTTTTGACTTAAGCTGTTACCTGGTCTCACCCAGGTACGTCCACATTTGCCCAGCCGTGGGACAAGGTCGGGACACAGTCTCTACCTGTGGAACAGCCTTTCCTGCACCCATTCCACTGGCCGGCACACCTGAATTGTCAGCCCCCTATGTATGGCTCATCACAACTGGGCTCTGACCAACCTTGCCGGCCAGTGCTAACGGCCAGCTCTCTCCCCACCTCCACCCACACACCAGTTACCCCCTTGTCCCGGACCCTGCCTAGTTTGTACGCTTTCTCCCCTCGAGTATCTGTGCACCTGGGTGTCAGCACTGGACACTTGCCCCCATCTAGCAACGTGGACTTGGCCCCGGCAAGTGCCGCCCAGCTGCATGCCTCTTGGGCACATGGCCCTTTTCTGTGAATACCTGTCGGTCTCTTGACTCTGCCTAGCCCAAGGACTCGTGACAGAGTTCCCAGGTCCTTATTTTTCACGGTTATCTGGACCTTCTGTGCCAGGCCTCCATCTGCATGCTCTTCCTCCCTCCTCCCTTCCCTCCCCTTCACAGCACCAGGGGCCACAGCGTGCACTTGCCCCTGCCCCGTGGCGCCCTTCCCCCCCACAGTGCCAGCACCTCCCACCAGCCAAGTCGCACACACCGTAGACGTCACAGCTGCAGCTGTCCCGCGGAGGAAGTGCCTGAGGCATGAGGTCATGGGGTTCACCCTTCTCCAGGTGGGGTTGGGAGCGAGCTCCCTGGGTGGGCAGCTCCCCGTGCCCCCACTGGAGGCCCTGGGTGTGGGAGAAGCCGAGCCCCGGGAGCAGTGGGGAGCTCTGTGTGTAGGGGGGGTGGAGGTGGGGGGCGAGTGGCGAGGCTGGGAGAGATGAGGACCTGGGGGTCCAGCTGGCCCAGCCGTGCAGGCCAATGGGTGATGCCACCACTAGCCTGCTGTTTACTCAGGCGTCTGTGGCTGCACCCGTCCCGGGGGCGTGGGGGGGGGGGGGACATAAAGTGTACGACTCCTTTGGGGTCTCAGGGCTGGGTCTTCCTCAAACCCTCCTCTGTGGAAATCCAGAATAATGCTTCTCTCTGAAACCAGAAAGTGGATTGGAAGCTTATAAATTAATGAGAAGGGGGGCCTAGAAACCCCAAGATCTGGGGTGGAGTGGGGAGCAGCGCCTTCGCCCCACAGTGGCTGCCCGGGGCTGGGGCCTACTGTCTGAAGGGTGTTCAGGCATCAGGTAGGATCTCGTTTTAAAGAGTAAAGACATTTAGGCAGGCACCCCAGTCCCCCCAGAGCTGCCGGCACTTCCTAGAGGAGCCCGGGCCTGCGCTGTGCCGCAGAGGTGGCGGCTCCTCAGCCCCTGCCTTGGAGAAACGTTACCTCCTCCCTGCGGAGTCAGGTCCTGCCTCCTTCTCCTCCTCCGATGTCGTTTCTTCAGGGCACTTTTCATCAGTTGATGCTTTCTTATTTCTTTGTTTATTGTTTGCGTCCCCTGGTGGAGCGTGGTCTTCATCAGACCCCTGCCTCGAAGGTTTGGCCCATGCCCAGTGCCTAGAACTGAGCATGCTGATGTATAAATGAAGAATGGACAAATTGAATCCCTGAACCCGGCGGGCTTCAGCATGTTTCAGGTTGTGAGAGCAGCGGGAGGGAGATGCCGGGCTGAGCTTCGCCATGCATAGGGACGTACGGGGGGCGGCGCTTCGCCATGGTAGGGACGTACAGGAGTGCTTGAGTCCCACTGTGACTGGGAGCTCTTCGTCGGCCCAGAAAGCATGTGGTTCCCATAGGCGTCTCTCACATACCCTTTTCCAGAAGCTACACTCCATCCCGCCCAACTTTCATGGCAGCACTTCTCAAGCTTAAAAGTAGAGGCGGATTGCCTGGGGATCTTGTTAAAATGTAGATTCGGATTCCGCTTGTCAGGACCAGGGCCTGAGATTCTGCATCTCCACCGGCCCCCGCGTGCCGGCCATGCTGCTGGTCCATGGGGCGCTCCTGGAGGAGCCAGGACTTATGGGAGTCCAGCATTTCTGTTTCTCTGCATACATGTTCCCTCCCGTTGTATGTCCCGAGACCAAGCTGCAGAAATTCCCTGGCTCCTTTGATGTGCCTGGTGCGGCTTGAGAGCTGGCTGAGTGCCACGACCCTCTCCCAGCAGACCCTCTCCAGCGATCCAGAAAGTGAACTAAAGAAATCGATTTCCAGCAGCTGAGTGCTGGGCTCAGTTCTGCCACTATTTGGATGACCTTGAGCAAGTCACAGCCTCACTCTGGGCCTCAGTTTCCCCATCTGTGAAATGAAGGTGTTAGGCTTGAGTTCTGGAATCCGCTCCTCATAACAACCTATAGGGGAATGGCGAGCATGATCCCCATTTTACAGATGAGGAAACTGAAGCACAGGGAGTTTAAGTAATCTGTCCAAGGTCACAGACCCAGCAGGAGCAGTGTTGAGTTGTGCATTGGACTGTTGCCTCCAGATTCGAGGCTCTTACTCATCGCACTTCACCTTTCAGGAATAACCGCCTACTCTGTAAGACCACGCATTCTGCACATTCTCGAAACAAGATCTGTTCTGTGGGTTTTAGCTCTCACAATTAATTCTGTGCCATTTAGAGGAGCTGGCTTGGCCTAAGCCCCACCAAACAGAACATCGAGTTCATTTAGTGCTCAAAATCTGGCATGCAATGAAATGCCATAAGAACAGCCTGGCTGGAGGTTCTGTAGGCTGGTTAGTTTCAACAAGCACCTAGTGGGCTCTTCTAGGCAGCCCTTGCAGGAGCCACAGTGTCTGAGTGTCACCGTGCAAACTTACACACCCCTCTGGCTCTGGCTCCTCTTGGCTTCCCACTTGGACATTTGTAGCATCTCACTAGGCTGCAGGGCTGTGCCTCGCCTTGTGGGGGCGTTTTCACTTCCCGTATCTGTTTCGTTCAAGGAAGATGGAAAGCAAATGCTTCCTCGATTTCACGTGGTTGCTTCCTCTCCCAGCCTCATAATCAGGACCTGGAGGGGAAACTGATATTGAAAAATATCTATGCTCATGGAAACCTTAGATATGGGGTCAAAGTTGGACACCGTTGGATCTCAATGTTGTCAGCCTTCTCTAAAAGTAATTAAGATGAGAAAAGGCACCTCTCAGCCTGCCAGCAGCCTTCCCATAATTCAGAATCCCTGCAGCGTCCAGATTCTGCAGGAAGCTGCCTCTGAGGCCCGGCCCCCCCCAGGGCACCCGCCCTCCCCGGCACTCGCTGACCACATCTTGCATTTGGCACTTGCAGATGTGGTTGGTCATCTTTTTCCTGCCATGGATTCCCTTCTTCTCCCGTTACAGCTCTCACTCGCATCCTCGCCCCCCACCCCAAGAACACAGGGGTATCCAGAGGCTCTCCTGCCGCCCTGCACCTTAGACATCCAGGAGGCACTCACTGGTGGGAGTTGACTGGGACGTAGCTTTGGTCCTTTCTGGTCTGAATCAGGTCTGGAACATAGCTAATTGGCCAAGTGGGGGCCATTTAGGGAAACAGTTTCTATGGATAAATAGGAAAGTTTGAAGCTGGCCTATCAATTTTCTATGCGCATGATGCTTTCAAAGTGCTGGGGAATAGTTTGTGCCCACTAGAAAAGCAGATTAAGTAGATTTCTTTGGCAGCCTCTTCTAAAATTGCTTAGAAAACTCTTTCATGAACTGAACTACTGTTTCTCACATACAGGGCGCAAGTGAGTGGAAATTTTTGTCAAGTTCATCATCACTAGATAAGGGCAGACTGTATAATGAAGGGCAGAAAAAGAGCTGCATGTCCTAGTGGCCCAGGAAGACGGTAATGTGATTGTTTGAGAAGCTAAGGTGATGCTGGGCAGTACTCCCAAAGTTGGACAGACTGGAGCGAGGCTGCCTTGGAAGTAACACAGGACTCGCTGTCTTCTCTTGCCCCGATCACTTGTTGACTGATTTGTCTGTCTGTCGTGTCTCTGTGCTCGGAACAGAAGACAGCTGCCGGCTGCCTCCTGCTTGGCTTCAGAGGATTTTCTTGGGTCCTTTTATAAATGTTTCATTTTTCCAGGAAGTTTCTAAAAACCTCACCAAGGAAAATGAGCAAATCAAAGAGGATGTGGAAGAAATCCGGACTGAGATGAACAAGAGAGGCAAAGAGAACTGCTCCCAGAATCTCCTGGCTGGCATGCCGGATATCCGCTCGGCTCTGCAGGGGGACGCGGCGGCGGCCTACGCCCACCCACAGGTACAGCCCCAGCCTCCAGAGGCCCCAGAAACGTGATCCCACCATCTCACCTTGGCTTAGAACTTTTCAGGTTTCCCTCCTTTCGTCGCCATGAGCTCATTTCATCTACACAACAGCTGGATGTTGTCATTTTATTTACCACGGAAGGCAGGCGGGGTTCAGTGAGTAGGTGCTGAAGCCAGAACGCAAATGTGGGTCACTGAGTCTCAGTTTCCATTCTTGTCATTATGCCGTCTTTGTGCTCACCCCCCACATTTTCAAGTAAGAAGGAACGTGCGTGGTGGTACGTCTGGGACCGATGTGATTCACTACTATAGTCACTGGCCTAGTTATTCACAGCACCCTCTTTTACTCTCAGAAACATCCCAATTTGGACAAGAAATTTATAGGCCCCCTTATTTATAAGGTGCTTTGTAATTTACTATGTTCTTTCGTAGCTATGCCACGTGGTCTTACTATATCTCCAAAAAGCAACCAGGCAGAGATGTGTACCATCATTTTATAGATGAGGAAACAGATCCAGAAATATCCTCAGTCTCCCTTGCTCTGCCAGGAAGTGGTGGCAGAGGGTCTCAAACCTGTGTTTCTCCCCAACCCATCTGTGTCCCCAGCATGAAGCTACCCATCTGTGGAGTGCCATCTAATGTGACAGAGAGATGCCAAAAGACCAATTGATCTAACAATACCTCCCGTTTGGGGCTTGTTTCTTTTGTCCCTAGTTATTAAGTTGGGTTTGGGTGCTAATGGTTAAGTTTGTTACCGCTTAATGTGCTGGGTTTTCTCTTAAATTGATGTCCAAGAACAAGGCATTAATTTGGGAGATAAGCCAAAAGAATAGATGCAGAAACAGGTAAATTTGGGTGGCAGGACTCCAAGAATGTGGGATGCTACTGTTAAGGCAGGTCTGGATGGAGTATTTTTTTTTTTAAAAAAAGGGATCCCTGGGAGACCAAGGGTGGCAGCATTTAAGAGAGGCCTTACTTACTTTACCTGGTTGCCGAGGCTCAGTGGTGGAGGGCGGAGCTAGAGCCCACTGGTGTCTGGGGAGTGGATTCCAGGTTTCCCATTGAGGGCTCCCCTCAGCCCCTAGCAGGTGGGGAGTGGGGGGGGGCAAGCAGGGCCTGGGACAGCTAGAGCCCCTGAGCTGGTTTCTCTGTGTGCCATGATGTGAAAGAAGGCTGGGAAGCATTGCTATGTAGGGGGACTCTTTGGCCTGGCTCTTTAATAATTGGGGTAAAATAGGAAATACAGCTGGGGATATGGGATCTGAATTCCTGGGGAGTGAAACTCATCACAGTGGTGCCAAGCAGGCAGCAGCTGTGGGTGCGGGAATCACGGGCACATGGGTCTTCTGAAAGCAGCTCAGGATCATGTAAGCAACGAGCGTTGGAGAGACTGTGGCGCCACCCTCTCCAAAATGTAACTCAAAATGAAAAACCATTCCAAACCATAAAATAAGTATAAGGAAGACCAGTCATTTCCTGGTTTTCCCCATGACTCCTCTGATGCCTTTTTGGAAATATCATATTTCTTCAGAATTTATTTTTATTCTCATTCTCATATTTATTCTCAGTTCTTGACTGGCTGGGCTACTGAGGATGTGTTTTGTCTGCTTAGTGGGTCATCCCGAGAAGGTTCGAGCCAGTAAACCAAAGAGCCAGAGAACATTTGGGCAGGAAGGGAATTTGGAGGCACCTGCTCATCTCACCTGGCGCCCAGCGTATCTCATCACAGCCCACCTGGCATCCTCAGCCTGCCCAGCTGCCCAGGGTCGGGCATCCACTGCCCTCGCCAGCTTCCCATTTCCCGGTTGAGAACCCATCTGTTGTCTTGATGACACATTTTTGTGGTGTGTTCAGGGATCCAGCTCAGATTTCCTGAGGGCAAACAGCAAACCAAATCAAACACACCAAAACTTCTATTCTCCTTGCTCAGCAAAGTCCTCTTGCCTCCACAAGTCCCCATTTGTCAGACTGCTGAAGTTACCACCATCTACCAAACTGGGTGTGGTGGGCGCTGGGGTGCGGGCAGAGCTGAGGGCCAGACAGGGGCTGAGAAAGGGGGAACGAAGCCCAAGGGTCGGCTCTTCCTCTTGTCTTACAGTGAACCCTAGAAGTGGCAAAGGGGGCAAGTGGGGCTTGGCTGTTTATTTTCAGGGTATTTGCAGATGATGTCAGGGACTTCTTGGAATGGCAAGTGGCAATTTCTTGAAGGCCTCTCCCTGAGAAGCTTGTTGCCTGGAGGGTTGGCAGGGGGATGTTGGGGCTGGGAGGGAGTGGGAGCATCAGGATGCCAGGAGCTGAAGTCATACAACAGACTCTTGGATTAACAGGGAGAGGAAATCAAAGTTTGGTGGGGGCTGCTGCTGCCTCCCAGTGCAGGCTGTCGCCAGTGAATCCACGGAAATTATATGTTCCCTGGCAAAGGCTGTCCGTGGTCTTGCTCCATCTCCTTGGCTGGGAGAAAGAACTGTCGTTCCCAGCCGTCCCTGGGAGCCAGGAATTAAAGACAGTTCCTGGGGTTTGCCACGAAGAAATGACAACCTGCTTTTGCAATGCAGAGGGAAACCAGGGTTCAGCAATTAGATGCCCCAAAGCGACTGAGTCAAGGGCTGTGGTGGGGCCTCTTGTCAGCCTCCAAGGCAACTCTTTCCAGTGGGAAATGAGGGATCCTGTAAGGCTGCCGTGGTCACCAGACCAGGTCCCCGAGGACCTGGGGACATAGACAAGTTTCCGGATGGCAAACCGGTCGGCCCCGTGGTCGTGGCTGCGGGCAGTGTGCTTGCTGGAAGGACGAGCAGGACTCCAAAGGAAGGCAGCCTGGGGTCTGCCGACTAGTGTATGCCTTAATGAGTCTGCCTCTTAGCCACTTAATTGACTGACTTTCAACAAAATTGCTAAGTCAATCAGAGCCTCCGTTTCCCCATCTGTAAAATGTGGATAATGATATCTACCTTGCCCAGGTGTTGAAAGGGCTAATGTTACTCACTGAAATGCCATCACACATGCCCTGCACCTCTAGTGGAGGCCACCTCACCAGCAAAAGCAGGGAATCGAGTGCCAGGTAGGGGGCAGGAGTGGGGGGCTGTTCAGGACACAATCAGGCACAGTCTCCCCGCTCCTTCTGGGCAGTTGTGTGGCCCCTGCCAGGGGACCCTAGCAGGAAGGGATCCCTTGTCTTCCAGGAGTTGGTCCCCTATGTGCCAAGGGAGAGAGGGCTGCACATGTAGGAACTGCCTTATGCATTGTGCCATCTGGATGAGCTCTCGTCTTGGGAGAATGGGTACAGACTTGGGAGTGTGCTTGGGAACAAGGACTCTGGGTTTCCTCCAGGCCAAATTTTAAAGATCAAAACAAGAGCCTGGGTTTGTTTCCTTCTGTGCAATATGAAGAAGTTTGCCATAATCACTGGGTCCCTGCCAGCTCACATTCAGTGACCCTGAAGTTCTCACTCTGCCCCTCAGGCACTGGGCCTCTGGGGACAGAGCTTTGTTTCTAGTGGGCCCTGCTCTCTCGATAGGTGTCACAAAGGTCTGGAAGTACAGGATTTAAGGGAGTTCGCTTACCTCCTCCTGGTAAGAAGGGTTTTTACCTAGGCCCCCAGAGAGCTGACTCTTCATTCTTTGGTAATTTGGCTCCTAGTGAAAAGTGGCCACGGTCTCCTTAGGTCCCCGCCCACCTGCTGGTGGAGCTTCTGCCCTTCGGGGGCCAGACCTGCCTGCAGAGTGGCCCCCACCTTGAGCACAGCCAGCTCACAGGTCCTGCTCTCAAGGTCCTTCACTTTTAAAGGTTTGTAATTATGATCCTGAGTAGAGGACATGACTGGACAGACCAAGGCAGGACCCAGAGACCTTGCCACGCTGCGGACATGAGCGCTCAAAGTCTTTGGGCAGCAGCCCTGTGGGGGCCAGGCTGGTCCTTCTCTGGGACAGGAACTGTCACCATGGTATTTCCATGGTGCCATCAGGATGTCCAGGTGTCATGAGCACCATCTGATTGAACAAAATCCCAGTGCCAGTCACAGGTACACACAGCCCTTCAGGATTTGCTGTGAGTCAGAATTTCAATGGAACAAATATTAAGGAGCATTCACCCCTGGGGAATCCAAGATGAACAGGGGGTGGTCTGAGCCGTTCCAATTTCTCAGTGTACAGAGACAACAACGCCCCAAAATAATGCCCCGTGTAAGCAGGCTAGGTTAGGTGCAATAACAGAAACACATTCTTGCATCTGTTGGAAGTTGTGTTCAGCCTTGGATAACAGGAACCTACACATGGTGCCCCAAACAATTGAGGGCTTTGTTCTTTCATGCAGAAGCGCTCTAGAGGCAGACTGTCTAGGGCTGTATGCTTAGCTCCAAGATGTCATTAGTCACTTTCATCCTCAAAATCCGCTCATGGTCACCATATGGCTTCTCGGTTTCAGCCATCCTGCCCACATTTCAGGCCAGAGAATTGAAGAAGAATGTAAAAGATGCCTCCCAGCAGAGTCAGCCCCATTTTAAGATACTTTTCCAAAAGCTCCTATCATCAATTTCCATCTATATTGACCAGAACTTAGTCCCACGGCCACTCCCCTAAAACCAGGTTCCCATTTGTAAGGAAGGGGCACAGGGAATTGGGGCAGTATAGTAGAATTCTCTGCCTCCAAAGTACAAAGTGAGGATTGGGGAAGAAAGATTAGTTCTGGGAGTATTTGTTTGGAGACCTGAGATTTTAGCGGGGCTTGAAAAATATATAGTATGTCACGGAGCAGATATATGAGGGAAGAGAATTGGCCTTCCCAACAGAAAAACAGTCTGAGCAAAGACTCAACAGTCCAAGAGAGCCAAGAGGTTCAGAGTCAGTCAAGTGGCTGGAACACAGAGGATGTTTTGGATGGGATTGGGAGTAGGGGGTGCAGACAAGAGAGAAGCACTAGGTCAAGATCAATGTTGAAGAGTTCTAAATGCCAGGCCAAGGACTTCAGACTGTGTTCCGTATGCAGTAGGGAACCTTGAAGGGCTTTTGAGCTGGGGTATGATGTGTCCATTCTGGTAGCTGTACAAGCAATCATGCTTCATACCGAGGTGGTCTGCATTTAAGTGTGGCACATTTCCTCACGCAAACCTCTCTGGAGACAACTTATGTCTGATTTAAGTCAACAGCACCCCTAGGCCAGAGCAGAGAGGAGAGCCAGGTTTGATGGGCAGTATCAAGTAGAGGTTAGAGACATGGATTTTGGAACCTGCTCTGGGTTCAACTCCTGTTTCTTTGCTGCTTCTGGGGGACCTTTAGTGATTTACTTAACCTTTCTGTGCCTCCATTTCCTAATCTATAAATGGAGATGGTAAAAAAGTTCCTACCTCGCAGGACTGATAAGAAGATGAAATGAATGACCATATTTAGAGCACCCTTAGGAAGTGCTTAGTAAATGAGGACTATGGCCTGGGTTCCAGCCTTGCCCCCATCTGGCCACAGCCTCTCTGACCAGTGACTTGACCTTCCCTTGTGTCCCTCTGAGGAGCAGTATGAGGAGCGGTTTCTGCGGGAGGAAACAGTGTCCCAGCAGATCAACGCCATCGAGCTCCTGCAGACACGGCCTCTGGCGCCGCCTGAGGTGGTGAAGCCCCAGCGGCCCCTGCAGAGGCAGGTCCACCTGAGGGGCCGGCCGGCCTCCAAGCCCACCGTCATCCGGGGTATCACCTACTACAAAGCCAAGGACCCCGAGGAGGAGAACGATATCGAAGAGCAGCGTGAGTTGGGGTCAGCAGGGCTGCCCCAGGGACAGGGCAGGGAGGGAGCCGCCATTTGGCCCCCGAGGCTGGAATCTGGCGGAGATGGACTTCCAGGAGGCCCCACCCACCTCTGAAGTCCGACACTGCTGTGGCCGCTAAGAGCCTGTGCAGTCAGCTGAGAGTTGCCTGCAGAGTTACTGGTTATCTGGAGTTCTTGCAGCATTTCCTCACATCTTGCTGAGCAGCCTTGGGCAAGTCACTGAACTTCTCTGGGCCTCCTCTGCAAAATGGGGGCTTGCAAAAGACCTCATGGCAGGGCCAGACCCAGCCTGCAGGGACTTCAGCACCCTCTAATCCAGTCCTCCCATCTGCAGATGAAGAAACCAAGCCCCAAAGGTGGGAATGACCCACAGTGGCCGTCTCTTGCCTGTTTCTCCCCCCACTCCAAGGGAACTGGGCTTCCTGTCTGAGCAATCCATCTCTTCCCGTTTTAGCTCTACCCTTCTTATTTTTTCACAGAAAAGGGGTTTCCCCTTTTCCTATCATCATCATGATCATCTTGTTTCCTGTGTCATCCCCTTCCCCTGTTCCTTCTTGCCACCTTCTCCTCCTCTTTCCTTCCTTCTTTTCCCTGCCCAGAGCCCCCAGAAGGCCCCCACCTGTTCTCGTCCCTTCCCCCATCATGTCCAGTGTAACAGCCTCCCGACAGTCTCCCTGCCTCTGCCCTTGCCTCCTTCTAGTTTATTGTCAGCCCAGTAGCCAGTGTCATCATTTTGCCCAGTTTTAATTGTATTTATTTATTATTCATTTCGGGGAGTTTTAAAAATATATTCTGAAAAAAAAAAATATATATATATATAGGATACAATCTTTTGTCCGTCATATGCATTGTAAGTCTTTTCTCCTCATCTGTGGCTTGTCTTTTCAGTTCCCCAGTGGTGTCTTCTGATGAGCAGATGAAGTCCAATTTATCCCTATTTCTTTCGTAGTTAGCACTCTCTGCGTCCTCTCTAAGAAACCTTTTCCTCCCCATGTCCCTTCTCTGCTCAAATCTCACAGGCTCCCCCTTCCACTGAGAATAAAAGGTGAAGTTCTTGCACGGCCCCCACGCCCTCCCTGACTGGCTCCCTGTCCTTCTGTGGCCTCATGTCCTGTGCACTCTCACCCTCCACACCCCCCCATCCCCTGCACACACCCTCTGCTTCTCCCACACCAGCCCCCTCCCTGCCCCTCTGCCTCCTCAGGCATGCCCCGGCCTTAGGGCCTCGGCCCTGCTGTCACTTCTGCCCGGACCCCTCTTCCCCCAGATGTCTTTCCCAGAGCTCCTCCAAACATACTATATACCTATTCATTGTTTAATGTCTCCCGGAGGAGACACGAGCTCCACGAGGGCAGGGACCCTAGTTGTGTCACCATCGTTGTGTTCCACAAATATTTGCTGAATGGATGATGCCGGCCTTCTCCCGGCCGTTGGGGGTCGAGGCCCGGCTGTTCCCCCGCGGTGCTCGTGGTGACGCCCACAGGCCTGAGGCGCATCTGGCAACCATTTATCAGAGATACTCACAGTTGCCTTCTCTTAGCGCTTCTTTTCACCTTCTTCTTGAGGCCTCCTTTCTTCTAAAATCCACCCCTAAACCCGGGTGTCACGCTGAGAAAGGAAAGCCTCTTATTAAGCTGTCAAATACCCCAGGCTTTGGGTCACCTAAAGGCTGTTCCTCTCCCTTCCGTGCGTCTGTCTCACAGATGACGCGTTTTTCAGCGGTGACAATGGAGTGGATTTACTGATTGAAGATCAGCTGCTGAGGCATGACCACCTGCTGACCAGCACCCCCCGCAGGCCAGCGGCCGCCCATCGGGGCGCGGCTGTGACGACCGACCCGAGCGCCTGGCCCACACCCCTGCCCTCGGCGCCACCCGCGGCCTCCGCCTCAGCGCCGGGCCTCCCTGGGCCGCCCCCCTCCACCTCGGCTGAGCGCCTCCCGCCCCCACCGCCGACCGCCTCCGCCTCCGCGTCCGCGCGCCTCCCGGAGCAGCCGGGCCTGCACCCTCCCACGCAAGTGCCCGCCACCACCGTGGCACAGACGGCTGCCCTGCAGCCTCCGGCCCCCACGGCCCCCACCACGGTCAGGACAGACTCCCCGGGGGATGCCGCCTCCACGGCCCCCACCGCAGTCAGGACAGACTCCCCGGGGGATGCCGCGACCCCGGGGCGGGGCTCCATCCCTCCCAGCCCCACCCTCAGCCCCGAGGAGGAAGATGACATCCGCAATGTCATAGGTGAGTTGGTCCCACTGGCCTTGGGTCTTCTCCTGGTAGCTCAGTGAAAAGGCTGAGCCTGGGAACAGGGTTGAAAGGACAACAGGGAGCCAGATGGTCAAACTTCTTCATAAAGAAAATGGAGTGCCACCTCGGCCAGTGGATGGCTTTTAATAGTTGACAGAGGCCCAATCAGCTTTAACATCGTGGGTTTGTGTATACAAAATGTGCAAGTGACAAGACCAGGAGCCTCCTTTTTCTAACTATATATATATAAACTAATAGAGCCAAGCTCTAGCCTTCATTACTTAATTTAAGAAACACCTGTCAAGTGCTCTCTGTGTACTAGGCTTTGTGACAGGTTATAAAGGTATTTGGAGGTAACTCAGTCAAGTTTTCTGCAATGAGTTTACCAGGCCACAATATAACAAGGGATTATTATTGGGAGGAAAACCCAGAATAATGGCAGAGTGGGAGCCGGGAAATAACCAGTGCAAATGGCTCCCAGGACAAAATCTCACAAGCCCCGGCCTGGACTAACCTACAGCAAGAAGGAAGCTTGGGGGCAGGCCATGGTGGCTCGGCAGGCAGAGTTCTCGCCTCAGTCCCAGTTTGATTCCCGGTGCCTGCCCATGCCCCCCCAAAAAGAGGAAGCTTGGGGCCAGAGAGGTTGGGCTGGGGGCGGGAGAGAGTGCTTTCTCTTTTCTTCTCCTAAGATGGGAAGAAGCTAATTGCAGAGTAGGAAGCAGATTCCTCACTGCAGGCATGATTGAATCTGAAGCCGAGGGTCCTGCTCAGCTTCTGCAGAATGCCCTGGAGTCTGAGCGGAGACTCCCTCCACTGTGGGCCGCTGCAACTCCATGCTCTCGGGACTGCAGCCAGGGGCTGGCCCTCTTCCCTTCCCCCTCTGCTGTGGGACCCCCCAATCTCCCCTGCTTCACCTAGTTTGAACACTGAGGGTGAGAACTGCGCACCCTGTCTACAGTCAGTGGTGTTGGCTGGTACGGCTGCCCTTCCCGTTGGTGGCTCCCTAGCCAGGAATTGAGTTCCCCAGTGTCCCCATAACCTACCTCCAGGCCGGTCCCAGCACCCAGAGCCTCTCCCCATTCTGCCTTCCCTATAATGCACCAGAAAGGCCTTGTCTGGTGCACTTCCCCACCTGTACCTTTCTGGGGCTCTGAGGACTCCGCATCCTCCAGCAGCCAGACTGGGGTGCTCAATATGCCTGCGGGCAGGAGGTGGGAGCTGGGAGACGGTTTCTCTTGTTACTCAGTGCTCTATTTAATAACACCATCGTGTGGAGAGTTGATGCTCTGTGTCCGGTTTGAGATTCTGCTTAAAGACTAGCTTGTCGAGTTTTTCCAAACGGGTTGGGGCTCTTACCTCTTGTGTCTACTGAAGAAAAAAACACAGGGACGTGGATGCAGATGTACTCTTTTCAAATACCAACGGGTAAAAAGAGGGAGTGGCTCAGAAAAGAACAAGGGTTTGGCTGTTTGGCCGATGTGGGATTTTGGAAGTCGTTTGTTTTCAGGAAACATATGTAATCATTTGTTGCTGTCAGGTGCCTCCTTGAGACTGGCCTTGGGTGTGGATGGGATTTCCTTACTAGGAACCTTCTCTGTCGATCCCCTGTTCCTGGTGGAGTGACACCGTGATGTACTGACATCTCCTAGTCATCGGTTAAATTGAAATCATTTGGCTGAAACAGACACAGGCTACCCCATGAAAGTTTGTTGACTGTTGATGAGTCTTGATATTTGATTTTGAGCTCTTTAAGATGTGCTTTTAATGGGGCTCCTTTTAGAAGACATCTTATCCCAGGGTTTCCAAACCTGGATTTGTGATATCTTAAACTGTCTTCCCTTATCCTCAGGGGAGTGATAAAATTCTCAGACCAACTCTAAAAACAAGTCAATCAGAATTGGCTTTTCATTGTGAAAACAAACATTGGGCCATAGGGAAGCTCTGGGACTGGGAGAAGAGAGAAGCTCGGTGGTCAGGGCGGGGGCTTGTGGTGGGACTGCGTGGGGCGCCGCCCCCTCCTGCAACTGGGGCGTGGGGAGGACTGTGCAGGCTACTGCCGGGAAGTCAAGCTTTTGTGCCACGTGTCCAGGGCTTTGCAGACTCCCGGACACTCACAGCTGCGATTCCTGATGTGCTTCTTAGAAGGAGCTGGTTTGGGGTGGGGGGTTGGGGGTGGGAGGGGAACAGAGGACAATCCCAGAGAGAGTGTGTCTCCTAGTCGAATCTGGGAAATATGCTCGGTGAAGAACGTCTCCCCCACAAGCACACGACCTCAGCGATCCCGAGCTTGGCCAGGCCCTCTGGCCGTAGGCGTGAGCCACTGGGCCTGGCTGCTGGGGTTGGGGAGGCTGCTCTGAGCAGCCAAGGAAGTCAGTACTGGCTGGGCAGGGTCGGCGCTTTCTGGTCTCCACTGCAGCCAGACTAGGGAGCATGAATTTTCACAGTGGCTGCCCCAAGTCACTGGTCAGGCATCTGCCCCCGGATAACTTTACAGGCTTCTTCTGGTCTCAGTCTCTTTGCTGTTTCACCCCACCCCATCCCCCCTCGCCCCGAACCATTTAGAAATTCAGCCATCTTATAATGCAGGAGCTTTAGGCCCTAGAAGTGAGAATGTAAAGTGGTGAAGAAATGAAATGTAAGCCTTTTTGCAGGTGTAAAGAGCCCACACCCTAATTTATTCAGCACCACACTGCACTAGGCTGTGAAAAGCCAAAGGGAGTGAGACTTGGGTTCTCCTGTCAAGGGGCTGAATGCCCGTAGTGGGCTGGTGGGTGAGGAAACGCCGCGGTGCATGTGTGAGACGTGGCAGGGGATGATAAGTGGTCTGGGGAAGGCAGCCATCGTCAGACTGTCCTGCTCCACCTTGAAGGGTGGTCACTAGCTCACGAGGCTCAGGGGTAGCGCATGCCCAGGTGGGTTTGGGAAAGTAAAGGGAGCCCCGGAGCATGGGTGTGATCATAATGGCAAGCCGGAGTATTCTGAGGAAAGAAGGTGGGGGCTGGTTACTAAAGGAAGGAGAAGTTCAGACTTAATTCCAAAAGTGATAAGGAGGATTCTAAATAAGGGGACAATATTCCAATTTGATTATTCAAAGAAAAGCATTAGGCATGATATGCTGTGCTTTGAGTTTTGAGAGTGCAGACAGCTGAGGCAGGCAATCATGCATATGAGACCAACACATAAACCTAATTGGGGTGGTGGGCATTGCCGTGAAGCGCTGTGTAGGAGGACGCTGCGGGCCACAGAGAGGCCCTTAAGGTAGCCAGGGATTCTCTTCTGAAAAGAGATGCTGACAGAACCGAGTCTTGAAGAACACCCTCCAGTGTGGTTGCACCATTCTACGTCCCCAACAACAGTGCATAAGTGTACCCAATTCTCCACGTCGTCTTCAGCACTTGTTGTTTCTGTTTTTTTGTTTTGTTTTGTTTAATAATGTCCATTCTAGTAGGTGTGAGATGATATCTCATTGTGGTTTTGATTTGCATTTCTCTCATAACCAGTGGAGTTGAGTATCTTTTCGTATGTTTTTTGAGCCATTTGTATTTCCTCTTTGGAAAACTATCTGTCCTTATCTTTTGCCCATTTTTTAATTGGGTTGTTTGTCTTTTTGTTGTTGAGCTGTAGGATGACTTTATATATTCTGGATATTAAACCCTTATCTGATACGTGGTTTCCAAATATTGTCTTCCATTTTTTAGGCTGCTTTTTTATTTTTCTGACAAAGTCCTTTAATGCACAAAAATGTTCAATTTTGAGGAAATCCCATTTTTCTAGTTCTTCTTTCATTTCTCGTGCTTTGGGTGTAAGGTCTAGGAAACCAACTCCTGTCACAAGATCTTTAAGATATTTCCTTACATTTTCTTCTAAAAGTTTTATGGTCCTAACTCTAATGTTTAGGATTTGATCCATTTTGTGTTAATTTTTATATAAGGTATGAATAAGGGTCTTCTTTTATTCTTTTGGATATGGATATTGAGTTTTCCAAACTCCATTTATTGAAGAGGCTGCTCTGTCCCAGTTGAGTTGGCTTGACCACCTTATCAAAGATCAATTGTCTATAGGTGAGAGGGTCTATTTATGATTATTCAGTTTGATTCCATTGGTTAGTATATTTGTCTTTTTGCCAGTACCATGCTGCTTTGACCCCTGTAGCTTTGTAATGTGCTTTAAAGTCAGGTGGTTTGAGACCTCCCACTTCATTCCTCTTTCTCAAGATATTTTTAGCTATTCAGGGCACCTTGCCCTTCCAAATAAATCTGGTTATCGATTTTTCTATTTCTTCAATTTACCACCCTATTATTACACCTTGCATGTGTTGTAAATTTGTTATAATTCATGAAAGAACATTCTTATACTTGTACTATTAACTATAGTGCATCATCTGCAATAGGGTTTACTGTGTTATACAGTCTTATGTTCTCTCTTTTAATTTTTATCCTAGTAACATATACTACCTAAAGTTTCCCCCTTTTAACCACATTTGCCTATATAATTCAATGCTGTTAATTACACCCACAGTAATGTGCTACCCACCAGCGATTTCCAAACCTTTACAATCAACCTAAATAGAAATTCTATACAAATTAAGCATCGGCTCGCCATTCTCTAACCCAAATCTATCCCCTGGTAACCTATATTCTAGATTCTAACTCCATCCTAACTCACCTGTTTTTATTTCACTTCTTGACATACACATATTCCCCCGATACTCTCTACCTTTAGCTTGCTGATGAGTAAGGAAGGACCGAAAGAAAAAAAAACTATGATATTTTCATTTGCTAATGGTGCTGGAACGCAATATACCAAAAATGGGTTGGCTTTTATAAAGGGAATTTATTAAGTTACAAGTTTACAGTTCTAAGGCCATAAAAATGTCCAAACTAAGGCATCCAGAAAAAGATACCTTGACTCAAGAAAGGCCAATGGCATCCGGAAAACCTCTGTCAGCTGGGAAGGCACAGGGCTGGCGTCTGCATCCTCTCCCAGCTTCTGGTTTCAAACAGCTCTCTCAGCCCCTGTATATCCTTCTGACTTCTGGCTTGCTTAGCATCTCATGGAAAGGCACATGGCAATGTCTCCTGGGCTCTGTATCTCCAAACATCCATGTCTAGGCATCTGCTTTCTCTGTCAGCACTCCAAGCATCTCCTTCAACATTCAAATATCTCCAATATCTGCCTCTATGTCTCACACACCCCAAGATTCCCCCCCCACACTTCTGAACTACCTCCAAAATGTTTCCCCTTTAAAGGCCCCCAGTAATCAAGACATACCTTAAATGGACAGAGTCATATCTCCATCTAGTCAAAAAGTCACACCCACAATTGAGTGGATTACATCTCTATGGAGATAATCTAATCAAAAGTCTTACCCACAGTTGGGTGTGTCACATCTCCATGGAAACAATTCAATCAGAAGTTCCACCCTGCAAAATTGAACTAGGATTAAGAAACATGGCTTTAAATGTTCCAAGAAATGATCATGATGATGACTATGCAACTATGTGATGATAATGTGAATTACTGATTATATATGTAGAACGGAATGATCAAAATAGGAATGTTTGCATTTATTTGGGGTTTTTTTGGTATATTAAAAAAAAAAGAAAAGAAAGAAACATGGCTTTTCTGGGGGTACATAACAATTTTAAACCGTCATATATGGGTTGCCATATGCTTTGGTTTATTAAAGCTGCCAGAAAGCCATATAACAGAAATGGAACAGCTTTTTAAAAGGGGAATTTATTATATAACAAATCTACAGTTCTAAAGCCATAAAAAATACCCATCCAGAGAAAGGTAACTTGACTTAAGAAAGGCTGATGTCTGTCACATGGGAAAGCACATGGCTGGCGTCTGCTAGTCCTTGTTCCTGGTTCCATTGCTTCCAGCTTCTGATGCAAGTGGTTTCCTTTCTAAGCATCTGTGGGGCTTCACTTAGCTTCTTTGGGACACAAAGCTCTGGGTTCTGGCTTGCTTAGTGTCTCATGGAAAGTCATATGGCGATGTCTGCTGGACTCTGTCCAGGCCTAGGCATCGGCACTCTAAGCATCTCCAAATTTCTGTGTCTCTTTTAGCCCTGAAGCAACTGTTCTCCAAGCATCTGCATCTGAAGTTTCTCCAAAATGTCTCCTCTTTTAAAGGACTCTAGTAAATTAATCAGGACCCACCTTGAATGGGTGGAGTCACATTTCCATCTAATCAAAGGCCACACCCACAGTTGGGCACATCACATCTCCATGGAAGTAATCCAATCAAAGTTTCCCACCCTAAGAGTAGGTCTGGCCCCGCAAGTTTAGATTATGATTAAAATATGGCTTTTCTCAGGTACATAATAGTTTCAAACGGGCACACCCTATCTTTCCTTTTCCTTCTATCTCATTTTCCATAGAAGTGATTGGCTAATGTAGGGAACTAGCACACCCAAAACAGGAGATGATACAGTTCCTTGGTCATTTGTGTTTTCAAAATGTCATTGCCTTATTTCTGAGTTCAAAGCAAATTCTGACTCAAAGAGAAAGGATAGCTTCAGAGACTGTCAGCACCCACTTACTCAATGACAAAGGTGTCACCTCTGTGTTTTTCCTGTACTGACTTTGAGCCTAGGGGGAGCACCTGAACGTCTGTGCTTATGAAACATAACAAATGCTATGTGAAAACTGATAGCAAAGAATGTACAAGAGAATATTGTGTGTTCTCTTCTGAGCAGGCACCTGCTTCACTGTCCTGTAAGTCTTCACTTATAAAACAAAGTTCAAAGATAAAATTATCAGGAATCTCAAGATGGCAACAGCAGAGCACTGAACCAAGCCTGGACCCTTAGAGTGTCGGTCCAGTGTGACTGCATGGGATGACCCCCTAGAAAGCCAGCCCTGAGCACGGCACCTGGGATGGGCAAAAGATCTCAAGTTGGCAACCTGAAGGCTGAATTCATCCCAAGATAGGATGTTGCACTTTTGAATCTGAATGCCTTCAGGTAGGACTGCTCTTCTGGTTCACTGCAGTCTCTACTGCTGCCTGGTGTCTCACACTCAGCCTGCTGTGCTCATTTTCAGTTCCTGCCTGGCCCCCAGAGGCATTTGAGGGTGAGGCCTCTGCCTGAAGGTAGATGGCAAGAAATAAAGGTGGAGGTGTGGGAGGGGCCAGTGTGCTTGGCTAGGGACTTTGGGCTTCACTCAGTACTCGGTGAGGGAAGTTAGTCATGGTTTTAAGCAGATGGGCACCTGGCAGCTTGAGGACCACTGGGTGGAACAGTTAGAAGGAGGCAGAGATGGGCCAGAGAGACCAAATGGTGTAATTGGAGTGAGCCAGGCAAGATGCAGTGAGATCTAAACTAAGTCACAGGTGGAGGGAAAGGACCATGGAAGTGAAAGATGGAGGAGACAGAATGGATGCGACTCAGCAACCAACTGGAGTGTGGGTGGAGAAGGGGATGTTAAGAATGATGCCCTGGCTTCTGGCTTGGTTAATGTGTGGCGTGCCGTGCCCTCCTCTAGGCCTACCAGTACAGGAGGAGCAGCCTGTGAGCCAAAGCACATGAATTTCATTTTTAATCCATTAAGCTTGAAGAACCAGTAGCCTGCCCACCCAGGAGAAAAATGTCTAATAGGCAAATTGGATGCGTGGTGCTCAGAAACAAGATCTGGGCTGGAGACACATTTTAATAGTCATCGGGGAGCTGAGGCTGCCCAGTAAACAAGGGAGTCGTGAGTAGAAAAGAGGCTAAAAGAGGATGTCTAAAGGATGACCTTTAATAGGTGGGCAGAAAAAGAGAAACCAGGTGAAGGGATGGAGGAGGCTTGCCAGGGAGGTGTGTGGGGACCTGGAGACAGAGGTGTGTGAAAACTCAGGGAGGAGAGGCTCTCCCGAATGTGTCCCCTGAGTGGGTGGGGAGGAGTGTGTGTGTGGGGGGAGTTGTCCTGGATGGGGGTAAAAGGGGGTGGAGCAGGGTAGCCCCCAGTATTTTGACTAAAAAGACCAGAAAGAATCCCCTGGACTGGACAATGCATGAGCATCTGGTGCATTGAATGCAGTAGCCAGGTTGAGGGGCATGGGAAGGGCTGCTTGGCACTAGGGAGAAGTGGGGAGAGGATGGCAGGGGAGGCTCGCCAAGCGAGGGTCACAACTGGAGCAGGAGAGCATTTGCTGAATTAGTTTTGAAAGGTGGACAAGATTCAGGCAAGCTTACACGTGAAGGGAGAAGAGCCCCTCTTTTCCAGATGTTTCTGACCTTTGAGGCAAGACCAACCTGCCTCCCTTTATTGAAGATCAAATGAGTTAATGTACAGAAAGTGCTTAGTAAATGTTAGCTGTCGCCATCACTGTCATCCTTTGCACCCCTGCTTTGGGGACAAATTCTAAGATGAGTTGCAGACAACACTCTGTCTTCTCTGCAGCTTCCTTTGAACTCCCTCATCTTTCTCTCATTACTCTTGAAGAGAAGCAAACATGTAGTGTCTTCTCCCAAAGGCTGACGTTGGCTGCCAATAGCGGGAGCATCTGTATGCCCCAGATTCTCGGGCCGTGGCGATGACTCTGGTCGTGTGGTTTACTGACCTTCCTCTCTTACCCTTGTCTGTCCTGCTGTCACTGCCTGGCTCCATACCCCTGGCAGGTCGGTTCTGGGGTCCTGGGTGTCAGGACTGAGACTGCAAGCAGGGGCTCCCCTCTTCCTACAGAAATAAGGGTGCTGGCCCTTACCTGAGAAGATGACTCCATTTGTATTCATTGCCCTAATTAAGGGACCTTTGAAAGGGGATGGGACATTACCCTGGATTATCCAGGAATGTCCTAACAGATTGTCATAAACCTAAAACAACAGAAGTTTATTCTTTTACTGTTCTGGAAGCCAGAAGTCCAGAATGAGACTTGCAGGGTTAAGATCAAGGTGTCAGCAGTGGAGAACCTGCTCCTTATCTTTCCTAGCGTCTGGAGCTGCCGAAAGTCAGGCACACGGGTGACTCTGGGGCTTGCAGCTACTTCTCTCCAACCTCTGCTTCCATCGTCACATTCGCTGTTCCTCTTTTGAAGTCGAATCTCCCCATGCCTCCCTCTTATAAGGACACTTGTGATTACATTCAGGACACCCCTGGATAATCCAAGATCATGCCCCAACCCCTTTCAAAGTTCTCTTAATTCATGGGGCCTGGGGCCTGGGGCTCTTTAGGGCCACTCCTCAGCCCCTATTCAGTCATCAGAGTGGGTTCTCCAGCAGCCCCGGAAGTGGGCAGGGCGTAGATCATACCCATTTTACCACTGAAGAAATCAGAGCTCTGCAACATGAAGGAGGCAACACAGACGTTGGGGGCAGGACTGGATTTTCCCTCTAGTTTTGTCATTTTCTGAGTGTAAGACTTCTGATTATTTTCTCCTCCTCCAGAGCCTTTTTGTTGGCTCATCTGTCAAATGGAGACCTTAGCACCTGCCCGCGGGGCTGCAGGGCTGGATGCACTAGAGAGCACGAGGGCGCAATAAACCAGGGCCATTGCCAGGGTCGTCTCGCTGCCGGTTCCAGAGACCTGCCCGAGGCAGCCCATCAGTGGCCTAGCCAAGGCATCAGGTGCTCTTGAGACACATTTGCGACCCCTACTGGGGCCCCTGTTCTTTTTTTTGGCCACACGGGGCCAGTTTATTGCAGGTAAATCCTCTCTCTCTCTCTCTCTCTCTCTCTGTTTTGGTCCATTTTTCTATAAAGAAAATTAACACAACACTTGTGCGCGCACACACATACCCAAAGGGGAGCAGGGATCCAGAAACAGGAGGTGGGGGTAGGACATGGCCTCCCTGCTTAGGTGCAGGCCTTGGGGAGCTCCTCCAAAGGCTCCCCTTCTTCAGGGCTCAGCACCCTGGTCCAGCATCTCTAGAGACCAAGGAGGCAGTGGGATATGGGGCCTCTGTCCTCCTCGCGCTGCCTCCAGGTGAGATCTCCAGAGGTCCCAGGCTTAAGAGGGGAGGGCCCCTGTTCTTGCAGAACCTCGGTGCTGAGGGAGGGCCCAGAAGGGGCTAGGGGTGGGGGCTGCCCAGATGAGTCCTGGCTTTAGGAACCTGTCCGAAGCACCCAGGTCTAAGCAGAGAGGGAGCAGAGCCGTGGCAACCCCATTCCAAGCCCTGACCATGTGATAAGCCTCAGCCTACATGGCTGTTTGTGGGACTTTGGGGCATGGGCTGGAAGGAGACCCCCAACATGGAGTTGCTGTCCTGGCTGGATTCTGCCAGGGTACGGGGCACGTAGAAATGCCCCTCCCTGAGAGTGCAGATGGAGAGCGGCTCTGCTGGCAGCTGGGGCCCCACTCCGTGCCAAGGAATGAGATATTTTCCATCAGACCTCTGCTGCCCAGGCTCAGCCAGAGACTTCTACTTTATTGTCTTCAACAGATGAGCTCAGTTGGGGAATGAGGCATTGGCTGGTGGGTTCTGTTGTTTGTCTTATGGAGACCGAATCCCTCCCTGCTCTCACAGACCTGGTCCTAATAAACCCCACACAGAGATGCTTAAGTCCTGCCAACTGCACCCAACTGTGGGGCCTGCCTGGAAAACAGTGCTCAGCCCACTTTCCCCACCGCTGCCCCAGACCCAGAGCTGAGGCACAGCTGCCTATGCCCCATCCTGCCAGATGCAAGGCTCAGGCCTCTCACCTAGTCCCCATCCATGGGAGCAGAAGGATGGTAGAGGGAACAGACTGAACAGTGTAGAAATGGGGTGGCCTGGAATTTAGAGAACTCCGAATCCAAACTGTAGACTTTCGTTGCTTTTTTAGCAGATGAGTTCAGGAACCCAATTATGGGCATTAAACTGTTGCACCTCTGTGCCCCCAGACTAGATGGCAGTATAGGGGGCTCTGCTGCTCCTCAGGGGTCAAGATGGACAAGGCGAGGGTTTGAGGGTGGGATTCATCCGCTTCTCCCACTGCCCCCCTCCATGGCCCTCTTCCCATCTCCACCATAACTCACCAGTGTGGGGACAGAGAGAACACGTGCCTCATTGGTCATGCATCATTTCAGTATCATTCAGGACCACATTCAGTAATGTTATTGCCGAGTGTTTTTGTTTCCTAGGCTGCTCGAGCAAATTCCATGCAAAGGGATAGCTGTAACAATGGAAATTTAGTGGCTCACAGTTTTGAGACCAGGAAAAAATTCCAAATCAAACCATCATCAAGGTGATGCTTTCTTCTCGAAGACTGTGGGGTTCTGGGCTGGCTGCTGGTGGTCCTCGGTCCTTAGCTCTTTGTCATATGGCCATGAGCATGGCGGCCTCTCCTGACCTCTCTGTTCTCTTCAGGTTCAGATGAATTTCAGCGTCTTACTTCCTTACTTTCTCTTTATCTGCCTCAATTTCATTTTGTTTATAAAGGACTCCAGTAATAGGATTAAGACCTGTCCCAATTGAGGTGGGCCATACCTAAACTGAAGCAACCTCATCAAAAGGTCCTACTTGCAATGAGTTTACACCCAGAGAAATGGATTAGATTTAAGAACATGTTTTTTCTGGGGTACCTACAATTCCAAACCATCACACCTAATAAGGATTGAGGGTTTTAGTTGTGGTGTGGAAACGAGCATGATTCTCATGGTATTTTAGAACCCCTCCTGGGCACTAGGTCACTCATGGCCATGCCAAAGAGCTGCTTGGGACATTACTGAGTCCCTGAGGGAAGACTCAACCTTTAAAGGAGGCTGCTACCACCAAGAAACTTAGAAACTTATGCAGGAAACTTGGTCTCCTACTCCCTAATTCCCTAGCCAGGGGTCCTGGCTTCTGCTGGTAGTAGTGAGAGGGGCATGGGCTTGAGGACAGCTCTCTAGGACCTGGGCAGGTGAGGCCTCAAGAGTATGGAGATCCACTGCACAGTCAGGCCTCATGTCCACTGGTGACCCAGCCCCAGACCACCAGGGACCAAGCCTGTGGAGGGTCTGTGACGTTGGTCATACCAGACAGTTCTCAGCTCTGGCCACACATTCTGCTGGATGCTTATCCCAGCATCAGAACATCTAGTGAGTGTTTATTGTGCTCCAGACACTTTGTGTTCTGAATACCAGGAACACAACAAAAAAGGGAAAGGCCCAGACCCTGCTCCCTTGGTACTTATGTTCTGTTGAGGGTGAAGGTGGAGGGAAGAGAGAGACGGACAAAAAACATTGAGATGCAAGATGACACATCCTGTAAAGAGGTACATCACAGTATGGTAGCAGCAGAAGAAAGGAGTAGTTGGTTTTCAGAGGGAGAGTGTGCTGTCAGAAAATAGAGCTTTGAATTTTAGATTTTTGAGGAACAAGTGTGTAACTTGAAGAAATCCAAGTACAGCGGGACTTTCTCTGAGAACATGCCACCAAGGCATGTTGACATGAAGTTGCATGAATTGGGAGCACAGTTCATGGCTTTGTAGGAGTAGAGTGTAGGATGAATAAGAGGAGTAGGAGATGATGCTGGGAAAAATGTCTGGGATCAGTTATACAGGGCTATTAAAGCCTGCCAAGGAGCAAACTTTAGGGAACCAGAAAAGTTTTGGGTGCGGGTGTTAGAGGATCTGCTTTCCTGAATGTTCTTTCCAACAGCCCATCTACCTCTTCTCCAACAGGAAGGTGCAAAGACACACTCTCCACAATCACTGGACCGACCACCCAGAACACATATGGGCGGAACGAAGGGGCCTGGATGAAGGACCCCCTGGCCAAGGATGAGCGGATTTATGTAACCAATTATTACTATGGTAACACCCTGGTGGAGTTCCGGAACCTAGAAAACTTTAAACAAGGTACGTGCTAGGTGTTCACTTAGGAGGCCTCTTCCCTTCTCTGTTGTCCTGGGAGATCGACCATGCTGGAGTCCAGCCCAGAAGACCGAAGGGCCTCATCATAGTGGTGGAACATCTCCCTCTCACGTTAGCCCTTGGCAGGTTATAAACCATGTTCACGTGTATTAACACACGTGATCCTTGAAACAGCTCGGTGGGGCAGTTGTTACTTCCATGAGGGTGCGGAGGCTCAGAAAGGGTAAGCAGTTTGCTACCCCAAACCAGAAAGTGGCAGAACCCAGATCTGGGGAATCCTAGTTGATTTTTGCCCCGTCCCACCAGGCTGCCCACCTCCCCTCCCCTGTGGGTCATCCCTGCTGCATTGCCTGAAGCCACCTGCCTTCTCACACACCCCACAGGTCGCTGGAGCAACTCCTACAAGCTCCCCTACAGCTGGATCGGCACAGGCCACGTGGTGTACAGCGGCGCCTTCTACTACAACCGCGCCTTCACCCGCAACATCATCAAGTACGACCTGAAGCAGCGCTACGTGGCCGCCTGGGCCATGCTCCACGACGTGGCCTACGAGGAGGCCACCCCCTGGCGGTGGCAGGGCCACTCTGACGTGGACTTTGCCGTGGATGAGAATGGCCTGTGGCTCATCTACCCGGCCCTGGACGATGAGGGCTTCAGCCAAGAGGTCATTGTCCTGAGCAAGCTCAACGCCGTAGACCTGAGCACGCAGAAGGAGACCACGTGGCGCACGGGCCTCCGGCGCAACTTCTATGGGAACTGCTTTGTCATCTGCGGGGTGCTGTACGCCGTGGACAGCTACAACCAGCGCAACGCCAACATCTCCTACGCCTTCGACACCCACACCAACACGCAGATCGTCCCCAGGCTGTTGTTTGAAAACGAGTACTCCTACACCACCCAGATCGACTACAACCCCAAGGACCGCCTGCTGTACGCCTGGGACAATGGCCACCAGGTCACCTACCATGTCATCTTCGCCTACTGACACCCCACCCCCGGCGAGCAGAAGCTGTAGAGGGGTCTTTAGCACCTTGTGTGTGTGCGTGTGTCTGTGTGTCTGTGTGAGTGTGTGTAGGTGGGATATGCGTTGTTTAAAAATTATATATTATTTTGTGTAATATTACAAATGGTAAAATGACATTTTGGATCTATTTTTTTTTTTTTTTTTACATGGATTGTAGATCAATCCATATGTGTATGTGCTGGTCTCATCCTCCACGGTTTATTTTTTTGTGCAAATGTACTTCTCCTTTGGACCAGTAACCACCTTCCTTCTAATCCCCAACCCCCCTCCAGCTCTCAGATCTCGACTGTTGAAGAGGTTTCTTCATTTGGGTCTTGCAGGCCGACAGCATGAGGAGCAGGAGTGAAGGAGGCAAGAAAGAAGTGCTAGGTGGTGGGGAAAAATGTTTATGTATTGGAGAAGTTTAAAAAAAAAACAGAAAAAAATATTTTTTAATAAAGAAGAAATTTTAAATCACCAAAAATGCCTTTTTGTTTGGCACTGACGTATCTGACCTTGGGTTTGCACCCTCTCCTGAAGGAGCTGCACTCTGGTCTTCACAGAACTGCTGTCAGCACAGAGCTGGGCTGGCATCTAGCTGCTCCCACAGGGTTCCCTCCTCCTTCCTGAGTAGGCGACTTCCTTGTGGGGGGATTTGAAATGAGCTGACCCCTGTGCTCCCTTTAATTTTATGGTATTGATCCCTTCATTTCTTTCCCCCCTACTCCCAGCTTCTTTGCTCTCTTCTGCTCTTTTTTTTTTTTTTTTTCCCCTGGTCATTTTGTCCAAGATGTGGGAACCTACTCATTCCTAAGCCTGGCTTTCCGTGGCCTGGTGTTGGGTACTGAGTAAGTCTCCTAGGGCTGCTGTAAGGGATGAGCAACACCCGAGGGCTGAACACAGCAGACAGAGACGCTTCACAGTTGTGGAGGCAGAAATCCAAAGCCAGTGTCACGGTGGACGGAGATCAAGGTGTCAGCAGGTCACCTGCCCTCCGGACGCCCCAGAGGAGAATCGGTTCCTTGCCTCTTGCAGTTTCCCATGGCTGCTCGTGTTCCCCCGCTGGTGGCTGCATCATTCCAATCTCTGCCCCCAGGGCGCATGGCCACCTCCTCTTCTGTGTGTCACCTCCCTCTGCCCCTCTTACAAGGACACTTGTAATGGCATTTAGGGCCCACCTGGATTAGTCAGGATGATCTCCCCATGGCAGAATCCATAATTTAATCACACCTGCAGAGATTCAAATAAGGTAAACTTACAGGTTCCAGGGACCTGACGCCTTCGGGACCATTTAGTGCTCACTCTAAGCACTACTGAAAATATAAGGTTGCCTTTGATTTTGTCCCCGCCCTTCCTTAAGAAGCTTATAATAAATCTCTCTCTCAATCCTTCTCTCTTCCCATTCCCCCATCCTGAAGACGGAGCCAAAGCCTTTCCTTTCCTGACTCCCCCCATCCGAGGGCCACAGTTCTGAAACAAGGTCCCCTAGAGAAATGCTCAGAGAGGACCCGTAGCCCTCCGGGGAGGCTGAGCAGGGGCCTGCTGCCTGCGGCGGGCTCTTCCCTCCACGTGAGACAAACCAGCCGAATCCCTGCCCCTCTGCCTTCGCAGCCCACCACCCCACTGCACCCTTCAGCTTCCTGCACTTCCCATTTTCAAATTAGAAATATCAAAATGAATTCACTTGATCTTGGGGCTCTTTGTGTCAAAATCTCCTCAGGAAGTGCCAGTGCCTGTTGGGTTTGGTGGCAAAAGGTTAGAGGGAAGGAGGCGGCGTGTCAGGTCTCAAAAGGGGTTAGGTGGACAGTGGTGGTGTAGAGTCCAGACGCTCGGCCTGGCGGGGGAGGGAGCACATGTCCCCTCCCTGGGCCCTCTGGCAGGCCCTGGATTGGAAACCACAGCAAGAGGCTAACCTGGGCCCCGCAGGGCAAATCACATCTCTTTCTATGTAAAACGATATGTTTAGGGCGCTGGAGTCCTGGCCCAGGACGGGTCCCTCCGGCCACCCCGGCAGGGGCCCTCGCTGCCAGGCTGCCCAGAGCAGGCTGTCCCCCTTCACTGTCCGTGCATCACCAGAACACCCCACAGCTGCCCATTCTTCAGGCCTTGGCAGTCACCTTCCAAAAAGCTGGGCCTGTGGTGTCCAGAAAGGACTCGGGCCTCGGGGCTCCAGGAGGGCTGGCCTGCAAGGATGGGCTCAGGAGGAGTGGGGGGGGGGCGGTGGGGCAGCTGCTGCACTGGGGGAGGCCCGGCCAGCAGGACGGGGCCATGGGACCCCGAGACCAGGCCACCCTACCCCGGAAAGGGGCAGAGCCAGGGCCGGGCTGGCAGCGTTGCCTACCCCAGAGACGGCAGCTTCCTGGACCTTCTATGGCCAAGACCTGCGGTTTCTGGGCCCAAGGAGGTCCACAGGGAAGGAGGGCAGCTCCCTGCCCGCACAGAGCTGCCCTGGCCAGCGCAGGGCCACTCTGGGATTAGATTCCAACGGGGACACTCACATGGACACTTTGCTGGGTGTCCATTTTCCCGATGCGGCCCCTGTGAGCCCCCACCTGACCCCCTTTGGGGGCAGCCTCACTTTCTGACACTCCCTTTAGGGAATCGCCCCAGGGACTCCCAGTGCTTGGAGAGCAGGGTGGCCCGGAAGACCCACTCCTGGAGATGGCAGCTGCAGTCGGTCTGAGTGAATTCACTGCCCCAAGGCTGAACTGCTCCCTCAGGGCAAGGGAGGAGCTGCTCCCCAGCGCCCCCTGCTGGAAGGGCAGCAGGAGGATGGGGATCCTGGGGCAGAGGCCGGCCCAGCAGGGCAGGTATGATTCCCCTCAGTGCAGCCCAGACCTCCACTAGCAGTTTTCTCATCGTGGATTGTGGAAACATCCAGACTTTGAGAATGTGTTTCTCAGAAGGTCGAAGAGGGGGCACCGTGCCAGGTTGCCTGTGTCCTAACCTCCCTCCACCTCCTTTCCTCACCAGTAAAAAGGGGGGTATTTCCCAGCTCTCGGACTTGCTGACTGAGTCCTCCCCAAGCTCTGTAGTCCGTCACCAAACCTAGGGCATTTTAATTGCTTGATGCTGATGGAGTGGGGAAATCTTTTTGCATTCATTTATTCAGTATACATTTAGTCACTCAACAAATATTCATGGAGCCCCTACTGGGGATACTGAATGGACAAAACAAGGTCTCTGTCCTCATGGACATTATAGTCTAGAGGAGGAGAGAGGAAAGAAACACATCTACGTCCACGATGACAACTGATAGTAAAATAAAGCAGGGAGAGGATGCTGAGGAGATGGTATTGCTTTTTGCACAGGCAGGTCAAAGAAAAAACAGAAATAGAAGTCAGCGCGGGGCTGGACTGCTGACACGACACCTGGAGGCAGACAGACGGACGACGCTGGCACGAGCCCCGAGGGGCCCCTCCCGACCAGGCGGTGAGAATCCTTACTCTGCGGCCACTTACCCTACAGCCGGACACCCTTGGGTGACAGCATGGGGGCTGTCTTCTGGGCTGTCATCATCAGGCAGCTTGAAACCTTCCCACCACCCGGCGAAGAAGGCTGCTTGATGGAGGGCAGTCTCCAGGGTCTGCCTTTCAGTCCCGCTTCTCCCTGTTGGCTTTCGTGTGGCCTTGGAAAAGTCACTTAACTTCTCTCTGAGACTGGCTGCCTGGTCTTGGAAAAGACCAAGAAAAGAATCAAGGAAGATTTAAGTAAGGTGATGCAAGTGTAGGTAAGTGAAAAACACTGGTCGTTTTCACAGTCAGAAATTACATTCCTTACTTTTATTCCCAAACCAGCTCCTCCTTTGGACTTCTCTAATGCTCTCCTGGTCTCCTGGGATATAAGCTCAGGGGTCTTTTTACTCCCCGTTCTCAGCTTAGCTACCAAGACCTCGGATACTTTCTTCCACACAAAGGCTGTGAGAAACCAGTGAGCTCTGGCGCCAAAATCCTGCTCTATTCTGGCTGTGGGTTCTTGGACAAGACCTAACTCCTCTGAGCTTCATTTTCCTCTTCTTTAAAATATGAGTAATAGAAAATCTTACAGGACCATTGGGGATTTAATGAAATAACACATGAAGCACAAGGCATTCTATATTTTCCTTTGTTTTTTTCCCCTCTTTCTCACCATTCCCCCAAGTGGGCTTTGCAAATACTTTTTTATTCACTATTCAAATCACTCTGGATTTATCAGGGTCTCACTCTGGACAAACTTACAAAATCTCATGCCCTACTCAAGGTTCCATGTGCTTATGGTGTTCAATTAAGCTGTCTACGTAAGTTATATTAGGAAATACACTAGTCGAAATGTAAATATTGTACCAAATAAACATTTTTTTGCTTTAGTCTCACACATAAGTTAAAGTTTTAAAATATGAATTACCATCTATTTTTAACACCCTGCAGTAATGACATTCCTTTGTTCTTTCTCATGCAAAAACATTTTTAAATTTGTACATTTAGTCACTATCATTATACACTCTAGGCATTCCTAGATTATACCATCTCAGTCCTTATCACATATCTTTCCTTCTGATTTCATTTGTGCCCCCAGGCCTCCTCCCTCTATCATTCTCACTTTTAACTTCATTCAGTATTCTAACATTATTGTGCTACAATCAGGTAGTATTGTGCTATCCATTTCTGAATTTTTACAATCAGTCCCGTTGCACAATCTGTATTCCTTCAGCTCCAATTACCCAATAATTGGTTTTTATTGTGAAGACTTTCAATCATACAGAAAAGTAGAGAGAAAAGTCAAATGTACCCCCATATTCCCATTGCAAAGATTTAACATTCAACAATACTTTAATTGCTTCATCTGCTTTTTAAAATTTTTACTGCACTCTGGGATCTGCCCTGTAACTACCTGTTGAAGAGTGCTTTGAAAACTATTGCTTTTTTATTTCTTTGCCTTGTATATATGTTATACTATACAACAAAAAAAGTCAAAAATTTTAAAAAGCTACATAAAAATTTTTTGGTGCAATATTTTAAATTAAAATATAGGTATCATGATATTTTGCCCAAATATGTCAGTAAGCAGCTCTCAAAAGAAGGACATTTTCCTAAATAACCGGAACACCATTATCAACCCGGTAGGATTAATAGGGAATCCTTAAAATCAATAATACCCAATCCACATTCAATTTTCCCAATTGTTTCAAAAACATCTTGCACGATTGGGTCTTTGAACCAAGATAAATCAATATCTCCACATTGAATTTATAATTCAGCCCCTTAAATATGCCCCCCCAATAAACTTTTTATACTGGAACAATTTTAGATCTACAGAAAAGTTGCCAAATTACTACAGAGCATTCTTGCCTGCTAGTCTCCCATTATGCCTTCATGCCAATATCTGACATGATCGCGGTACATTTGTCAAAACTAAGAAACCGATATTTACCTATTACTATTAACTAAACTCCAGTGAAATTTCTTTTCCTCTAGACTAGTGCCTCCTCCCCGCCCGGCCCGCCCCCGCCCCCTGACCTGCGGAAGAAGCTATGCTGGTTGTCCCGTGGGATGTCCACCTCCTGGCTTTATCTGATTTCTTGCATTCGGTGTCATTTAACTTATTATTCCTTTCTCTCCTGCTCTTCCCTTAAACTGGAAGCTCAAATAAAGACTTGATCAGATTCAGGTTAAACATTTTGGCAAGAAGACCTCATAGATGATGCTGTGACTTTAAGATTTTCCCTGTTTGCCCTGCTGGTTCCACCGTCCTTCTTCAGTTTCTGCTGGTCTGGGATGGCACACAGCAAGTGCCTTGGACCCGCCCTGCTGCCTCCTGGGCCTCCCCCCACCTCCGCAGATGTGTCCAGCCCTCTGCAGGCAGATGGCTCTCGCTTTGATTATGGCCCTTTAACTGTAAGTTCAAACAAGCCTTCCTGGACTATATTCATCAATCATCAAGAAACGTTATCTTTTCCTACCAATCTCCCTCTACATTTATTTGGTGGGCCTAGTTTTTTTTTCTGCTTCTGCATGAAAACTTGGGCAGGCCCCTTGACTTCTAATTCGCAGATGAAAAAAGGTCTATGGTCACTTTAAAGAAAAAACACAGATTTAGTTGAGTAATTAAAATGTCCAGTCAATTTTAATAATCAAGATTCTGAATCTGATTACCCTCTCCCACTCCCACCCCCTGCCTTACTTGACTGGTAAGCCCAAGGTGGCCAAGCTCTCTTGGGGGGTGCTTAGAACTCTCCTTCTTCTGGACACTTGTGGGTTCTTTCAAGAAATCCTCCTCCGCCTTTGCTGGGGATGGCTCAGCATTTTCTCTTTACATAGACCAAAGCGCCTCCCTCCTGGCTGGTTTCCCACTCCTTCCTCAGCCCCCAGGAATCCAATGACACCTACAGCAGCATCTATTGAAATCTACTTGCCCCTCCAGACTCCTCTTGGATAGGATCTAAGATGACCCCAAGCCATGATCCGCATCTGGTCCACAGAACATTCTCCCATGTTATTTACCCTGACAAAGGTTACACGTGCAGGTTGTTCTTCACCGGAGTAATGGTTCCTTTGCTGAAGAGTAGCCAACCCGCCCATCTTCCCTCCTTAGATTTCCCAAATGGAAATCGATCACCGGTCTCCTGCGACCACGCCAAACCACAAGGAACTCGGATTATGCATCCTGATGGATCTACTCAAAGCTCTCTTCCCTTAGCCTGAAGGTGAAGGGCAGGGGGCAGGCATACCCACCCGGCGGGAGGGGGGACTCTTCTCAAAGCTCTCTCCAAAGAAGTCCTCTCCAAACATTCGCTTAAAAAAAAAAAATACAACTCAATTATTTTACACTCCTAATATGGGTGAAGAGTTTAAAGGTCTCTAACAATTTTCCAGACGCCTCCTTGGTGAATTCTGCCTGGGGGCCAGCCCTCCTTCCTAATGTGAGATCTCTCCACTGACACTCCCACTTTCACATCCTATAATACTTAGGAGGGTCTCTCCTAGAATGCCCTTCCCAGCCTTCTCTTCTTGACATTTTACGCTGTCTTCAAGGTCCAATTGCCCAGGGAGAGCAATGGCGGAACTTAATACCATGCAAAGTACTGACTACATTTGCCTTCTGCATTTATTTGTGAATAGGTTTCCTCTCTTCTATGAGGTTTCTCTCTCCCAGAGGACAGCTGCTCCTTTTCCGTCTGGGGCTCTTTGCAGCACTTAACGCAATCTGGATCATTATGCCTATTCATTAGAATGTCTGTCCGATGAATAAATGAACGAATGAGGAATTCATTTTGGCCGCGTAAAACTGTCTCTCAAGTTCAAACCAGTGACCTCACAGGCCAAAAGCTGGTCAAAGTCACAGGCCTCCCTGCAGCCCATATTCGGGGTGTCATTCTCAAAACTGTATTTTTCTCAATTATTATCTTCTCTACAGACTCTTAGTACAATGCTCAGCAGACCAGGTGAACTATGGGAGTGGTCATTTTGAAGCTTAAGGAAGTTAAGACTCAAGGAGTGCAGTTAAATTAAGGCTTCTGGACACTGTAAGAGAGGATCCCTACGAATAAAAAATAGCCCAGTGGTCAGCCCTGAGCCTAGGACACGTCCTTTTTTTCCAAGGTGTCAAGGCCTCCGTGAAGATGATGGGTTACTTTCCTGTTTGGAAGCAAAAGACACTGAATTACGTCCACTTTCTCAACCAGCTGCACTATTAACAGGAATTATAGCCAGCTGGGATTTTTATTTAGCACAGGAGAGCAATATTCAGTCTCTGCAACTTCGATCCTGGGATGACCTCAGGCCTATTGACCAAAGAGCTTCCTGGGCCTCCGAATGCAGACCCAGCATGCAGTGGGCAGCCTCCTAGCTGCCCTGATCTCTCAACCTTCTCAATCTCACCCTGCCCCCTCGCTTCTCGTGAAATCACAGCTGAGCATCAGTAAAACATCTTGGATTCTGACTTTCCAGGAAGAGAACTCAGTGCGAATATTTGCCTTTTGAGAGTATTCTCTTATTCCACATGAACTTATCTTAGGAGTCCTTAGTTACAAGCTTCAGAAAGACTTTTGTTGGCTTAAGCAAAAAGGAATTTATTGGAAGGATACTGGATTTATTGGGAGGATACTGGAAAGTTTACTGACTCAAAGGAACACCTGGAAAATCGGGCCATAGGAAGGATAGAAGCAGGGCATCTCCGGGACTCTGGGTGGTGTAATATTGTGAATTGTCTTTTGAAGATTGCCCCGTGGAGGTGGGGGTTGGGGTGGGGGCTCTGCTTTAACCCCCTGCAGCTCCCAGGTGTCTCCACTCAAGATGCAAATTTCCAGGAGAGGCTCTGATTAGTGAGCTTGTGTTCAAAGCCTACCTAAGTAACCGGGGAGGACTCCGTGGATGACAGTGCCGCCCTCAATGACACCTGGACAAACAGGGTCATTTCCCCGGATGGAGGGTAGCTGAGTAGACCCCCAAGCAGACATACAAATAAACGGACGAGAAAACCCCCTTAAAACCCAAAAAATAAAGCCAGATGTCCACTACAAAGGTTTTTTTTAAAAATAGCAACCTCCACTAACATATTTGAAACATGATTTGATTTTCCAAAGTTCAGCTTATAGATGACTCTTTGTGTAGCTAATCAAGTTTCTCTTAGCTACATATTAGCAGCTGGAAAGCTCCATATTAGCAGCTGGAAAGCTCCAGGCCAAAGTGTGGCTCACTCAGAGCAAGTGTGTAGGCTTTTTATGGTATCACGTTCTCTTTGCCTCTTTCTTGGCTCCATTCTATGTTTGTGACGTTCCTTTTTCTTCCCCTCTAATTTGCCATCTTGAGGGATCCTGTAATTTTGTTTTGTCTTGTTTCCTTTTTCTGGAATTAGGTGGGGTATAAATGAGCAGATTATCTGTGACTCTTCAGGAATGTGTTATGGTATAAAGCAAGGCTCGTTTGTCCTGCTAGTTTTCCTATTGGAAGGGCTTGTTGTCTGGAAGCCAGAGGTTCCAAACGCATCGTGACATGGTATCCTTGGAGTTCTCTACTTTTAACGCTTTTCCCAAGTCATTAGATGCAAGCAAGTTTTATCAAACATTCACTGCCCAGTGTTCCTGTGTTTGGGAGAATGCAATTTGACCTATGCTAAAGCTAAATAGCTACAAAACAGGCTAGTTTATTAACAAGAGAGAGAACAGCTCAGGGAAGTCAGCTGAAGCAGCTTGGGGCACGGCCCAGTTCCAGAGTTATTTTCCATATGACCTCAGCTGAGCTCTGTCTCTCTCTGGAGGAGAGTGCCTGGCTGGGGAGCACCAAGGAAAATCTGGCAATGCGTCGGGGAGTTAAAGTGTGGCCAACAGCAGCAGGTGCCAGGAAAGGGCTGTAAAACCCTGGTGAACTTCCCAGAGCTGCACAGCAGCTTCAGGCAGGGTTTGGAGCGGCAAGGCCAGGGTTGGAGACATAGGAGGGAGGTCTGCCTGCTGCCCTCCCACGGACCCCCTCCACCCTCCAGCCTCAGGAGAAGCTGGCTTTTCCTGGCTGAGCCCAGGGGCTGGGAGGGTCCTGAAGGTAGGGTTCTCCTCAGGGATCTTTGGATTATGTAGAGAATTAACCCAACCCAGACAATTGGTTATGAGAATGCAGCAGGTGGTCCCCACAGATATTTAGTGACTGTCATTGTCCACTCAGAGGCCAGGACAGGAAGCTCAGTGATGGTGTGACTCTATCTTCAGGGGCTCTCGGAGATGGCTTTCATTTCTGTGTCTCCCCTAACTCATCTGGCACGTGGCCCAATGTGGCGGCAGCCTCAACAGGGCAAGGATCTTCAAAGGGCTCTTGGAGCTTAGTCACCCACAGTTTAGTGTTTTTTGTCTCTTCCTTCAAACTCCTGGATTGGCCCAGCTTGTCTGTCCACATGAGCTGTGGGTGTCAGGCCAGCGTGTGGATTGACTGCGCCCATCCTGGGTCCAGCCAGCCACAGCAAGGGGGACTAGGACGTGCAGTCCCCTAGGTTCAGTACACATTAACTCCAACAGGTAGCTTTGATGCCGGATTTTCCTCTAGTCAAAGGGACACTGGAGAACCTTCAAGAATGGCAGGGTCCAGACGGGTTCCTCTCAGGGGTGCCATGGAAGGGATCCTTGCACCCCAGGTCTGCACTGAAGACGATAAGGTATGTTCTGGGAGCTGGAGAACAGCAACGCTCTGTGACTTCCAAAGAAATGCAGACCCACTTTGTGCCGATTGACACCCATGTATTTCCTCCAGGGGAACTCAGCTGGGCTATTGTGAGATAGAACTATCCAAGGTCAAAGAACCACTGGGATCACTCAAAACCGATCTCAGCATTCAAGTGACGCTTTGAGATGTGGTAAGTTCTCAGCCAGACAGTTTCACCTCTCCCTGAGCACAGCAGGCCTCGGCCACGCGAGGCTGTGCTGGCCTCCCATGCATCTTCCCCATCTTTGCCGAAGCTGCTCCCTCCTGCTCCTACGTCAGCAGTGAATGCTCTCCTTCCCCTAAGGCCTTTCTCCAAGCCTCTCCCCATAAGACCTTCCTCCAGGCCAATGCCCACGCTCTCCTCCCCGTCTTCTCTCCGGGCCTCCTCGCTGGTGCCTCAGCGCGCCCCACGCGTGGCTGCCTCAGGTGCTCGTACCCGGGTGTTCTCCCTAGAGCACTTGAGACTGGGGAGCGTCTCTCCGTGCCCGGCCGCTCGCCCCCAGGGCCTGGCTGGGAGGACGTGGGCTGACGTGCTGACGTGTTGACGGACTGACGTGCTGACGTGCTGACGTGCGGGCTGCCCCCGGCCACGGTCAGATAGAAGGACCGAGGCTCCGCTGGCCCCCCAGCCTCTCTGCCGGCAGCAGAAGCCCCTTCTCCCCGCCGACCGCAGCCCCCGGCCGACTCCCTCACTTCACGACTCTTGTCACGGGGGTGCCGGTCCCTCCGTGCTGCATTTTCAGGACAGAAGGGGCCTTCACAGGGGCGCCTCGGAGGCCATCTGGCAGGACAGCCTCCCTCCCCCAGCGCAGCTGTGCGGGAGACGCGCCCCGCCCCTGGGTCCCGGGGGCCTCCGTCCCTGCCCCTCTCCTCGCCCCTGAGGGAAAGCAGGGCCGGGGCCGGCTTCAGCTCCCAGGCTGTGCTGCCTTCCTTGGTCGAGGAGACCATTGCACGCTTTGTTCCTCGGTGAGGCCCGAGCCAGTGGTCAGGGCCGCTGCGAGGCAGAGGAAGGGAGGGCTGCCAGGAAGTGAGCGCGGGAGCCCTGGACGCTCCCCCACAGGAAACCACTGACTGGAAACTCTGAGGTGCACGAAGGTAGCTCCCAGCTGCAGAATCAAAGCCTTATCATGCGAATCCCCAAAGCAGCCCAAAGCACCCTGCTAGGACATTCCAGGGAGGGGGGCAGTGTGGGCCAAGGCAGGGAGAGGGCCTGGTGCCCAGGGCGTGCCCGCTGTGCCAGGAGCCGTCAACCCGGCTGCGGGGGGACTCTCAGCACCTCGCGCACCAGCGCGGAGGTGGGATTTGGAGAACCACAAATGGTTCCTTGGGCGCGATGGGCATCGATGGTGAGTCTCCCTGCAGCTGCTTGGGGGGAGGGGTACCCAGCCATACTGGATGGTGGGGGCCCCGCATGGGCTCATGGTGGAAACGGGGCCCCACCTCCGGGGGGGGAGCGAGGTTGGCATTTGTCCTCCACACCCAGTGGTGAGAGGCCTCCTGACTCTGCACAAAGTAGGTGTAAAATATTTCCTCCAGGAATGTAAGTGCCTGTGTCATTTTTCTTGGTTTTGTCTTCAAGTTTTTTCTCTCTCTCTCTGTGACTCAATATTTGGATGGCTCTCTCCCTGAGAGAAGCTGTTAGGGAGAGATCTAAGAATCCCGGGCTGGTGCCAGGCATAGGCTAGGGGGCTTTCCCCGACCCCAAGATGCGTGGAGCCAGAGACCCGCACCCAGGGCTCGGCCACGCGCCCCATGGCAGTCCCTCGGCCACCGCTGTAGCCTCGCCTCCCCTCACACGGGGAGAGTTCTAGAGGGAGCATCTGGCTCCACAGCTTAATGTCTAGAATTCCTTCCTTTTGGAGCTCTGCAAAGCCTGGGGTAGGGGAGAGAAACTTCAGGAGCAGGAAGAGAAAGGAGGGGCTGCCTGGCCAGCCGCTGGGCCCTGTCCCTTCCCCTGAGGACGGCCGCGGTGAGAAGCTGTCTAGTCAGACTTCCCCTGGGAACTCTCCAGCTGGCCCGTGAGCCACAGTTGGGTGGGTTTGGGTTTGACCACTGAGTTTGCGTGTTTTTATTTTCTTAGGAGTGGATTCCTTCTCTTCCTCCTGGCTTATCTTTTTTTCTGTCGCTTCAGGCTTCTTGTGGGTCAGCAGCTGTCCTCTTTCACCCACCCCTTGCGCCAGCCCAAACCATCCTCGCCTTTCCTTTGCATTTCTTTTCACGTCTTCGTGTGCTTTTCAAGTTCCGGAGGCCAAGAGGCCTGGGGCGGGAACCTCCAACCTTCCCCTTCTCTGATCTCGGCCTTCCCTCTTTCCTCACTCCTCTCTACCTTTTCTCCCTTTCTGTCCCCCTCCCCCTTCTCCTTTCCTTCCAAAGATATGCCATTTAACAGAAGGTTCCATTTTCACAGCCATGGTTATTTTCATGTATTTCCCCTGTGCTGACATCACAGAGGAATGTCCGACATCATCTCCACTAGCGAATCCAGCCCCCGACTCCCTCTCCCTCTCCCTTCTTTACCAGCTAGTGGCTAAATCTCGGCTCTATCTGATTATTCACACACATTTTTTTTCTTGTCTCTGGAACCCTGCTCCACCTTCAGCTCTTAGGATTGTGTTGCTCCATAAATGTCGGAATACAGGCTGACCCACTGGTTCCTAAACTTGGCTCAACATTAGACTCATCTGGGGAGATTTTAAAATTCCGATACCCATGCTGCACCCCAGACCAACGAAATCAGAACATGTGAGGTGAGAGCCAGCGTACAGCAAGGTTTGGGAAACGCTGACGTAGTTTAGTCTCAAAGGGGTCAGAGCCTGTGCCAACTGAATACAGCGCCTGGTGCCCTGTGCACGGGCCTGGTCTTCTTTTTTTCTTTAGGATTACACTCCTGGTTGGTTTCCTCAGTTCCCTTACATTCCTACAACAGCAGCAAAAGCAAGTTTTTAAATGCAAACCAGAAAATGACCCACCCTGCTTCAACTGATTCAGAGCTTCATATTTTACCTTTTGCACTTTACTAAACCTAAAATCTTTACCATGCCCTGAATAACTTACCATCCTTCTCTAACATTTTTTTTTATCTCTGCCTGCTTCTTTCACACTGGTCTTCTGACTGTTTTTCAAACATGCCATTTCCTACCTTAAAACCATAGTTATTACTTTTCCTTTTGACCAACATATTGTTCGCATGGCTTACTTCTCATGCATCACATTTTAGCTTAAATGTTCTCCTCAGAGAGACCTACTCAGACCATAGTATTTTAGGAAGTCTTCCCATTATTATTGAACATAGCTCTCTCTCTCACCTGAATTCTTGGAAAATTGTATCTAAATAAAGTGGTTAAGCTTTATTTGAGAAGTGCCATCCTAGGGCAGTGAGAGTGAGAAAAAAAGAACGTTGGCAGGGAAGGATGGAAAGCAAACGCAAGGATACGTGTTCTTGTGCCTGCCACTGTTTCACGAGAATGCAGGGAGACAGCTGACACACTCCAATGTGCAATGTCTACCTCATAGGGAAGCAGCAGAGTCTCTAGATAGCCCAGGAAGCCAGGTCCCACATCCTCCCTTATGGAATCTCATCTGAGCTCTAGAAGCCGCAGGAGGACCCAGGGACCCAGGGCGCCCCTGGGGATTTCAGAGGCTGGAACTCCTTGGGCCCCATGGAATCAGATTGCTGTGGCATCGCACGTGCCATGAAAAGTGCTGACGGTGCGGGCGACAGGTGAGGATAAGACAAACAGAAGAAGTACTTAAAATTTGTCAGATACTATCCCGTGGGTTTTATTCTGGATATTTTAAACACCTGGTTCAATCACAGGGTTTAACTGAAGACACCAAGTGAATAAGGGAACCAGGTGATGTCAAAGCACCCAGGTCTAGAGAGAGTGAAAATCTGTTACTACGCCTAGGCCCGAAAGGGGTGCTGTAAAAACTGTGAGAGCTAGCGCTGAGCAGGGACCCTCTGGAAAGGTGGCAGGTATGCAGGGGAACAGTTGCTCTCAGGACCTTGGCAAGGAAGGGAGGGAATGGGAAGGAGCGAAAAATACCTTGGCTTCTTTCTTCTGGGACCACTCGCTCTCCTATCAATATCTCTCATTGGCCAAATCTAGCCAAACGCAGGGGGTGGGGGGATGCGGAGGGGAGGGGAAGTAAGGAAATCTAGTTAATGCAGCTCTTAAGTTTGCAAGATCAGCCTCTTCACAAACTTTCCGACACAAATCGGAAACAGAAAGAGTAGAAAATGGATCTGAAGATGGAGTGCTAACCAAGACTAGCCCTTGCAAGTAAATAGACTTTAAGCTACAAGTGGGCAGGGATCACATATTATTCATTCGCTATTGTGTTACCTAATTTGTGTTCACCAAGTTGCTTCATTTTGTATGAATGAAAGGACTCAGAAAGTATGCTTCCAGGCTTTAAATTCAGTTATAGAATTTATAGAAATGCTGATATTCTATAATGCCTATATTCAATATTTTCCAGAAAAGTGAGAGTTGCTGAAATAATATATGAAAATCAACTGGGAGCATGAATTCTCAATGAGAGTGTTCAGCATCAGACCTTATCTTCTGAGGCGTGAAGGGGACAAGGCTGAGGCTCTGTGTCTTCAGTAGGGCCAGAAGCATCCCTCCCGGGGTGCCCCCTGCTGAGGGCACTGGGGGGCTCTGCCTGCTGCACAGGCTGCCATTCGTCCCAGGAGCCCCCCATGCCCAAGTCCTTTCATAGCGGGGAGTGCTGCTCCAAGCACGCCTTCTCCGGCGTCCCCAGGGGAACCCCAGATCTGAAGGGAAGCAAGTGGCCAGCAGTGCCTCTCCCTCTTGAACATGGACCCCACACCCTGGATGGTGCTGGTTTGGCTGAGGGCACAGTCTGAGTAAGAGGATGGTTCTCATTCCCGCTTGCCTGGGGCAGTCCCAACTCCTGTCTCCAACTGGGAATGGGGGCACCCAGGGCAGTAGAGGGCCAGGGGAGGTGACAAGGAGGTGGTGGAAGCTCAGGATGTAACCCCATGGACTTTCAAAAAGGGACTCACAATAAGAAAGTCCTCTTTTGGTATTTCCCTAGAACTGCAGTGATGGCAGCCACTGGAGAGCTTGTTTCTCTTCAGTCCCAGTCTCCGGCAGGAAGTCTGGCACTCCCACTCCTCCAGCTCTCTGCCAGGCATCTATATGAGTGGGTCTTAAACTCGTATCAGACGCTCCTCGATTCTGTTAAAGCACAACCTGCTGGTCCCCAATCAGAGTATGATTTAGAAGGTCTGGAGTGGGGCCAGAGAATGTGCATTTCTGACAGGTTCCCAGGTGGCACCAAGCCACACTTGCAGACCCACTGGTCTACATTCTCTCTCCTGGTCCTCTTTTGATTTGCCACAGACTGAAGCCAGTGGGAAAAAGAAATAGGAAGAAATAAAAAGAAGGGGCAACTAATAATGCCTCCTCTGTTGAGGGAAGGCAGGGCTCCTGTTTTCTCTTCCCTTGGCAGTCTTGCCCCAGCCCTCTGCCTAGCGTGTTCCCCATCACACACTGATGGGTATTTGCATATGGGGATGTAGAGAGTGCACGCAGCCCCACAGGGTGGATACCCTGCTAGCATGTCTTCTTATATACCTGGAAGGAGGGTGTTGGTTTGTGGCTTTCTAAATGCTCAGTAATTCAACTCAACAAAAATAATTGCTTCAGCCTAAAATGCCCAAACCACCTTGCCCAAAGTACACTATGTTCAAAGCACTACTGGGGATAAAATAGTGAATTAGATACTGGCAGGGCTCCTGTCCTTCCTGAGCTCACTGTCCTACAGACATGACGTATTAAATAATTGCAGAGGTGACAGAACAACACAAAAGTCTAACTTTCTAAAAGCGTACTTGCCCTTGTTGGACTGTTCATTTTGCCCTGATGACTCCATACCAGGCTATAAATCTTAAGGAAATGGAATTAGCCCCAACTGTGCTTCTGGTTGGAATGTACTTCTAGTTGTGCTCTCCTGGATGGTGACCCACACAGCCATTTAAAACAAGAGGTTAAATATTTCAGCATCTTTCCTGCTCATGCGGTTTAAATTACGATGCATTTCGGCTCCCCCCAGCTGAGGATTTGATGGAAACAGTCTGACTGGTTGTGTGTTGCTGTAATTTCGTCTTCCCAGAGGCTGCCAAACTAGAGGGGGCAATGCATTGGTCTGATGTGGAAAGTAGCTGAGCAAAAGGGAATTCAGGGTCCAGGAAACCAGAGACAGTGTGGTGAAATGCAGAATAGCAGCCAAGTGAGTGGGTGACCTCTGTGGCCATCACAGACACTGACCCAGGAATTTCCCATCCAAAAGCTCTCCTGAGAGCAGCTAGGGTCTAATTAATCTTTATTCTTTAGGCTGACCAGAAATCTTAGCTTCATCTGGAAATTATCTTAACTCTCCTGTGGGGACAGAAGGGTGACCCCCCAGACCCATGGTAGAGATATTATTCCCATGTCCTTAAGGACAAAGACTTTTTCTGGTTCATCTGCGTAGTTTTCCATAGCACTATGGTAGAGGTACAACACTTAGAATCCAGGGCCAACACTTAAAATCCAGGGCCAACACTTAAAATCCAGGGCCAGTGTCTCTAGCCCAGTGTCTAGGCAGAAATGCAGCCCAGCAATCCATGATCCATCGTGTACTCAGGCAAGGTTGATAATTCTGCAGGCTTGTGGAAGTCAAGAAGGCCACCTTGGAAACGAAAATCAGGGATGGCTTTGGAGGTTCTTTCTTTATAACCAGTTGATGTTTGCAGAAATATGGGCTATGACTATACATAATAGGAAACACAATTTTTTGGCGAGTCTCACAAAGTACCCCATCTAAATGGAGCAATTTTTAGGCATGGCAGTGCCACAAATAGTTGATCTTACAAGATGACCCATTTTATTAATATGGTATGTTGCATTATATTTTAAAGGTATGTCCTTTACTCCTGGACCAAAGCATCTCAATTTTGGATCTGGAGATTAGAGACCTCTTGCATAAGGACCTCCCCATCTCATAGGCCAGCATCTACTGTCAAGTTAATTCTCCAGTGAAAACTTTCTAGAGGCAGTACAGCCGTTATATAAGAATAGACAATGGATGCATCCAGGGATGGTGTTCGGTGTCATACTTGGGCTCTTGGACATGCATGAAGTGGGAGGGTTGGCAGGGTCGGGACCTTCACCCCACTGGGAAACTCATCCACGATGAGAACCACAAGGCCGAGGCCCAGGAGGAGAAGCAGTGTGGCAGCCCAGCGTGGACTCTGCATGTAGCCAGCATCGAATCCTTATGAGGCAACACATCATTCACTGAAAACCCACCCCCATTGTTAGAACTGGCATCCTAGCTGCTGACCTTCCCTCCCAGACATACCAAGGCCTGTGACATGTTGCTTGGTTTCTTCCTCTCTATCTTGTCTCCTGTTATCATCCTCTATGGCTTCAAAGGATGAGTGGAAGTGTGGCATACTAGAGAGAATGTGGCTTCAAAATCAAGAGACTTAATTTCAAATCCCAGCTCTGCTGTACATTAGTTGTAAGATCATGGTCAATTAATCTTTCTATGCCCATTTCTTCATCTGTAACATGTGACATGTGGATAATGGTGTTTGTTACAAGGCTACTGTGAAGCTTAGGTGAGCAAATGCTGTAAACACTTAGCACAATGTCTGGCAGAAGGCTAAACCTTCAATAAACATCAGCTATTAATATTAACCTAGGAAGGGAAAGATACTTGTCAGGCAGTTACACAGATCACATTGGATGAATGTGATGGATTGAGATATGCTATAAAATGTACTATGATGTGCGAAATATGGGAAGTGATCTTCAGTTCTAACAAAAGGAAATAGATCAATTGCAGAGTATATGCAGCTGTCCATTTATGGAACCACATATTGTATAACCTGAAGTCGGTTGTGGTTTTCCTTTGAGATTCAAACATTGGCTTGAACTGTAACCCAAATACAGTGTGAAGACCCAGTATTCAATCCCAGAAGGATATGGCGGCAGGGAGTAGGGAGTTATATTTCCTTTATTCATCTCTATTGCTCCACTGACTTCAGTTTATGAAATTAACTTGCTGTATTGTCATCATGCTTTTTTATTCACTGTTGATTCCACACTGAAGCCCAACCCCATTCTTTCACTCACCAAAGTAACACTGGCGCAGAGTTGTGTATGTGATAGGTTTTTACTGGGTATTTGGGACCATTAAGATTTGCATCTTAGTACCCCGTGGCCCCCGTTTGTAAAAGTCCTTTTGCCATCCTGCCACCAAGGAGTTTTCTCCAGAGCTGTCTCTCTGGATGCTCCAGCCTTTACCCATGTTGTTTGATTCCACTTCTCAGCTGCCAATCTTCTACCTTCCAATCTTTGCTAACTTCCTTGGCAAAAGACATGCTTTGGAGTCTCCTTCTGATGGAGGGGGTTCTCACTGTCTAAAGTAGTCTATTAAAGTATTTTCCGAAAAGGTGCAGCTTTGCCTCTGAGAATTCTGGTCTTACTGTACTTTGTGTATATATGCATCTGGATTCACAGGCCCACTGTGAGCTCCTTTAGGGCAAGGATCTCTGCTGGCCCAGTGCCTCGGGAGAAGGAACAATACAGATGTTAAGAATCCATGAGCGGGAGCCAAACTGCCTGGGTCCACCAATGACAAGCTATGTAACTACTATTGGAAGGACTGAAATAAGAAAATTCAGTTGATGGACTTAAACCAATGTCTGAGGCACATACTGGGTACTTAGTAAATGCTCCTGGATGGAACACTTACTGTTGCTCTGTATGAATGGCTTCATGCATGGTGACATTTGCCATCTGTGCCAGTTTAAACATGTTGCGTACCCCAGAAAAGCCAAGTTCTTTTGTCCTCATTCAATATTGCTCACTGGGATCTTTTGATTAGTTGGAGATATGACTCCACCCATCCCAGGTGGGTCTTGAGTAGATTATTAAGGGGAAAACATTTTAGAGAAACCTCAGAAATGATGGAAGCCTCTGAACCTACAGAAACAACAGAGCCAACAGAGAGAGAGAGAGAGCTGACAGATGCTTGGAGCCCAGCAGACGTTGCCATGAGATGTTAAGCAAGCCAGAACCTGGAGAGAGCCAAGGGAAGCCAAGGGATGAAAGTCAGCTCTGGAGAAGCAAAGTAAGGAAACCCCACAGGAACAGAGGCTGAAAGCAACCAAGCCCAGGAACAAGGGACCAGCAGATGCCCACATGCCTTCTCAGCTGACAGGTGTTTCAGACCCATCTGCCTTTTTTGAGTGACGGTAACCTCTTGTTGGTGCCTTAATTTGGACACTTTCACTTCCTTAGAACTGGTAACTTACTAAATTCCCTTCATAAAAGCCGTTCCATTTCTGGTATACTGCATTCCAGCAGCTTTCAAACTAACACATCATCTCAAGCTGGGAAGAGGTCTTTGGTGAGGATTGAATGTGTGACTGAGAAACCCAATTTCCTGATGTAGAAGGACAAAGTATGGGTTTTTAGATATTTTTTCCTTGACAAGATTGCAGTACAAATATCTTGACACAATAAAGGAAACTTTTATTTAATGAGGTTGAGAAGAGTGGAAAAGAGTTCAGTAGTTTCATATAAACAATTAACAGGCAAAAAAACCGTCTTGGGATTCCTTTACACCATTTAACATTGAAGATTCATTTGGGGACATTTTTTGTCTTTTTAAATATAGAACAAAACAGGCAAGTTTAAAAATTATTTTATTTTTAGAGAAAGAAGGGTATCATATCATAAAGACTTCCTTGAAAGCACAGAATAGTCTGTTATCATTGTTTCTTTAGATATTGCAAGCCAATGTAAATATTAAGGGAGAGAATGGTATATTTTCTTTTCATCTTGAACATATTCTTAATTTTGCAAGGATACAACCTGAGAGAAAAAGTCCGGTTGAAATGGCATCTCTACCACTCTCCTCAGGCTGTCTCAGCTCCATGAGTGAGGCACTGTTGGGCCTAGCTCAGCCTTACTCATCAACATGGTGAGAGCACGAAATAACACTCCTAAGGCCAAGAGTGTTCAGGAGTTTTCATCTAAAGATCTGCTTCCCCATCATCTTCTCTATCCAGGTGACTGACCTGGAAATTAGGGCTCAGTGGGAATTAAAATGGTCCAAGATACATTTACTGTGAAAGTCAACTTGCTAACTTCTATCTGGGATTACCAGGCTGTGGGATAGGCCAAGTCCCCTGGTCTGTTATTTAACTGATGGTCACAAAAGCCGACAATGTAATAGTATGATGCTTGTTGACCTTGGCAAATGATAAGCTATGCTTTATTTACTCTTTGGTTCCCAAGCCTAATATAGTTAAGTCTTTTAATGTGTAGAATCCCTAATGCATAAAATTAGCAAATGAGTATGTTGAAAATGGTATCCACTGTTTGACAGTGGCTAGCCATGACATGATTCATACTTATGATAAATTTTCTGATCAGATACCTTTGTCACTCTTTTCATAAATTCTGTTGCACCTAACAGTTAACAATGATAACAGAACTGCTGAAAGTTTTAGTATTATTCAAAATAAACTTTTATTTAAGGTTAATCATTAAAAATATAAGTTAATAGTAAGCACTCTGATTTCTTTATCTAGGTAGGAGGAAATTGCATTTCTTTATGTGCATAGTGTTCCACTTGGATGCCAGCAACAGCTTGTTGGGTAGCCCAGGGTTCTGATTCCCAGAAAATTAAAAATCAGCTGCAGCTCCTCTACTCCTAGGGAAAACAAACCAGGAATTCCTCCCTTCTAAAAGTTGTTAGGGGTAGAAATGGCCATTTCTTACATTATATTCTCTCTTTTTTAGGCTCATTCTTGTTTTTTGAGTAAAAGTTGTACTTAGCATTCATATTAGCAGCAAAGCTCCTAATTTTTGTAAAGTAAAATGTCTTAGGACTGAGGAAAATATCATTTTGGTAAGGAAGAAGGGGCCCATGGATGGTAATAAACTTCTATCAATTTTAGTAAAAAAGCCATAAGAGAGAGATTACATCATATGAAATAGCCAATAGTATGAAAAGGTCTCATCTGAAGTTCTGTTCCTACACGTCTGCTGAAGGAAGCTGAGTCAGCTGCCAGTATGCAGTGGAAAGAGAGCTTTCATGGATGGAAAATTTCCATGAGGTCAGATTCTCAGAGGCATCCCATCATACTCTAGCTTTTTAGGCTGCTTAAATAAAAGTGGTGATTTCTAATAAGCTGCTGAAGGTAGAAGTTGCTTTGAAACTTTTTAAATGTTTTAGAAAGTCAAATACAAGTTTTCGTCCTGTGATGTATTTCTGCCAAGTTTCACAACCTAAGTTTAGTAAAATGGCAAGAATCATAAAGTAGAGTGCAAGTTATGAGGAGCCTGACTGTTCTCCAGCGTTAAGCACTCTGGCCGCCGCAGCAGCCGTGTCTTGTCAGATTCTCACCGTCAGGGCACCTGGGAATGCGCCCGGGAGGAAGAAGAGAGCCGAGAAAGCTTAATGAGGGCGATGTCTCTTTAAAAACATAATAGAAAAATCAGCTTGAATCCCAAGTTCCTCCTTGTCTGTTTCTAAGTAATGTTTATTCAGAACACTCAAGAATGACTCATACAACATTGTTGCTTTCAAATACCTTCTTGCTAACAAGGAAAGGCAAAGAAATGCCAGGCTTGTAGTCGTTAGGAAAAAAAAAATTAGAAGATTCTGTGAGCTTTTATAGTGGGTGAATTTTTTACTTATGAAAACACAAACTCTACCCAATAATCTAATGTAAACTTTCTATTCTACCAGCATGGCAAACAACAAATTTGTTTCAAAACTGATCCTTTTACAAACTCCTAACTTTGCAAGAAGGCTGTTCATTACATTTTAATGAACGCCAGATCCCTGGACTGCTGGGATTCAGAGCCACCAGGTAACCCCAAGGGGAAGACGCTCCTCCCCTCTGGCTCAGCAGGTAGGATGAGGAAACATCTATTCACTCACATTATGCCTAAAGACACGGGGCTCGCCCCCAGGCAGAAAAACGGTTTTCATCAGTCCCCATCATCACTTCCCAGTACTGTAGTGTTACTGACCTGAAGAGCACAAGGCCATCTGACGCATGGACTTTCCCCTCCGTTAGTTTATCTAATTTTCTCATAGCTTTGCAAAATCCCACTTAAAAACTTTATACATATGCACATATGTATGTATCCCCCACAATTCCTGCAATCCCCAAAGGCTATTTTGCCAAAAAATTAAGCCAAAAAAAAAAGCAAGCTTAATTTATTAATCAAGCAACTTTCCATTTCCTAAAGGGCCTCTTGCTAACATACAACATTACGTGGGGGTACCCCTCCTCAACCTGCCACACTTTCCTTCTGACTCTTTCCTAACCACCACCTACACATTCACCAGTGAGGGAGGCATTAAGGTTGGCTGACATGACGTAATTGAAGTTTTCAGTCTGATGAGTTGGTAAAAGGACCATGGGAAAACTTGGAAATATAGGGAGAAAATAAAAATGAAGTGCTAAAAATTGTAAGTCCATGTAATGGTTCTTCTTATGTGATTCAGTGCAAAGGAGATGTTTATATCAAGTATGATAATTTACAGAGCTCCCAGAAGATTAGCAGCTTAGGGCTCATTAGCTGTGGTCTTAGCTCTTGTTTAGCTAATTCACTTTATAGAATGGGAAGGAGCAGAGCAAAGAAAATATATTCCATGAAAGGACTGCCCTGTAACCTAAAGAATCTTCTAGGCATTTGCCTTCTATTCCCTGGCATCCATCAGCAGTAACAGCGGTCCCAAGAGAAAATGGTTTTTGTATGAAAATCACCCAGGATAGCCAAATCAGAGGGGAGTGTTGCACTGCCTTAAAACAGTTTGTACATATGGGCAAACTCCAGATTACCAGGGAATACAGCCCTTATTTTCCCCCAGAAAGGTTAAACCGATTTTCCTGGAAAGCATCTAACTAGCTTGGGCAGAGAGGCATCACTGTCCAGAGAATTAGAAGGATGGGTGACGCTTCAAAATTACTTAATAGCCAAGTTTAAATTCACAGGCAGAAAACTGGCTGTATGTAGCCCTTGAGAGGCAGATATAATTTATTCTTTTTTTTTTTCCAAGGAGGAAGAGGAATTGACTGAGATAATGTCAAAAGGAAAGGGAAGAGGGCAGGCCACGATGGCTCAGTAGGCAGGAATGCTTGCCTGCGATGCTAGAGGACCCAGGTTCAATTCCTGGTGCCTGCCCATGTGAGAAAAAAAAAAGGAAAGGGAAGAAATCTGACAAAGATAATTAGGGTAAGAAACTGTGTTTTAGAATGAAAGTCTACCAAGAAACCAAAAAGTTTGTAAAAGGACAGGGAGGAAGATTTGCTTTAGAAATTGAAGATAAAACATCACGGAAAACAACACTGTCTGGAATCCATTTCGATGAGTTCAACCCAATGAAATTTAATTGTCTACTATGGGAAAGAAAGTAGGCAAAGTATAGTTAAATCTAAGTGAACACAGTAGTTGTATTTTCAATGTGGGCGGACAAAAGAGTCAATTCCTTCACTGTCTTTTCACTGGAGAAAATGAAAATTATTGCCACATGATGGGATTAACCCACCCTTCCCCCTCCACTCACCCACCCCTACCTGCCCCGAGAGGAATCCAACCTATCTACCTAGTCTTATGGAATAAATACTGGTCAATTTCTCAAGAGTAATAACTCCTGCCTTGCTTTATAAAATCACCTCTAGGTTCCTCCTTACCTGAACTTGGTATCATCATATTAATAGAAGGTGTATAGAGGGGTGGACACTCATAATTAAAATGAAAGATCTGTCCTGTGGTCCTTGAGAATCTGCACCCTACCAGTAGAGCGAAGACATAAGTATGCTCATACTCAATGGCCTAGCATTCTCAAAATAAGCAGTAGCTGTAGTTTTAATCTTAAACTGCAATTGGATCACACTTTCAAAATTTTAAACATGGATTAATGGAGCTATCTCTTCTTTCAAAATGCCACCACTGACCATTCCCATCCCTTCCATTCTCTCAAGCTTGCTACCCACTAACTTGTGTGCAGTGTCAGGTGTAAACCATAGAGCCCAAGGAAAGATAAACTCTACCAACTGGGGATTCCCTTTTCTCTAAATCTCCAAGTCGTTTTGAATCTTTTGGGGGTACTTTTTTTTTTTTACATGGGCAGGCACCAGGAATTGGGGGTACTTTTGAAACTTGTCTTCTCAATAAGAACAATACCCAGAATGGATCTGCATTAAATGAATGAAAAAATCCAGCCATCTATCTGCGCACTGGATAGCTTTAAATAACAATCACTTGACTCTATCAGTAATGAAATGGAAAGGAGGGGATGTAGAAATTATTTGGAAGAAGATTATGATTTAAATACAAAAGAAATACAGAGGGAAAAGCCATTTAGAAAGGTACAAAAACAAGAAAAAAAAAGCACAACAACACTACACCAGGTAATGCTGGAGGATGCTGGGCTGTATTTGCCACTGGAAAAATGCTGTTCACTTGCGTTTGAATTCCAGTGCTTGCAAGTGGATGGGAAGATAATGAAAAACAAAGCAGTTCCTTTTTCTCCCTCTCTTTCCCATGGACTAGGCAGCCCTCTGCTTGCCACAAAAAGGCAGGAAAGATGCATTTTTCCCATCTATTCTCCTGTTTGGTGGGGTCTGCTCTTTGTTTTCCAGTGCAACCCCAGAGTGCTATTGTAATGACTCAGGGATGGTACTGACAGCATGTGTAGCCTCTGCGGCTGCTGGGGGGGAACTGAAGAAGGTGTTGGTTTGATTCCTCTGCTGATCTCGTAGGTAGGGAGGAACTGACGAGCTTTTGATGTGGAGGATCCTGGTGTCCATCACCTGACAGTCAATCTGCATCATCACTTCGTAATCCTGCCCGTTGATCACATTCTCTGCAGAGAGGAAAACAAACGAAGAATAAATATTCAGCAGACCTGTGTGTCTGTGTCATAAGCCTCACTCTCAGAAAGACTTAAAAGAGCTTAAACTGTGAACTGTCAATATACTTTCAAGGGTGCAAAGGGACTTCATCAGTCACTAAGCAGAGCTACAGCTGGGCTGGTTGCTGGGGTGGCCTGTCCTCTCCTCAATTCTCATTCCCAAACCATCTTCACTGGCTAGCACCACCAGAGTTAATACCACAGAGTATCTGCCCACGGACATTATATGTCTTGCATACTTTCCCTGCTAGCATTATCACTCAGATAGGAGGAACTAGGACAGAGGGGGATTTGAGTAGAGGGGAGAATATTAAAGCCCCTTTCTTCTTCAACAATGGGACAGAGCAATTGTCAAAGGATCAACACATCATGTGAGTGTTAAGGAGATCTTGGCCAAGACTGCTTGGCTCCCATTCATCAGTAATTGTACTAATTTCATTAAGATATTCCCAACTATTAAATTTAAGGGTTTTCCTTAGGAGATAAGGTACTGTGAAGACTGACAACAAGTTATAGACATCTGGCAATTATGCTTTTTTCCCAGAGATTCCCAGCAGTTTCCTTCTATATTAAGTTGATCTTTAATTACAGAGTTCCTGATTCCAGGTACAAGGAGAGACTAATCCATTTCCAATTTGGGATTAAAGGGAACTATAAAACTTTCAGGTAAAATAAAGGCTATATGTGGAAAGGAATAAGAACACCATACAGAGCCAGGCTTAATCTATTGGGTGGCTCATCATCATGAGTTTAAAATAAACTGATACATACTATTCTCCACTCCTTATTCCTAAGAGGATGAAAGCTATTTAGTGAGAGAGCCAAATTATTCCCTGATTTTTAGTTCTGGGTGGTCATTTTCAAACTAGTTTTCAATGAAAAAACTTGTGCATAAAACTGGTGAGAGAATTATATAAAGATCATACTTTTCAAACCCAGCTGAACAACCACAGTGATAAAGCTAGAAGATGTGTGAATATGGAAAAGTGCTAGACAGTCAACGTGGCATCTCAGTTTGCTCTTTCATCCGTGAATCTGGAGCAGGGTGTGGGGACTGGGAAGAAAACTTCTGGCAAAGAGCTAGTCCTGTACTGCCTTTTTATGAAGATGATATAGAGCCAACCAGTGATTTTAAAATTGGATATTTGGCTTCTCTGGGACAAAGAAATGCATTTAAAAGTAGAAGGCTTTCTATTCCATTATCCTTCCTTTTTAGTTTGACATTGTGCATGCCAAAAATTATAAATTTACAGAAAGAAAATCCAAAGTCTGAAAGTTGATCTTTAGGTTCCGCTGCTATGCTTGGGAAAATTGAGCCAAGGAGCTTGTCAGTTAGGAAAGATGTATGGAGATCATCTAACCTTGGGTGTCTCAAATTAGGGCCTAATTCATAGACTTTAGGGAATCCACAAATTTCCTGAAATTGTTGGCAAAATTTTGTGTGTCTATTTTTCTGGAGAGAGGGTCCATCAGATTCTCAAAGTTGTCTGTGACCCAAATAAGTTAAGAACAACTAGACAGATCTAGTAATCCATCAACTTCAGCAAATAATATATTCTATTTTAAAGCCAATGGAAGGTATCATGCCTCTGCTTCTACTCCAATGTTTAAAAGAGTATCTATTGGTGATAAATTTCCCATTACAGTCTTATAAATCTTTTCTATCACAGTTGAACCTAATTTTCTTCTTTTCCAGCCTTACTGCAGATGAAAAGCAGCTGGTTGTTGTTGTATATTAACTAACTCTACCTATGCTATGGAAACATGACTCCGACATTACAAGACCTGCTCCTCTGCAATGGCCATCAAATCATTTGCTTATCTTTAGAGAATTAAATCTGAATGCCTACAAGTTAGCCAAGTTTTTCTATCAAGTGTTTTCTTTTTCAAAAAGTAGGAAATTGAAGAAAGACAACTCACTAATGTATGTGGAGTTATTCCAAACAGAACATGTGATGAGTTCAGATTTCAAGGCGCCACGCTAGTCATTTCCTTTTGGAACCATGGTCCCTCTCTCCCTGTTTCAGAAAAACTGAAGGACTGTGTGTGTGTGTGTATGTGTGTGTGTGCGCACACGCGCATGTGCCTTGAGTGCTTGTGCACATGCTGTGGCACAGAGGAGCAAATAATGGAAAACACATGTATCAGAGACATGCAATACACATTACTAATTTTTACTGCTTTCCTGGATTAATTCGGAATCCAGATGACAGTTTAAGATCAAGGCTAGGTTCTCTCATAAAGCCCAAACCACCTGCAGAAGTCATTAGAGACCATGTGCCTGCTATGGTTTAACTGATAACTGGAGTTCTTTAATACTTAAATATCAAGAAGATATGGAACATGTAGGAATATAAGCTCAGCTGTTCTGAGGGAAAACTAAGGCCAAAAATTCCTAGTCATGGCTGAAATGGTACAGCCATCTTGAGCCCAACCAGAAGAAGACGCAGACTAGATATGGTTTAGGTGGTTTTAAAATAGGTTCTGGGTTCTTCACTCCCTTCTTCTGAAGGTAACAACTTCTGGACCAAGGACGCTTTCAGCATTTTTAGAAGGAGATTCTATCAGATAGGAGAGAGAGGAATAAATGCTTTGAGGTGAATTCAGGGACTCCCTTTTGAATGATAAACGGGGAAGTTTAGGGTTTGGAATGACCTAACATGACATAAGAACTCCCAAATTACCCACCACCTCTAAAAATAGTTAAAGGAGCTGTAGCAACATTGTTAAGTCTACTATGTGGGACCTTATGAAAGGTTTCTTGGGGTATTTCAGTACTAACCTCCTTGAATGGGCAGTGAGGAAGTCTCACCATTACTGATGAGGTTTTAATTATTCTAATTAAAGGAGGACAGACTAGGAAACAAGCCATGATAACTAGTGACTGTTGGAGATCTCTTCTCCTGAACTGTCAAGCATCTGTTTAAATGGGATGCATCCAGAAGGAGCAGAGAGGCTCTGAAATTCCTCTTATTAGTGGTAGACATAACTCCTTTTATCCTTTAAGGCTTTGAGCTCTGTTAATAAGCGACCACTTCTGAAAAGGATAAAACATTCAACTGCTGTCTACGATTTGCCCTTCAATGTGAGTAAAAAATACTAGGGCAGGTTCTAATCGGGGAGATGAGAACTGGGAGACCCAGTGGTCTTGACTGAAGGACAGGAAGGACCCCTAAAAGGAAGCAAAGGTAGGGATGTGAGAGGCTGAGGACAAACTGCACACTTGTAATAAGGACCAGGTTTTCATTGTTAATGTGCAGGAACCTAGTGAAAAGAGAAAATATTAAAGCTCATGGATTTTTCTGCAAGAACTAACTGGGAAAGCATCAGACTACAGAATTGTGTGAGGTGAGTTATGTGAAAAGAATGCTAAAATGTTCTTGTAATTTAATACTTAATGAAAAAAGATCATGACTATTTATAAAAATAGAACCAAGAAGAATAATATGGAATGAAAAGTTAAAGGTTCACCCTTGCTTCTTCTATCAGCAAACAAATGGTATAAATAATCACAGACTGCTGTCTTATTATGTTCAAGGCTTTATGAAGTAAATAGAATGAGATAAAATACTGATCTAAGACAGAAAAAAGGTGTAAAATAGGAATATATGAAATTTAAAATAAATCAGACAAATACAAAGTAAAAGAGATGAATGGCTTCAAACATGAGCACAAAAACGTGATTCCGAATGCTGAGAAGAGTTGGGAAAGCCAGAAAAAGTGTCTGGACTTTGGAGGTGGAAAAACTCTAGGCACTGTGGAATTCTGAACAGCCTGTGAATACACAGTAACTGAATTACGAATGGCCTGCCAAGAGGCTGTCGGGAGGACCATCTGGGAGATGACTAACACACACACCAGACCCTGATCATAAGCAGAATTAAATATCTAAAAATTTCTACATAAACTTTAATTTTAAAGTGTCAGGACTTCACCAGTACTTTGCAAGGAAGCACACATGATAAAGCATTTCTCATTCGAAATCAGACACTAATGCTGAGCGATGGCTTGCTCTGTGTAAGCTAGTTTGGGTGACATACAATGCTGTTGGTATCTATGCCTGAACCTGGTGGGTGTAAGGTAAGTGTGTGGGAGGTGTGGAAGGTGGTTAAAGCCCACCCAATTGTGGACCACAAGATATATCTTCAAACAGAAAGACAGTAAATAAAAGGGAAAGGGAGGTGGGAATACAAGGAATAATAAAGTCACCTATCGGGGCTTCCAAGAATTTCCACAAGCTAATCAACCATGTCTAGCTAATCTTATCTCCCATCGTTTTCAAACCTGAGTCTTGGTTTTAACCATCCAAACATGCCATGCAATGCATCTCTGCTTGGGAAAAAAGCCCTTTCTCCTTCTTTTACACAGTCAAATTCTATGAATCCTTTAAGGCCCCTTTCACACCCCATCACTTCTAAGAAACTTTCCAAAATTGATCTCTTCCCTTATAACCAATATGTAAATTTTCCATTTGATCGAATAGTGTTAAAATACATCGAGAAAGAAACACCCTCCTTTAAGAAACACCCAGCAAAAAGTGGGTTGGGATCAAATGGGGGTGGTGACAAAAAAACCAGCCACTCACTGGCAGGGAACAACACTAAGTGGATAAGCAATGGTTATACTGCAGTAGGTGCTTCTAATTTAAAGGGTTTTTCTGGCGATAAGGTAGAATATGTCCCGGGTCAAAAAGGCCCTAGCAACTGACCCAAAAGAAATTAAAAGCAGAGTTCTTCTGACAAATGAGAGACCTAAGGCTGGGAATGGCTAAAGGCTAGGAGGGAAGGAGGAAAGCAGAGAGGAATGGAGAGAGAAAGCAAGTTATAGTTAATTAGCTGTGCCGGTTTGAAAGGATGTATGTATCCTAGAAAAGCCATGTTTTAATTCTAATCCCATTTTGTAAAGGCAGCTGCATCTTCTAATCCCTATTCAGTACTGTATATTTGAAACTGTAATTAGATCATCTCCCTGGAGATGTGACTCAATCAAGAGTGGTTGTTAAACTGGATTAGGTGGAGATGTGTCCTGAATGGGTGGGTCTTGATTAGTTTACGGGAATCCTACAAAAGAGGGAATATTTTGGAGAATGTGGGAACTTCAGAGAGAGCGGAACAGAATGACACAGCCACAAGAAGCAGAGAGTCCACCAGCCAGAGATCTTTGGAGATGAAGAAGGAAAATGCCCCCGGGAAGCTTTGTGAAACAGGCAGCCAGGAGAGAAAGCTAGCAGATGACACCGTGTTTGCCACATGCCTTTCCAGATGAGAGAGAAACCCTGACTCTGTTCCTCATGTGCCTTCTCACTTGAGAGAGAAACCGTGAACTTCATCAGCCTTCTTGAACCAAGGCATCTTTCCCTGGATGCCTTAGATTGGACATGTCTATAGACTTGTTTTAACTGGCACATTTCCACAGCCTAAAAACTGTTAACTTGCAACTTATTAAATTCCCTCTTTTTTAAAAAGCCATTCCATTCCTGGTATATTGCTACCAGGAGGTAGCAAACTAGAACACATAGTGTCTGCCCTGCACAAGTGGGCACCTCTACCCCACCCCACCCCTGCACATGTGGCATGTGCCAAAGCCCCACCCACTCGTCATCACCCACCTGACACACGTTCCACAAACTTCGTGATCTGTGCCCACACCTACACCCAAGCATCTGCATCCTGGCCCACAGGACCCCTCCCCCTGTGCAAGGACATAACTGCACCCCAACATCCCTGTGCCTACAGTTTTGTGCCCTGTCCCCCTCACCCTGACACCCAAAACCCACACATGTCATGCACCCACCTGTATCCTGTCCACATGCTGGCCCCAGCACAGCTGCTCAGACCCCCATTCGTCTCCTGCCAGGCCCTACCTCTGTGTCCCCAACACCACACCCTACTCCTGCACTCCAAGTCCTACCTGAGTTGAACCATGACCCCGAGGCCCCTGCACTGCAAGCCCACACACCTGTGACCCACACCCCATGCTCATGGACACCAGCACTGAGAGCCCACCCCTTGCATACACATCAACCCATCACCACACTGTTATGCCTCTCCCCACGTCCCGCAGCCTACTCCACACCCATCCCACAAATACAAAGCTTTAGACTACTGAAGGAAATCAATATCCAAAGTAACCCTATCAAGATATTTATATGCCATGAAAACAATAGAAAATCACTAACCATATGAAAATGCAGACAGATAAAGTCCAGTCTAATGACCAAATTAAAACACAGAATGAGACACAGACTTTGGGACAAGTAATCAAAGATGTTCATATAACTTTACTAAATAAAATCAGTGGGATGGTTAATGACATAAAGGAGATCAAGAAGACACTAGAAGACCATAAAGAAGAATTTGAAAGAACAAATAGAAAAATAGCAGATATCACAGAGATTAAAGATGCTGTAGACCAAATAAAAAATATACTAGAGACATACAACAGCAGATTAGAAGAGGCAGAAGAAAGAATAAATGAACTAGAGGACAGGACAACTGATTTTGAACACACAAATGAGCAAATCTCAAAAAAGACAGAAAAATTTGAATTGGATCTCAGGAAAATGGTGGGCAAAACAAAGCACAGAAATATAAGAATCATTGATATTCCAGAAGGAGAAGAGAAGAGTAAAGGGCTAGGAAGATTAGTGGAGGATATAAAGGAGGGAAACTTCCCAACGTCTAAAAAAGATATAAACATACAAATCAAAGAAGCCCAACGAACTCCAAATAGAATAAATTCAAACAGGCCTACCCCAAGACACATATTAATCAGTCTGTCAAATATTGAAGAGAAGAAGAAAATCCTGAAAGTGGTAAGAGAAAAACAATCTACATATAAGGGAAACCACCTAAGACTGAGTTTGGACTACTCAACTTGCACTATGGAGTTTGATTCCTGGCTCACACACTTTCCAAAACAACAATCAAGCAAAGGAAAAACCAAAACAAAACAAAAAATTCAGCAAATGGTGCTGCAATAAGGGGATACTCACATGCAAAAAGAAATGTGATCCCTGCCATACAGCATAGAAAAAAAAAAAAACAGCAACTAAAAGAACCAGGTATCTAGGAATGAACTCAATTAGGGATGTATAGGACTTGTACACAGATAACTACATAACATTGTTAAAAGAAATCAAAGAAGAGACTTCTGGGCCAAGATGGCGGCTTAGCAATGTGAGTGTTTTAGTTCGTCCTCCAGAACTACTACTAAATAACCAGAAACAGTACAGAACAGCTCCTGGGGTCATGTCAGTGACTGGACACACAGCATACCCCGGTCTGGACCAGCTGGACCGGCTGCCAGCCCCCCAAGAACTGTGAGTTCCACAAGCCGCGGCGGCCGGTGCCCCTCCCCGACAGGCTATTCCCAGAGGGGAAAGGAAAGAGACTTTAACAGCAGCAGGGGCTGAGCCCAATTAAACACCAATTGTGGAATTAATTAACAAATTCTGACTACGAAAAATAGGCCCCCAGTTCAGGTGAACCTGGTCAAAGCAGAGGTCACTCATTTTTGCCCCAACGCCAAGGGGGCAGGGCTGAAGGAAAAAGAAAAAAAAAAAAAAAGGAAACAGAGGTTTTTGTGGCTGTGTTTCTAGAAAGGCTTGACTGCCTTTGGATACAGTGTCAGGACTTCTGAGGCTGCAACTGTTCCAGGCAGAGGCAGAAACAAGCTTGTTTGAGGGCCTGTCTGGAGCCTGTGCCTTCCCCAGGGGAGGGGTGAAGCCCAACTCAAGTGGAATCCCTCCCTCAAGGAATTCAGACACCAGGGTTTGGTAATTTGAAGCCATTAAAACCAGACTACAACCTCTCCTCTGTCTCCACCATGCCCCCAGCAGGGAGAGTCTGCCAAAGTTAAAGGTACTGCATCATCTTATGCTGGTGGGACCCGCAGGCAGACAAGCACCACATATTGGGCAGGATAAGAAAAACAGAGCCCAGAGACTTCACAGGAAAGTCTTTCAACCTGCTGAGTCTCACCCTCAGGAAAACCGACGCAGGTGACTCTTTCCTCCTGATAGGAGGCCAGTTCGGTATGGGAAAATCCGGCTGGGGTCTATAGTACCTACGCAGACCCTCCTAAGGGTGGAGGAAAAAAGGCACCATACAAGCAGAGCAAGAAACAAGAAAACAAGAACTGAAAAATTCTCCTCTGTTAAACAAAACCTAAGCTAGAGGTCCAAATAAAGCTGAACTGAATGTCAAAGAACAGATAGACAACAAATTCATCCAGCAAGAAAACCCTAGGTAAAAGCAGTGAAAGCAATCTCCAGAATAAAGTAATTAAGGTAATTAAATGCCTAGATGCCAGCAAAAAATAATAAATCACACTAGGAAAATTGAAGATATGGCCCAGTCAAAGGAACAAACCAACAATTCAAATGAGATACAGGAGCTGAAACAATTAATTCAGAATATACGAACAGACATGGAAAACCTCATCAAAAACCAATCAGTGAATTGAGGGAGGATATAAAGAAGGCAAGGAATGAACAAAAAGAAGAAATCAAAAGTCTGAAAAAACAAATCACAGAACTTATGGGAACGAAAGGCACGGTAGAAGAGATGAAAAAAACAGTGGGAACCTACAATGGTAGATTTCAAGTGGCAGAACATAGGATTAGTGAACTGGAGGACAGAACTTCTGAAATCCAACAAGAAAAAGAAAACATATGGAAAAATATGAGCAGGGACTCAGGGAACTGAATGACAATATGAAGTGTACAAATATATGTGTTGTGGGTGTCCCAGAAGGAGAAGAGAAGGGAAAAGGAGGAGAAAAACTAATGGAGGAAATTATCACTGAAAATTTCCCAACTCTTATGAAAGACTTAAAATTATAGATCCAAGAAGTGTAGCGTACCCCAAAGAGAATAGATCCAAATAGACATACTCCAAAACATTTACAAGAACATCAGAGGTCAAAGAGAAAGAGAGGATCTTGAAAGCAGCAAGAGAAAAGCAATCCATCACATACAAGGGAAGCCCAATAAGACTATGTGTAGATTTCTCAGCAGAAACCATGGAGGCAAGAAGACAGTGGGATGATATATTTAAATTACTAAAAGAGAAAAACTGCCAACCAAGAATTCTATATCCAGCAAAATTGTCCTTCAAAAATGAGGGCGAAATTAAAACATTTTCAGACAAAACATCACTGAGAGAATTTGTGACCAAGAGACCAGCTCTGCAAGAAATACTAAAGGAGCACTAGAGACAGATATGAAAAGACAGAAGAGAGAGGTGTGGAGAAGAGTGTAGAAAGGAAGACTATGAGTAAAGGTAAAAAGAAGGAAAATTAGATATGACATATAAAGTCCAAAAGGCAAAATGGTAGAAGAAAGTACTACCCATGCAGTAATAATACTAAATGTTAATTGATTAAACTCCCCAATCAAAAGACATAGACTGGCAGAATGGAAAGCAATAAAGATCAAAGGTAATGGTGGAGTTATACAGTGAAGTTAGGATTTAACAAATGAATATTAATGTTAAGTCATTAAATTGATATTATTTTTAGTCTCCAGTATCTTAGAGCAGCTAGAAGTAAAATTGTGGGATTGTAACCCATGTCAAACTCTGAAATATGTTCCACAACTAATTGTGGTGCTGTGCTTTGAAATTTATTACTTTTTTGTATATTTGTATTTTTCACAAAAAAAGAAGGAAAGAAAGTCGATTGTGATGATAAAATAAAAATTTAAGCCTAGTAACCTCCTATATTCTGGAGCAGCTAGAATGAAAGAAATCTGGGAGGATAATATGTAGCCCATGACAAACTCTGGGATCTGTCCTGTAACTACTTGTTGAAGAGTGCTTTGAAAATTGCTGTTTTTTTTATTTCTTTGCTTCGTATATATGTTATACTATACAATAAAAAAGTTAAGAAAAAAGGTGAAGGGCAGCCAGCTTGATGGGAGTACATATTTGGAAATCACATATCAGATAAAAGTTTGATATCCTGTATATGTAAAGAAATCACACAACTCAACAACAAAAGACAGGCAACCCAATTATAGAGTGGGCTAAACATATGAATAGACATTTTTCTGAAGAGCAAATACAGATGGCTAAAAAGCATATGAACAGATGCTCATTCTCATTAGCTATAAGGGAAATGAAGATCAAGACTATAATGAGATATCACCTTACACCTGTAGGAATGGCTGTGATTAAACAAACAGGAAACTGCTGGAAGTGTATAATGGTACAGCCACTATGGAAGATAGTCTGGCGGTTCCTCAGAAAACTAAATGTCAAGTTGCCCTATGACGCGGCAATACCCCTATTCAGTATATACCCAAAAGAGCTGAAAGCAGTAACAGAGATTTGCACACTGAGGTTCATAGCAGTAGTAGTCACAATTGCTAAAAGTTGGAAACAACCCAAGTGACAAAATGACATCCTGAACCACATGACAAGATGGAAGAACCTTGAGGACATAATGCTGAGTGAATAAGCCAGACACAAAAAGACAGATACTGTAAGATTCTACTTTTATATCTGTGGTAAAGGAAAATCAAAGGCTTATAATTCAGAATACAGGGGACCTAGAGATACAAAGAAGCTTGAGATGCGTGAACATTTTGCTAATGAGGTTGACTTAATTGTAAGGGAATAGACAGAAGTGAAGGCGGTTCACTATTGGGTCTGTAAGTAACATTACCATATTGAAGGTGAACGTGACTGAAAGGGGTTGTACAGACTCATGTGTCCCACCAATTAACACTACAAATATAAATAAGTTCTTGTATGAACTACTGCAAAATTATGAATCTTGTACAAAGAATGTATAATTTTGGGGTATCGCCCTTGATCTTGAGGCTTGCTCTTGTGAAGCTTATGTATATAGCTGAGAAGTTCAGCCTACCTATAGGTATGCCTAAGGGTCACCTACAGAGGTCACCTCTTTTGTTGATCAGATGTGGGCTTTTTCTCTTTAAGCCCAAGGTTCAGGTTGCTTTAGTACCTGGCACAGAATAAGTACCGAATACAGGTTAGCTATTATCTTTTACTTTAAAGTTGCTACTACTGCTATTTGTATTCAACTTTTTCTTGGTTCTAATATACTACTTGACTATTTTATTTATTTAAGATATATTAAAGCTTTGATGGAAAAGGCCAGTATATACATTTTTAAATTATATAAATAAGTATAATTAAAAGAAAACCCAAAGTGTTACAAGTGTGTCTGTCCAAACAATAAAGCTTGATGTGGGCAAGCACAGTGACCTGCATCCTTTATTACCTCCAACGAAGTACACGCATGAATGACATGTGGTGGATACACAGAAAATACTCCTGAATTGCACTGAGCCCTCCTGCATCCTACCCATACTAACATCTATCACTGTTTCTCACTCCTCCCTGAGGAAACCACCCAAATGGAGAAAGGACAGTTGGTAAAGATGCAAAACCAACTTACATAAAGAAGTATTAAGAAGTATTAAGGCTCTCATTTTTGGTACTAAAAAAATCATAGAATCTATTTAACATGCTGAAAAACTACCTGGAAAATCAGGTAAATTTCTAAACCAAAGTTGCTCCTCTTTTAGTTTAAAGTTTAATTCAGTTCAGTTACCCCCAATCTCCCTCCCCCTCCTTTCCAAAATTCTGAAGAGTTCTTTGGTTTCATCAGATCACTAAAAGTACATTTAACTGAGAAACCAAACTCAGTTGGTAACTGTCATTCATTCATTCAGCAATTATCTGAGCACCTATTAGGTGCCAGGCACAAAATTTTATAAGCATCTGGGTCCCATCTTCTGGATCTGAATTAAAGGGAGGATTTTCTAAGGGAAAATGGGTACCATGTGATGAGTTCACAAAACTCACTCAACATTTACTGACTGCTGTAAGAAACTGTGAGGAATTACAGAAGAAAATAAGTTTTCTGTCTTTAAACAGCTTGAGTGTTGCAAAAGCAACAGAATTACATTTTAAAATATTGGTAAAACATCAAATAAATGCATTTCCTTGGCAAGGACTTCTCTTACCACCAAAACTCAAGTAGCACTCCCAAATCCTCTCTATTCTTTTCCTTCCTTGTCCTTGTCACCCTGCGTGTAAACATACATTTGTTTAATAAGGTGTGTTTCCCGCACTAGCCCATGGCTCTACAAAATGAGGGAGCATGTCTGTTTTGTTTACTACTATACACCCAGAGCTAGCACAGTGCCTGGCACCCAGCAAATGATGAAAAGCAGAGAACACAACCTTTAGTGTTAGGAAGGTTGTCTTCTCATATTGTTCCAAGTAATTCTTTGCTTTCTGACAGTTCCACCATTCTTGGCCCCAACTTGAGAAGGTGATATTCCAGAGTAGTTTATAGGAATAGTGGTAGTAGCAAAGAATTTCTTACATCTCCAGATACAATTATATACAAAACTCTGTTAAGACTTTCCTTCTTATGCTGAAAGTCAGCGACAGTCATTTCTCTTTGACCTAAAGTTTATATTGTGAATTCTCAACCACCAATAATGGTTCTTTTAAAGGTGACCAGACCAAATTTTATCCATTGAGAAATATAGAGACCTATGCTACAGAGGTCTAGGTTATATGGTTACATTCACACTTTCTCTCAAGTTCAGCTCCTTTAGGGCTTTGGATAGTTTCTTAGGACACTTTTCAGGCAATCTGGCTAGCTCCATAACTAGCATTTCAGGTGTGCATGGTAACAAAGGGACCATGAGAAGAATGGATTGAGGTTAAAATCCTTTCTGAAAGCTTAATGAACTAGAACTAGGATCTGATTCACAGTTTGGAGCTGTAGCCTAAGGCCTAGCCCTAGTGATGACCAATTGCCTTTCAGTGTCTAACAATGAAATCACTTGGCACCAAGTACTAGAAACTATTTTATGATACTATAATCTGAAATTCAACACCCATAAAAACTGAATTCAGAAGCACTTCTCTTATATCCAGAGCCCATGTAACAAGACCCTGATGGTAGATTAAGGACTGAGTCTCTGAGTCTCTGCAATTACTACTATTGGGTCAGAGAATGCTCTTCTGAAAAATATTTGGCTCTTTAATCGCATTTAAAATCAATGTATGGGTATTACACATTCTCAACAATTCTTAGAGCATCAAAACGGCATTCTCTGCAATATTTCTGCCCATTATGTTGGACAGGCTCAATTTCTATGAGGAATTACTAAATCAGAATTCTAGAGCAGGAAGGAATCTTAAAGGATAATGAGGCCCATACCATCAAATTAATCTTAGCCTATTAAAAACCCTAGCACACTCTTTGTTCATAAAATAAAATCTTAATCAAACTATTTGGAGGCCAGATATGTTAAAAACTCATTCATTCAAAGGCTAGAAACAACTGCCAAAAGGTTAACATGAATGTGATCTGACACAGCATTGCAATTTTCACCTAAAAACCAATACACTGAGTTTTCTTATACACACACACACACACACGCATCCATACATACATACAGTCAGAAAGCAGTTTGTATAAACTCACTGAAAGCAACTGGTCTGCATGTTTTCTGTTTTATTTTTTTATAGGAGGGAGTAGTATATACCTATATGTCTCCCCATCCCATACCTGCTCAGGTATAAAGCCATTGGAGAGCATAAAACTGCTTAGGGAGTCCTGCAAACACTGAAGGTCCTCTGAGAAATGGCTCCTAAAGATTTGAACCTCAACTCAGACACTCCTAGGAGGAATCACACTACAACATCATAGGGCAGGCCTTTTTTTTTTTTTTTTTTTTTTAATCTGTTTGTTCACATTTGAATCTCCAGTGCTTGGTGCACAGAGGCACTCAATAAATATTTATTTAAGAGTGAATGAACAAGGTCTTGGTTGTGTGAAATGGGTACCAGGCTGCTAAATTAAAGTATGGTTCTTGTCCACTATACATAGGGAACTGAGCTAAGCAAGAATTTACATAGGGAACTGCGCTAAGCAAGAATTAGAGCAAGGCAGCTCCTTCTGAAGAGACAGGTTGTCCTACAGATTCGTTCTGTAACTAGGGAAATCCTTTTCTCTCAAAACAGGACAGGAGTGGGACCAGAAGGAGGTAGAAACCAGGTTCACAGTCTAAGGTACTCAGTGTTATTTGCCATTATGGGTCTCAGTTTCTCCAATGAAATGCCGGTTTGCAGTCTGCATTAAACATTAAATCACATAAATGTTCAGAAAAGCTTTGACATTTGAGTACATTCATGTGTTATTTCCCTTGATTGCCTACACCTGACAGTTCTGTGGGATTACATATGTAGAAGCAAGGAAATGGGTCTCCATAAAGGTGTCTGGATTTATATATAGTTTAATTGCTTCATTTAAACTTTGCAACATGCAGCCCCGCTTGCAGACAAATTTCATTAACAACAGGTAAGGCCAAATACATGTCGAGAATCTGAGACTGCTAATTCAATCTTATTCTTAGGTGAAATCTAATCAAGTACTGGGTAATTTAAGATTTTACTTTTTTTTTCAAAGCATTAATTAAAAAAAAAACCTTGAAGTATATCTTTTGGGCATAGAGATCTTTTAACAAGTAGTTTGTTCTTTTATTTTTTAACTTAGTTAAGAGACTCAGGCAATACAAACATGGAGCAGAAATGACTGACAATTGCCTTATTACACATTTCTATAAATAACCAGAGCTCACTGGCATTTTTAATTTACCTTATTCCCCCAGATGAGGTAATCAGAAAATATTTATCCTGGACAAGATGAAGAAAAAGATTTTCCCTTTTGCTACTATTGGAAATAGACAACTGAGAAAGTTATCAAACAAGGAACTGAGGAAGGAATGATTCCTCACAATCTTAGATAAAAAGTAGTACATGATTGCATTGCTAGCAGGGGTTAATACAAAGTACAATTAAGGCACTGTTCTGGTGTGAACTGAGAACCCAAGCCAAAAAAGTTAGGGATATACTGGTTGTAGATTCTAAAAATTTAAAAAAAAAAAAAAAATTAAAAAGGCATGTATCAATGGCTGAGAGAGTTCAAATACAGCTGAGAGGCTTTTCTGGCGGTTGCTCTTACACAAGCTTCAGGTAGGCCTTGCTACTTATCATAACCTGCCAGCCCCCAACCAGGACCATTCCAGCTGATCCTAAAGAACACCCAGGGCAATTTATAAGACTCCACAAGAGTTCCAGGCACTAGAGTAACTTTCCAGAAACCTACAACCTCCAGATGGGTCCCTGGTCCAGAAAAGTCCTAAAACCTAGCCCAGCTCTCCAGAACACCAGATAGTTCCATTTCCTTACCCCATATTAGTGACAGACCCTTCCAATAGCAAAAATTTAGAATTGCCATAGCCGAAACAACCCCAGGGAGAGGTATGGAAAGATCAAAGGTGATGGTGGAATTATACATAGAAGATAGGACTTAACAAATGAATATGAATGTTGAATAATTAAACTGATATCTCTTTTAGTCTCCAATATTTTAGAGCAGTTAGAAGTAAAAATCTAAAATTGTGAAATTGTAACCCATGTCAAAGTCTGAAATATGTTCTACAACTAACTGTGGTGCTGTGCTTGGAAATGTATAGCTTTTTTTTGTACATATGTTATTGTTCACAAAAAAAAAAGAAGGAAAAAAAAGTTGATTGTGATGATAAAAATGTATTTAGGCCCTCTAGCCACATATATTCTGGAGGAGCTAGAAGGAAAAATATGAGAGGATCATATGGTGGCCCATGACAAACTCTGAGATCTATCCTGTAACCACTTTTTGAAGAGTGCTTTGGAAACTACTGCTTTTTTATTTCTTTGCTTTGTATATATGTTATACTATACAATAAAAAAATTAAAAAGGCATAAAGCACTGTGGGATATTTCTGATTTCTAGAATATAAAATAATTTGGAATATACTATTCTATAAATTGAATAATTTTTCCATTTTGTGGACTGGAAGATTACCAAATAAGTCTATAAACAGCCCCATTATAAATCTTACAACAAATGCTTCTTTCCCCCAAGAATTTCTCATGATTTTTGAATGATTATAAAATCAGATACACAAGCCAACTCTTGGTATAGTTATATTATTATTCTGTAAGTCACAAAAAGGAATTTCTCTCTTTAGCAGGGAAGCACAGTTCTATTTCTAGTGAATTTCTTCAGGAAATGGAAGTGGGCATGTTTATAAAGCTACTGAGTAAACCTTAGTACTGTAGTTCTATAGGCAAGAAGCCAAGTGGTATTTTAGAAAATTTAAAACTGAATTAGCCACAAAACACTCTGATCAATAACTGATACATTTGACTTACTGGGGAAAGAGTTAGAACAGGGAATGCGGGCTAACACCCAGGGAAGAACTTCAGTACAGAGGAGTCTCTTACTTTCATTGGTTTTACAAACTAAACTCATAGAAGCAAAAAGGTCTCTTTGTTTGTTTTTAAGGATAAGTGCTGCCACATTGAAAATGCTGAAAGAGAAATGGGCACATCCCAGCGCTCCATTTAGCTGTGAAAATGATAAACACTGCTGAAAACCAAAACCAGGCTTGCGCCATCCCCCAAGGCCCTTGTGGAACGCAGGCAACACTTGCTCTGAGAAGACCCTCGAGACCAAATTCCCAGAGATTTCTGGTTGTAACTATGATATCAAACCATAAAGAGATTTTTTATCAAGGATGTCATTTGTATTTTCTGAACTCCTGAAAATTTCTCATGCTCTCTGAAGGAACAATTCCTAATAGGTGTCACTGATAGAGCAAAAACAATCTTTCTGCAGGATCCATGATTGTGTACAGGAGTTTTAACAGCCAGGGGGGAGAATGAATGAGGACCCTTTCCCAGACTGTGGCTAACATTCATTCCTGCTTGTTAAGGACTCTTCGGGTTTGAAATCAGAGCATCTTACGTAAACATGTGAGTGGGAGACAAAAACTGTACTCATAAAAGCAGGCGATTCCTGGCTAAGTGCTCCAAGATGAGGCAAGGCCAGAACAGTTTTCTGCTGAGCTCTCTAACAAATTCCTGATTGTCTGTGATCATTCATTTAATTAGGATTTATTCTGCTCCAACTGTTTGCCCAACACAGTTTCTATCCTTAAGTAATTTATAATCAGGTCGGTAGAAAAAATACATATGGGAATTCTGAAAACACTAAGAACCGTCCACAAGCTGGGATATGAAAAGATATAGGAAAAGATAAATATGCCTATATGCAATAGAAAGTAACAAATGGTAACCTCATTATTTGTATCCTGTTTGTATTCTGTTGTGAAACATAATTATAATTTCTCCCAGAGAGAAGTCATTCAAGAATAAATACAGCAGGGAATTAGAAAATCTGAATAGATCTATAACAGATAATCAAAACCCTTCTAACAACAAAACGGTCCAGGACCAGATGGCTTCACTGGTAAATGTATCATAAAAACATCAGTCTTTCTCAAACTTTACTAAAATATAGAGAAGGGAATGCTGCCTAACTTGTTCTATAAGACTCAAATTGCCCTGATACCAAAGACAGTACCAGAAAGGAAAACAACAGACCAGTGTCCCTAGCAAACATATATACAAAATTCCTCCAGAAAATGCCTAGAAACTCAATCTAGTAGCATATTAAAAGGATTATTATACACCATGACTAATTCCAATCTGAAATATGTACCCAGGAGAATTGAAAACAAAAGCATACACAAATGTTTATAGCAGAATTTTCAAAATAACCAGAGAGTAGAAACAACTAAGATGTTAAATAATGAACGGATAATATTTATTAAATGGCATATTCGTATTATGGCATATTCAGCCATAAATAGGAATGATTTACTTGCAACATGCTACAATATAGAGCCTTGAAAACATGTATGTGAAAGAAACTAGCTACAAAAAAATCCACCTGTTGTAGGATTTCATTTATATGAAGTGTCCAGAATAGGGAAATTCATACCTATTGAAAGCAGATAAGAATTTGTCAGGGGCTAGGGAAAAGGGCAATGGGTAGTGGGCATGACTGTTTGATAGGTATGAGGTTCCTTTTTGGGGGGATGAAAATGTTCTGTAATTAGATAGTGATGGATGTACAACATTGAGAATGTGCTGAATTTTCACTGAATCATACACTTTAAAATAGTTAAAATGGTGAATTTTGTGTTATGTGAATTTTACTTCAATACAAAGAAATTATTCTCATTTAAAAAAAAAAAAAAGAAATAGAGCAGTGATCAGATGCCTTAAGACTTATTTGTAAAATCCAAACACATTATCTGGTACCGTGACAGGAATCATGGTTATAATAAACTAATTAATAGAGCTGCCTTTAATTCAAGTGTAGATATAAAAGTGCTTGGGGATAAGGATCAATAAGACAATAATTCTGGAGGACACAGAAATGAGTAAGAGAAAAGTGACTGAAGGTGATAGTGTTTTGTTTCAATTTTTTTAAATAAAAGTTTTGCTTCAAATTACTGACCAAATCCCAACTTTAGTAATAAACTCACCTATCCCACTTTATAAACTTGTTCCATTTGGTCATGGTTGGCAGTTCATTTTGTCATAAACCACTCTGCAGCAATATAATAGAAGTAGCAATTTCAAACCATATCACGTTATGCATTTAATAACTAATATTTGTAAATAAATTTGCAAATTTGTCAGCTGCTCATAAGGATGTGTATAACACTTCTAAAAAATTGCATTTCACTCTCAATAGAGGGAATTTTCATCAAAGAAATTAATGGGGCTCTGAAATGCAGAGCAAAGCATTGTATTTAGCCTTTTTTGTCAAAACTGTTATTCAGAGTTGGAGAACTACCAGACTGACTTTTTAGGTCTGACAACTTGTGTGCTTGTTCTTAATTCAGAATAACCGAGTTCTAGGCCATGTTGCAGACATACTTTCCTTTTAGTCCCTTGGTTTTAGATGGCCTTGACTTCTGGTTTGTTTGCACCTTAATTAACTCTGAGTCTTCCTATAGCAGAGACATGAGTTAATAATTGCCATATTTGCTAATTCTACATTGTAATACACTGCAGCACAATGTAGCACAAAGGTAGGGGAAAAAAATCAAATGTATGCGTCTGGGTAATCTATGATTAAAGGGAGCTGCAATAATATCTATACATAGCTCATCTCTAGATCAGACTTTACACAGCCTTGCATACATACAACTGAGAAACAAAATTGAACATTTTGTTCATTTTCACAATGAATTCAAGGTAAGTTGGAGCTGTGTGGGTCTTTGAAATGACAGAGGTTAGGAATTGGAGGCCAGAAAATACCTAAATTTATTATTTATTTATTTATTTATTAAAAAAATTAAGTAACACAACATTTAGAAATCATTCCATTCCTAAGTTTATTTTAAGTTCTGTAGCCTATTTTCATCATCCCTGCTGCTTGGAGATGGTCCAAATGAGTTCAGATTATTTATAATTAACTGGGTAATATTATTTTATAACGTTACTTACAATTGTTTTCAAGCTAGGCTCCAAACTGAAAAAGCATGGAATGTGGATCAGCTTTAGCTCTGACACTTTGAGGCCACATCATTCTGGGGAAAACCATGTAACCTCTTTGATCTTCCATTTTCTAATCTATTTTCATTCATTACATATTTCTTGAGAACGAGACGTGTTCTAGGTGCTGGTGATTGAGGACGTGAATCAAACAGACAAAAGCCCTACACTTTTGGAATTTGCAACCTAATGGGGAGGAGGGAGCAGACAGTAAATAAGAGAAGAAAATAAACATACATTTTCAAACATACTATAGTATGAACAAAATGAGGACAAAAATAAAGCAGAGGATGGGGATATGAAATGTTGAGGGTCTAGACTGAAATTTTTCAGAGTGGTCAGGGAAGGTCACTTTTCAGACAAGATCTGATAAACTGAGGAAGGCAGGCATGCATTTATCTGGAGAAAGAGCATTTCAGGAAGAGTAAAGGCCTTGAGGTGTGAGCATGCCCAGAGCATCTCACAGAGAGCAAGCAGGTCCGTCTGACTGGATCAGAGGGAATGAAGGGAAGAATAGAAAGAGATGAAGCTGGAGAGAGAACTAGACTCCTCAACGGCTGTAAGGATTTCGGCCTTTACTCCAGTTAGATGGGAAGCAATTGGATGGTTTGAATTGCAGTGCCATGTACTGACTCGTTTTAATAAGATCACTTTGTCTACTGTCTTGCTTGTTTTTCACAAAGTATATGATAATCATTCATGTTTCTAAAGTTTTTCAAGACGAAAAGTGATGGTGTTTGTGGAAGGGCTTTCAGGTTGCAAAGTGTTGTAAAATGTGATTACGGTCATGGTGTGTAGTCAGGGTGACAGAATGGAGAGAAGTTAGGCTTTGGAACCACAGACACAGGTCTGAAAGCCAGCTCTTCTACTTAGTAGCTAGCATGTTTTCCAACACAGAGATTAATATCTAAGCTGTCCAACGGTCATGAGAGTTAAACATAATTATGTCCAGTACCTAACACAGCATGCACAGCATGAGAGGAACATACACCTCTCAAAACAGCAAGAAATGAAAGAAACCACGCATTTAGAACAGGGGAAAGAGCCCTGGGAATCAGTAATCCTAGAGTCTAGTCCCTGACCTTCCATTGTCTCATGGTATCGTAGAGAGAAAATCTATTGCCTTCTCCACAGTTTGTTCATTTCCTCCCTCTCTCCAGTGGAAGGAGGTTACCACAACTGCCATTTTTCTGTGATGGCATGAGGGTTAAGGAGTTATTGCTCACACCATCACTGTTTGAAAGGAAGGCACTGTGGAGAATTCTCACTATTAACATGAGTGTGACGATGACTTGGGTTAACGAGACAGTGACAGAATCCAGAGGAAGCTGCTACAATGGAAACAATGTGAAATTTATCTATTTATCATGAAGACATATTCCAGAGCCTTGACTCAGTATAAAAATAATAAAAAAAGGTGATAGGCTTGTTGCAATAGATCTCCAACACACAGTGTAAACAGTTCCAAAGAGGAAAAGTTAGTAGATATTAAAACCTTAAGTCTTCAGAAAATGTCATTTAGTGTTAAGAAAGTACTAGAAAATTTGGCAAGTTTCCTATCTCTCTTTCATTATAAGACAAGTTATTCTAATCATTTTCTTGTAACTTAGTATTTCTTACCAGAATCATTGGCATTTCTTCTTTCTGGGCTTCTTCAATGAAAACTTTGTGGCTTTTCCTGAGTAAAACAACCGAAACCTCCCCAATAATGATATATGGGGTACCATTTTAGTTTCTATAGAAGCCAGCTAAAACGGTTAGTTTACGGCAGAAAATTTGGTCATATACTTTCATAAAAGAGCCCATCATCCTTGGGAGTTTTAAAAGCAAGATTTTCAACTGGATAAGGCAAGTCCAAATCCACCCAACTTCTTCCAAAGACCAACAGTGACTTGTTACTTTTATACTATTAGCTCATCTAGACAAAATAGGACTGAATAATGAAAGCTACACTACACTGCAGCTGGGCATCACAAACTCCAAACAACTGTAAAGTGCAGCCACGTCTATGCTTATGTAGTAATAGGCATTACGTAATCTTAACAGAGGTATGAATATGCTCAGTTTAACCTTTACTGTTTAAGTGGGAACTAAAATACCTAATGTAATATTCCGCACCACAATTAATAGAGTACAATAAACAAGGGTTTTCCTCAGATACATAGGGCAGAACTGATGTTCTTCCAATGGGAGTTTGTTCATGTGATCAATATGATTCAGGTACACAAATATTTACCTAGCACCTGCCATGAGTTAGGCACTGTGCTGGGTGCTGGACAAACAGAGATAAGTAAGGCCTGGCCCCTAAGCAAGGAGTATATCATCTAGTAAAGGAGACAGCTACGTAAACAGATGGCCTAAGTGCGATCTGGGTATGCATATGGTACAATAAGAACAAAGTTAGGAAGGCGCCTACCCTAGCCTGTGTGGTAGAGAGATGACAAGGAAGAAGGAGTTCATCTCCTTTCTGAAGGCGATAACCCTGAGCTGAGCTCTGAAGAATTCCCCAGCCAGGTCTGAGGTGGGAGGAATTCTAGAGAGGGCTAAGTAAATACATGTGCTGGTTTGAAAGGAAGCATGCCCCCCTAAGAAAAGTCATGTTTTAATATAAATCCCATTTCATAAAGGTAGAATAATCTCTATTCAATACTGTATGTTTGAAATTGTAACGAGATCATCTCCCTGGATGATGTGATTTAGTCAGGAATGGTTGTTAAACTGGATTAGGAGATGACATGTCTCCACCCATTTGAGTAGGTTTTGATTAGTTTTTGAAGTCCTATAAAAGAGGAAATATTTTGGAGAATAAAAGATTCCGAGAGAGCAGAGAATGCTGCAGCACCACAAAGCAGCGAGTCCACCAGCCAGTGACCTTTGGAGATGAAGAAGGAAAACGCCTCCCGGGGAGCTTCAAGAAACCGGAAGCCAGGAGAGAAAGCTAGCAGATGACACCGTATTTGCCATGTGCCCTTCCAGCTGAGAGAGAAGCCCTGACTGTTCGCCATGTGCCTTCTCACTTGAGAGAGAGACCCTGAACTTCATCGGCCTTCTTGAACCAAGGTATCTTTCCCTGGATGCCTTTAATTGGACATTTCTATAGACTTGTTTTAATTGGGACATTTTCTTGGCCTTAGAACTGTAAACTAGCAACTCATCAAATTCCCCTTGTTAAAAGCCGTTCTGTTTCCGGTATATTGCATTCCGGCAGCTAGCAAACTAGAACAATACATGAAAGTGTTGTTGGGCAAAGTGTTGTTGGAGTATAAAGTATGAGGAGGGAAGTGAGGCAATAAGAAGTGAGGTGTGAAAAGGTGGTTCACACAGCACTTGGGATTTATTCCAAAGGACATGGGGAGCCAATGAAAGATTTTAAGTAAGGGAGAAACAGGATCAGATATGAATTTTATTTACATAGGTCATTCTGGTGGTAACGTGGAAGACAGATTTGGTGGAGGATAGAGACAAGAATAAATTCATGATTCAAGCTTAAATTTTATACATTCTGACTTTCTCCCCAGAGCTAAGAGGTCTAATAGTTTTGTCTTGTACCTGCCAGTTAAGATAAAAATACAGAACAGGGGATGCAAGGGTAGTTCAGTAGTAGAATTTTTGCCTGCCACGAGGGAGATCTGGGTTCTATACCTGGCCCACGCACTTCCCAAAACAAATAAGCAAGCAAGCAAGGAAACAAACAAAAAAATAACCAAACAAACATTCAACAAATACTCATATGGAAAAAGAATGAAATGTGACTCCCATCATACACATACAAAATATATATATATATATATATATCAAAGATTTTTAATATACATCCAAAATTCTAAAGTATACCCACTAAATGCATAAGTCATACTCTGTTCTTATTATATATGGTTTATTTCTAATAAATGCCACTGACACACAAGTCCAATGTAAGGGAACCTCAAAAACTCAAATATTGCTCTTAAGCTCACAGTGAGAAAAATTCTGATTTTTTTGCCTAACAAAGTGGTATAATCTATTGTGGCACAAGATTCAATAGAATTTTTATTCTTTTAAATATTCGTGAATGGGCTTCTCAATAAGAATTTGGAGAAACAAGGGTTGTCAAGGGATAATTGAAAAATCTGCTTTAAAATTCCTACAGTACTTTCTATTTAATTAAACTAACTTTGGTTTTACTAGAAAAGAACACACAAATATATCAAGACTCTTCTGTGGCTATGGTTGCTCAAAAATTAACACAATTAAAATATACAACAGTAATAAATGCTTTCTCTTAAGAAGGAGCAAAGTAAATCAGAGTAATGGCAAGTGAAAAAGAATATGGAAATAGGAAGGGAGCTGGCACCTGCATGCACTGTTTCGTTTTTATTCAACATGACAGTTCTATGACGTACCTATTATATCCCCAATATTAGCACATGAGAAATTTGAATCCCTGAGATTTACATAAATTGGCCAAGAGCATGTAGTTAGTAAAATGACAATTAGATTTTGACTCAGGTTTGATTCCAAAGTCTGGGTGTCTTTTCATCACAGCAAGTGATGCAATCTCTTAAGCAGAGGGAGTAACTCATACTTTGTCAACACCAATTAACATGCACTTTATTTTGGTACAAAAAGACTTTTTAGGTTGATTAAATGACCCATATTTTAGACGTGGCTCTATTCCCTGTTTGCTTTTTCTTTTCTCTTCACTCTTCTTCTTCCTCCTCCTTCTTGAAAAGAGATGGCAAGCTAATATTTACCACAGGGGAGAAAAACAGTATGAAATAGATTTTTGGGGGGCTTTTGAAATTTGATTATCAAATCCAAGATTGATCAGTGCAATATTTTGGGTGACCCTGGGCACAAAAGAAATTCTGTCCATCTCTATTCTGCAGACCTAGTTATTCAAAAAACATGAATTCCTACTTCATCCATTCCATGGTGGTGTGTTTCTTTGTAATAGCAGTCTAACCTTCCTTGTAATTCACATACCATGGGACTGAATGATATCACCTAGGCCAAAGAGGGCTAATGTCTAAGTTCTGGGGCATTTCAATGGTTAGGGTCTGGAAGAAGAGAAAGAGTCAACAAATGAAACTGAGAAGTAGCTAGTGAAATAAGATGAAAAATAAAACAGAACAGGAGATCACAGTGTCCTGGAAATAAGTGAATAAAGTGTTTCAAGATGGTGACAAATGCTGCTGGGAGTAAGATAAGGACAGAGAAGAAAATTTGGCAGGATGAACATTTGGTAGCCTTGAGACAAATGGTTTCAACAGAGAGATGAGATGAAAGCCTATGTAGAGCAGAGTAGAGAAAGAAGGGAGAGAAGGAGGAAACAGCAAATACAGATGAGACTTTTCGGGAGGTTTTTTTTTTTTTATTAAAAAAAATTAACTAATACAACATTTAGAAATCATTCCATTCTACATATGCAATCAGTGATTCTTAATATCATCACATAGATGTATGATCATCATTTCTTAGTATATTTTCATCGATTTAGAAAAAGAAATAGCAAGACAACAGAAAAAGAAATAAAATGATAATATAGAGAAAAAATAAAAATACAAAATACAAAAAATATATATAAAAGTTATATAATATATATATATTTTATATATAAAAATATATTTAAAAAGTTAGGAGTTTTTGTTAAAGAGGATCATAGAAAAATAGAGTGGTAATTGGAGAGGAAACAAAGAATCAAGGGAAGTTTTTTTTTTTTTTAAGTAAAACTATGATGATCAAACCTGTAATTATAAGCTTCGCTAAAATAAGTAAGAGTTTTGAAATACAGTAGGAAGTACTTATATTTTTAAAACTCACCTTATTAAATAAATGACAGCTTACCTTATAATAAGCTGCTAAACTTGAGACCTGAAAGAACACATTAATACCACAAATGCTATTGCTACACTAAACATGAAATAGAGGTCATTTATGGGATTTCTTCCTACTTAGAAACTGGTGCCTGAAATTAAAAAAAAAATTATCCTTTAAAAATGCTAACATGTGCTCACTTCGGCAGCACATATACTAAAATTGGAACGATACAGAGAAGATTAGCATGGCCCCTGCGCAAGGATGACATGCAAATTCGTGTAGAGTTCCATATTTAAAAATAAAAAATGCTAACATAACTTTCTTCTACTAACCTTTTTTTTTAGTAGGAAAAAAACCTTATATTTTTGGTGAAAATGGATAAAAACTCTGATGTACTTTTCTCATCTTGGTGATATGAACATTTCCCAGAAATCCTTATGCATACAGATGAAAATCACTAAAATTTAGCAGGAAAGGAAATCCAGGAAGAAATCTATTTATACACAATTCCTCCATGTGAATAGACTATAATTTCTTTAGATTTGACTCATATATTTAGTGGTGTGAGTCCAGACAACAAATCCATAATTGCCATTAACCAAGAGTCCCATATCTTCTTCTACAGTACCAGAGAATCTCATATGATATAAAATCTTAAACAAAAATGTAAGCTTTTTTTCAGGATTTCATGTGAAAGATCCACAGACAGTGAAAGAAATGAGGAGAGTATATTCTGAGCAGAAGGAATATTAAATACAAAGGTCCTGAGGTAGGGGTATGCCTGGCATGTTAACGGAACAAGAGGTCACTTGCATGCAGAGAGGAGAAAGCAGGGCAGAAAAACAGAAAATGAAGTCAGAAAAGCAGAAAATGTGTCTGCCAGGGTGGGGTGGGATCATGTAGGACCCTATATGCAATTGCCAGGGCTTCAGCTTTTACTCTGAAATGGAAAGCTGTTGGTAGATTTTGAGCAGAGGGGTAACAAGATATAATTTATGCTTTAACAAGATCACTAGTTGTGTTTAGAAGAGATTGAAGAAGGCAAGGGTAAAAGTAAAAAATGTCAAGATGCTATTGTAATATCTAGGCATGATGATGACACCTTGGTCCAAGGCAGTAGTGGAGGAAATGGGAAGTAAAGAGGAAAGAAGTACAGTGAAGTAAAGCAGAATTTGCTAAGGGATCACACAGATGTGCAAGAGACAGAGAGGTGTCAAGGATGACTTCAAGGTTTTAGACTATGCAACCTGAAGGATAACATATGCCATTAACTGAGATGGGAAGACCATAGAAGGAGAAAGTTGGGGGTGGAAATCAGGAGTTTGTCTTGGATGTGTTAAGTATGAGCTGTCTGTGAATTACCTACATGGAGATATTCAATAGGTAGTTGAACATATGAATCTCGAGTTCAAAGGTGAGGTTGGGTCTGGACGTGTAAATGTTCTTTCCTGTTAAATACTCTCAACAATGATTCAAGCATGGACAAGGAAGACATTGAAACAAAATCACTTACTGTCATAATCAGGATGCCAAAAAAGCTTAAAAAAAGACAGAAAAAAATAAGCAAACACTAACAAGATGAAACTTAATAGGTTAAAATGTAAAATTCCATACAAATACATGATGAGAGACAGAGTGGAATAGAGATTTATTTGAAAAAGATTTTATTCCGATATAAGTTTGGTATATTAAAGGTGAAATGAAACTGCCTCCCAAACTCATGTCAACTAAGGTTGTATTAAGAACACAACAAGGTAGTTGATAGTTCCATTCTCTGCCTGCTGATCAGAACACACCTGCAGCATGATGCTCTATTCTAGGAAAGTTTGAATCCAGGCCATGAGGAGCGCAGCTGAAGGAACTAGATTTCTATGTACTGATAGAGAGAAGATGTATGAGTATAAAACAGCCATCTTCACAGCCTACCATGTGTGAAAGGTATTAGACTTTTTCACTGAGGCCTAAGAAGACAGAACTAGAACCAATTACTGAAGAACACCGATTCTGGAGAAATAACAGAAAGAAATTTCTAATATTTACAGCTGTTTGAAAACAGAATGGACTATATTCAGAAATAATCAATCCTCTTTTATAGAAATGTTTGAACATTGCAACAATTAACTGAGAACTTATTATGAATGCTTTACTATATTGGACATAATATATTAGGTTATTAAAATCACTTTTTACTACCACCTAATATGAGGAAAATAAAACTCAGAAAGAAACAAGCAAATCATACAACTAAAGAAGACCTGGGATTCATACCTATGCCCTTGACTATGCGTGATTCTTTCTCTGGATATTTTTAAGTGTTTATAGAGGGTTAGAACATTTTTATAACTAACATAAACTAAAAAATATTTTGCTTAGTTTCTAAGTACTCATTAATCTAAAGAGCTTCAGGATAACTTAGCATCAATTACTGAAATCTATTTGCATAGTTTTTTTTGTTTTTACAACTGAAAGCAGTACATATAAGATTTCTCTGTAAAATCAGATACTACCTGTCTATAATGGAAGGTCACTGGGAAAGAGGACATATATACAGAGTGATGTTATTTCTGGGAGGAAAGCTCCTGGAGTGGTTAACACAATGAGTGATGCTCCAGCAACAAAGAAGAGAATGTAAAAGTCAGCCATGAGCCTTCTGCTGCCCTTATGAAAACATGAGCTACTTCAGAAACGTTGTTAATGCTCTCAATGGGAAAATGACATTACTCCTTGGAAAACAAAGTATTTTTAACATGCTCAATGCCACGGAAACATATTTGTTCTTTCCACAAGCATGTGAAAAATACAGGGAAGTAAAATAATCTTGAGTTTAAGAACAGGGGAAAAACAATTAGAAGGAAGCTTACAAGAAGCAGAAAGACCCAAACAACAACTACCATGGAAAAAGCTTATGATTGAACCCACGCTCCTGAGTGTTATGGGGGTTTAGTCATTCATTTCCATTAAACGAACTCTGGGAAAGTATGCAGTGTATTCGGCAGAAGTTCTGCCAATGCCAGGAGGAAATGCCTATGAATTGCAGGAGTCTCAGGAACAACAGCACCTAGATGTATATCACTTTGAAGCATTCCCTCCTTTCTCTAGCTGAGTCCCAACTACATCAGTGGTTTTTGTTCCTGAATAAAGTATTTCCTGCTATTTCTTCAGTGCTTCCTATTTTCATCAACTTTTTTCTTATCATATTTTGGGTTGTGAAATGGTTCTGTTAAAGAAGAATGGTGGGACATAGCAAAAATTTAACTGGCATCATAAATCAAAGGGACAATCTGAGTTTTGCCAGGTGATCTGTATAACTTTACTCATACCAGAGATGGTCTAAACTGATGTGTGGCTCACAATTAATGGCTCAGATTCAAAGGACACCTCACGTGAAATAGACCACCTGTTAGGATGGAGCTTTTGCTAGCAGAGTCCTCCTTCTCATTAAAAGGACATGCATGTGAATTCAACTATGTCCTGATTAACATTTTTCTTTGCAAAGAAGCATGCATTATTGCCACAATAAGTGAAGATTAATTAGCCACCCACACTTTACCATTTGCTTGATTTGAACTTCATTTCCCACTCTATACACTGTTTCACACAGTTTTCATGTAGCTTTTTTTCCATGGTATATTTTGCATAAGTATTCATACTATTATTACTATAGTGGCCTGTATTAAAAATCAAACCTTTATTTCCCTTAAGTGATAATAAGAGCTGACATACTATCCTTACAGGTAATCACATAGATCCTTGTGAACCTATCAGGAAAATCTTAGCACAAAAGCTGGCCTCAATCAAGTTTACACTAATTTTCTTTTTTAGTTCATTCTCTAACTTTCTATTGTATGGAATTTATTTTCATGATAGGAACAACTGAATTAAACCTGGGGCTGCCAAATTCATCAACTTAGAGTACTGAAACTTTACCAGGTTGGCCTGCTTACCTACAATAATAGCTCTGTTGTCTCTGAAATACACTCAGCATAGATGGGTGAAGAAAAAAAATTAATGAATGAAACCTTCTGTGCATTCCAGAAAACGTAAAAACCATAATGGCTGCAACAAAAATGGCTCTGGAACAATGCCTAGATGTTGGGTAGGTTATAGAGACAGGCAAGGGAGCTAACCATAATCAGGCAGGGTAACACTTGAATGCTCACATCAACTCTGTAAAATCCATGAGACCTCTATGCCCAAAGGTAGAAGCAGAAAAAGGGATCTGTAATCTAAATTAATAATACAAAGGTAATTGAACTGCCAGTTTGGGGAAGGCTGACCCTATAATATCCTTATAATAGTTAGGTAAACAGAAAGGCTAAGCTTTTTTCTAGTTAAGCTCACAGAGACATAACTCCCTGTGCTAACGAGAGATAAGAGTAACCATGAAGACTCCGCTGTCCTTCATCAACATGAAATTTGTATTCATAATGGAGGAATTTCTCATAAACAACTCTCCAAGGGAAAAGCAATAAAATGGACATGAGTTGTATGCAAAGATTTGAACAGGATCCTTTAAAAATGAAGACAATCAAGATAAAATAATGTAGTTCTATTCTTTACCTAGATGAATTACTTGCTATTTCTGGAGTGTCTTATGTTCTACTTAAGAGTACATCATCCTAATCTTTCTTCCTACTTCAGATCATTATCACTTCACACCTAAATAAATGTGAAAGGTTCTAACTGTGGTTCCCGCTCTCATAATGTCAAATCCAGCCTCTGCCTACATACAAGTCATCTTGTACAGTGTCAGCCAATGAATCTTTCTCAAATATCACTTGTATCATATCTCTTGCTTTTGATGGCCACTATAATATTGTGAAGGGGATGTATTGGTTTGTTAAAGCTGCTGGAATGCAATATACCACAAATGGAACAGTTTTTAAAAGGGCATTTAATAAGTTACAAGTTTACAGTACCAGTGCCAAGAAAATGTCCAGGGTGGGCCACGGTGGCTCAGCAGGCAGGAATGCTTGCCTGTGATGCCAGAGGACCTGGGTTCGATTCCCGGTGCCTGCCCATGTAAAAAAAAAAAGAAAATGTCCAAACTAAGGCACCAACAAGAGGTCACCTTCACTCAAGAAAGGCTGATTCTGTCTGAAACACCTCTGTCAGCTGGGAAGGCATGTGGTTGGCATTTGCTGGTCCTTTGCTCCTGAGTTCCATTGCTTTCAACCTGTTTCCTTTAGGGGTTCCTTACTTGGTGTCTGTGGGCCTTCACTTAGCTACTTCAGGACACAACTCTGGTATCTGGCTTGCTTAGCATCTCATGGGAAGGTGTGTGGTGATATCTGCTGAGTCTTGCATCTCCAAATGCTTGGGTCTCATGTTGGCTCTTTTAGTTTTGAAGAAACTGTTCTCCAAACGTCTGCATCTGCATTTCCAAATGTCTGTGCTGTGTCTGCATCTGAGGTTTCTCAAAAATGCTTCCCCTTTTAAAGGACTCTAGTAAACTAATCAAGGCCCACTTTGAATGGCTGGAGTCACACCTCCACCTAATCAAAAGGTCACACCCACAATTGGGCATAATACATTTTGGTGGAGATAATCTAATCTAAAGTTTCCACCCTACAGTATGAATCAGGATTAAAAGAAACAGCTGCCCCCATAAGACTGGAACAGGATTAAAACATGACTTTTCTCAGGTACATAATAGTTTCAAACTGGCACAGGGTGAGAAAGGCCTGTTTATGGAAGTGACACTAGAGCAGAAAAATAAATGATATAAAGCAGTGGGGACAACCAAATCAACAGGCTGAGCCTTGGATCTTGCGCTTCACCCCTATGAAGCGTATTCCTGTAAAGGAGAGGCTAAACCTACTTATAATTACACCTAAGAGTCACTCCCCAAGAACCTCTTTTGTTGCTCAGATGTGGCCTCTTTTTCTAAGACAACTCAGCAGGTGAACTCACTAACCTCCCCACTACATAGGATGTGACTCTCAGGTGTGTAAATGTCCCTGACAACATGGTACAGAACTCCTGGGATGAGCTGGGACCCAGCATCATGAGATTGAGAAAGCCTTCTTGACCAAAAGGGGGAAAAGAGAAATGAGACAAAATGAAGTTTCAGTGGCTGGGAGATTTCAAACAGAATAGAGAGGTTATCCCAGAGGTATTCTTATGCATTATACAGATATACCTTTTTAGTTTATGGTATGTTGGAATGGCTGGAGGAAGTACCTGAAACTGTTGAGCTGTGTTCCTGTAGCCCTGATTCTTGAACATGATTGTTTAACAACACAGCTTTTACAATGTGACTGTATGGTTGGGAAAACCTCGTGTCTAGTGCTCCTTTTATCGAGGGTATGGACAGATGAGTAAAAAATTATGAAAAAAATAATGGGGGTGCAGTAATGGGTAAAATAAATTGAGTAAATTGAAATACTAATGGTCAATAAGAGGGAGGGGTGAGGGGCATGGGATGTACGAGTTTTTTCTTCTTTTTCTGTAGTGATGCAAATGTTCTAAAAATGATAACGGTGATTGTGAAAGCATGTATGTCCCCTAGAAAAGCCATGTTTTAATCTACATCCCATTTCATAAAGGCAGAATAATCCCTATTCAATACTGTATGTTTGAAACTGTAATCAGATCATCGCCATGGAGATGTGATTTAATCAAGAGTGGTTGTTAAACTGGATTAGGTAGAGGCATGTCTCCGCCCATTTGGGTAGGTCTTGATTAGTTTCTGAAGTCCTATAAAAGAGGAAACATTTTGGAGAATGGGAGATTTGGAGAGAGCAGAGGATGCTGCAGCACCACAAAGCAGAGAGTTTACCAGCCAGCGATGTTTGGAGATGAAGAAGGAAAATGCCTTCCAGGGAGCTTCATGGAACTAGAAGCCAGTAGAGAAAGCTAGCAGATGATGCCATGTCCACCATGTGCCCTTCCAGCTGAAAGAGAAGCCCTGACTATGTTTGCCATGTGCCTTCTCACTTGAGAGAGAAACCCTGAACTTCATTGGGCTTCTTGAACCAAGGTGTCTTTCCCTGGATGCCTTTTATTGGACATTTCTATAGACTTGTTTTAATTTGGACATTTTCTCAGCTTTAGAACTGTAAACTAGCAACTTATTAAATTCCCCTTTTTAAAAGCCATTCTGTTTCTGGTGTATTGCATTCCCACAGCTAGCAAACTAGAACAGTGATAAATATAAAACTATGTGATGATATTGTAAGGCATTGATTGTACACCATGTATGGACTGTACGCGTATGAAGATTCATCAATAAAAACATTTTTAAAATAAATAAATGATATGAAGCAGTGGGTTGTGTGATGATCTGGGGAAAGGGGTTTCCAAGAAGATTAAAAAAGCACAAAAGAGCAACCAAGTTGAGAAAGAGCAAGAAGGCTGATGTGCTGGAATAGAATGAGTGAGGGGGACAGTGACGGGAAATGAAGCTGGCGAGACAGACATGCTTTGAATTATGGAGACCTAAGTTAGGAATGTGACTTCACTGGGACTATAACAGGAGAGTTTTTAAGCAGAGGAATTCAATAAACCCTGTTGAATGAATGAATTATTAAATTCCCTCCAGGACTACTTATTTTGTTAAATTAGGGCTGAAGTTTAAAGTATGATTGAAGAAGAAGAAAAACATTATTTTGCATGTTGAACATGAAATCATCCTTACATTGGGCAAAGTCACTAAACTGAATAATAGCAATCTTTCTAATTAACAAAAATAAGTTACATGCAAAACTTCTCTTTTAATTGTCTTCAAACTTTAATTCTTTCCACTGATAAGAAAATGGATTAATAAATAGTTTATGAATATTTATGTTAAGATTCAGAATTAAGATGTTTTAAAATACACACATACAAACTCAAACACACATACATTTCAGGATAGGGAAACCTGCTTAAAATATGTATTTTTGATAATGAAATCACGTGTCCGCATGGTGGAATTACATTGTTAATATTCTATCTAAGAATATCATGACTTTTGGTTATTCCATGATTGAATAACAGTTTCACTGAGTGTGACAGGCAGCCTCTAAGATGACTCTCAGTGGTATCTCAGTGATCCCATACTAGTATTCATATCCTTGGTAATGCCTCCAATTGAGTTTGTGCTAGACGTAATGATTCCCTTCTAATAAGCAGAATATAGCAAAAGTGATGAGAGAAAACCCCTAAGATTAGGTTACAGAGTGACTGTGGCTTCCATCTTGGACACCCTCTGTTTTCATCCTGATTGAAGCCAGATACCAGGCTGTGAGCTGTCTTACAGAGAGGCAAGTGTTCTAGTTTGCTGGCTGATGGAATGCAATATACCAGAAACAGAATGGCTTTTAAAAAGGGGAATTTAATAAGTTGCTAGTTTACAGTTCTAAGGCCGAGAAAATGTCCCAATTAAAACAAGTCTATAGAAATGTCTAATCTAAGGCATCCAGGGAAAGATACCTTGGGTCAAGAAGGCTGAAAAAGTTCACAGTTTCTCTCCCAAGTGGAAGGGCACATGGTGAACACAGTCAGGGTTCCTTTCTCATCTGGAAGGGCACATGGTGAACATAGCGTCATTTGCTAGCTTCTTCTCCTGGCTTCCTGCTTCATGAAGCTCGCCGGGAGGCATTTTCCTTCTTCATCTCCAAAGGACGCTGGCTGGTGGACTCTGCCTCTCGTGGCTATGTCATTCTGCTCTGCTCTCTTTGAATCTCTTATTCTCCAAAGTGTTCCCTCTTTTATAGGACTCCAGAAACTAAACAAGACCCACCCAAATGGGTGGCGACACATTTCCCCCAATCCAGCTTAACAACCACACTTGATTGGGTTACATCTCCAGGGAGATGATCTAATTACAATTTCAAACATACAGTATTGAATAGGGATTATTCCGCCTTTATGAAATGGGATTTTGCTGAAAACATGGCTTTTCTAGGGTCCATACATCCTTTCAAACCAGCACAGCAAGGAACTGTGGGAGAACTCTGGTCAAAAACCAGTGGGAGGGACTTCTGGAGAAGATGGCGGCTTAGTAAGACGCGCGGATCTTAATTTCTCCTCCAGAACAGCTACTAGGGGAGTAGAAACGATACAGAACAGCTCCCAAAGCCATGACAGAGATAAAAAAAGACAGTGTACCCCATCCTAGAACGACTGGCTGGCTGAGAGAACGCGCTCTGGTGAGATCGCTGAGGGGCGCGGACTTCACCGGGCGGGGCGGCAAGCGGCCGGAGTCACTCCCTTCCCCCTTCCCGGGCCAGCTGGGAGAATTGGACAGGCGGTCCCCTTAAACCGCGGCGGCTGGCGCCCACACCACGCGCGGCCCCCCGGACCAACTGAGAGAATTGGATCAGAAATCCCCAGGCCGCGGAGAACGGCGACGGGGAGGGGGGGCCCTTCCAAACCCGTGACTCCCCGGAAACGTGCACTCTCCCGGGCGGGCCGCTGCGGCTGGCGCCCTCCCACCACCGGGCCGACTAGGAAATTCGGACAGGCGCTTTCCCGGGCTGCGGCGGCCAGCGATCCTCCCCACGTTCGGACCCCGGGCCGGTTGGCACTCTTCCAAGCTGCTTCGGCTAGCGAACCTCCTGGACAGCGAGAGTTTTCCAAAGTTAAAGGACCCACAGCACCTTTTACGGGTGGGACGCGCAGATAAACGTGTGCCACGAGCGCCACCTACTGGGCAGGATAAGAAAAACAGAACCCAGAGATTTCACAGAAAAATCTTACAACCTTGTCGGGTCCGACACCCAGGGGAATCTGACTAAATGCCCAGACGCCAGCAGCAGAAGATAACTGTCCACACTCAGAAGCCTGAGAATATGGCCCAGTCAAAGGAACAAACCAATAGTTCAAATGAGATACAAGAGCTGAGACAACTAATGCTGAATATACGAACAGAAATGGAAAACCTCTTCAAAAATGAAATCGATAAATTGAGGGAGGACATGAAGAGGACATGGGCTGAACATAAAGAAGAAATAGAAAAACTGAAAAAACAAATCGCAGAACTTAAGGAAGTGAAGGATAAAGTAGAAAAGATGGAAAAAACAATGGATACCTACAATGATAGATTTAAAGAGACAGAAGATAGAATTAGTGATTTGGAGGATGGAACATCTGAATTCCAAAAACAACCAGAAACTATCGGGAAAAGAATGGAAAAATTTGAACAGGGTATCAGGGAACTCAAGGACAATATGAACCGCACAAATATACGTGTTGTGGGTGTCTCAGAAGGAGAAGAGAAGGGAAAAGGAGGAGAAAAACTAATGGAAGAAATTATCACTGAAAATTTCCCAACTCTTATGAAAGACCTAAAATTACAGATCCAAGAAGTGCAGCGCACCCCAAAGAGATTAGACCCAAATAGGCGTTCCCCAAGACACTTACTAGTTAGAATGTCAGAGGTCAAAGAGAAAGAGAGGATCTTGAAAGCAGCAAGAGAAAAACAATCCATCACATACAAGGGAAACCCAATAAGACTATGTGTAGATTTCTCAGCAGAAACCATGGAAGCTAGAAGACAGTGGGATGATATATTTAAATTACTAAAAGAGAAAAACTGCCAACCAAGACTCCTATATCCAGCAAAATTATCCTTCAAAAATGAGGGAGAAATTAAAACATTCTCAGACAAAAAGTCACTGAGAGAATTTGTGACCAAGAGACCAGCTCTGCAAGAAATACTAAAGGGAGCACTAGAGTCAGATACAAAAAGACAGAAGAGAGAGGTATGGAGAAGAGTGTAGAAAGAAGGAAAATCAGATATGATATATATAATACAAAAGGCAAAATGTTAGAGGAAAATATTATCCAAACAGTAATAACATTAAGTGTCAATGGACTGAATTCCCCAATCAAAAGACATAGATTGGCAGAATGGATTAAAAAACAGGATCCTTCTATATGCTGTCTACAGGAAACACATCTTAGACCCAAAGATAAACATAGGTTGAAAGTGAAAGGTTGGGAAAAGATATTTCATGCAAATAACAACCAGAAAAGAGCAGGAGTGGCTACACTAATATCCAACAAATTAGACTTCAAATGTAAAGCAGTTAAAAGAGACAAAGAAGGACACTATATACTAATAAAAGGAACAATTAAACAAGAAGACATAACAATCATAAATATTTATGCACCGAACCAGAATGCCCCAAAATATGTGAGGAATACACTGCAAACACTGAAAAGGGAAATAGACTCATATACCATAATAGTTGGAGACTTCAATTCACCACTCTCATCAATGGACAGAACATCTAGACAGAGGATCAATAAAGAAATAGAGAATCTGAATATTACTATAAATGAGCAAGACTTAACAGACATTTATAGGACATTACATCCCACAACAGCAGGATACACCTTTTTCTCAAGTGCTCATGGATCATTCTCAAAGATAGACCATATGCTGGGTCACAGAGCAAGTCTTAACAAATTTAAAAAGATTGAAATCATACACAACACTTTCTCGGATCATAAAGGAATGAAGTTGGAAATCAATAATAGGCGGAGTGCCAGAAAATTCACAAATACATGGAGGCTCAACAATACACTCCTAAACAACGAGTGGGTCAAAGAAGAAATTGCTAGAGAAATAAGCAAATACCTCGAGGCAAATGAAAATGAAAACACAACATATCAAAACTTATGGGATGCAGCAAAGGCAGTGCTAAGAGGGAAATTTATTGCCCTAAATGCCTATATCAGAAAAGAAGAAAAGGCAAAAATTCAGGAATTAACTATCCATTTGGAAGAACTGGAGAAAGAACAGCAAACTAATCCCAAAGCAAGCAAAAGGAAAGAAATAACAAAGATTAGAGCAGAAATAAATGAAATTGAAAACATGAAAACAATAGAGAAAATCAATAAGGCCAGAAGTTGGTTCTATGAGAAAATCAATAAGATTGATGGGCCCTTAGCAAGATTGACAAAAAGAAGAAGAGAGAGGATGCAAATAAATAAGATCAGAAATGGAAGAGGAGACATAACTACTGACCTCACAGAAATAAAGGAGGTAATAACAGGATACTATGAACAACTTTACGCTAATAAATACAACAATTTAGATGAAATGGACGGGTTCCTGGAAAGACATGAACAACCAACTTTGACTCAAGAAGACATAGATGACCTCAACAAACCAATCACAAGTAAAGAAATTGAAGCAGTCATTCAAAAGCTTCCTAAAAAGAAAAGTCCAGGACCAGACGGCTTCACATGTGAATTCTATCAAACATTCCAGAAAGAATTAGTACCAACTCTCCTCAAACTATTCGAAAAAATCGAAGCGGAGGGAAAACTACCTAATTCATTCTATGAAGCCAACATCACCCTCATACCAAAAACAGGCAAAGATATTACAAAAAAAGAAAACTACAGGCCAATCTCTCTAATGAATATAGATGCAAAAATTCTCAATAAAATTCTAGCAAATCGTATCCAACAACACATTAAAAGAATTATACATCATGACCAAGTAGGATTCATCCCAGGTATGCAAGGATGGTTCAACATAAGAAAATCAATTAATGTAATACACCATATCAACAAATCAAAGCAGAAAAATCACATGATCATCTCAATTGATGCAGAGAAGGCATTTGACAAGATTCAACATCCTTTCCTGTTGAAAACACTTCAAAGGATAGGAATACAAGGGAACTTCCTTAAAATGATAGAGGGAATATATGAAAAACCCACAGCTAATATCATCCTCAATGGGGAAAAATTGAAAACTTTCCCCCTAAGATCAGGAACAAGACAAGGATGTCCACTATCACCACTATTATTCAACATTGTGTTGGAGGTTCTAGCCAGAGCAATTAGACAAGAAAAAGAAATACAAGGCATCAAAATAGGAAAGGAAGAAGAAAAACTATCACTGTTTGCAGACGATATGATACTATACGTCAAAAACCCGGAAAAATCCACAACAAAACTACTACAGCTAATAAATGAGTACAGCAAAGTAGCAGGTTACAAGATCAACATTCAAAAATCTGTGGCATTTCTATACACTAGCAATGAACAAGCGGAGGGGGAAATCAAGAAACGAATCCCATTTACAATTGCAACTAAAAGAATAAAATACCTAGGAATAAATTTAACTAAAGAGACAAAAAACCTGTATAAAGAAAACTACAAAAAACTGCTAAAAGAAATCACAGAAGACCTAAATAGATGGAAGGGCATACCGTGTTCATGGATTGGAAGACTAAATATAGTTAAGATGTCAATCCTACCTAAATTGATTTACAGATTCAATGCAATACCAATCAAAATCCCAAGAACTTATTTTTCAGAAATAGAAAAACCAATAAGCAAATTTATCTGGAAGGGCAGGGTGCCCCGAATTGCTAAAAACAACTTGAGGAAAAAAAACGAAGCTGGAGGTCTCGCGCTGCCTGACTTTAAGGCATATTATGAAGCCACAGTGGTCAAAACAGCATGGTATTGGCATAAAGATAGATATATCGACCAATGGAATCGAATAGAGTGCTCAGATATAGACCCTCTCATCTATGGACATTTGATCTTTGATAAGGCAGTCAAGCCAACTCACCTGGGACAGAACAGTCTCTTCAATAAATGGTGCCTAGAGAACTGGATATCCATATGCAAAAGAATGAAAGAAGACCCGTATCTCACACCCTATACAAAAGTTAACTCAAAATGGATCAAAGATCTAAACATTAGGTCTAAGACCATAAAACAGTTAGAGGAAAATATAGGGAGATATCTTATGAACCTACAATTGGAGGTGGTTTTATGGACCTTAAACCTAAAGCAAGAGCACTGAAGAAGGAAATAAATAAATGGGAGCTCCTCAAAATTAAACACTTTTGTGCATCAAAGAACTTCATCAAGAAAGGAGAAAGAGGCGGGCCGCGGTGGCTCAGCGGGCAAAGTGCTTGCCTGCTATGCCGGAGGACCTCGGTTCGATTCCCGGCCCCAGCCCATGTAACAAAAAACGGAGAAACAGAATACAATAAAACAAGAAAATGTTTAAAGATGTTTCCCTTTCTTCCTTCTATCCTTCCTTCCTTCTCTCTGTCTTTCCTTTAAAAAAAAAAAAAAAAAAAAAAAAAAAAGAAAGGAGAAAGACAGCCTACACAATGGGAGACAATATTTGGAAATGACATATCAGATAAAGGTCTAGTATCCAGAATTTATAAAGAGATTGTTCATCTCAACAACAAAAAGGCAGCCAACCCAATTACAAAATGGGAAAAAGACTTGAACAGACACCTCTCAGAAGAGGAAATACAAATGGCCAAAAGGCACATGAAGAGATGTTCAATGTCCCTGGCCATTAGAGAAATGCAAATCAAAACCACAATGAGATATCATCTCACACCCACCAGAATGGCCATTATCAACAAAACAGAAAATGACAAGTGCTGGAGAGGATGTGGAGAAAGAGGCACACTTATCCACTGTTGGTGGGAATGTCAAATGGTGCAACCACTGTGGAAAGCAGTTTGGCGGTTCCTCAAAAAGCTGAATATAGAATTGCCATACGACCCAGCAATACCATTGCTGGGAATCTACTCAAAGGACGTAAGGGCAAAGACACAAACGGACATTTGCACACCAATGTTTATAGCAGCGTTATTTACAACTGCAAAGAGATGGAAACAGCCAAAATCTCCATCAACAGAAGAGTGGCTAAACAAACTGTGGTATATACATACGATGGAATATTATGCAGCTTTAAGACAGGATAAACTTATGAAGCATGTAATAACATGGATGGACCTAGAGAACATTATGCTGAGTGAGTCTAGCCAAAAACTAAAGGACAAATACTGTATGGTCCCACTGATGTGAACGGACATTCAAGAATAAATTTGGAATATGTCATTGGTAACAGAGTTCAGCAGGAGGTAGAAACAGGGTAAGATGATGGGCAATTGGAGCTGAAGGGATACAGACTGTGCAACAGGACTAGATACAAAAACTCAAAAATGGACAGCACAATAATACCTAATTGTAAAGTAATCATGTTAAAACACTGAATGAAGCTGCATCTGAGCTATAGGTTTTTGTTTTGTTTTGTTTTTACTATTATTACTTTTATTTTTTTCTCTATATTAACATTCTATATCTTTTTCGGTTGTGTTGCTAGTTCTTCTAAACTGATGCAAATGTACTAAGAAATGATGATCATGCATCTATGTGATGATGTTAAGAATTACTGATTGCATATGTAGAATGGTATGATTTCTAAATGTTGGGTTAATTTCATTTTTTCCGTTAATTAAAAAAAAAAAAAAGAGAAGAGGTAATTGGAGCTGAAGGGATACAGACCGTGCAACAGGACTGAATATAAAAACTCAGAAATGGACAACACAATACTACCTAATTGTAATGCAATTATGTTAAAACATTGAATGAAGCTGCATGTGAGGTATAGGTTTTTTTTTCTCTCTATTATCGTTTTAATTCTTATTCTGTTGTCTTTTTATTTCTTTTTCTAAATCGATGCAAATGTACTAAGAAATGATGAATATGCAACTATGTGATGATATTAAGAATTACTGATTGTACATGTAGAATAGAATGATTTCTAAATGTTTTGTTATTTTTTTTTAATTAAAAAAAAAAAAAAAAACCAGTGGGAACTACAGCCCTCAGTCTAACAGCTCCAAAGGAATTGAATCCTGCCAACCATGTGAATGACTATCGAGTGGCTCTTCCTGCAATCAAACCTTCAGATGAGAATGTAGCCCTGGTCATCTGCTTGACTGCAACTTCAAGCTGAGATACATATAATTTAAGTGTGAAAGATCAAATAAGATACTCTGTGTCTTAAAATATATTTGAGAAATAAATTACTGAAACAAGAAAACTAAAAAGCTCTCTTAAAGATAAAGCCAAAATAATAATGACAAATCCAATGAGTATTTCCCCTGTTGAAACTTGAATGCCTAAACCACACTGTACGGGAAAATACAATTAAGAAAAAAAGAGCAGGAGGTGGATTTAACATTTGAGTTCATAGAAATTTATTACCATGAAAAAATAAGCTTCTGATTTATTTTCCTTCTAAAACTTATAATCAATTTTAAAAAAAGCATTTGTTGTAAATAACCTATCATGTACAAGTAAGAGACTTTTAAAGCCAAGAAGGAACTTTAAAGATCACCTACCACAAACTTTTTGTTTTATGGGATGAGGACCCTAAGGAACAGAGGCATAAATTACTCGCTTATAAATTACTCACATAAATTACTCATACACCTGGTTATGGGCTGAGCATGATGAGATAAAAGGGCTTTGACTCCAGGTTTGGGTAGTTTCTTGGTCATCAGGCTGAGACTAACCTTTTCCAGAGAGAAATGATCTTTCTTTAACCTGCATAGAACAACGGCCTAAAGTTGAGGTTATATTCTTTAGAACCTTATTAAGTTCTGAGAATATAATCTATCACCTAGCCTTCCACTAACTGATTTTATCAAAAGGTGGGAAAACAGATTTCCCCCCTTTTGCCCTGTGTTAGCAGTGTATGGCCAAATTCACCATTTTTCCTTTGGCTGTAGTTTCCTGCTTCTCATTTCCTGTGTTGAACTAATCTTCTCTGATTATTAAACGCTATTGATAGAAATTTTTGGCTACTTACCGTCTGACTACCTTCCAAGATTTAGAGAGTCTCTTATCTTAGAAGGCAGGGATTATGTCCCACTATCATTGTTTAAAAGTGTCAGATACTTTATTTCCCAGATGCCCTTATAACTTGGGTATGGGCACATGACCTAGGCTGTGCCAGTCAGATGCACCAGCTTCAGACTGCAAAGAAGCCTTCTCCAGGAAGAAGGCGAAGGTGGAGAAGGTGGTAGCCCTAGCAGCAGGGGTGTCTAGTTTTAAGAGCCAGCATGGCATTGAGAAGAGGTGAGGATCAGTGATATGTGTAGTGCAAGCTATGGTCTATGACCAGCTCTGTAGTATAATTTGGGTCTTTGTTTTTGTTTATAGGGCCTCCAAGTCTGATTCTCTTGCTAAAATTCTTTCTAAAATACTCAGAGTTTGTTTCTGTTACTTGAAATTAGAAAATTGACTGATTAGATGCAGTTAAAAAGTAGCTAAAAAATAAATGCTCTGGTATATTGTGAGTTTATCTGGGGCAGGGATTATACATAGTTTTCATATTTGGATCTCTCAGTTCATAAGACAATGTCTAGCACTTATCAAGTTCTTCATAAATATGGAATGGATTGGCTCTTTACAAAGATACCACTGGATTAACTGTGTTCTGAATGAGGCTTCCTGGAATAACAAGGAAGTATCAACAAGAAAGCTCATTTGATAGAACACACGAGCATAGAAAAATTAATCATACCCAGAATTTTTTGTGTTTATAGCTCAGTTTTAATGGAACCTACTGGCTACCTATTCTAGTTTGCTAGCTGCTGGAATGCAATATACCAGAAATGGAATGGCTTTTAAAAGGGGGAATTTAATGAGTTGCTAGTTTATAGTTCTAAGGCTGAGGAGATGTCCCAATTAGACAAGTTTATAGAAATGTCCAATCAAAGGCATCCAGGGAAAGATACCTTGGTTCAAGAAGTGCGATGAAGTTCAGGGTTTCTCTCTCAGCTGAGAAGACACATGGTGAACACAGTCAGGGCCTCTCTCTAAGCTGGAAGGACACATGGCAAACATGGCATCATCTGCTAGCTTTCTCTCCTGGCTTCCGGTTTCATGTAGCTCCCTGGGAGGCATTTTCCTTCTTCATCGCCAAAGGCCGCTCGCTCGTGGACTCTCTGCTTCGTGACTATTTTTCTGCTCTGCTCTCTTTGAATCTCCCATTCTCCAAAATGTTTCCTCTTTTATAGGACTCCAGTAAACCAATCAAGACCCACCCAAATGGGTGAAGACATGTCATCACCTAATTCAGTTTAACAACCACTCTTGACTAAATCACATCATCCAGAGAGATGATCTGATTACATTTTCAAACATACAGTATTGAATTGGGATTAGTCTACCTTTATGAAATGGGATTTTGATTTAAACATGGATTTTCTAGGGGGCATACTTCCTTTCAAACTAGCACACTACCTTAAATCGGAGTGCAAGCCAATTTTTCTAGGAAAACACATGGCCACATCTATAGAAATAGAGACAGTAAATTCATTAGCAAGAAGACAGACTGTTTATTTTTACTATTAAATGGTATGTTTTGTTTTGAATGTAGAACTGGTCTGTTGGTCTGGGACAGGCTAGTTTAGGGAAGTGACTGACATTTACTTAATAGAAAATGAAACAAACGGCTTTTGTATGATTAAATGCCAAGGAAAAAACAAGCAAACTTTGAAATTAATGTCTGCTAAATTTGGATGGAATGAATTTACCTAATTAAAGCACTTTTAAAAATAAACTTCTGATGCTAAGAAAGCTATAGCATACAGTATCCTAATTTGTTTCTTTATATTTTAATACAGTGGTAAAAGTCTGGCTTATTATGGAAACTCCAGGGAGCTAGCTTATAATCAAGTTTACCTTGTTCTTAATATAAATCCTCACCTATTTAAACTGTTAGCTTGTCAAGTTATGTGCTTAATATTAACTATTTACCAATGACTGGGACATAAACAGTAGCTGCTATTTTTATGGTAGCTGAAATGATGGTAATATAAAATGGCATTTAGTTCTACTATCTTCACCTAGTCATAAACTCTACTCAAATGAAAAGCTGACAATACAACTGAAGGCTTGGCCTACAGGAAATTGACTGCAAAGGATCATTCTCAGAGAAGAGTTCAGTTATGATTCTTAGTCACTTCTACTGTAAAATGGGGATAATACCCATTTCACAGAGGCACTAGGAGGATCAAATGCAATTACACATGTTAAAGAGTTTAGAGATAGGTTTAAATACACATGGCTCAAAAAAAGCCGGGGGGAGCTCAATCTGAATTTGTAATTAAAAACATTTAGTAATATAGGTAATGGAAGGTGAAAAGCATTTTGTTAAAGAAAAAACAGAAAAATATTTTAAACTGTGATATATACTGAAAAAAACCTTACGCTTATTTTTATTTCCACTCTCTTGTTATTCCAATAGTGTAGTTCATACTTGCTGTTTTTACTCATAATTTATATTATAACTTTTTTTTTTTTGGGGGGGGTGCATGATCCGGGAATCGAACCCGGGTCTCTAGCCTGAAAGGTGAGCATTCTACCACTGAACCACCCATGCACCCTACATTATAACTTTTCATTTTACCCTGATAGTATCACTTTAACATGGGAGTATTTATGTAAATATCTCACTGTCAATTAAGGTTGATTAAAAAAAAAGTACGGTATGTGCCACTACTAATTATTTTCTCCTGTATTTACTAATGTATTATAATTTAACTCAAAGTCATACAGAGTGACAGAGTGAGTCATTGCTCTAATAGAAGACAGAACTATTTTCTAACATATTTATGTCTCTTTTCCCCATGTCAAACAGGAGGTCATCCTGCTTTTAAACATAACAATGATTTATGTTTTTAAGGAATATCATTGGTGGTGTAAACAAATTACCTTTTATGTTTAACTAAAATGCTGTGCCCAAGGATCTAAAGATCTGGGTTCTGGTCACAGCTAGGTTTGTATCAGTCATTCACCTCTCCCAACCTGTTTTCTTAACTGGGCCAAGAGGTTGCTACGGCAGAGAGCATCTAATTTTAATTTCATCTCTAAGATTCTTTATGAGCTCTGTCCTGCTCCCCAGTAAGACTATCAGTTCTCTGAAGGTATGAATCACATTTTATTCTTCTTTTGAAAGCTGTAGTGCTAAGTACTACAATTACATTATATTTGTATTACTTAGCACTACTACAATTACATAATAATATAAAAACAAATATGGGACTACACTGTCACATTTTTTTTGTATGCTGTGTTGTGGGAGTCACGTTTCATTATTTTTCCATGTGAGTATCCCAGCACCATTTGTTGATTTTTTTTTTTAAGTGCATGGCCCGGGAATCAAACCCAGGACTCTCAAATGGCAAGTGAGAACTCTACCACTGAACTACCTGTGTATCCCTACACTGTCATAGCTTGTAGTGTAAAACTAAGTAATGATTACAAAGTAACCAATACTTAATATTTACAATGGGATCTTAGCTATTTTACTTTTCAGTCAAGCAAATATTTTATTTATCCACTCTAGGAAATTAGAAGCTAGAAGGAATGACTAATAGGATAATTTCTATGTCAAGTACTCTGTTCTCTTATCTGCATAAACCATCAAAATATCCAATCTTCTAGACTACTTTTTAAAGTATGTTATTAAAAATTAAAATTTTTTTATTAGAGCAGTTGTAAATTTGCAGAAAAATCATGCAGAAAGTACAGAGTTCCCATATACCCCCTTCTCACAGTTTTCCCTATTATTAACACTTTGCATACGGCAGTAGTTTTGTTAAAATTGATAAAACAGTATTATTATAATTATCCTATTAACTTTTGCCCACTCTTAACATTAGGGTTTACCCTGTGTTATACAGTTCTATGGGTTTTTGTGTGTATGTGTTTATATGTGGTAACATACTACAACCTAAAATTTCCCTTTTATTCCTTTTCAAATATTCAAGTCACTGGTGTTGATTACACTCACAAAGTTCTGCCTCTATTACCATCATCCATTGCCAAAACTTTCCCATCACTCCAAATCGAAACTCCATACCAATTAAATATTAAGTTCCCATTCCCCTCCCTATCTGAAGCCTGGTAATCTGTTTTCTAGTACTGACTCCAAATGTCATGTGCTGCTTATTTCACATAAGTATATTTCTTTTGTGTCTGGCTTATTTCACTCAACATGTCTAGGTCTCCTCTTTATACACTATGGCAGGCCAGCGGGTACACTGCAGCCTGAGATGGCCCCCAATGAGCTTTGCCTCCTGGTATTCACACCCTTGGGTAGTCCCTCACTACAATTACCCAAATTGCTCTTTGTAGCCAATAGTACGTGGTAGCAGTGATGCTGTGCTGGTTTAAAACTGTATGTACCCAGAAAAGCCATATTCCTCTCATTCATTCTTGTGGGTGCAGACCTATTGTGGGTGGAAGCTTTTGGTTAGGTTGTTTCCATGGACATGTGACCTACCCAATTCAAGGGAGGTCTTAAATCCTTACTGGAACTCTTAGTGAGAGGATAAAAAGACAGTAAAAGCCAGGAGAGCCAAGAGACATTGAGAGAGAAAAAAGAAACACCGAGAGACATTTTGGAGAGAACTGATACAGAGTCCAAAGAGAGAAACTCCCCAGAGATACTAAGAATGGTCCCTCAGGACACAGAAGCTTAGAGAGAAAGCCACTGGAATTAGAAGCTAAAAGCAATGCAACCCAGGAGTGAAGGACCAGCAGATAGCAGTCATGTGTCTTCCCAGGTGACAGAGGAACTCTGGATGCCATCAGTCTTTCTTCAAAGAAGGTATCTTCCACTTGATACCTTAATTTGGACCTTAAAACTGTAAATGGCCTTAGAACTCTAAATGGCCTTAGAACTATAAATCTGTAACCTAATAAAACCCCATTGAAAAAGCCAACCTATTTCTGGTATTTTGCATTCTGGCAGCTTTAGCAAACCAAAACAGATGGTAAGCTACCTTGGAGATTAAATTTAAAAGACTTGGCCTCTATGTTAGGAACTCTCTCAAACTCACTTGTCTTTTGGCTCTCATGGATCACTTGCACTGGAGGAAGCCACGCTGTGAACAGACCCATAGAAAAGCCAACATAATGAGGAGCTGAAGTCACATGAGTGAGCTTAGAAGTGAATCCTTTAGCTCTAGTCAAGTGTGCAGCCCCAGTCAACCTCATTAAAGACCTGGAGCCAGAACAGGCTAAAGAGCTACAGTTGCTCCCAGATTCCAGACCTTAAGAAGTGTGTGAGATAATGCTTGCTTGCTTTTTGTTGTTGTTAAGCAGCTAAATTTTGGGGTAATTTGTTATGTAGGTAAGAGATAACTGACATGCATAAATAATCCTTTTTATATTAAGTACCTGTCATTTCTTGCCTAGATGACTATAATATCTTCCTAACTGTTCCTGTAAAAGCATCATCCCCTCCCCTCTAACCTATCCTTTATTTTGTTGTTGGGAAAATCTTTTGAAATATGATTCTGTTTGTATATTTCCCCTGCTCAAAATCTTTTAGTAGCTCTCCATTATTCATAGGATAAAATAAAGAATCTGTAGTATGTCATAGAAGGCCTTCATGATCTGGCTTCTGCTTGCCTTTCTAGCTACATCTAAACTTCAATTCCCTGAAAAGATTAAATAATTGTTTTTCTATGATATCCCTAATTGTCCTGTTCATTCTGCCTAGAACGCATCATCTACTTGGCCAACCATCCTTATTCTTCACGATTCAGTTCAAATACCATGGCCTGTGTGTACTGGGGGGCGGGGTGTGTGTGTGCATATTTATTGAATGAACTACATTTTTCTTGGCTATAAAGCACAGTGCTTCACATAGTTGTTTTATACATTTAATTCAACAAATATTTTTTGAGTATCTACTAGGTTTCAGGCACTGAAAAAACTGGTTTTTGTAAGGAACTAAGAATAATGAACAGAATTAAACAAATCTGGTTCTTAACCTTAAGTAGTCGACAGACTAATGGGAAGTTTGATATAACCTACTAATTACAAGTGAAATGAATGTTACAAAATAAGGGAGTTCAGAGTATTCTAGGCAGATAAAGTGGAGGAAGGTGGGTGGGGCTAACCTACTCTATGGGCTTAGGGAAGATGCCACTGAATGTTTATTTAATTAAAAACTCTATCAACAAGATGTTTAATCAGGAATAACTAAAGTCCTAAACTTTAGTCCAAAAATCCAAATCAGCAAGCAAAATGAAGGAGCTATGGATTGGTAGTAGCATATGTGAGAAAGAATTATGGGCTATAATTGACAGAAAACACAATGAAACAAAGTATGATGGATCTGGAAAAACATTTTTCCATTTCACCAATAGAAATACACTATATGGAATGGAAATACTTTGTTATGCTTAGCACACATAAGCCCTCTTTAAGAGGTGTAGAAAAAACAGAGCCATTTAGAGGAGACCAACTAGAACTGAGGCATCATGAACACAGGTCACAGGAAAAATGGCTTCTGAAAATTGGGAGGTCAGTTTTGTGTGTGAAGACTCAGAGGGTAAACAGTATAGAAACAGCTGGAAGTCTGTCACTTGGAATAAAGATGATATTTAAATATAACCCTGTGGGAGTAGAATTGCAGAAGGAAAACCAAATATTGGAAGAGAGCTGGCATGGATAACTGTACTATGGCTTGAAAACATGAACATTAATGAGTGTGCTTTCTTTGTTCTACATCTATACTGTAGTGATGTCAGGTAGATAACATTTCCCACAAATTCCTATGTAGTAGGTACAGAGTAACCAAATGAGATGGACTTTAGATTTTTCAAAGAAGCTACTTATATGGCTTTCCTAACAACTCCTTTCCAAGCAACAAACTATTTTATAGTTAAAATTTGTCTTATTATTTAATATAAATCTTAGATTTTTTTCTGATTTTTTTTTGTTAAAATCTATAATAAATCTGGAGGGAAGTATTTCTATGGATATTTGGTTGAGTCTAAAGGCAACTCTTGTCTGATGTACTCAAGAGCCTCAAAGCAAAAGTTCTGACACATTAACATCTACTTAACAATCTATATTCATATTTTCAATTTCAAGATTCTAGATTCAGAGAAATGAAACACAGATTCCTTGGGACTCTCTAACTTTATTTGTAAGAGTCCAAAAGGAGAGGTATTTCCCAATGTGAATACAAATTATAAGCATCTTTGACATGCACATCCGTAAAATGATGCTGGCCTATTACCCCACCCCCAACTTTCCGATGTATTAAACAACAAAGAAATGATCATGTAAGTGCTGAAAGAAATATGTAGCATGTTACAGAAAGTTATGACACCAAGTGCTTTCAGTTGGTATGGTTGCAAAAGAGAATCCACAGAGGAGTTGAACTTGTACTAAGCAGTTCTTCTGAAAAGAAGAATCTGAGATTATGTGAAACGGCTCAATCTTCTGACAAAACGCAAGGTTAATGATTTTTTTGCATGGGCAGGTACTGGGAATAGAACCTGGGTCTCCGGGATCATAGGCAAGAATTCTGCCACTGAGCCACCATCACACTGCCCAGGAGTTTTTTTTACATAAAGATAAATACATTTTAAGGAGTTTAATATGTGTAAAATATGGAAGTAATTCAGGTTTTTAGAAGAAGGATCAAATCAACTTTGTTGGCTTAAATAGACACTGACCTTCAATTTTTATTAGTCAAATGCTTCACCATCTGTTAGTACAAACAGATCTATGCCACAAGGGATAGAGAGTGAAAGTGACCTCACTGAAAGCTAACGGGACTAAGAAGATCAATTAGGTACAGTGGGCCTTGGCAACAGGCTCCTTTGGGTCAAGGAAGTATGCATATCCTAGAAGATACAATGCAGACTGATCTAATCTAAATCTCTGAGGCCTTGTGGAAATCCCTATAGATTAAATAGCTAACTGATGAACCAAATACAAAACAGACAAACTATTCACGGAAAAAATTACTTGTGCAACTGCCAATAAATCATCAAAACAATAACTGTCTTCAGTATAGTGAAAAGTATTTCAAGGATATAAAATAAGTTCTAACATTAACCCTGTTTTCCCTATTTTTTTTAGAATCTATTTATTTTCAGGTTTATATTGTAGAAGAAGAGTCAGAAGAGTCAATGCTAAATGGGGATAACCTAATGGCATGGGGAGATTTAAAAATGAACATTCCGATGATTTTCAGAAACAAAAGGGAAAGGAAGCCAACCAGAGGAAACAAGGAAGGGAAGAAATAGCTTACAGTACAGCTATTTCATGTTAATCATAAAAAAAGCAAAAATTTCCCAACATTAAAATAAGTATATATACCGAAAATTAACTCAAGTGTCATAGCATCTCTTGAGGCATGCGGTCGGGAGGAGGAGGAGATAGAGATAAAAACAATACCACACAGACTCCCCGCCCTCAAGGTGGTTACCTTCGATTAGTATAAGATAAAGTAGTAAATGAGAGGTAATTCCAGGTAGTGTGTTTAATGGAGGGAAAGATCAAGATCAAGTCCCTTCCCCCTTCTTTGAACTCATAAGTGCCTTTCCACTGCACTGAAAAATCCACCTTTACCATGGCTCACAACTCCCCATCTTATCTGGCCTCTGCCTCTTCTCCAACTCTACCTTATACCAGTACCACCTTCCCCTACTGTGGTCCCACTCTGGCCTCACTTCTGAGTTCCTAACACTAAGATGCTCTTTCCTGCAGGGCCTCTGTTCTCTTGCTACTACATCTCCTTGGCATCTTCTGCTCCTTGGCTCTTCACAGATGGTTCTTCTCATCCTTCAGTTCTTGGTTTAACTGTTACCTCCTCAAAGAGGTAGATAACCCAATCTCTGACCATCCAATCAAAAGGGGCTCTCCACACCCTCAACCCCCACCTTTATATTCCATCAAGACACTCTATTTATTTCTTTCACCCCAAATTATCACAAGTTGCAATTATTCTGTTTAGGTTATTTGTGTGTTCATTTTCTTCTGTCTTTTTCACATGAAAGCTCCGGAAAGTGGGAACCATGTATATCTTATTCAATTTTAATATACTCAATGCTTGAAATAAAGTAGGTACTCAGTAAACAAATATTTTTTGAATGAACTAATGAATGCAGATTCTAGGCACCATGAGTAAAACAGTCTGGTTAGAACAGAGTTCAAAAGTTAACTTGGAGACAGACTGCCATGGGCCTTTAATGCCAAGCAAAGGCAACTGGGTATCATTTCAAAGACAGTGAATCTCCATTGCTGGTCCTTGAAAAGGATAATGACAAAAAAGCAGTATGTAAACATGACTCACCTTGGTGGCAGTGTGCAGAGTGGATTGTAGGGATTAAGTTGAGAAAAATAATAAATTAAGGAGACAGGTTAAGATACTACTGAAACAATATAGACAGGAAACAAACCGAAGTTAATCCTGTTCAAGATGAAGCAAAAAAACAAAATAAGGAAAACAAGCAAGAGAGGGAGCTTAGCTTTTTCGTTTTTCTCTTTAGATACCCACTCTATATATCTTTTCCCTCCTCCCACTGCCCCCCAGCTGCATAAACTTTGTGTCTTGTAAAACTATCCAAGTGGTGAATGTGAAGGAATTCAAGACAACAATACAAGAAAGAGAAGGGAGTGGTATCTAACAAAAGGAAAAGCAAGAAAATTTTGAATTTGCCAGTCAAGAATTACTAAGTAGTAGTTTTCTACAAAAGTTACATAAAAATGCCCACTGATGCCATCTTAAACTCAGGATGCCTAAATCTAACACCAGTCACTTGCATTTTATCTATTTCTTTTAATGGTAGTATTAGTCTCTCAGTGTATTCAAAATCATGGAATCAGCTTTTATTTCTCCCTTCTTCATAAACCATTAGTTGCCAAATGCTATGGAGTTTCCCTTTGAAATTTCTTTTGAGATTACACCTTCCTTGCCATGCTGGGCCTTTAATCATCTTACTCCAAGACTGTTGCAATGTCTTGTAGTTCATCTCTGCAGCTTCAAGTTTCCTTACCCTTCCTCCTACTTCATCTTGCCTCCTAACTTTTTCTATTTACAGAATACAGCCAAATTAAGAGTCTTCTAACAGAGACTTCGTCACGTTATTTTTAGGTCTGACAGCTTAAAGTCACTTCCTTAGCTCATTAATGACCCAAATCATCTGACTGCATCCCACGCAATAAATATTATTTCTCTTTACCATGAACTCTTTTCTATACTGTCTCCTCCCAGATACTTAGTTTAATCCTAATTTAGCTCATGATAGTGTGCTGCAGCAAACAGCTGCTGCTAATTCCTCCACCCAATTATCCATTATTTCTCTACTAAAAGAACTCCAAATATTTTTCAGATCACAATGTGCCCAATTAAAACACTACATTTCTGAGCCTGCCTTGAATCATGTGTTGCAGTTTATAACCAATGAGACAAAGCAAACGTCTGCTAAAACTTTTTGGAGAATGTTTGCTTTCCTGACAGATGTCATCTATACCTCCCTCCTTTTCCTGCACAGAAATACATATATGATGGTTTGGGCTGCAACAGTCACTGTGTAATGATCTGAGGAAGGCCAAAAAAGTTGCAGCATCTTTGGCCTTAGCATCCTTAAATTGTAGAACCAATTCCGCAGCTGGTCAGGCTGATCACAGTGGACTTTTAATATATAACAAAAAATAAACCAATTCATTTCAGCCAATAGTTTAAGCCTAAGAGTTGGTTTTCTGTTATTTGCAGCTGAGTTTAATCCTTCCATAAACATTATCCTCTCCTTATTCTTATACTCATATTCTAATTTTTCTTTATAGTCTATTTCAAGTTTTATCTCTCAGGGTACCAACTGGTACCAGTCACCATGATTCTATTACTCAGCATATTGCTCTGATTTTTAATTCCATACCACAGACACTGGGAAATCTGTAACCACCCAGTACCTAACTGATCTCTCTTCAAAAAAATTAATCACTGTGTTGTTTCTGGTGTAGAAGAGATCTAAATTATTGCTCTTGATCTAGGCCTAATTGATATATTATCATTGATGAGAGGGAGTGACCTAAAAAAGGGATCTGAGGAATTGGGCCAAAAGTATTCAAATTTGAAAGATGATTTGAATCATTCTATGCCTTCGTTGAGTAATTTTCTTCTCACTAGAAAACTGCCAAATCAGTCCAGGGGCTCGAAATGTAAACTCAGGTATTAATAAAGGTACTAGCTATTACAGTTAGCATAGGAAACATTAATTCTCATCATCTGAAACTGCCAGTTACACATAATTAATAGAACTGTATATAAACATTTTGAGAGAAAAAATTTCTTTTTAGGGGGGTGAACAGTGTGATTTTTCTCCAAACTTCCAGTATGGGGATTTTAGTACTGATTTTAGTAATGAGACAAAAGTCAGAGAATAGTATGATTATGCATTTTTTTAAAAAATTAAAGCATGGTTTCCAGAGGAGACTCCATTCACTCCATGGTCTGGATGCAATTATATAACAATGAAATGGAAAGAATTGCAATAAAAATGCATGGTAAATACATTTTTAAAAGATAGACAACAAATAGTAGGTTTTAGGGAGAAATGAATTTATGAGAGTAAAAGGATCAACTCTCAGGTTGCTTAAGCAACTAGCCTGCTTGCCCAGAACATGTTTAAAATTTCCAAGTATAATTTCCAGTTCCCAAATACATTTGCTTCGGGATGGTCAATTCCACAAAACTGTGATCATCAAAAGCCACTGTTCAACATACTCTCATTATTAAAATCAACACATCTATTTGGTTGGTTTGTTTTCTGTCCTTCTATTATGACCTCTCCAGTTAAAAATGTGCTGGTCTGGCATTTGCAAATACTGCTAGTAAGTTCCTCTAAATTTTCTTTACAGAAAATTATTTTGAGATTGAACATAATTAATGAGCTTAGACATTTGTTCACCTACTTGGTGAGGATATCATCTTAATAACGGTAGGGGAGAACTGGAGTACCGGTTTTGTTTATTTGTATTATGCATTCACCAGAGTAACTTGCAACATGGCATACAGAATGAAGGAGACTAGTAAAACAAATAAATGAAAGTGTTGATCAAATTATGGACTGTATCTGCTGATGGCTGTGTTCATAGGGTTCATTCATTACCTAATGAAAGATGTCTGCAAAGTAGCTACCATAAAAAAGGAATTTCCTCTATGCTCTATTTTGTTGAATTATTTACGAAGGGTGAAAGAAAGGAAATGAGCAGTTTTACTACAACACATGTAAAAAATCATTTAAAAGCAGGAAATGTTGACATATACTACAAATAGAACTTCCAGGATCCTTTCTTTAAAATAGCAATACCTTTTTTCCACTATCCACTTCTCTGCCAACCATGCAATCATTTTAAAAAGTCTTTCTAAAACACATCTAGCATTTTATTTTACTTCAATAATCTTCAGTGTGAAGATTTCCTCCGTCTAATGCACTTTCTTTCTTGCAGTTTCATTAACATGTTTTCTATTCTTTTATAAGACAAAGGAAATGAAATAATAAAAAGTATATAAAATGAAGAACAATAAAGAACTAAAATAAAAATGGTATGCAGAATACAGAATGATGTAAGTGGTAATTTCTTAAAGGCATAAATTTCACACTCATATCCTACTCTTTTAGCTATTTCTTATTTAAACTTTTTTTCACAGCTCAACCATAAAGCAGAATCATTATATATTATAGTTTAAGACCAGACTCTATTACCCTTCCCTAATATTGCCATCGAAGTTATTACAGAAACCAGCAACTTCTTTCTGTCTCTACTCTGCCCTTTAATGCCCTCATCAAAATTCTAGGCTCCACTTAAGTAGGAAATATATCAAACCTACAACTTGTTTTTCTTAGTTTTTTTAATGTAACTTCTAAACTCAGAAATGACAGAAAATATATTTCTCACACCTTTCTATTGCTCAGGATGAAAAGCTTTGATAATGGGGATGCACTAACAATACTGCTATTCCTTCCATCTATAGGTGCCTAAATTTTTGATGTCTACATAACTTACATTCTTCAGATTATAAGTTATATAATTACAATAAACTTATTAAATGTATATGCCTAATAAGTCAAAGAAATTGACCTCTGTGTCTTTCTCCTCAGTCCTACAGAGCTATAGTTTTTCTTATAGTTTTTTGCAGGTGTTTTCCTTTATATAACAGTTGTTGAAAAGGAAGCTTATAATTTCAAATATGTTCTTCACTGTGAACTCTAAATCTTAATTATTGTGGTAGAGAGGTAACTTAACATTCATGTAAATAATTTGGCATTTGAAAGACTACACTGTGCTTGTCAATTGCTTCTAATCACATAAAGAATCATAATAGAAAGTTATAATAACAAAGGATCTTAGAACAGTACCACTAAATGCTTTTAAATTTTAAAAACCTCATAAATAAGAAATCCACTTAAAGAAATCATTTCCTAAATAATTTCAAAGAAACATATATGTAAAATGAAAAAATCTTTTCAAGAGACCACAAAGTAATGACAAATAAAATTTCCTTATTTATTCTTTCATTCAAACAATGAGTACCTGTCCAATTTAACCTGTAGAATATATTATACTGCTCTCAATGAATGTGTATAACCTTAAACCTCTGGTAGACAGTAGTATAAAAACCTATCTTACATCCGTAGTTCCAAATATTTTCAGTACTGACACATCTGTCTTTAATACTGAAATAATTAGGAAGAATAAATCAGAATATATTTATACGATACGTTTAAGTCCTGACCCTGCTATGTAGTGGTAGTATAAATGGTACAAATACTTTTTTGAGCCTTAATGTCTTCATCTCTAAAATAAAACTTAGCTGGCAATTGAGCATTACATAAATTAACATAGAAGTGTCTCATCTTGCAACATTTCCTATGTCAGACAATGTTCTGGAAGCTAGGGATATAGCAGCAAGTGGAAAATGACAAACAAAATTCCCATCCTCACAAAGGAGGAGAAGCTGGTAAAGGTGACAGAGGAGATACAGGAGAAAAATTAGATAAACTATGGTATCACAAAATCCTAGAAAATAAAGAATATCAAGAAACAGGGAATGTCAAAAATAAACATGAGATTTGCAAAGGAGCATGAAGAAAGTTTTTGAAGTAATGAAAATGTTTATATCATGGTTGAGGTAGTATTTCATGACTCTTTACATTTGTCAAAACTCATGTTTTGAAGAATTTTATTGTATGTACATGATGCCTCAATAAATTTGACTTTTAAAACAATGAGTTTGTTATAAAAGACAGAGGAGCTGTTTTAGATTAGAGATGAAAAAGGTGTGACAGGTGAGCGCCATGTATGATCTTTGATAAGGTCCTGGATTCCTCCACCCAAAAAAAAAAAGCTATCATGACTATTATGGAAACAAATGAAATTTGAAAATGGGCTGTGTAATAATATATTATATCTATGTTAAACTTTTTGTTTTAATGTAGTCCTTGTGATTATGTAGGAGAATGTCCTTTCCTTCGGGAATGCTCAAGTACTTAGGGATGATGTGTCAGGATGTCTGCAACTTATTCTCAAATGGTTCAGAAAAATGCCTGTGACTGCAGGTACAGAGAGACAGACTTACACATGTAGATAAAGATAGAGCAAATGGGGGAAAATGTTAATTAATGAATTTAGATAAAGGGTCTCTATATGCTCACTGTATTTGTCTTTCAACTTTTCTGTAGATTTGAATAAAATAAAAATCGGGGTTTAAAAAATAAAGAGTGAATGGTCTGCCAGGTCAAATACTATTGAGAAATTTGATAAGATGAGAATGGAGATATGACTTTTAACTTTGGCAAGATATTGGTCATTTGTGATGGTGATGGTTGAGTTCAGGTGTCAACTTGGCGAGGTGCTGGTGTCCAGTTGTGTGGTCAGGGAAGCACTGGTCTAACTGTTAGTGCAAGGATATTTCATGGCTGGTTTATTAAATCATTAGTCAGTCGATTGTATCTGTAACTGATTAAATCAACAACCAACTAAGGGTGTGTCTTCCACAAATGAGAGAATCCAATCATTTGGATTTGATCCAATCACTTAAAGACTTTTAAGGGAGAAGAGAGAATTTTCACTGCTTCTTCAGCCAGTGAACTTGTCTTGTAGAATTTGTCTAGACCCTTCATTGGAGTTGCTAGCCTCACAGCTTGCCCTATGGATTTTGGACTCCTGTGTTCCCATGGTTGTGTGACACACCTTTATAAATCTCATATTTACATATATCTCCTGTTGGTTCTGTTTTTCTAGAGAACCCTGACTAATATAGCTTGGCAGTGGGAGTGATTCTTGAGAAATAGAATCTTAAAAACGGGTTTTTACAATTGGTTTTCTACTCTGATTAGACTTAAAGGCACTAATGACTCTGTTTCAAATAATTAAGACGGCAGCTCAGTGTGAGCTGGCAATGGAGATATGCAAAATATTACCCTTTGATTCTGCTAACTGTATACTTATACAGGGCAAGGCTTTGGGAGACAGAATTTTTGATACCTTAATAGAGTTTTGTGGAGTTAACAGGTATGATGATGTTGGTTGGTTGTTCTTAGATACACTGGATATAGTTATGAGGGAAAGGGATGAGATGTAGGCTTCAAATTTGCAACTTAAATGCCGTACAAAAGATGTAAAAGTTTCTATGAGTGTCCTGAAAGAAAATCTTATTTCCTGTGGCCAGACTTGAGGTCTCTGAAAACCAGACCCAGGGTCTCATTGTGTGAGTGGTAGATTTACAACATAAACTAAATTCTCAATCTTGCTGTTAAGAATTTACAGATGTATATTTTAATATTTCAACTTCTGTGTGAGACTGAAGGGAGAGATGTTTATTTGATGCAAAATTTATATTTTGGGTAGTATATTTCCTAATTTAATTTGTATGGTCAATTCAGTTGAACACCTTAAGTGTAGGGAATCTTGAATAAGGCATGAGACTTTATTGGTTTGTCCAGGTTAGTGTGATGTCCCGATAAATCCCAGAGTGATTTGGGCAGTAAATAAAGAAGTATTTGCAAAATCCCCTTTGGGGGATAGGGAAAAAGGAGGAAATATTCAACTTCTCTATTTGGAGAATTTCTGATATTCTCACAATAGGCTGATTTTGGGGTTCGTCCCTATGAAATTTATTTCTGCAAAGGATAGACTAAGCCTACTTAAGATTAGGCCTAAGAGTCACCCCCAGAGAACCTGCTTTGTTGTTCAGATGTGGCCTCTCTTTAAGCCAACTCAGCAGGTGAACTCACTGCCTGACCTCCTATGTGGGACATGACTCCCAGGGGTGTAAATCTCCCTGGCAATATGGGACAGAAAGCCCAGGATAAGCAACAAGAGATTGAGAAAGTCTTTTTGACCAAAAAGGTGAGGAGAGAAATGAGGCAAAATAAAGTTTCAGTGGCTAATATTAGTCACGATTGTACACTGTGTATAGAATGTATCTGTTGTCAAAGCAAGGGCTTTGATTGGAAAAGAATGGGATCCTGAAACTTTGGATAGGGACATATGAGTTGATAATGATGGCAGTGGGGATATGGAAACCCTGGATTCTGCTGAGTCTTTGTTACATAGACCTGTAATTGTTTGTCCTGAGAAAACAGCTGCCCCACCTCCAGCCTGCCCTGAGGAAAGAGCTTCTCAACCTCCAGCCTCCCCCCTGAGGAGTTTGGCATCTGACTCCCACATAAAAAGATTAATCCCTGTACCTGCTAAATCTGTAACCACCTCCTGGGAAACAGCCCTCATTCCTCTGTTTTTACTGATTAATCCTCTTTACCAGATGAAACTGCAATGAAATGCCCTAAGGTAACCGACTTGAAAGACTTGTAATTATTTTCATGACCCACCCCTACCACCCATCTTTTCTTCAAGACCTATGCGCTTGTTCGAAACTACTGTATACCCCAGAAAGGCCATGTCTTAGTCCTAATATAATCCTGTGGGGCCAACCTACTGTTTAGGATGGGAAACTGATTGGATTGTTTCCATGGAGATGTGACACCCAGTTGTGGGTGTGACCTTTTGATTAGATGGAGATGTGATTCTGCCTATTCAAGAAGGGTCTTAATTAGTTTACTAGAGTCCTTTGAAAGGGGAAACATTACAAAGAAACTTCAGACGCAGATGCTTGGAGAAGAGCTGCTTCAGAGCTGACAGAGACATGGATGCTCAGAGATGTCTGGAGTGCCAACAGAGAGAACAGATAACTAGACACAGGCAGAATCCAGAAGACATCATCAGGTCCCTTCCCACGAGATGCTAAGAAAGCCAGAACCCAGAGCCATGTCCCAGAGGAGATAAGCGACACAGACTCTTAGAGAGGAAACCACTAGTAACAGAAGCTAGAAGCAGTGGAACCAAGAACAAGGAGCAGCAGATGCCAGCCACGTGCCTTCCCATGTGACAGACACTAGCCTTTCTTGAGTCAAATATTTTTTCCTGGATGTTTTAGTTTGGACATTTTTCTGGCCTTAGAACTGTAAGCTTGTAACATAATAAATTATATTTATAAAAGCCATTCCATTTCTGGTAGACTGCATTCTGGCAAACCAATACAACCTATAACTAGCCTAAAGTCCCACAGGTCCTGAAAGATGAGGTACAAGGTGTGACCTATGAGGAGGTATGCTATACTCCAAAAAGACTGAATGAGTTTTCCAGTATTTATAGACAGTAAATGGGAATATCTTTGAGAATGGATATTACGGTGTGGGATAATGATAGAAGGAGTATAAAGTTAGATCAAGCTGAATTTATTGATATGGGTCCACTAAGCAGAGATTCTGCATTCAATATTGTAGCTCAAGGGGTTAGAAGGGGCAATAACCATTTATTCAGGTGGATGGCTGAAACATGGATCAAAAGGTAGCCAACATTATCTAAGGCTGCAATGCCAGAACTGCCAGAACTGGTATATTATAGATGAGGGGATCCAGAGGCTTAGACAGTTTGGAATGTTAGAGGGGCTTTATCATAGAAGATCTGCTCACACATCCCAGAAATGTCCAGAGGACATACTTTTTACCAAGACTTTGAGAAATAAATTTCTGAGACTAGTTTCATTGTCCCTGAAGAGCTTTCTAGTCACCCTTTTCTGTAGGTCAGAAATTACTGTGGGAACTGCTATCAACAAACTGGAATCATTAAACACAATAGGGATGATTGGATCCCAAGTTGGCAAAAGCCATGTGGTGACAGTTAATCACCAAAGACGAGGTAGGCACAGCCACCATAATGGACAGGAGACTGAAAGCAGCAGTGAAAAGAATCTGACTCGCAACCACACATTAGAGGTAAAGAAGAGTTTTCCTGGAATACAGGAGATTCCCTACGGTACTTCTTAGTACTACCGTGTCCTGTGATTAAAGTCAATGGAAAACTGCAATAACCCAATCTAGGCAGGACTTCCAATGGCTCGGAAACCTCAGAAATAAAGGTTTGGTCACCTCACCAGGTAAAGAACCATGGCCAGCTGAAGTGCTTGCTGAGGGTAAAGGGACAGAGAATGGGTAGTGGAAGAAGGTAGTGATAAATATGAACCACAACCACATATCAGTTACAGAAATGAGGACTGTGATGGGATGAATATTTCCTCCATGTTTTATAATGAGTATGTTTATATTTGTACATAAAGCAAATGTCTTGTTTTCTTCCTACCATATAACATAAGTTATACTGTTCATGTTATAGTATTTAATTTATAGGATATCAAGTTTAAGAGTGAATGCTAGAGGCGGGCAAGATGGTAGCTTAGTGAAACGTGGAATTTAGTTCATCCTCCAAAGAAGATAGTAAATAGCCTGGAATGGTACAGAACAACTATTGGGGGGATATCAGTGACTGGACACATAGCATACACCAGTCTGGACCAGGTGGGACAGCTGAGACCCCCACACAGAACTGTAAGTCTCCCAAGCCGAGGAGGCCCAAACCCCTCCCCCACGGGCCTAGCAGGCTGGTTCCCCAAGGGGAAAGGAAACAGGCTTAACTAGCAGCAGAGGCTAAACTCAATCAAGCTCCAATTGTGGAATAAACAAAGTCTGATGACTGAAAACAAGCCCCCAGCACCAATAAACTTAGATTAAGCACTAAAGGTACTAGGAGGTTTTGCCCTGGCAGAGAAGGGGTAGGTTTGGGAGGAAAAAAAAAAGATAGAACTTTTTAAGTCAGACAGCACAAAATACTAGAAAAGGTCTAGACCCCAAGAAAAGGGGGCACATAGAGCCCCGAGATACTTAACCGCCATGAACTAACTTATACTTTTGATTGATAAACAAGATGACCAGGGGTCTGGCTCTGAAAACGCTTTTTAATTTTTTTTTCCTTTTTTTCTTGCTCCTTAAAACCTCATTAGATAGAACTGGAAGCACTCTCAGGCTTCAGCACTGCTCCAGGCAAGGGCAGAATTAAGCTTGTCTGAGACACAAAGAAACCATCAGGTGAAAAGAGTTAATTCCCTAAAGGGTATATCTTCTCCAAGAGGAAGAGGGTCCCAACTCAAGTGGAATCCCTCCTTCAAGGAATTCAGGTCCCAGGGACTGGAAAACTGAAGCAATTAAAGCAATCCTACAACCTCATTTCTGTCTCAAACATGACACTGGCAGAATCTGCTGAAGTTAAAGGGACCATATCACTTGACACTGGTGGGAAGCCACAGGCAGACAAGTGCCACATGCTGGGCAGGACAGGAAAAGCACAGAGTCTAGAGGCTTCTTAGGAAAGTCTGTCAACCTGCTGGGTCTCACCTTCAGGGAAAACTGATGCTGGCTACTCTCTTTTCCTGAGATGTGGGCCTGTCTGGTTGGGGAAAATCTGACTGGGGTCTGTAGTATCTGAGGAGACCACGCCTTAAAAAAAACAAAAGGCCCCATATAGGTAGGGCAAGAAACAGAAAAACAAGCACTGAAAAATTCTGATCAGTTAAACAGAACCTATGCCAGAGGTCTAGAATAAGTTGAACTGAATGTCAAGCAACAGTTAAAGAACAAAGCCATCCAGGAAGAAAATCCTAGGTACAAGAGTGAAAACAACCTCCAGAATAAACTAAGTAAGGAAATCAAATGCCCAGATGCCAGCAAAAAATAAGTCATACTAGTAAAATCAAAGATATGACCCAATTAAAGGAACAAACCAACAATTCAAATAAGATATAGGAGCTGAAACAACTAATTCAAGATGCTTGAACAGACATGGAAAATCTCATCAAAAATCAAATCAACGAGTTGAGGAGGATATAAAGAAGATATTGGGTGAACAAAAGAACTTGAAAGACTTAAAAAACTAAATACAGAATGCATGGGAATGAAAGGCACAATAGAAGAGATGAAGAAAAACAACGGAAACCTACAACAATAGATTTGAAGAGGGATAAGAAAGGATCAGTGAACTAGAGGACTGGACATATGAAATCTAACACACAAAAGAAAATAGGGAAAAGAATGGAAAAAAATAAGCAGGGTCTCAGGGAACTGAATGACAACATGAAGCACCTGAATATATGTGTTGTGGTTGTCCCAGAAGAAGAGAAAGGAAAAGAAGGAGAAAGATTAATGGAGCAACTAATCACTGAAAATTTCCCATCTCTTATGAAAGACATAAAACTACAATCCAAGAAGTGTAGCATACCCCAGGCAGAACAGATCTAAATAGACATACTTGAAGACACTTAGTCTTCAGATTGTCAAATGTCAAAGAGAAAGTAAGAATTTTGAAAGTAGCAAGAGAAAAGCAATCCATGACATACAAGGGAAGCCCAATAAGACCATGTGTGGATTTCTCAGCAGAAACTATGGAGGTGAGAAGACAGTGATATGATATACTCAAGATTCTAAAAAAGAAAAACTGCCAACCAAGAATTCTATATCCAGCAAAACTGTCCTTCAAAAATGAGGGGAAGATTGAAATATTTTCAGACAAACAATCATTGACAGTATCTGTGACCAAGAGACTGGCTCTACAAGAAATACTAAAAGGAGTATTACAGGCAGATATGAAAAGACAGGAGAGAGGTCTGGAGAAGAGTGTAGAAATGAAGACTATCAGTAAAGGTAAAAAGAGAAAAAAATTAGATATGACATGTAAAATCTAAAAGACAAAATGATAGACAAAAGTACTGCCTTTACAGTAATAATGTTAAATGTTAATGGATTACACTCCCCAATCAAAGACATAGACTAGCACAATGGATTAAAAACCAGGAACCATCTATATAGTGTCTACAGGACAGTCATTTTAAACCCAAGGACAAAAATAGGTGGAAAGGAAAAGGTTATGAAAAGATATTTCATGCAAACAAGAATCAGAAAAGAGCAGGAATAGCTATTCTAATATCAGACAAAATAAACTTCAAATGTAAAACAATTAAAAGAGACAAAGAAGGACACTATGTATTAATAAAAGGAACACTTTATTTTGTCTCATTTCTCTCGTCCCCCTTTTGGTTGGGAAGGTTTTCTCAATTCCTTGGTACTGAGTCCCAGCCCATTCAAGGATATCTATCTTACGTTGCCAGGGAGGTCCTGGGAGTCATGTCCCACGTAGAGACGGGGAGGGCAGTGAGTTTGCATGTCATGTTGGCTGAGAGAGAGAGACCACATCTGAGTAACAAAAGAGGTTCTCCTGGGGGTGACTCTTAGGCCTAATTTTAAGTAGGCTTAGCTTATACTGTGAGGGTTAAGTTTCAGATGAACAAACCCAAGACTGGGGGCTCAACCTATTGCTTTGGTTGCCCCCACTGCTTGTGAGAACATCAAGAATTCTCCACTTGGGGAAGTTGAATTTTCCCCCTTTCTCACTATTTCTCCAAGGGGACTTTGCAAGTAATTTTTTATTCACTGTTCAAATCATTCTGGGATTTATCGAGGCATCACTCTGGACAAACTTACAAAATTTCATGTACTACTCAAGGTTCCATTTGCTTGTGGTGTTCAATTAAGCTGTCCACATAAATTATATTAGGAAATGCACTTGTCAAAATATAAATTTTGTACCAAATAAACATTTTTTGCTTTAGTCTCACACATAAGTTAAAGTTTTAAAATATGAATTACCATCTATTTTCAACACCCTGCAGTATTGACATTCCTTTGTTCTTCCTCATGCAAAAACATTTTTAAATTTGTACATTTAGTCACTATCATTATACATTCCAGGCATTCCTAGATTATACCATCTCAGTCTTTATCGTATATCTTTCCTTCTGATTTCATTTGTGCCCCTGGGCCTCCTCCCTCTATCATTCTCACATTAAGCTTCATTCAGTGTCCTAACATTACTGTATTACAGTTAGGTAGTATTGTGCTATCCATTTCTGAATGTTTACATGAGTCTCCTTGCACAATCTGTATCCCTTCAGTTCCCATTACCCAATATCTACCCTATTTCTGTCTTCTGATCACCTCTGTCCTTAGCTGAAATTCTCCAAGTTCATTCATTATTGTTAGTTCATATCAGTGGGACCATACAGTATTTGTCCTTTTGTTTCTGGCTAATCTCACTCAGCATAATGTCCTCAAGGTCCATCTATGTTGTTACATATTTCATAATTTTATTCTGTCTTACAGCTCCATAATATTCCATCATATCTATATACCAAGGCATGCTTAGCCACTCGTCTGTTGATGGACATTTTGGCTGTTTCCATCTCTTGGCAATTGTAAATAATGCTGCTATAAACATGGGTGTGCAAATGCCTGTTTGTGTCTTTGCCCTCATGTCCTCTGAGTAGATACCTAACAATGGTATTGCCAGGTCATATGGCAATTCTATACTTAGCTTCCTGAGGAACTGCCAAACTGCCTTCCATAGCAGTTGTATCATTTGACATTCCCATCAACAGTGGATAAGTGTGCCTCTTTCTCCACATCCTCTCCAGCACTTGTTGTTTTCTGTTTTATTGATAATGACCATTCTGGTGGGTGTGAGATTATATCTCACTGTGGTTTTGATTTGCATTTCCCTAATAGCCAGGGAAGTTGAGCATCTTTTCATGTGCCTTTTGGTTATTTGTATTTCCTCTTCTGAGAAGTGTCTGTTCAAGTCTTTTGCCTATTTTGTAATTGGGTTGTCTGTCTTTTTGTTGTTGGGTTGAACAACCTCTTTATATATTCTGGATAGTAGGCCTTTATCTGATATATCGTTTCCAAATACTGTCTCCCATTGTGCAGGCTGTCTTTTTACTTTCTTGACAAAGTTCTTTGATGTACAAAGGTGTTTCATTTTGAGGAGTTCCATTTTTCTCTTTCTTTCTTCCATGCTCATGCTTTGGGTGTAAGGTCTAGGAAACCACCTTCTATTATAAGATTTATAAGTTATTTCCCTACATTTTCTTCGAACAGTTTTATGGTCTTAGATCTAATGTTTAGGTCTTTGACCCATTTTGAGTTCATTTTTGTATAGGGTGTGAGATATGGATCCTCTTTCATTCTTTTGCATGTGGATATCCAGTTCTTTAGGCACCATTTATTGAAGAGATGGTTCTGTCCCAGGTGAGCAGACTTGACTGCCTTATCAAAGATCAATTGTCCATAGATGAGAGGGTTTATATCTGAACACTCTATTCGATTCCATTGATCAGTATATCTATCTTTATGCCAGTGCCATGCTGTTTTGAACACTGCAGCTTTGTAATACTTCTTAAAGTCAGGTAGCGTGCGACTGTGACTTCATTTTTCTTTTCCAGGATACTTTTAGCTATTCAAGGCACTCTGTCCTTCCAGATAAATTTGGTTATTGGTTTTTGTATTTCTGAAAAGTAAGTTTTTGGGATTTTAATTGGTATTGCATTGTATGTGTAAATCAATTTAGGTAAAAGTGACATGTTAACTGTATTTAGTCTTCCAATCCATGAACACAGTATGCCCTTCCGTTTATTTAGGTCTTCTGTGATTTCTTTTAACAATTTCTTATAGGTTTCTCTGTATAAGTCTTTTGTCTCTTTAGTTAAATTTATTCCTAAGTATTTTATTCTTTTGGTTGTAATTGTAAATGGAATTTTTTTTCTTTATTTCCCCCTCAGATTGTTCATTACCAGTGTATAGAAACACTACAGATTTTTGAGCGTTGATCTGGTAACCTGCCACTTTGCTGTACTCATTTATTAGCTTTAGTAGTTTTGCCGTAGATTTTTTTGGGTTTTCAACATACAGTATCATATTATCTGCAAACAGTGAGAGTTTTACTTCTTCCTTTCCATTTTTGATGCCTTGTATTTCTTTCTCTTGTCTAAGTGCTCTGGATAGAACTTCCAACACAATGTTGAATAACAATGGTGAGAGTGGACATCCTTGTCTTCTTCCTGATCTTAGGGGGAAAGTTTTCAGTTTTTCCTCATTGAGGATGATATTAGCTGTGGGTTTTTCATATATATTCCCTTTATCATATTGAGGAAGTTCCCCTTCTATTCCTATCCTATGAAGTGTTTTCAACAGGAAAGGATGTTGAATTTTGTCAAATGTCTTTTCTGCATCAATCGAGATGATCATGTGGTTTTTCTGCTTTGATTTGTTGATATGGTTTATTACAGTAATTGATTTTCTTATGTTGAAACATCCTTGCATACCTGGGATGAATCCTACTTGGTCATCATGCATAATTCTTTTAATGTGTTGCTGGATTCGATTTACTAGAATTTTGTTGAGAATTTTTGCATCTATGTTCATTAGAGAGATTGGTCTGTAGTTTCCTTTTTTTGGTAATATCTTTGTCTGGTGTCGGTATGAGGGTGATGTTGGCTTCGTAGAATGAGATAGGTAGCTTTCCCTCCTCTTCAGTTTTTTTGAGGAGTTTGAGCAGGATTGGTACTAAGTCTTTTTTGAAAGTTTGGTGGAATTCACATGTTAAGCTATCTGGTCCTGGACTTTTCTTTTTGGGGAGTTTCTCAGTGACTGATTCAATTTCTTTATCTGTGATTGGTTTGTTGAGGTCATCTATTTCTTCTTGAGCTAATGTTGGTTGTTCATGTCTTTCTAGGAAGTTGTCCATTTCATCTACATTGTGAGTTTATTAGCATAAAGTTGTTCACAGTATCCTCTCATTACTTACTTTCTTTCTGTGGGGTCAGTGGCTATGTCTCCTCTTCCATTTCTGATTTTATTTATTTGCATCCTCTCTCTTCTTCTTTTTGTCAACCTTGTTAAGGGTCCATCAATCTTATTGATTTTCTCATAGAACCAACTTCTGGTTTTGTTGATTTTCTCAATTGTTTTCATGTACTGAAATTCATTTGTTTCTATTCTAATCTTCATTATTTCTTTCCTTTTGCTTGCTTTGGGGTTCTTTCTCTAGTTCTTCCAAGTGGACAGTTAATTCCTCGATTTTTGCCCTTTCTTCTTTTTTGATATAGGCATTTAGTGCAAAAAAATTTCCCTCTTAGCATTGCCTTTTGAAATGTTGTGTTTTCATTTTCATTTACCTCAAGATATTTACTGATTTCTCCTGTAATTTCTTCCTTGACCCACTGGTTGTTTAAGAGTATGTTGTTGAGCATCCATATATTTGTGAATTTTCTGGCACTCTGCCTATTATTGACTTTCAACTTCATTCCTTTATGATCTGAGAAAGTGTTTTGTATGATTTCAATCTTTTTAAATTTACTGACGCTCAGCATATAGTCTATCCTTGAGAACGATCTATGAGTACTTGAGAAAAAGGTATGTCCTGCTATTGTGGGGTATAATGTTCTATAAATGTCTGTTAAGTCTAGCTCATTTATTGCATTACTCATATTCTGTTTATTGATCCTCTGTCTAGATGTTCTGTCCATTGATGAGAGTGGGGAATTGAAGTCTCCAACTATTATGGTAGATGTGTCTATTTCTCTTTTCAGTGTTTTTAGTGTTTGCCTCATGTATTTTGGAGCATTCTGGTTCAATGTATAAATATTTATGACTGTTATGTCTTCTTGTTGAATTGTTCCTTTTATTAATACATAGTGTCCTTCTTTGTCCCTTTTAATTGTTCTACATTTGAAGCTTAATTTCTTGGGTATTAGTATAGCTACTCCTGCTCTTTTCTGATTGTTATTTGCATGAAATATCTTTTCCCAACTTTTCACTTTTAACCTATACTTACCCTTGGGTCTAAGATGCATTTCCTGTAGACAGCGTATACCAATGGGTCCTATTTTTAAATCTATTCTACCAGTCTATGTCTTTTGATTGGGGAGTTTAATCCATTAGTGTTTATTAGTGTTATTAGTGTACAGGCAGCACTTTCTTCTACCATTTTGCCTTTTGGATTTTATATGTCATATCTAATTTTTCTTCTTTTTACCTTTATCGATAGTCTTCATTTCTACACTCTTCTCCACAACTTTCTCTTCTGTCTTTTTGTATCTGTCTCTAGTGCTCCCTTTAGTATTTCTTGCAGAGCTGATCTCTTGGTCACAAATTCTCTGTGATTTTTTGCCTGGAAATGTTTTAATTTTCCCCTCATTTTTGAAGGACAGTTTTTCTGGACATAGAATTCTTGGTTGGCAGTTTTTCTCTTTTAGTAATTTAAATATATCATCCCAGCTTTTTCTCGCCTCCATGGTTTCTGCTGTGAAATCTATGCATAGTCTTATTGGACTTCCCTCCTATGTGATGGATTGCTTGTCTCTTGCTGCTTTCAAGATTCTCTCTTTTTCTTTGATCTCTGACATTCTAATTAGTAAGTGTCTTGGAGCAGGTCTATTTGGATCTATTCCGTTTGGGGTATGCTATACTTCTTGGATTTGTAATTTTAAGTCTTTCATAAGAGTTGGGAAATTTTCAGTGATAATTTCCTCCATTAGTTTTTCTCCTTTTCCCTTCTCTTCTCCTTCTGGACACACACAACACTTATATTCATGCGCTTTATGTTGTTATTCAATTCCCTGAGTCCCTGCTCATATTTTTCCATTCTTTTCCCTATATTTTCTTTTGCTTGTCAGATTTCTCATGTTTCATCCTCCAGTTCATTAATTCTATCTTCTGCCTCTTGAAATCTTACATTGTAGGTTTCCATTGTTTTCTTTCCATCTCTTCTACTGTGCTTTTCATTCTGATAAGTTCTGTGATTTGTTTTTTCAGACTTTTTGTTTCTTCTTTTTGTTCATTCCTTGCCCTCTTTATATCTTCCCTCAATTCATTGATTTGATTTTTGATGAGGTTTTCCATGTCTGTTCAAACATTTTGAATCAGTTGTTTCAACTCTTGTATCTCATTTGAATTGTTGGTTTGTTCCTTTGACAGGGCCATATCTTCAATTTTCCTAGTGTGATTCGTTATTTTTTGCTGGTGTCTAGGCATTTAATCACCTTAATTAGTTCATTCTGGAGACTGTTTTCACTTTTTTTTTTTACCTAGGATTTTCTTACTGGATGACTTTGTTGTCTATCTGTTCTTGGATATTCAGTTCAGCTTATTCTGGACCTCTAGCTTAGGTTTTGTTTAACAGATCAGAATTTTTCAGTTCTTATTTTCTTGTTTTTTGCCCTGCCTGTATGGTACCTTTTTCCCCCCTTAGGAGGGTCTACTTAGGTATTATAGACCCCAGCCAGATTTCCCCAGACCAAACTGGCCTATCAGGAAGAAAGAGTCACCTGCATCAGTTTTCCCTGAGGGTGAGACCCAGAAGATTGAAAGGCTTTCCTATGGAATTTCTGGGCTTCCCATTTTTCCTATCCTGCTCAGTATGTGGCGCTTGCCTGCCTATAGGTCCCACCAGCATAAGGTGATATGGTACCTTTAGCTTCAGCAGACTCTCCCTGCTGGGGGCGTGGTGGAGACAGAGAAGTTGTAGGCTAGTTTTCATCGCTTTACTTTTCCAGATCCTGGGATGTGAACTCCTTGAGGGAGGGATTTCACCTGAGCTGGGCCCCATCCCTCTCCTGGGGAATGCACAGGCTCCACACAAACAAACAAGCTTAATTCTGCCTATGCCTGGGGCAGTGGAGCCTGCGAAGCCCTGCAGCTGTATCCAAAGAGCAGTCAAGCCATAGAAACAGCCACCAAAATGAAAGAGAAAAATCCGTTTTAGAGCAGGACCCCTGTTCATCAGGTTTGCCAATCAAGACCTTAAGTTGGTACATTGCTCTGTATATCTCCAGGTCCTATCTGCCCCCTCCTTTCCTTTAGGCCCAGACCCTTACAAATAAAAAAAAAAAAAAAAAAAAAAAAACCCTCTGTTTTTTTGTTCTTTGTTTTTCTTTTTTTCCGTCAGCTTTGTCCCCTCTGCACTGGGACAAAAACCAGCAACCTCAGCTTTTACATGAGGTTCTGCTAAGCTGGGGGCCTATTTTTAGTAGTCAGAATTTGTAAATTAATTCCACAATTGGAGTTTGGTTGCGCTCAGCCCCTGCTGCTGGTTAACATTCTTTCCTTTCCCCTCTGGGAAGCAGCTTGTGGGGGAGGGGTGCCGGCCGCCATAGCTTGAGGGATTCACGGTTCTGGGTAGGCTTGCACCCAGTCTTGCTGGTCCAGACTGGGGTACACTGTGTGTCTGGTCACTGACGTAGCCACAGCAATTGTTCTGTACTCTTCCTGGCTATTTATGAGCTGCTCTGGAGGACAAACTAAATCCTACTCCTTACTAAGCCGCCATCTTGGCCCCCTCCTAAACTGCCATCTTTCAAGTTAGAGTTATGGATTCTTTGTGGAAGAAAAGGAAATGTCTTCATATAGATTATGGTGGCAAAGGCATGACTATACACTTAGGTTGGATGGTATGATGTGTGAATAAAGCTGTTTAAAAATGAACAGAGAAGGCAGGCCACAGTGGCTCACTGGCAGAATTCTCACCTGCCATGCTGGATACCCAGGTTCAATTCCTGATGCCTGTCTATGCCATAAAAAAAGAAAGGAAAAAAAAAAAGAACAGAGAGAAACAAGTGATAGAGAAAATTTGGAGAAAGAGATGTTACTATTCACTGTCCGAAAGAGATGTTACTATTCACTGTCCGCAGGAAAGCTGAGAGGTGCAGCCCCTTGGGAGGGCAGTGTGGTGGTTCCACAGGAAGCTAGGGATGAAGCTGCCATATGATCCTGAAACCCTGTGGGCTCAGTATATACCTGGAGGAACTGAGTGTGGGGATATGAATGGACATTTGCACACTGGTGTTTATGGCAGCACTGTTCTTGATTCACAATGGAAGGAGGTGGCCTAAGGGTACAACTGAGGAACGGAAAGAGAAACTACGGTGTATACATACAAATGGACTACTAAGTTGCCACAAGAAGGAATGAACTTGTGAGACATGCCATTAGGTGTAAAAACCTTAAAGACCATATGTTGAATGAAATGTCAGGAACAAAAAGACAAGTTTTATCATGTCTATAGCATATGGACTAACTATAATACAAAAACTCAGAGAACTGAAGCCAAAAACATGGGTTATCAGGTTGGGGCCTATTGTAAAGGGTCCTAGCAGTCACATATATTCAGGAATTGCACCTGTTACTTCTAAATTCTATTTCTAAAAAACAGAGCTATTAGTTTACAACCTTGTTATTCCCAGGAATCTTGGGTATTTATGTGACACCTGCGATTCAGCGTTAGAGCTCTGAAGCTATGAAAGTCAACACCACTGCATACAGGAACTGTTTAAAAAGTTGAAAAAGTGATAAACTTTAAGTAGCAATATGAATGAAGATGATCTGGATAGGACTAAGGTAAATCAGAATATAGGGTAAAGGGTAATATCGTTCATATTTTACAACTTCAACTTCTGTGTGAGGCCAAAGGGAGAGATGTTTATTTGGTGCAAAATTTATATTTTGGGTAGCGCATTTCCTAATTTAATTTGTATGGTCAGTTTAGTTGAACACCATAAGGACATGGAATCTTGAACATGGTGTGAGATTTTGTTGGCTTGCCCAGGTTAGTGTGATACTCCGATATATCCCAGAGTAATTTGGGCAGTGAATAAAGAAGTATTTCCAAGGTCCCCTTGGGGGGCTGGGTAAAAAGGAGGAAATGCTCAACTTTCCCACTTGGAGAATTTCTGATTGCAAGCAATGGGGACAACCAAATCAATAAGCCAAGTCCTTGATCTTGGTGTTCACCTCTATGAAACTTATTCCTACAAAGGATTGGCTAAGCTTATTTAAAATTAAGTCTAAGAGACACTCCCTTTTTTGTTGCTCACATATGGCCTCTTTCTCTAAGCCACCTCAGCAGGTGAACTCATTGCCTTCCCCACTACATGGGACATGACTCCCAGGGGTGTAAATCTCAATGTGGAACAGAAATCCTGAAATGAGACAGGACCCAGCACAATGGGATTGAGAAAGCCTTCTTGACTAAAAGGGAGATGACAGAAATGAGACAAAATGAAGTTTCAGCTGAGAAACTTCAAACAGAACCAAGAGGTTATCCTTATGCATTATATCGATATTCTTTTCTGGTTTATGGTGTATGGGAGTAACTGGAGGGAAGTACTTGAAACTGTTGAGCTGTGTTCCAGTAGCCTTGATTCTTGAAGACGATTGTATAAAGATCTAACTTTTACAATGAGACTGTGGGATTGTAAAAACCTTGTGTCATTGTTCCTTTCATCCAGGGTATGGACATAAGTAAAAAAAATATGGATAAAAAAAATAAATAAATAATAGGTGGTTAAGGGGTAAAATAAATTTGGTAGATAGAGAAACTAGTGGTCAATGAGGAGACTGACCTCCTCCCCATTTTCACTATTTCTTCAGCAAGTGAGCCTCTCCTGTGGAGTTCATCTAGACCCTTCATTGGAGTTGCCAGCCTTGCATTCCGTCCTACTGATTTTGGAGTCTTGCATCCCCACAGTTGCATGAGACAACACTTTAATAAATCTCATATTCACAGAAATCTTCTTTGGTTCTGTTTCTCTAGAGGACCCAGACTAAAATAGTGACCTCGCTGCAAAAGCATTTACGTACCATGAAAGAGACAAAAGCTTGGTAAAAGTGGACAGAAGAGAAAATGGGAGATAAGGACATAGATGCAATAAGTACAGGTTAACTCTTTTGAGAGTTTTGCTATAAAGGGAAGCAGACAAATAAGATGCAGAGTCAAGGGAATCTCCCACACTAAAAGTGATATTAAGGCATGCAGGAGAGAAAGGGTAAAAGCCCTTGAACATGTGAGAGGGGCTGGAATCCAAAGTCTAAGGAGGACTGACCTTAGATGATGAAAATGACAACTATAACAAGGGCAATGATGACATTTCAGCAGCTAACCAGAAAATAGGCAGGCTCTATTCAAAGCATTTTTACTCATTTAATTTTCATACCAAATCTAAGAGGAAGGTACTATTAACATCTTTTACAGACAAGGAAGCTGAGGCACAGTAAAGTTAATTAACTTGTCCAACTACACATATCTCTAGTAGGTAACAAAGCTGGGATCAGAACCCAATGGAGAGACTTTTCTTCCAATGCAACAAGAGGGAAGGCAGAGTTTGTGGGTGTAGATGCAGCTGGGCTGGTGAAATTGGAAGCAGAAACATGTGGTAGCTCTTGCAAGATTACATCTATTTTCTCAATGTAACATTTGGTGAGTTCATCAGCTGAAGGGGTGGGAAGAAGGACTGTTGTAGATTTGAGAAGAGAAGGTGAGAAATTCTCATTTAGAGCAAAAGGAAAGTGAATTTATTAGCAATGACTAGCAGTGTTGAATGCCCCTTTGAAACTTATGGTCATAAATATGAAGTGAATGCAGTTATCCCATGACTGGATGATGTTTTCTAGCAATTTTTAGCTGTCTGAGAGTAGATTTAAAGTTAAAAGATAGCTGGGTTTAACTAAGATGGGAATTTTGCCAGGTATGCTGGTTTGAAAGGATGTATGTCCCCTAGAAAAGCCACGTTTTAATCTAAATCCCATTTCATAAAGGCAGAATAATTCCTATTCAATACTGTATGTTTGAAACTGTAATCAGATCATTGCCCTGGAGATATGATTTAATCAAGAGTGGTTGTTAAGATGGATTAGGTGACGACATGTCTCCACCCATTCGGGTGGGTCTTGATTAGTTTCTGAAGTCCTATAAAAGAGGAAACATTTTTGAGAATGGGAGATTCAGAGACAGCGGAGAATGCTGCAGCATCATGAAGTAGAGAGTCCACCAGCCAGTGATGTTTGGAGATGAAGAAGGAAAACACCTCCCAGGGAGCTTCATGAAACCAGAAGCCAGGAGAGAAAGCTAGCAGATGATGCTGTGTTCACCATGTGCCCTTCCAGATGAGAGAGGAACCCTGACTGTGTTCACCATGTGCCTTTCCAGATGAGAGAGAAACTCTGTGTTTTCCATGTGCCCTTCCACTTGAGAAAGAAACCCTGAACTTTGTTGGCCTTCTTGAACCAAGGTATCTTTCCCTGGATGCCTTAGATTGGACATTTCTATAGACTTGTTTTAATTGGGATATTTTCTCAGCCTTAGAACTGTAAACTAGCAACTTACTAAATTCCCCTTTTTAAAAGCCATTCTGTTTCTGGTATATTACATTCCGGCAGCCAGCAAACTAGAACACCAGATAAGTTGGACTTAAGAAGAAAGGAACTAGGGAATAAATGGAGTTTGAGAAAGAGTGGTGATAGTATAGGTACAAAGACTCAAGGCTAGTTAAGGAAGAATATGTGTTCATTAAGGATGTAGTGGATACTGAAAAAGAGGCAGAGGCAAAGGATTGGAGATTTGTGAGGTTGGAGTTTAGATATTAGAGTAAGAGAGTTGGAAGGATAAGAAGTACCAGTCAGAGAATGAAATGTTTGAAAAAGAGATTTTAAAAGGAGTGCCATTAGATCATAAGGTCTAGAGTATGACTATGTGAATGGGAAGCTGAGCTGGTGCAGAATAAAAGATGACAAGATCAAAAGAGGCCAAAGTACAGGATGAATTGGCTTTGTGGGTTTGAAGTTATTCCAAGAGGGGACAAAAGCAGTAGTGGAGATTCATTGCTGAATACAGGGTGGTTGACAGCCATAAAGAATAACAGGAGGTGTAAAGTCTGATGATTTACACTAAAAAAAGATGTTGTAGGATTGAAGAAGGAAGGAGAGATAATTTGGAAGTTGTGGTGGTAAGTGAGGATGCTGCACAACCCACCTCCAGGTTCTAAGGTACAGGCAGTGTGGAAGAAAAATTAGGCTCTAATTTGTGAAGTATCCTCAGAGCAAGACGATGAAGTAATGTTCAAAGAAGAGGCTGAGCACAGTACCTGTACATGGTATAATCTCAGTAATTTTTTCTGAATTTGAATTTTGAAATTTCTCGTAGAAATTTACCCTATTTGAAAAAGGAGACATTTTTTAAAACTTACAAAGAATTCTGAAAGAAATAAAAAGGAAATGATCCTCTACTGATTGTATTTTCCAAAGCTATGAAAGGAGTAAAATATTAGTCTCCTGGCCAAGACAAAAAGAGTTAAAAGGCACCATATTATTTTTGGATTAATATAAATGGTTGGCTCAGTATTATAAAATAAAACCAGCAATCTCTTGCATAAGAACTCAGTATCAGAAGAACAAAATAGAAGAATCCAATATCAATGAATTCTGCCTTGATGAAACAGAAAAGGGTCTTTCTGAGTATGAGCTGACCAGAAATTAAATGCATTCCAGCTTAAGCAGGGGAACCTAGGAACCTATAAAAGGAGAATAAATGAGGTTTCCTGAACATTTCTTTGGAGTATAATATATGTGCTTCTTGAAGTTGTAATGTGATTGACTTCAGAGTTATACTTTTACTGAAGGTAGAAGTGTTTTTCATGTCAACATAGTTTTGTTTTTCCTTAAATGTGTTCTGTACATCTTTGTGAGACTAACGGAATGTCACAATTCTTTTAGGTTTTAACAAAACATTATATTTTATTTTATGTCTATGAAGTTGCCTCCTAAGCATTCCTAATAGTTATCTATATAGTTCATGAAATTCTATAGTCCTCTATGGTCTCAAAATGTACAACAAGCTATCTAATTTTGTTCCCTAAGACTACGTTTTATTGAAATTTATCCTGGATCTCAGTATTTTGTTTTGTTTTGAAATTGTATTTGGTGGTTTAATCATAATTATCAGAATATGTACTGATTCAACTTTGGGATTAGTTCAAAAAGCTTTTCTTTTCATATATGCCATCAGGTTCTTACCATTAGACAGAAATTTTACTGGTTGTTCTATTATGCCACATAAATGGACATCAGAAGAATGGCCAACTCCCCTGTTTTCAACACAGCCCAAAATAATATCAGAGAAAGCAACCAGTCTATAACATACACTGAGTTCACTGAAAACACAGTTGGTACTGGCAGTGAGAAATTTCTGAAGAACCCAGATGAAGGTAATCTCACCTTCCCAAAATTTCCTTAGCACTTTGTATATTCTTTATGGGATCTTCTCTTTGAAGTACAGTGATTTACACGTCTTATATATACATCTTATTTTCTCTACTAGACTATTAACAGGTACTATACCTTAAGATCTTTGGATATTCTCAAAGTACTTATATATTTATATTGTGCTTCAATAGCCAGTACTAGTAGAAGAAAATGCAATAGCAATACTATCAATATCAAATGTGTAGGTATTATGGATTAAATATAAATAGGCTTTTATGGCTTGGTCTGGGGTCATATTATCACTTAGGTAAAACAGGAAATGGCTTTGAATTCCAAAAATCTAACTTACAAATGCACTGTCATAACACAGCAAGGACTTCTGATACTGCACGTCTGACCAGAAAGGCCAAAAATAGCGAAGTCTGTAGAGCAGCCAGAATGCTAGCATTTCACATAAACAAAAGAGAACCACTTTATTCTTTAAATATATAGCAATTTAAAAAGTGATGGAATTTTAAAATAATATCTTTGTGAAAACAGTGGGAAAATGTTTAAAAAATAATGCATGGATGTATGTCTGCCCAAATGAACACTTTAAGCATTTTAGCTAATCTGGAGAATTTTGGTTAAACAAAAGAATCTCATGACCTTCATAAACTAATATTTCAACTTACCATTTATGTTTATTGCTGGCAATACTATTGACATCTTTGGTCTTGTTGTCTTGTTATGGGTGGTAGCTGGTAACAGCAAGTGATCCTAAAATTAACAAAGGACGATCTGTCATATACAACAATAGCTTAGTTCTAAGAACAGACCAAATTTGGGGTTTCTAAGAAGCCAACATTTCACTGAGATCATGAAAAATGACAGTTTTTATGTGAACTTGGTTTAGGGATAATTAACTATAAATCATATTAGAATCATTCATTCATTAACATAATAGACATTTCATAACTACCTGCCATTACCAAATACTATGTAGTTTGCTTGGAACAGTCCTAGGTTCTGCCAACATATATGCTATGGTATAATATAAAGAATGCTGGTCAGGCTATTAGGACAGAGGGGTTTTAACTCTAGTTCTGCCACTGAACAGCTGCATAATCTGGGCTCAGCTTATAGTCCTGCAAAATGATGGGGGTTAAACTAGATGATGACACAAGATACCAAAGTCTTTATCCATTAAATAGACATTTTTCCCCAACAAAAAATTTTATTCCTAATTATTGACATACAAAAGAGAGATTCTGATTTAATTAGGGTTAGGACCTGGAGCTTTGCCTGCTTGGACTCCTTTTATCCCACTATAAAGCGGCCTCTATACATCAAAGCAATAAAATATGAGACATTCATTTTTGGCAACAAGCATACACTAAAGAAGATGCACCATTTTTGCCTTTAAAAAGCTTACCATTTATGGAAGAGTTTAAAAATTTATAAATCCATATCTAGCACAATTATATAGTTTTCAATGTAATATTGCCAACATCTGAGGATCCATAAGTGACCATAGGCACTTGAGATTTCTGGTTTCCAACCAGACAAATACTAAAAGTAAGTATGAGCCAAGCTTCAGAAAACAGGGAGTGTGAATGTTTGGAAAATGTATATGTATTTGTAGACATTTCAAAGATAAATATAAGTGACTTATCACTTTAATATTAATCACTGTTTTTAATAATACCCCTTCTTCCTAGCAAAAACACAGAAATTGTCATGCAAATAAATAAATAAGAAACTAAACACATTAGTATTTCAATTTAAGGGAAAAATCATTAAACTGAGATAAAGCTGAACCTGAGTTTAAACTGCTTTACCTTCTTTTTTTGTTCCTTTGTTCATTTACTTAATCATTCATTCAACAAACCTATATGGTAGGACTTGTCAAAAAGTAGGACTTGACAGAGTAACAAAAATTCAATGCAACAGTTCAAAATCAACATGAATACAGAAAGCAATTATTAGCAAAGCTAAGAAAAGAATCTAGAATGTGAAAAACAAATTGAAACTGGTGTACAAGAACAGAATTGTGTAGGAAATATTTCCAGTAACTGCTCAAGCTTTGTGTAATTCAAGACAATTATTTCTGTGAGAACATGTTGTTTTGCTTGTTTGTTTTTAAATGGAGGTGGGGAGGAAGATGAATGGAGCTGCCCTGTTGGAATTCCAGCATCGCAGTGCGGGAGTTTCTTCAAAAAAAAGTGTGTGGTTAGACACAAAGCTCACACATTTCTGAGATAACTTCATGAGATACCACATTACAATCAAGAAAATACACAATTTGCTTCTTCATGCCATAAAAATCATAAAAGTCTCTAAAATTGAATGAGAAAACAAACCAGCATATCTTGCAAGACCCAAATTAAAGCTACTGTAAAAATAAACATGCTTAAATTCCATTGGTCATGGGTTAAGATCAGGTTTAGACTTAATTCTGAGTTTCCTGCTGAGGTCTAGATGCCATATTAAACATTGTTTTAAAGCATGATTTTTCTTAACATAATGTCTCCTACTCTGTCTCTTCATGAATTTCAAACAAAACCGTTACTTTTGTAGCAGGAAGCCAAAAATCATGCTATTTATGAAAAAGAAGAATCAGATCTTAAAGGTATACAAATTACTGCAGTTACCCTGTCTTACCTCTAATTAAGGAATACAAACTGGGTAGAAAGCCTATAATTTCAAGCATTTATCAAAAGGTCCCAAGATCAGAAATGTAGGGAACCAAAGATGGCATACTATAGCCTCCAAAAGCACTTACCGTACATTAAAAAATAACTACCTGTCTTACCTTTAATTAAGGAATACAAACTGGGTAGAAAGCCTATAATTTCAAGCATTTATCAAGAGGCACCAAGAGAAAAAATGCAGGGAACCAAGGATGGTATACTATAGCCTCCAAAAGTACTTACCATACATTGAAAAATAACTATTTGGGAGACAATTAGTTGCTTCATTTAACATTTACCTTTATTTCTTCAAATCACATGTCACAACAATGAATCTTAAATCAGTTTTCCTCTCCAAATGTTCACCTCACTCTTTTTTTTGAATATATCATCAGTCCCATTAGTGACATTTTAGAAAGAAAGGAGCTTTAATCAATTAACACATATTTACTGATTTCTTACTATACATTAAAAAAACATTTCCTGAACACAATGTCCTGCCATGAATTTGGAACTGGCCTACAGGGCATATTTCATTCATTCATTCATTCATTCATTCTTAAATACAACATACAAACACAAACATTCTTACCATATGATCATTCCATTCTTGATATATAATCAATAACTCACAATATCATCACATAGTTGTATATTCATCATCACGATTATTTCTTAGAACATTACATTAATTCAGAAAAAGAAATAAAAAAAAGAAAAAATTCATAAATACCATACCCTTTTCCTCTTCCTTTCATTGATCACTAGCATTTCAATTTACTACATTTATTTTAACATTTGTCCCCTTATTATTTATTTATTTTTAATCCATATGTTTTACTTATTTGTCCATAAGGAAGATAAAAGGAGCATCAGATGCAAGATTTTCACAATCACATAGTCACATTGCGAAAGTTATATCATTATACAATCATCTTTGAGAAACATGGCTACTGGAACACAGCTCTAAATTTTCAGGCACTTTCCTTCAGCCTCTCCATTATACCTTAACTAAAAAGGTGATATCTATTTAATGCATAAGAAAAACCTTCAGGATAACCTCTCGACTCTGTCAGAAATCTCTCAGCCACTGACATTTCATTTTATCTCATTTCTCTCTTTTCCCTTTTGGCCAAGAAGGTTTTCTCAATCTCTTGATACTGAGTCCCAGGTCATTCTAGGATTTCTGCCCCATGCTGCCAGGAACATTTACACCCCTGGGAGTCATGTCCCATGGAGAGAGGCGAGAGCAGTGAGTTTGCTTGCTGTGTTGGCTGAGAGAGAGAGAGAGGTCACATCTGAGTAACAAAAGATGTTCTCTAGGGGTGACTCTTAGACCTAATTTTAAGTAGGCTTAGCCTATCCTTTACAGGGATAAGTTTCATATAAACAAACCCCAAGACTGAGGGCTTGGCCTATCGCTTTGATTGTCTCCACTGCTTGCGAGAATACCAGGAATTCTTCATATGGGGAAGTTGAATTTTCTCCCTTTCTTGCCATTCCCCCAAGGGGACTTTGTAAACATGTTTTTAGTCACTGTTCAAATCATTCTGGGATTTACTGAGGCATCACTCTGGACAAACCTACAAAATCTGATGCCCTACTCAAGGTTCCCTATACTTATGGTATTCAATTAAACTGTCCACATAAGTTATATTAGGAAATGCACTAGTCAAAATATAAATTTTGTATCAAATAAACATTTTTTGCTTTAGCCTCACATGTAAGTTGAAGTTTTAAAATATGAATTACCATCTATTTTCAACACTCTGCAGTATTGACATTCCTTTGTTCTTCCTCATGCAAAAACATTTTTACATTTGTACATTTAGTCACTATCATTGTACACTCTAGGCATTCCTAGATTATACCATCGCAGTCTTTCTTGTCTTTTTCCTTCAATTTCATTTTGTGCCCCCAATCCTCTTTCCTCTATCATTCTCACATTCAACTTCACTCAGTGTACTAACATTATTGTATTACAGTTAAGTAGTATTATGCAATCCATTTTTGAATGTTTACAATCAGTCCTGTTGTACAATCTGTATCCTTTTAGCTCTAATTACCCAGTATCTACCCTATTTCTATCTCCTGATGGTCTCTGTTCTTAACTGAAATTTTCCAAGTTCATTCACTAATGTTAGTTCATATCAGTGAGGCTATACAGTATTTGTCCTTTTGTTTCTGGCTATTCTCACTCAGCATAATGTCCTTAAGGTCCATCTATGTTGTTACATACTTCATAACTTTATTCTGTCTTACAGCTGCATAATATTCCATTACGTGTATATATATATATACCACAGCTTGTTTAGCCACTCATCTGGTGATGGACATTTGGGCTGTTTCCATCTCTTGGCAATTGTAAATAATGCTGCTGTTAACATTGGTGTGCAAATGTCCGTTTGTGTCCTTGCCCTCATGTCCTCTGAGTAGATACCTAGCAATAGTATTGCCGGGTCATATGGCAATTCTATACTTAGCTTCCTGAGGAACCGCCAAACTGCCTTCCACAGCAATTTGACCATTTGACATTCCCACCAATAGTGGATAAGTGTGCCTCTTTCTCCACATGCTCTCCAGCACTTGCCTTCTGTTTTATTGATAATGGCCATTCTGGTGGGTGTGAGAGGACAGCTCATTGTGGTTTTGATTTGAGTCACCTGTGTCAGTTTTCCCTTACGGTGAGACCCAGAAGGTTGAAAAACTTTCCTATGAAGCCTCTCAGAGCCTGGGGTCTGAATTCCCAGAGGGATTCCACCTTAACTGGGCCCCACCCCTCTCCTGGGGAAGGCACAAAGTCCAGATAAACTCTTTTTTTTTTTTTTTTTTTACAAACCATACCCCTTACCCCTCCCTTTCATTGATCACTAGCATTTCGAACTAAATTTGTTTTAACATTTGTTCCCCCTATTATTTATTTTTATTCCATATGTTCTACTCATCTGTTGACAAGGTACATAAAAGGAGCATCAGACACAAGGTTTTCATAATCACACAGTCACATTGTGAAAGCTATATCATTATACAATCATCATCAAGAGCTAGTTCTTTTCCTAAATCGATGCAAATGTACTAAGAAATGATGATCATGCATCTATGTGATGATGTTAAGAATTACTGATTGCATATGTAGAATGGAATGATTTCTAAATGTTGTGTTAATTTCTTTTTTTCCTTTAATTAATAAAAAAAAAAAAGAAACATGGCTACTGGAATACAACTCTACATTTTCAGGCAATTCCCTCCAGCCTCTCCATTACATCTTGGTTAACAAGATGATATCTACTTAATGTGTAAGAATAACCTCCAGGATAACCTCTCAACTCTGTTTGGAATCTCTCAGTCATTGACACTTTGTCTCATTTCACTCTTTCCCCTTTTGGTGGAGAGGGTTTTCTCAATCCCTTGATGCTGGGTCTCAGCTCATTCTAGAGTTTTTCTCAATCCCTTGATGCTGAATCTCAGCTCACTCTGGGATTTCTGTCCCATGTTGCCAGGAAGATCCACACCCCTGGGAGTCATGGCCCACGTAGACAGGGGGAGGGTGGTGAGTTTGCTTGCTGTGTTGGCTGGAGAGAGAGGCCACATCTGAGCAACAAAAGAGGTTCTCTTGGGGGTGACCCTTAGGCCTAATTTTAAATAGGCTTGACCTATCCCCTGTGGGGTTAAGTTTCATGTGAACAAACCCCAAGACTGGGGGCTCAGCCTATAGCTTTGGTTGCCCACACTGCTTGTGAGAATATCAAGAATTCAACTTGGGGAAGTTGAGTTTTCCCTCATTCTCACCATTCCCCAAAGGGGACTTTGCATATACTTTTTTGCTCACTGATCAAATCACTCTGGGATTCATTGGGGCATCTAGCTGGACAAACCAACAAAATCTCATGTCTTATCCAAGGTTCCATGTACTTATGTTATTCAACCAAGCTATCCACATAAGTTATATTAGGAAATGCACTAGTCAAAATATAAATCTTATACCAAATAAACATTTTTTGCTTTAGTCTCACACATAAGTTGAAATTTTAAAATATTAATTACTATCTATTTTCAGCACCCTGCAGTAATGACATTCCTTTGTTCTTTCTCATGCAAAAACATTTTAAAAATTTGTACATTTAGTCACTGTCATTATACACTCTAGACAATCCTAGATTATACCATTTCAATCTTTGTTGTCTTATCTTTCTTTCTGATTTCATTTGTGCCCCCAGCCCTTCTCCCTATATCATTCTCACGTTCAACTTCATTCAGTGTTTTAACATAATTGCATTATAGTTAGGTAATATTGTGCTGTCCATTTCTGAGTTTTATATTCAGTCCTGTTGCACAATCTGTATCCCTTCAGCTCCAATTACCCAATATCTTACCCTATTTCTATCTCCTGATGGTCTCTGTTACCAACAAAATATTCCAAGTTTATTCACTAATGTCAGTTTATATCAGTGAGACCATACAGTATTTGTCCTTTTGTTTCTGGCTAATCACACTCAGCATAAAGCCTTAAGGTCAATTCATGTTGTTACATGCTTCATAACTTTCTTCTGTCTTACAGCCGCATAATATTCCATCTTATATAAATGCCAGTTTGTTTAGCCAACCGTCTAGTGATGAACATTTTGCTACTTCCATCTCTTGGTAATTGTAAATAATGCTGCTATAAACATTGGTGTGTAAATGTCCATTTGTGTCCTTGCCCTCATGTCCTTTGAGTACAGACAGCATATAGATGGGTCCTGTCTTTTAATCCATTCTGCCAGACTACGTCTTTTATTGCAGAGTTTCAAGCCGTAGAAACACAGCCACAAAAAAAAGAAAAAGAAAAATTCTTTTCAGAGCAGGGCCCCCATTCCTCAGGTGTGACAATCAAGACCTTAAGTTGGTAAGTTGCTTTGTGTATCTCCAAGTCCTATGTGCCCCCTCCTCTCCTTCAGGGCCCAGAAGAACAACTGCTGGGGCCACGTCAGTGACTGGACACACAGCATACCTGAGTCTGGACAAGCTGGACTGGCTTCAAGTCCACCCTCTTTTGTTGGGGTAAAAACCAGCAACATCAGCTTTTACTTGAGATTCAGCTGAGCTGGGGGCCTATTTTTAGTAGTAAGAATTTGTAAATTAATTCCACAATTGGAGCTTGGTTATGCTCAGCCCCTGCTGCTAGTAAAATCTCTTTTCTTTCCCCTCTGGGAAGCAGCCTGTTGGCGAGGGGCACCAGCCGCCATGGCTTTGGGGACTCACGGTTCTGGGTGGGCTCGCAGCCGGTCCAGCTTGTCCAGACCAGGGTATGCTGTGTGTCCGGTCACTGATGGGGCCCCAGCAGTTGTTCTGTACTGTTCCTGGCTATTTATTAGCTGCTCTGTAAAACAAACTAAATCCCACTCCTAAGCTGCCACCTTGGCCCTCCAACCCATATTTTATTTCAATGAATATAAATCCAGGTTTTATTGTGTTGGGGAAACAATGTTAATTGTGGCAAAAATAGCTATTTGTCCCTAGTATCTGATCTCCTTTTTTCCTTAAATTAGAATAGAAATAGGGCCTATTATATTTAGCTGAGCACAAAACCATCCAGAATAAAGACTATATTCCTAGCCTCCTTTTCAACCAGGTAAGGCTATATGTGAAACTAGGTTCTGGTCAATGGGCTGTAAGGAGAAATGGTTTGTGCAACTTCTTCAAGGTAGAGGTGGTGGACACAACCTTTTTTCTCTTTCCTTCTCCCTGCTTTCTAGAATGCAGATATGATGGCTAGAACTGAAGTGGCCATCTTGGACCATAAGATGGAAAGTGCAAGTTGGGGATTATGGAACAAGACAGAAGAAGCTCAGGATCCTGATGACCCAGGAGCCTGGGATCCTGATTTTATCAAGCTGCCATAAAAGATCCCTGGAACTTATCCATGAGAGAGAGAAAATTCTAACTTGTTTAAGCCATTCTTATTTTGGGTTTTCTGTCATTTATAGTCAGACCTAAACACAATTATTAGTTATGTTATAAATTTGTAAAAAAAAAAATACAGATATTTGGTGAAGGGGAATCTCAATAAGGGTTAAAGTAATCAGGGACAACTTTAGTAAGTTTTAATAGCATAAAAAAACAAACCCATATCTAATATATTTAGCCTTCTTACCTGGTTTTCCCTCCATTTTTAACTAATACTTATTTAGAAACTGGTAGAGGAAATTCAACCCTGGAAAGGTAGAGGAACAATTTAATGAATTTGAACAAAACTCTTTCCTTCCTATTAAATCCATTAACAGTAATTCAACTACAACAAAGGTAAAACCACTTAAAAAGAAAAAGTAGAAAAAGGATGTTACAGTAAAATAAATACAAAATATTTTGGTGCTGTGATTCCAAATTCTGTCACTAATTTTCAGAAACCTTCAAATGGACTCCTGAAAATTCTGTCACTAATTTTGAGACCAGAGATGCCATGGGATATTTTTAGGGATGAAACTGTAAGTACAAATATTATAATCAGTGGATGTCACTCTTCTTCCCAGAAGAAGTTTGAGAAATATTGGGAAGGAAATACCAAAACATTTCACTGTGAAAACAAAGTATCAGTTTCCAAATGTTATGCAATATCGTGTGTGAGAAAATATCCTATTTTTATATAGTTTTCCCAATTCCCTCTTCCAAGCCACTTTCTTAGAAAAAAGACAAAAGATTAGTACATAACACAGCATCCAAAATTGTTTCTTCTTTTTAAAAAAGCAACAGTGTTGGAGACCGACGTAAAAGAACGGTACCAATTTTGCTCAGCTGAAGGTTATGGTGATAGTTTACAATAAAATTAAGGTCCTACTAAGTATTGCCAATTGTTTGTTCTACACATCCATGCTCAGTAGAAAGTCTCTTAACTGACCTCTCCATAAACTGACTTACTAAATTAAATGACCCTTCCCACTGCCCTTGTAAAACTTATGCTCACAGCACACAAGGTTCATGACTACAGTTGTGTTTTTCTCCAAAATTACTTTTGCTAACTATTTATTAGTGTATCTGTGTAATTTTGAGGCACTGTGAGTACAGCTTATGCAAGAAAGGCAACATGGAACTCTAAATAGTATATGAGGATTCAAAGAAACAGCATTGCCCCTTCATCAAAAATGAATGCACCTTTATAACATAAATAAAATAAAAGAATAATATAAAACAAAATCATTAAAATGTAGATGTATGTATGTATGTATGTACCTTTTTTATAAAAGGATTCCTGCTTAAGCAATTTGAACATTTACTCGTCCCAATTGTACTGGATAAATGGCTTCTCCTGTATTAGGAAACTGACTCACAGATGGAGCCTCTTATCTTTGATAGAAAGGCACATATTTAATATTTAATGATGCCTCTAGGGATGAAAGAACACAGTGTGCAGCAAGCTGCAGTCAAGACTCTGAAAAACTTTCACTTGCATTACATGAACCTCTGTAGTAAAGAACTTCTGTATATCAGGGCTATCTTAACAATAATGGTCTCTTAATGGTGGATTTCGAAAAAGGGATTGGTCTTCCAAAATAGGAAATTGTCATCCAGATCAGAGAGAAAACCAGATAAAAGATAAAAATAGCATCTTACCCTTATTTCAAATATAGTTTTTGAATTAAATTTTATAAATATAGTCCAATCTATGTTCCTATCCTAGAGAGCTTTTGCTTTCTACTATCAACTGTTTCATCCACCAGCTATCCTTCGAGCTGCCAAACTGATGAGAACGCTGACCTTAAAAAAAGGAGGGCCAAAGCAGCAATTACCAGGAGGCTTTTCAAAATTATTTATCTACGCTCACAGCATTCTGAACCAATGTTGTTTTCTAGTAGCTATTCCAACTGTTGATTAAAAGCCAAATGTGTCCATTCATTAAAGCAATTTAAAATTAAAGGCAATTAGGAAACTTGAAATCATTAAAATACACAGACTTTTGCACATAGTGGCATATCCGGAAAATAAAAATTGCAAAAAAAAAAAATTGGTAGTAAAACTGAGTAGAATGTAATCATTTAAAAAGTCTATTAAAAAGTCTATGATGTAGGGCTTCCCAAAATAGTAAAAACATAAGCAAAGCACATTACTCATCCCAAAACTAGAAATAGTTAATATAAATAGCGAAAATGAATGCAGTATTTGTGCCACTAACGTATGCAATAAAATTACAGGCCAATAAAATTAAATGTAAAGTTTGCATCTGCACCATTAGCACGAATGACAGCCAGAGGAAGAATAAATCAAAACTATTAGTGTACAACAGATGGCCTAAGAGTGAGCCAAGACTTGCATTTTGACAAGATGAAAATCTTGACACAATTCAAACCTGATAATGCTGGCTAGGTCACCAGGGGAAAACCCAGCTTGAAATTCTAATTAGTATAAGCTCAAGTTTTGCTTTAAGACATGGTTCCCAAATCAAACACTGCAGGAAGCCCCCACACCTGCTAAACTGACCTATTCTTCCCTTTTATTCACATAAAAATATTAAGTTCAATTATTCAAATTGCCATTTGTGTGGGTCAAATGTGGACAATTTTATAAGGTTCAACCTAATAGCTAGATAAACCTATCTTTTTTTAAAAAATAGAGTTAATTTTGAGTTTTTTGGTCAAAAAGGTTTCTTGTAAATACTTTCACAAGATGAAGACAGTAGCTTCAAAATCATTCTTCTCTCTTGCTGAGAGTTTCAGGGAAATTGTTTCTAAACCAGGTCAGCATTGTTTACTAAGAGAAAGCTCTTAGACAAAACGGTTTGGAGAGGAATAGGACCATGGTGTCTTTGGCCCTAACTTTTTATTACTTCATTCAATAGCTTGATTTAGTCAAAGTTCAAAGCTTTTACAACTATAAAAGAGCTTTTTCAAAGACTAGGCAGAGTGTGATTTAGGGAAATAAATTAGGACCCTGAAACTGTTATCAATCATCATTTGTTGAATGCCAATAGTGTGGCAAAACAAAAATGTCTTATTAAAAAAGGGGAAAAAAAACATTAATTGCATAGAGTTTAATCATCTAAGACTTTGTCAGACATAATGTTTAAAAGTTAAAGTTTAGAAAGTTCAAATGTTACAGTTTAGAAAGTTCACTTTACTGGGGTCTACTAGTAGGAAGTGAATTTCCTAAAGATTAAATTGTATCTTACAGATGTGCTACCAAAACAAACCTTGAGGGAATGGGGGAGAGGGTCCGTGGCCGCAGTGAACTGAGTCAACAAGTTTCAGGAGAAAAGAAGTATTAGGAAAGACTTCAAGAACAAAATCTGAGATATATAAGAAAAATATTTTACTTTTGTTGGAAATAAAGGGAAAGAATGTTGGTTTGAGACAAAAAATTACTTTTTTAAAGTTCTAGGCAAAGACTACAGGAAGAGGGCAAATCTGTATGAGAGCAAGTCTCAAATGCTACATGTATGTAAGAAGCATGGCAGGATGGGAAGGGAACAGAGGGAGATACTCTTTTTTCTTTTTTTTATTGATAAATCTTAATATACAAACATTCCATACATGGTTTACAATCAATGGTTCACAACATCAGAGGAAGATATTCTAACTGATTCCTTCATATTCAGCGATACTACAACTTTCTGGAGGGGGCAGAAGAGGGGTCCCACTTAACTCAAGTTTCTAAAGTTATCTCTCTTTGCATGATCCTTAGTATCTGGATATTTCCCAAGGCTTCACTACAGTCCTTGATCCTCTTCTTTCCAAAGCATTTCTTAATCTTAGTTTTACACATAGAAATCGAAAAGATGGTAAATTAGTCCTGGGGTACATTTTAGGAAAGATTGGTCTTTCTTGACAGACAAACTACAGCATTTCTTTTAACGCCCCTAATATTTTAACCACAATCAGTAATAATCCGATTCATCTTTTGAACTGTTGGGTTAGCAAAATAGCCAAATTGGACACTTGTTCACACTGGAAGCTGAGTTTATTGCCAGTTGTAGTCCTTGTTAAGGATGGAGGTATAATACTATATAGACCTGTTTTACAATCCAGAAGAGTTTTCTTTTCACATCACATAGGATATACTTTTCAGAACCTAATTCGCTTCTCTTCATTATTTCATAAATGGATCAATAAGATCTCAGTTTCCATTAGGTCTTAAAATGCATTTTTGAGATACATTGTATCTATAGGAAATAAGTAAAATTTTCATTTTTATTGTTTGGTCATGTATTGTCCTAGAAAGGATTTCATCCAAATTTCAGGTATTAATGGCTTAAAAGTCAAACTAAGGGTGTGCCACGGTGGCTCAGCAGGCAGAGTTCTCGCCTGCCATGCCAGAGACCTGGGTTCAATTCCCAGTGCCTATGCAAAAAAAAAAAAAAGTCAAACTAAAATACAATAATATTAATTTTAATTTCTGTAACAATTGGGTATCCTTCAGAAGCATTTAATCCTATGATCAAAGGAAGCCAAGTATCAGAAGCAGACACTCTGACAGCAGCAGATCCTTTAAAACAGAAGTTCTTAACAGGACAGAGATGAGAAAGAATCACCCACAACACTTTCTAGTACAAAGAACCAAGTTCTCCTGCCCCCTCCCCCACTCCCACCTCCCAAATTCTGGAATAGTAAGTCTGGGGTGAAGCCAAAATTTTGCATTTTTTAACAAGTACCGCAGGTGATTGTGATGTAGACAAATCCAGGACCCCACTTTGAAAAGCACAGATCAACATGGTATAGACAGAGATTAAGAGGCTGGACTCTGAAGTTAGGCTGCTTAGGCTTGAATTCTGCCTCCATCACCTAATGTCTGTGTGATCTACAGCAAACCCTTTGATCTCTTCGTGCTCTCATTTTCTCATCTGCAAAACAGGAACAATAATGATACCTGTTGCATGGATTGTTTATAAGGATTAAATAAGTTAATATTACAAAGCACTTAGAAGAGTGACTGGCATGGAGAAAGTGCTATTATATTTCATTACCATCTGGTTCTCCTCTACTTCTGAAGAATATGGGGGTACAATTCCCTGTTCCTCTTGAATCTGGGCATGTAATTCATTCTGGCCCATAAAATGCAAGCAGAAATAATATATTTCCTCTGGGCTGAAGCATTGAACAGTCAGTGCTATGAAATTAAAGAGACCCTTCAACTCTCTTTATCAATTCAGCTACTGAGGGAGAAGGCCAAGTGCCCATTTGGTGCAGCCTCAGAATAGATGGAGCCTTCATCAACCTGGATCACTGAGTTGCCACATGGAGGAAACTTCCTCGTCTGTATATGAATCAGAAATAAACCTTTGTTGTAGTAAGACCAAAAAAAACCCCTATTTTAAGTGTGTGATAATTTCTTTTTAAAAAGAATAAAAAAGTTTGAGGTCTGTCAGGGAAGGTCTTGAAATATTGACATGGGTAGCACCAGCATGGATGCTGACATAAGAAACACCCAGACTGTGTTGTCTCGGTTTATTCCCTTGAACTTCATTGCTGAATAAAACAGTGTGAGAAGCACTTGTAACTTATCCAAATTCTTTGGCCTAGAAATGAAAACTCTTTATAACTTGGTCCCTACTGGCCTCTCTCCATCACAATCTCTCATTATCCCTTTTATATACCAATTGTCACAGATACTTTCTATAAATTCAACCAAGAAAAGAAGACATCCCCCATGTTTCACCACATTTAATTTAAAAAATGATGGGAGGGTACAAAATAAAAAAAATAATAAAAATAAAGAAAAAATGATAGGGGGATAATAATTGAAGCACAAGTATTCAAAGTCTCCACCCGAACCCATGCCTCGTCCAAGGAGATTTCTCCCCCCAGTGCTGCTAGACGGTGTGTGTGTTGGGTTGGTGGAGTGCAGGTAGTGAGGGGGGGTGGGTAACAGGCAGAGAGCAGAGTTAAGAGTTAAGTAGTAGGCAGAGAGCAGAAGAAGCTAAATTGGTTTGTATCAAAAAAGGTATGAAGCTATCAGAGAAGAACAAAGGTCTGGAAGTTGGAAGAGTGTAACAGAAAGAGAACGGGGAGGTAGTGTGTCCCTAATATATATGTGTGAGGAGGGAGGGAAGGTTGGGGAAGATCAAAATCTTAGGGCATTTTGCTGTCTGTTGTTAGATTTAATATTCCTTTTGCAGTATCTTCAAGAGATGTCATTAAAGGCTTACATTACTTATCAAACTTTGTTAAGGTGTTGGATTTGCATTTCTTTTGGATGTGTTATCATGCTAAAATCTACCAATAAAAAGGGCAAGCAAAAAGTAAGTTTTATTTGAATTATACAGATGAGGGGTCTTTTCCGCTGTGGAGAATTCATCATGGTCTGGAAGAATAACACCTTTAAAAACCAAAGTAAGTCCTAGTACCAAGAAGAAAATTCTCACTGGCCTGGTTATCCGAAGAACTTGGGCAGACACTATGTATAAAACATGCCTTCCTCTGCTTCCCTCACTGCCCTGTCTCTCACTCCTCTCAGTCCCTGAGCTAGCCTCATAACTAGCCTAGCTTCTGCTGTGGCCTGAAACAGTTTACCCCAACCGCAGCCCAGTTTGTTCTCTGGCCTACAACATTTTCTCTAGCCCCCTCCAAACAGTCACAGCTCTTCCTATTACATATTCAGGTCTAGTTGAGATGAATCCCATCCCTAGAAATGTGGTCCTACTGTTAGGTGCAATCGTGTTGCATCCACCTGCTTCTTGTGGCTTCATTAGACTGATGTCATGAATCATAATGTAAGGAGTAGGGGCCCCAAGAAGAGCTGAGAAGAGAGGAGGACATTTAAGGGCCTATACTATAAGGTATAAAGTAGGAACAATCAAAGTCAAGTTTTTAATTTGATACACTTGATATTTAATATTGGTAAGGCAAGCCAGGGATGATTGCTCTGAGCTCACCAAATAATTTTCATTTTGGTCACGTGAATCTCAAATTAATTTCTCCCAAGTTTTAAGATTTGGTACTCGGTGTTTATATTACTTAGAGAAATGCTGGTTTGGGGCGATCCAGCATTCAAATATCTACTTGGAGATATTATCATTAAGAGAGTTTTTGTGCAAAAAAATATCTCTAACTACAGAAGCTGAAGCAAGAGACATTTCTCTTAGTTCTCTGGTAGCTAGTTTGACCTAAATTTGGCCAATCAGATATTCCCTTGAAGTTCAAACACTGGAATCTGTGAATAAAGACTCAGAGAGATTTAGATTATTCACAGCAGTGTTGTTTATAATCCTAGAACCATAACTGGCACAGTACAGGAATTTCGTTTCTGACACACTTGATATTGCTGGTCAACTTCTGAACTGACAACTGACAATTTCTAAAAGCATTTATTTAAATTAGATTAACATGGCATTCTCTCAGGTATATAAAATATAACAGATTTAGCCATAAATCAATGTACCCCCTTATTTCCCATTTCATTCACAAAGTACTAAAATTGGCTTATCACCATCACCCTCCTGAAATATTATACTCTAATTGTCAAACTCACTTGTTCCTTTCCATTTTTAGCCTACTTTCTTTCTGCAGCATTTAACACTTTCAATTTTTCCTCCCCAAACTCCTTTAGTTTTCATCCCTCCACATTAAATTCCACATTAAATATTGGTGTTTCTTAGGGTTCAAATCCAATCCTTTCTTGCCATTTTCATCTAATCCCATGACTTGAAATATATGTCTGGCTCAAATCACTCAAACTTTAAGTAAAACCCAGTCTCCTTTCTTGTTTTTCACATGTGCTGAGCTTCAAGAAAAAGGCCTGTTTCTGCTTCAAGGCCTTTGCACTTGCTGCTTGCTTGGGAATACTTTCCCCCTAAATATGTGTATTGCACATACCCTCATCCCCTTTAAGTCTTCTCAGCTAGGACTTTCTCGGCTGCCCTATAACTCTCATGTCTCTTTGTATCCTTTAAAAGTAAGCTTCATAATGACAGATATTTTAATCTGTTTTGTTTATTACTGAATCCCCAGTACCTATTAATCTCTCATATAGTAGATATCCAAAAATAATTCATAATATAAATAAATTTGCTAAAGGAGGGCTATTACATTAGCTTTTTAACTAGCTTTTTGCCCAAGGAGGCAAGGGTCCCAGAGACCCTATTAACAGATCTGCAAGCCAAACTATTTTCATAATACTAAGATATTATTTATCCTTTTCACTGTGTTGAAATTTGCAACTGCTTGTCCTTAGTATGAATGTAGATGGTAGCACCAAACTATACTAGTGGTCATTGTATTCTTCACTTCCACACACTCATGGAAAAAATGAATTGAATAAAATAATTGTACAAGCCAAGTTCACTTTAGAATGTCCTTGATGAAGGATATTTATTAACTTTATTAAATGTATTAATATTCTCTGTGATGGAAAGGGAAGTATACAAAATACAGTCTGTATACTGAAGCTTGATGGCTGTCTCAAGACAAAGCACTTAAGTGACTGAGTTGTGAGCTGAAATAGCCACTTTTTCTCATGGAATACCATTTTTACTTGAAAGAATGACTGGCCAACTATTGTTATTCTGACTTGGGTAACCAGCAGACATTTTCCCAAAAATGAATAAAGTAAATCTTCACTTCAAAGAATATAACTGATGACAATATTTTACTTCAAGTGATAAAATTTAAACCTTCAAGTGAAATTCAGAATTTTGAAAAACATCTATCTGCCACCATGAACATGATTTTTTAAATGTAATTGGTAATGATATTAATGAATGTAATTTTTTTATATTGTATAATGGAATGTGTTAATATATAGAAGATCTGCATAACTCAGTGAACAAATATTTCCCAAATGACCAGTGCATGACACTGCAAAATCATACATGGATAAAAGTTCCATTCAAAGTGAAAGACAGGTCAATAGGTTTTAATGCTATAGTGATTTAACTTCACATCCCATTTTACAACTACTCTTTTAAGAAAATACCACTTGTTGATATTTATACAGTATCAAAAAATATTCACAATTATCTGAAAATGCTGTTACTAAACTTCTCCCTTTTCCAACTACATATCTGCATAAGGGTGGGTTTTCTCTACATATTTTAACCAAAACAACATACTGCAACAGACTGAATGTGGTAACAGAAGAGAAACCTGCTATCTTCCATTAAATCAGATACCAGAGATTGAAAAACTACAAAACAATGCCACTCAGCTTACTAAAAAAAATATTTTTTTGCTTTGGAGAAAATAATTATTTTTTAAAATTTATTTTAAAATGTAATTGGTTTATTATTGTTCTTCTCAAATGAATTACTAGGTAAATATTTCAAACATTTCTCAGTTTTAATTTCTATTAATGGATGAGTTGAGTGTCTTTTCATGTGCTATGGCCATTTGCATACCTTCTTTGGAGAAAAACCTATTCAAATCCTTTGCCCATTTTAACTTGGGCTATTTGTCTTTCATGATTGAGTTATATGATTTCTTTATAAATTTGGGATAAAGTTCCTTATTGGTAGATGATATGCAAATATATTCTAACATTCTGTGAGCTGTTTTTCTCTCTCTAAATGGTACCCTTTGAAGTACAAAAGTTTTCACTCTTAGGAAGTTCAATTTATCTACATTTTTGTTTCACTTGTGCTTTTGGTGTCATATCTGATGCATATTTAATCATTATTATTATTGTTATTATTATTATAGAAGTTGTGAGTATACAGAAAAATGGTGCATAAAATACATGGTTCCATATTCCACCCAACTAGTTACACCCTGCATTAGTGTGGAATATTTGTTGCAAGTGATAAAAGCACATTTTATAATTGTATTATTAACTATATTCCATGGTTTAGCTTAGGGTCGCCATATTTGTTATGTAGTCCCCTGGAATTTAAAAAATTTTAATTCTAGTGACATATAAACAATCTAAAATTTCCCTTTTGACCACATTCAAATATATAATTCAGTGCTGGTGACTGTGTTCACAATGTTACCATCACCACACGCATCACCAAAAGTAAATTCATCCATCACCAAAAGTTAATGCTGGAAGGGTGCATAGCTTCTGTTTGGGAAGACGTGTAGAAACTGTGCACCCTTCAAGCATTAACTCCCTATTCCCTACCCTCTCCTCGTCCTCTGGTAATCTATATTCTAATTCTGACTCAATGAGTTTGCATATGCTAATTATTTCATATCAGTGAGATAATACAGCACATGTCCCTTTGTGTCTGGCTTATTCACTCAACATGATGTCTCCATGGTTCATCTATGTTGTCATATGTATCAGAACTTTGTTCCTTTTTACAGTTAAATAATACTCCATTGTATATATATATATATATATATATATATATATATATATATATCACATTTTGTTTATCCAGTCATCAGTTAATGGACACTTGGGTCACTTTTCCATCTTTTCACAACTGAATAAAACTGCTATGAACACTGGTGTACAAATTTGTGGTTAAGCCCTTGCTTCCAATTCTTTTGAGTATGAGGTACTATATACCTAAAAGTGGGATTGCCAAGTTTTTGTTTTCCACAGTGGCTACACCATTTTACAGTCCTACTAACAATGAATCAGTGTTCCTGTTTCTCCACCTCCTCTCCAACACTTGTTTTTGTTTGTTTTGTCTATAAATAGTAGCTATTCTAGTAAGAGTGAAGTGGTATCTCCTTGATGGCTAATGACGTTAAGTATATTTTCATGTGCTTTTTAGCCATTTGTACACTTTCTTTGGAGAAATGGCTATTCATGACTGTTGTCCATTTTGTAATTGGGTTGTTTGTCTTTGTGGTTGTTGTTAGATTTCTTTATATATTCTGTACATTAAAACTTTATCAGATGTGGTTTCCAAATATTTGTTACCATTGTGTAGGTTGTTGTTTTATTTTCATGATAAAATCATTTGATGTATAAAAGTTTTAATTTTGAGGAGGTTCCGTTTATCTTTTTTCTCTTCTTGCTTCTGCTTTGGGTATAAAGCCTAAGAAACCACTGCTTAACACGAGGTCATGAAGATGCTTCCCTGTGATTTCTTCTAGGAGTTTTATAACTCTGGCTCTTAATATTTAGGTCTTTGATCCATTGTGAATGGATTTTTGTATATGGTATGAGGTAGGAATCTACTTCACTCTTTTGTGTATGAAGATCCAGTTTCCCTAGAACCATTTGTTGAAGAGACTATTCTTTTCCAATTGAGTGGTCTTAGTCCCCTTGCCCAAAATCAGCTGTCTATAAATGTGGGGGTTGATTTCTGAAATCTCAATTTGATTCTATCGGTCTTTATGCCTGTCCTTGTGCCAATACCATGCTGTTTTGATTTCTGTGACTTTGTAATAAGTTTTAAGATTAGGAAGTGTGAGTCTTCCAACTTCATTCTCCTTTTTTAAGATGGCTTTGGTTATTTGCAGCCCTTTACTCTTCCACATAAATTTAATAACTGATTTTTCCATTTCTGCAGAGAAGGTGGTCGGAGTTTTGATTGTGATTGCACTGAATCTGTAAATCACTTTGGGGTAGAATTGATAGCTTAGCAATATTTAGCCTTCCAATCCATGAGCATGAAATGTTCTTCCACTTATTTACTTCTTCTTGATATCTTTTAGCAATGTTTTGTACTTTTCTGCATATAAGTCCTTTACATACTTATTTGAATCTTACTAGATATTTGAATGTTCTAGGTGCTATTTTTTTTCTTGATTTCTTCTTCTGATTGTTCATTACTAGTGTATAGAAACCCTACTGACTTTGGGGTTTTGTACCCTACCACTTTGCTAAATTCACTCATTAGCTTTAATAGTTTTGTTGTATATGCCTTAGGACTTTCTGTATATAGGATAATCTTATCTGCAAATAGGGAAAGTTTTACTTCTTTCTTTTCAATCTAGATGTCTTTCATTTCTTTTACTTGCCTAATTGCTCTGGCTAGAACTTCCAGTACAATGTTGAGTAATGGTGATGACAGTGGGCACCCTTGTCTTGTTCTAGATCTTAGAAGGAAAGCATTCAGTCTTTCACCACTGAGTACAATGTTAGCTGTAGGTTTTTCATATAAGCACATTTCCATGTTGAGGAAGTTTCCCTTTATCCCTATTTTTGTAAGTGTTTTTGCCATGAAAGCATGCTGAATTTTGTCAAATGCCTTTTTTGCATCAACTGAGATGATTATATGTAATTTTTTCATTCATTCTGTTAATGTATATTATGTTAATTCATTTTCTTAGGTTGAACCACTTTTGCATACCTAGATTGGATAAATCCCACTTGATTATGGTGTGTAATTCTTTTAATGTGTTGCTGGATTTGGTTTGCTAATATTTTGTTGAGGATCTTTGCATCTATATTCATAAGAGATATTGGCCTGTAATTTACTTTTCTTGTGGTCTCTTTATCCAGCTTTGTTTGGTATGAGCACGATGTTGTCCTTGTAGAATAAATTAGGAAGTGTGCATTTCTCTTCAATTTTTTGGAAGAGTTTGAGCAGGAATAGTGTTAATTCTTCTTGCAATATTTGGTATAATACCTGTGAAGCCATCTAGTCCTGGGCTTTTCTTTGTTGGGAAGTTTTTGATTACTGATTCAAGCTCTACTAATTACTGGTTCATTGAAATTTTCTGTTTCTTTTTAATTAGGCAGTTTATATGTTTTAAGAATTTGTCCATTTCATGTGGGTTTCTAATTTATTGCCATAAAGTGTTTATAGTATCCTTTTATAGTCTTTCTTATTTCTTGGGATTGGTACTAATGTCTCCCTTTTCATTTCTGATTTTAGTTATTTTAATATTTTCTTATTTTATAAGAAACAGTCAATTCTCCCAACTAATGGTCATTTCATTTCATATCATTGCTTTCTAACTTCTAGACATAATTTAATAGAAACGACTACACACAGCTCTGGTCAGTTTGTGGCTATTCTAACATAATGATTATTATTTACCTGTATTCCTAGAGAAGCTCTTTTTAACCTTTATAATCTTGCCTACAACTGAATGCACTCTTTTCCCAAAAGAATCAAATTCCGCTAAAACTAATATTATTACCAGTCTATATTGATAGTATGAAGAATTATACAAAGAATAAAAGGAATTTAGGTTTGGCCATTACAAAGATGATTCCCAAGAGATAAGAAGCTTAATGTTTCAGTATCCATGGTGCTAGAATATTCTGGGAAAGTAATAAAGCTTATTAAAAAATTTTAATGAGTAAGTGAATGGATGAATCTTTCTTTTATTGTTAAAGGGGGTCTTAGATTAATAGAACATGATGTGCACTCATTTCAGGAGGCTTAAGTTATTATGTTTAGGCAAAAGATGTTTAAACTTTTTTTTGGCATGGGCAGGCACCAGGAAACCAAACCTGGGTCTCTGGTATGGCAGGCGAGAACTCTGCCTGCTGAACCACCATGGCCTGCCCTATTTAAATTAAAAACTTCCTTAGCTGGTAGGAAGCAAACGAACAAACAAACATAAGGTAGGATAAAAACAGAAAGTTTAGAACACTCAATTAGGAACTATGTTCCTCCTCATAAATACGAATATCAGAACTTTAACTGGCATAAATCACACTAACTAAAACTTGTTTACTCTCTTCATCAGAACCCAGCTGTTAAACAGATGCATATAAGAAATAGAAGTCATTATGTTAAGGTATCTATGGAAGCTCTTAGAACAATGTGAGAATTATCTTCAAGTGGGAGCTCATGCTCCAGTGTGACATCTACACATGCTGACATGTATAACTGATTAACAGTGAAGCGCTGAAGAAAATAAGATGTACAAAGCCCTGCACTGGAACACCAGGTCACACCAAACAGCACTCAAGTGCGTGCTCCTCATGAACATATACTCCATGTAGATAAGAGGTCTTTAGCAAGTTTCAAAGCTAATGCCCCTTTTTCTATAGGACTTCTTTATATATGTATATAGTGTTGTTTTGCTTTTGAATTTTTTTCTCTAAGTTTTGGATCTTTGCTCTCAGAACAAGCTAAATGTTCTACTGGGAAATACGGCTCTAGGTATGCTCTGGAAACCTATCAAATGGTTGTGAGCACTGACATTCAAGTAAGATTCTGAAAAAATAACCCACTAACTCAGAAGGAACCACATAAATTTTTTACAACCATAGGATTATATTCAAGTAATGGTCTTTCTTCAGTAAAAACAGAAACTATATTCATAAATAACATTTTATTCTTCCTACCATACTAACTATTTGGTCTCTGGACAGTATAATGCAATGATTTGGCATTAAAATGCAAATTATTATATTTGATTTACCTGGTTTCTTACTGAACACATTCATCACTTCATGAAGTTCAGAAAAATAAATTTCTAGGAGACATCTTTTCATATCACCTCTTAATTATTTTAGGCAAAAGGTGAGTATTACTTCTCCATGGAACAGCAACCTCATAGTATGTCAAATTTCTTTAGTTCTAGATGAGCCCCTAGTAGAACTATTAGGGTGAGCTGTAGAATATACAGGTAATCGGTTTAAACATTTTGTACTTGTCCCTCACAGCATAAAACGTAGAAAAAGAATACAGAAAAAATTCCACCAATATTTGCAAGAAACAGAGAAAAAAGGTAGCAAAGGGTTGCAGTCACAATATTTATACTATTGAAGCTACTGTTTAAAGCTTATGGAACAATTTTTATCCAGAGAGTTTTTAAGTCTTTATATTTATTACCAAATAAAACTTAAAACATCTAAAATAATTCCTTGTTAAGTAAAAAACTATCTAGGTAACTATGTAACTTTTAAGTACAGAAATCTGGAACAGTAAAGGAATTTAAGACGATGATCATCATCAGTTTTGATGCCCATTTCCCACACTAAGGGCAGAATGTTCTGGTTCTCCAGTCTCTGGTGGGCAGCTCCAGACTGGAAGGGCAGTGGAGGTCCACTCTCCCAAGAAGAGGGTAGGACATGATCAAGCACTGTGCCAGCTTTTGGCCAGTGAATCTGGACTGCTGGGACCACCTGCCGGTTCAAAGCTCCCACCCTTATGCCACTGTCTGGTGCCTACCCTCTGTGGGCTGCGGGGAATAGGTTGCCAAGGAGTGACATCTGCTGGCAAGCGATGGAACTGCACCCTTGGGGACAAAATTAAAGGCTTTTAGACATCTTTACCCTGGAACCCAGGGGAACTGCTGTTTGTCCCTTTATGGGTCCCTGGCCCAGTCCTGGTTAGGTGATACTGTTGAACCAGGTGTAAAAGAAGAGCATTAACAGAAACCCAATCAATAACAAACATTTAACAAGTGAGAGAAATTGACCTTCGGAGTAAATTCACCAAAATAATTTGATGCCGACATTAGCAAAAAATAATGAGCCAAAATTAAGAAACAGGAAAATACAGCCCAGTCAAAGGAGCAAATAAAAAGTCAGAGGAAATACAGAATTTGGAAGAACTAACCAAAGATGTTCAAACAACCTCTTAAACAGATTCAACAAGATGGCTAAAAGGACAAAGACACTGGGTAAGCATAAAGAAGAATCTGAAAGCATGCAAAAAACAAAAACAAAAACAAAACAGAGCATATGGGAATGAAAGGCACAATAGATGAAATTAAAAAGACACTAGAGGCACACAACAGCAGATATAAATAAGCAGAAGAAAGGATCAGCAAGCTAGAAGACAAAGCACCCGAATTCAAACAGATAAAAAAAAAAAAAGATAAAGAATAGGAAAAAATAAGCAGGGTCCCTGGGAACTGACTGAGAACATGAAGCACACAAACATTTGAGTCATGGGTGTCCCAGAAGGAGAAGAGACGGGAAAGAGGGGAGAAAGAATATTTGAGGAAATAATGGCCAAGAAATTTCCAAATCTTATGAAAGGCAATGTACGCCAAACCAACTAAACCTGAATAGATGTACTCAAGACACCTACTGATCAAAATGTCAAGTGCCAAAGATAAAAGAAAAAAAGCAATTCATTACACACAAGGATGCATGCCCAATAAAACTAAGCACCTATTTTTCATCAGAAACCATGGTGATGAGAAGACAGTGGTATGATACATTTGAAATACTGAAAGAGAAAAACTGCCAGCCAATTAATTTTCTATCTGGCAAAACTGTCCTTCAAAAATGAGGGAGAGTTTAAGATACCCACAGATAAGCAGAATCGGAGAGTTTGTTGACAAGAGCCCTGCCCTATAAGAAATAATAATGGGAGTCCTACGGGCTGAAAGGAAAGGGCAGGAGCAAGATGTTTGGAAGAGAGTGTAGAAATAAAGATTACCAGTAATAGTAACTAAAAGGGTAAAAAGAGATATAAAAATAAGATAGGACATACAAAAAAGGATAACATAGTTAAGTACAGCCTTTACAGAAATTACATTGTATGTCAATAAATTAAATGCACAAACAAAAGACACAGACAGGCATAATAGACAAAAATACATGCTGTCTACAACAGACTCACCTCAGACAAAAGGATACAAATAGATTAAAAGGAAAGGCTGGAAAAAGACATTCCACACAAACATAGCCCCCCAAAAAGCTGGTATAGCTATGCTAATATCCTACAAAATGGACTTTAAATGCAAAGCTGTTATCAGAAGCAAATAAGGGCATTATATACTAATAAAAGAGGGAAATTCCCCAAGAATAATAATCATAATTATATATGCACCTAACCAGACCCCAAAATATATGAAGCAAACACTAGCATAACTGAAGGGAGAACCAGACATATCTACAGTATAGCTGGACACTTCAATACAATATTCACATCAATAGATAGCACTTCTAGACAGAAGATCAATAAAGAGAACTTTAATAATTAGATAAATAAACTATATCTAACACAAATATAGAGAACAATGTACCCCAAAATAGCAGGATATACATTATTCTCAAGTGCTCATGGATCATTCTCCAGGATGGACCACATGCTGGGTCATAAAACAGGCCCTAATAAATATAAAAAGAAGGAAATTACACAAAGCACTTTTTCTGATCACAAGAGAATGACGCTGGAATTAAAGAATAGTTGGAGCACTGAAAAATGCACACATGTACGGAGGTTAATACACTCTTAATCAGTGAGACAAAGAACAAATTGCAAGAAAAATCAGTAAATATCTTGAGATGAATGAAAATTAGAAAACAAAATCAAAGCTTCTGGGATGTAGCAAAGGTGGTATTAAAAGGGAAATGTATAGGCCTAAATTGAAAAGGAAGAAAGAGCCAAAATCAAAGACCTAACTACATACTCAGAGGAACAAGAAAACATCCGCAAACTAATTCCAAAGCAAGCAGAAAGAAAGACTGGAGCATAAATAAATGAAACTGAGAACAACAACAGAGAGATTCTACAAAACCGAAAGTTGGTTCTTTGAGAAGAACAAAATTGACAAGCCATTATCAACAAAATTGACAAGCTAGACTGATGAGGGTGGGGGGAGGGAAGATGCAATTAAATAAAATCAGAAATGAGAGGAGGGGCGTTACTATTGACCCCATACAAATACAATTAAAAAAAAAGAGTATAAGAAGATACTACAAACAACTGTATGCCAACAAACTAGACACTTAGTTGAAATGGACAATCTTCTAGAAACACATAAACAACCCACACTGACTCCAGAAGAAACAGAAGATCTCAACAAACCAACCACAAGTAAGGAGATTGAAAGAGTCATCAAAAATCAAAGAAAAGCCCAGAACAAGATGGCTTCACAGGTGACTTCTACCAACCATTCCAATAAGAATGGTGGGATACAAGATCAACATGCAAAACTCAGTAATGTTTCTATACACCATAAATGAGCAACCCAAGGAGGAAATCAGGAAAAAAATTCCATTTTGGATATGTTACAAAAGTTTCCACTTAATATAATCCCATGTCCCAATAATGTAAAAGAATAAAATAACTAGAAGTAAACTTAGCAAAGGATATGCAGGACCTGTATTTAGAAAACTATAAAACATTGCTAAAAGGAATGAAAGAAGGCATAAGAAAGTGGAAGGGAATTCTGTGTTCATGCATTGGAAGACTAAATACTGTTAAGACGTCAATTCTACCCAAACAGATTTACAGATCCAACACAATCCGTATCAAAATCCCAAAAGCTTAACTTTGCAAAATTGGAAAAGCCAATTATCAAAAATTTTTGGAAGGGTAAAAGGCCCTGAAAAGCCAAAAACATCTTGAAAAAGAAAAATGAAGTTGGAGGACTTTTACTTCCTAATTTTGAAGCATATGACAAAGTTACAGTGATAAAAACAGTACAGTATTGGCATAAAGATAGATATATTGGCCAATGGACTCAAATTAATAGTTCAGAATGAGTAATCTAAGTAATCTCAGAAAGACTCAAAGGCTGAGAAGACTGTCAAGTCCACCCAACAAAGCAGCCTCTTCAACAAACGGTACTAGGAATACTGGATATACATGTCAAAAAGAATAAAAGTGAACCCCTCTCTTACATATTCAAGAATATATAAAGAGATCCTACAACTCAAAATAAAGAGACAACTCATTTAAAAAATGGCAAAAGTCACGAACAGACATTTTTCCAAAGAGGATATACAGATGGCTAAAAAGCACATGAAAAGATGTTCAACATCACTAGCTATTAGGGAAATGCAAACCCAAAACCCAATGAGAAATCATTTCATACCAACTAGAATAGCTACTATTAAAAAACAGAAAACTGCAAGCATTGGAGAGGATGTGGGGAAATAGGAACACTTGTTCACTGTTGGTGGAAATGTAGAATGGTGCAGCTGATATGGAAGACAGTTTGTTGGTTCCTCAGAAAGCTAAGTATAGAATTGCTCACATGATCCAGCAATCCAACTACGAGGCATATACTCAGAAGATCTGAAGGCAGGGATGTGAACACACATTTCCACACCAATGTTCACAGCAGCATTATTTACAATTTCCAAAAGATGGAAACAACCCAGGTTTCCATCATCCAATGAACGGATAAACAAAATATGATATATACATACATAAAACAGAATATTATGCAGCTGTAAGAAAAAATGAAGTTACGATATATGTGGCTAAATGAACTGTGTGATGCCTGAGGACACTGTTGAGTGAAATGTCAGCCACAAAAGGAAAAATACTGTGTGACCTCACTAAATGGAACTAAATATAACTAGGAAACTCATGGTGTTAATATCTAAAACATAGGCCACCAGAAAATAGAATGACAGAGAATGGGGATCTGATACTTAATTTGTGCAGAAAATATAATAAGGCTGATTATAAATGTTTGGAAATGGATGGAAGGTGATGGGAGCACATTAAGTGAATATAAGTAACAGCAACAATATACGGGTGTAAATGTGGTTGAAAGTGAAAGTTTAGGGTTGTATATGTTACTAGAAGGAAAGCCAGAGGATGAAACTTGGGACTGTATAACAGAGTGAACCCTCTTCAGGGCAAAAATGTTCTAAAATTGATTGTGGTGATAAATGCATAACTCTGTGAATATTATAAAAGATATATACTTGATTGTACACATTAGAAAGCTTATATGGTATATGGATTTATCTCAATGAAGCTACTTTAAAAAAAAACACTGGGTGTCTCAATTTTTATAATAGGATTTTGAACATATGATCTATTTGGTTTCTAAAGCATATGGAACAAAGTTGAAGTAGTAACACATAATACTAGTACACCAAAAGCTTGGATGATAAATATATATATAAATATTTTGTGTGCTGTATGGCGGGGTCACATTTCATTCTTTTCCCATGTGAGTATACTCTTATTGCAGCACTATTTGTTGAATTTTTTGTTTGTTTTTTGGTTTGCTTGTTTGTTTGGGAAGTACCTGGGCTGGAAATCGAACCCGGGTCTTCCACATGGCAGGCAAGAATTCTACCACTGAACTACCCTCTCACCCCCAAGATATATTTATAAGACATGTTTTAGAGGCCTGCTTGCCATTATACATTCTAAGGCACAAGATCAAGCTCAACTCTCATAAGGCTTGGCTGAAATAATTTAACTTCTCTCTGAATGGTTTTTACTAAACTGCACTTTGTGAACCAGATAATACATTTTTAAAAAATTAATAAAAGCAAAAAAGTTTCCACTTAATATAATCCCATGTCCCAATAATGTACCACTATAGGAAATTTCAAATCATCTCTAAGGCTCATCCCAGATACCTTAGAAATCTTAGCTCTAGAGCAGTGCCGTCTACAGGCATATAAGGTGAGCCATATATGCAAACCACATGTGTGATTTAAAATTTTCTAGTATGCACAAAATAAAATGAAAAGAAACAGGTGAAATTTTAATAACATTTTATTTAGCCCAATATCCAAACTACTATCATTCAGCATGTAATCAACATAAAAATTTAAATTTTACCTTTTATTTTCATACCAGGTCTTCAAAATCTGTGTATTTTATGTTTACAGCACATCCCAATTTGGACCAGCTACATTTCAAGACTAGTGACTATGGTATCAGATGGTGCAGACCTAGAGGATAAACTTCTTTCAGGAAATAGTCCTTTCAGGCTTTCTCCTCAACACAAAGCTATAGCTCATCTGCTTTCCCTCTCTAACTTGTAGGTTAAACAGCAGCCATGAAACAACTCCATTAGTAGTTCTTTGGTGGTGGAGGTTAAGGGAAAGGGAATTGGTTAATAGGATATTACTTAAGCCCAATATATTCAAAAGTGAGGCAAACAAACTTGTTATACACCTCTCTAATTGCAGTCTATCTCCAAATATTCTTCAAGCACCATCCTCCAACACAAATGGCACTGCTGATGGTATGGAATACTCTTCCTCTAATGCATATGTAACTGAAAGTATTGAAGCTCCTGGGTTTTGTTTGTTTAAGGGCATTTAAAAAATACTTTTATTGACACATCTTCACACACATACATTCTATACATGGTGTCATGGTCAGGTTCATGTGTCAACTTGGCCAGGTGGTGGTGCCTGGTTGTGTGGTTGGGCAAGCACTGGCCTGTCTGTTGCTATGAGAACATTTCATGGACTTAAATCATGATCATGTTGGCTGCATCCACAGCTGATTGCATCTGTAATCAGCTAAAGGGAGTGGTTTCTGCAATGAGTGATGTTTAATCTAATCACCAGAAGGCTTTTAAGGAGGATTCAGAAGAGACACTCTTTCTGCTTTAGCCAGCAAGTCTCTCCTGTGGGATTCTACCAGACCCTTTCATTGGAGCTGCCAGCTGCACAGCCTACCCTATGGATTTTGGACTCTTCGATTCCCACAGTTGTCCAGCCAGCTTCTCCTGAAAGTTTGTTGAGGACCTTCATCAGAGTTGCCAGCTTACAGCCTGCCCTACAGACCTTAGACTCTACATTCCCACGGTTACATGAGACATTTTTGATATCTATGGATATCTCCTGCTGATTCTATTTCTCTAGAGAACCCTAGCTAATACACATAGTGTATAATCAATGGCTCACAGTATCATCATATGTTGTGCATTCATCACCATGGTCATATTTTAGAACATTTGCTTCACTCCAGAAAAAGAAATAAAAAGAAAACTCATACATCCCATGCCACTTACCCCTCCCTCTCATTAACTACTAGTATTTCCATCTACCCAATCTATTTTACTCCTTATCCGCCCCTATTATATACTTTTTATCCATATTTTTTTTTACTCATCTGTCCATACCCTGGATAAAAGGAGCATCAGGCACAAGGAAATTTAGAATCACACAATCACACAGTCATACTGTAAAAGTTAGATTTTTATCCAATTGTCTTCAAGAATCAAGGTTACTGGAACACAGCTCAACAGTTTCAGGTACTTACCTCTAGTCACTCCAATACACCATAAACTAAAAAGAGATATCTATATAATGCATAAAAATAACCTCCAGGATAACCTCTCCACCCTGAACTCTCTCAGGCACTAAACTTTATTTTGTCTCCTTTCTCTCTTCCCCATTTATGTCAAGAAGCTGGGTCCTGGCTCATGCTGGGAGTTCTGTCCCACATTGCCAGGATATTAACATCCCTGGGAGTCATGTCCCATGTGAGTTTACCTGCTGAGGTGACTAAGAGAGAAAGGCCACATCTGGGCAATTAAAGAGTTTCTCTAGGAGTGACTCTTAGGCATAACTTTAAGTAGGTTTAGCCTATCCTTTGCAGGAATAAGTTTCATAGGGGTGAACCCCAAGATCAAGGGCTTAGCCTAGATTGTCCCCACTGCTTGCAAAAATATCAGAAATTCTCAAGAGGGTGAGGCTGAATATCATCTCCTTTCTCCCCTGTCCCCCAAGGGGACTTTGCAAATACTTTATTCATTGCCCAAATTACTCTGGGATATATCAGGGCATCCCACTAACCTGGAAAAACCAACAAAGTCTCTTGCCCTATTCAAGATTCCATGTATTTATGGTGTTCAACTAACCTAACCACACAAGTTAAATTAGGTAATGTGCTATCCAAAATGCAAATTTTGCACCATATAAAAAAAAAAATTATGTGCACCCTTGGCTGCACATAAAAGTAAAGTTTTAAAATACGGACATCATCCTTTACCCTGTATTCTGACCTACCTAGTCCTAGCCAGATCAGCTACCTTCATATCGCTAGTTAAGGTCTAATTCTTTAAGGGGCATTGTTAACGGAGTAAATAAAGTTATTTTAAACATAAATTCAGAGATTGTGCTTCAGATATCTTCACATAATCTTTAAATAAAAATATTACAGTTCACTCTGGTTTAGAAACATTTCAACTTCTCTTAAATTTTACAGACTAAAATAACATATCACTTATGTGGAGATGTTATGTTAACTTGTTGAATTACATTTGTTTTCATACTTCTAGAAGAACTCTTTTAACATCATTTCATTTTCACATAATAAGGAGTAGTATAGTACAGTGAAAAGAGCAGTAGCCTGAAAAGGACGATAATTTGGCTTCTAGACCTTGTTCTGTCACAAATGAACTATATAACTTGTGAAGTCTAAGTTTCTTCATCTGAAAAGCAAAGAGATCAAAAGTATATCTCTAAATCTCAATACTTAAACTGGAAACTATATCTTTATTCAAGAATTTAAAAATACACTTCAAAAGCAATGTTATTTGAAGCAAGTTTTATTATTTTCAGTGTATTGTTGTTATAAAATATTGCAAGAGAGACTAAATGACAAAGCTAAAATAAATGACTAAATTGGAAAAGGAGTCTAAAAGGATTACAGTTTCTACTTCCAGCTTTTCACCAATAAGTAAAAATAACACTTGACATTCTCTACGTGAGAGACTTCATTAAATTCAGCTAACAAGTGAAACATTTTAAATTTGGGTGACTGAGTTTTATTACTTTTATCAGCTTCACAGACAAAATTCTAATTGGGCTTTAGGAGCCTGAACATCAAAATAAAGTCAGTGGGTGCACGGGTAGTTTAGTGGTTAGAATGTCCGCCTTCCATGCGGGAGACCCGGGTTCGATTCCCGGACCATTCACCCTAAATAAATAAATAAATAAAGTCAGTAAGATCCAGCCAACACAACAAGCAAACTCACCACCCTCCCCCTGTCTATGTCCAACCATGGGTGTGGACCTTCCTGGCAACGTGGGACAAAAATCCTAGAATGAGCTGAGACTCGGCAGCAAGGGATTGAGAAAACCTTTTGGACCAAAAGGGGGAAGAGTGAATTGAGACAAAATGTCAATGGCTGAGGGATTCCAAACAGAGTCTATATAGAGGTTATCCAGGAGGTTATTCTTACGCATTAAGTAGATATCACCTTCTTATTCAAGATGTAATGGAGAGGCTGGAGGGAACTGCCTGAAAATGATATAGCTTTCACAGTGTGACTGTGTGATGGTGAAAACCTTGTGTCTCATGCTCCTTTTATCTACCTTGTCAACAGACGAGTAGAACATATGGAATAAAAATAAATAATAGGGGGAACAAATGTTAAAATAAATTTAGTTTGGGAAATGCTAGTGATCAATGAAAGCGAGGGATAAGGGTATGGAATGTATAATCTTTTTTTCTGTTTTCTTTTATTTCTTTTTCTGTTGTCTTTTTCTTTTTCTGAATTGATGCAAATGTTCTAAGAAATGATGAATATGCAACTAAGTGATAATATTGTGAATTACTGATTATATACGTAGAACAGAATGATCACATGTTAATGTTTTAGTTTGTTGTTAATTTTTTAAATTAATAAATAAATAAATTTTAAAAAGTCTTAAAAATAATTAAAATAAAAAAATAAAGTCACCGATGAATTCCAGAATGATTTGATCAGTGACTGGAAAAGTTATTTGCAAGCCCCCTTTGGGGAATGGTGAGAGTGGGGAGAAATTCAACTTCCCCAAGTTGAATTCTTGATATTCTCACAAGCAGTGTGGACAACCAAAGCTATAGGCTGAGCCCCCAGTCTTGGGGTGTGTTCACATGAAACTTAACCCCACAAAAGATAGGTCAAGTCTGCTTAAAATTTAGGCCTAAGAGTCACCCCCAAGAGAGCCTCTTTTGTTGCTCAGATGTGGCCTCTCTATCCAGCCAATATGATGAGCAGTCTCACCACCCTCCCCCTCTCTGCATGGGACATGACTTCCAGGGGTGTGGACCTTCCTGGCAACGTGGGACAAAGATCCTGGAATGAGCTGAGACTCAGCATCAAAGGACTGAGAAAAACCCTAGAATGAGCTGAGAATTAACATCAAGAGACTGAGAGAACCTTCTGGACCGAAAGGGGGAAGAGTAAAATGAGGCAAAGTGTCAATGGCTGAGAGATTCCAAACAGAGTTGAGAGGTTATCCTGGAGGTTATTCTTACGCATTAAGTAGATATCACCTTGTTGTTCAAGATGTAGTGGAGAGGCTGGAAGGAATTGCCTGAAAATGTAGTACTGTGTTCCAGTAGCCATGTTTCTTGATGATGACTGAACAATGATATAGCTTTCACAATGAGACTCTGTGAATGTGAAAACCTTATGTCTGATGCTCCTTTTAGCTACTATATCAACAGAAGAGTAGAACATACGGAATAAAAATAAATAATAGGGGGAACAAATGTTAAAATAAATTCAGTTTGAAATAGTGGTAAATGAAAGCGAGGGGTAAGGGGTATGGTAAGTATAGTTTTTTTTTCCTCTATTATCATTTTATTTCTTTTTCCGTTGTCTTTTTACTTCTTTTTCTAAATCGATGCAAATGTACTAAGAAATGATGAATATGTAACTATGTGATGATATTAAGAATTACTGATTATATATGTAGAATGGAATGATTTCTAAATGTTTTGTTGGTTAATTTTTTTAATTAATATAAAAAGAAAAAATAAAGTCAGTAAGAAAAAATAAATACAACTGTGTATTCATCTAACATGGAGCACTTATTGTTTTTGATGAAAAAACAAATCATGAAACTTTTATATATATTCTGCTTCCCACAAACAATTTCAGTACAAGGTGGGCAGATTATTGCACATGTTGCAGTATAGTTTTTCTGTCGCAGAGAACAGGGCTGGTCCAGCACCTGTGTCTGTAACTGACTGGGTCCTTTGTTTTCCCAAAAAGATAAGTAAGTTAAAAATGTCTTGATGTCAACGTACAATAGCATCTTTAAGAAATGTTTAAATGTTGAAAGAGGAAGTAGTATCCCCTACTACTCAAACCAAATCATGTAAGCAAGAAAACTCATGTAATTAGTATAAGACAACTAATTGCAAGAAGTTTTTGGTACGTATTTCATAGAGGCAAATAAAATGCTTTTGGGGGGGGCATTAAATAACAAAACACAGATATATATTAAAGCCATCATGGAGTCCCAACTCAAAAGCTGAGTAAAATACTAATCTAAGTACCTAGACATTCTCACAGTCATACTGTACATATTCTCCTGCCTGCCTCATCTCTATTTTCCACATACTAGTCAAAATGTCTGCCTCAGACAATATATCTCTTACAGGTAGGGAACAGAGCCTTAAGAATCCTTAGAAAACAGGATGAATGAGCTTTATCTATTACCATCTGAATCTGGAGATATCAGTCAAATGAAATGATACTATTGAATCTGATTTAAATCTAAAGGCTTAACTTTTACAAAAGTATGCATGTTATGTGGCAATTATGTAAAAATATATATGCATCATTTTAAATGAATGAGGTACACATACAGCTCAATAATTTTATTAAGCTGGTGGATTATATTAGATGATTTCTTTTTTTTATTTTCCAGATTTCTGAGTGTTTAAGTAGTCATTTTGAAATCTAAAAACGTTTAAATATCTATTACTGGTTGAGACCATTTGATAAAAATTCTACAGAAATATGTAAACTTCATCAGGACAAGAACAAAAAGATGTTGCCTACAAAAACCAAAGAATTTATATACTAACAACTCAGTAAATTTAAAAACCTCTAACTTCAAAAGTTTAAGAACACTTTAAAAATTAAGCCCCTTCTCATCATTTATGTGTTTAAGGAAAGTCTTTCACTTGGTTCTAAAAACCAGTTACTAATTTTGGAGTTTCCAATCAAATTTTAGTTAGTAATTCTCGTGAAGTATAAACAGAATATAAAAATTCAAATTATTTAATTCTAAAATGAGTTTTTAAAATCGTTTTCTAAAAGCATCAACATATACTACTCAAATTCAATGTGCTGGTTTGAAAGAATGTATGCCCCCTAAGAAAAGCCATGTTTTAATATAAATCCCATTTCATAAAGGTAGAATAATCCCTATTCAATACTGTATGTTTGAAACTGTAATCAGATCATCTCCCTGAATGATGGGATTTAGTCAAGAGTGGTTGTTAAACTGGATTAAGGGACGACATGTCTCCACCCATTTGGGTGGGTCTTGATTGGTATTGGAGTCCTATAAAAGAGGAAATATTTTGGAGAATGAGAGATTCAGACAGAACAGAACAATGTAGCCATGAGATGCAGAGAGTCCACAAGCCAGCAAACTTTGGAGATGACGAAGGAAAATGCCTCCCGAGGAACTTCATGAAGCCAGAAGCCAGGAGAGAAAATTAGCAGATGACAGCGCCATGTTCGCCATGTGCCCTTCCAGCTGAGAGAGAAGCCCTGACTGTGTTCACCACATGCCTTCTCACTTGAGAGAGAGACCCTGAACTTCATGGGCCTTCTTGAATCAAGGTATCTCTCCCTGGATGCCTGTGACTGGACATTTCTATAGACTTGTAATTGGGACATTTTCTCGGCCTTAGAACTGTAAACTAGCAACTTATTAAATTCCCCTTTTAAAAAGCCATTCCGTTTCTGGTATATTGCATTCCAGCAGCTAGCAAACCAGAACAGATTTTGGTACCAGAGAGTGGGGTTCTGCTGCTGCAGTTTGCAAATACCAAACATGTTGGAACAGCTTTTTAAATGGATAAGGGGAAGAATCTGGAAGAGTCGTGAGAAGCTTGATAGAGAAGGCCTAGAATGCTTTGGAAAGACTGCTGGTAGAAATGTGGACTCTACAGATACCCCTGATGAGGCCTTAGACAGAAATGAGGCATGTGTTATTACAGACTGGAAGGAAGGTGATCCTTGTTTTAAAATGGCAGATAATATGGCAAAGTTGACCAGTGGCCAGTCACTTCCAGTTGGCTGGAAGGCAGATTTTAAAGGCCATGAACTTGGATATTTAGCAAAGGAGATTTCCAAATTAAATGTCGAAAGTGCAGCCTGGTTTCTCCTCGCAGCTTATAGTGAAATGTGACAGGAAAGAGATAAGCTGAGAACTGAATTCTTAGATACAAAGCAACCAGAGATTGAAGTTCTGGAAAATTCTGGGCCTCCAGGAAAGGAGACCCCAGAGAATAGTGCCCCACATGAGGTCTTGGCTAAATGTGGAACCACTCAGTCATTTCAGAGAAAGCCAGGCTCAGACATGGAGTTATCCAGGAAGGACTTATGGAAACTCCCTATGTCTGATGGGCATGATCCAAAGCTACTGCATAGAAAGCCAACAAGAGTGCTGTGGGACATGTATAAACAGAGCCGTTGCCAGTCTGGACTGGGGGGTTCAGAGAAGGGACACACTGGAGGAAAAATAACTTCAGAGGCAAAACCATGGAGACTGAGGTCTGAAGTCAAGAAGCCTCGGGCCAGGAGAACGGACCCACCCAAATCCATTGAGAAGGTGAGTTTGCCCCAAAAGCAGAGGGTGGGCCTTCCACCTGGTTGCAGTGGAAGAGTCATGCTGCCTCAGGCCTTGGAGAAGGTGAAGCACATTCCTTGGGGTTTGGGGAGAGCCTGGCTGTCACCACATGGAGGGGTTGAGCATGTGCCCCGGAGATGGCAGAGAGCCCGGATACAGCCCCGATGCTTGGAGAGGGTGGAGCCTAGAGAAGGGTGGTCTCCCCAATATCCCCCAAGGTTGCATTCAGAGAGGCAGGCGTAGGCATTTGGAAAGGGTGGGACTGCCACTTTCTAAAGCCCTGAGGATAAATGACTCTCAGACTTTGAAATCTAATGGACTTTGCCCTGCAGGTTTTCGAAACTGTATGGGTCCTGTACCCCTGTGTTCCTTCCTCCCTATAGAAATGTGTATATGTATCCTATGACTGTTCCTCCTTTATATGTTGGCAGCAAATAACTTGTTATGAGTTTTCAAAGGTCCAGAGCAAATGGAGAGAATTTTGCATTAGGACAGACCATGCCTGTAACTGACTTGATGAGATTTTATACTTTCTCTAATTTGGTACTTATTGTATTGCTACTGAAAGGTTTAAGGTTTCTGCTATTGTTATGAAATTAATGTATTTTGTATACGGAAAAAATATGTCTTTTTTAGGGGCCAGAGGGTGGAATGTGCTGGTTTGAAAGGATGTATGCCCCCTAAGAAAAGCCAAGTTTTAATATAAATCCCATTTCATAAAGGTAGAATAATCCCTATTCAATACTGTATGTTTGAAACTGTAATCAGATCATCTCCCTGAATGATGGGACTTAGTCAAGAGTGGTTGTTAAACTGGATTAAGGGACGACATGTCTCCACCCATTTGGGTGGGTCTTGATTGGTTTATTGGAGTCCTATAAAAGAGGAAATATTTTGGAGAATGAGAGATTCAGACAGAACAGAACGATGTAGCCATGAGATGCAGAGAGTCCACAAGCCAGCAAACTTTGGAGATGACGAAGGAAAATGCCTCCTGAGGAACTTCATGAAGCCAGAAGCCAGGAGAGAAAACTAGCAGATGACAATGCCATGTTTGCCATGTGCCCTTCCAGCTGAGAGAGAAGCCCTGACTGTGTTCACCACATGCCTTCTCACTTGAGAGAGAGACCCTGAACTTCATGGGCCTTCTTGAATCAAGGTATCTTTCCCTGGATGCCTGTGACTGGACATTTCTATAGACTTGTTGTAATTGGGACATTTTCTCGGCCTTAGAACTGTAAACTTGCAACTCATTAAATTCTCCCTTTTAAAAGCCATTCTGTTTCTGGTATATTGCATTCCAGCAGCTAGCAAACTAGAACATTCAGTCTTCTTTTTAAAGGGACCAAAAAGGTACTTAAAGTCTCAGTACTAATAGCAACTGACTTATATTGGATACTATGTTTTGACACCTGTTCCTAAAGTAAGTTTATTACTATAAAAGTGTTCCCAACCATTTGGGGAAAAAGCAAAAATCACAAAAGGATTAACTTTCGTAGAAGAAAGAGACTTTACAAGAGCATTCCAGTTCCAATTTGATATAGGGTTAAAACAGGAAGAAAAATGCTAGTACCAAGAATCTTCAACTCCAAAGAACATACACGTTTTCTTTTCTTAGTATAAGACACACATGAGTATTAGAAACAATTCATTTCAATCTGGCACAGGTTTCGACAGTTTAAGAAATAAAAGGAACAAATAAAAGATGATGGTTATATTACGTAGGGAATAGATATTTAAACTTTAGATGGTTAACAACGGTTGAAAACTAAGAAACATTTGGACTTCCCTTACGTTGTTCCTTACACTCTTGTGGGCAATCAGATGCTTGCCAAACGGTATGAACTGAAGAAGGGTTCCTGGTACTCTTTTGAATGAGATATAATACCTTAAAAGGGAAGTAATGGGAACACTTAAAGAGGAACATGAAACACAAACCGATGTTTTTCTATAAGGCAATATATGTTTAGGTTAGATTTGGAAGGCCCGAAAAGAATAAACTTGATCTACCCTGGTATCATTTTCAGGATTTTAGCTTGAAAATAAAGGTTCAACTAAACCAGCTTACAATTAGCTTTCTAATCTACAAAGATTAGAATAAATATTCATATCCATTTTGGTAAGAACAGGCTCAAGTATGAGGTACAATTTTCTAGATATTACTATTAGATAAGATAAAAAATGAAGGTGACAAACTAAATTTTATGTCTCAGATTAATTCACCTTAATCATGGAGAAATATATTATTTTTGCTCCTTCAGATAAAACAGATAAGGAGAAAAAAAAGCAAAAGAAATGCCAGGGGTCATTAGAAGCTCCCTGGACAGACACTGACACTTCATCAGAAAACCTTTCACCTTGGGGTGGGGGTGGGAGACAACCCACCAAAAACACAGTATAGTTCAAACACAGAAATATTTATTTTTTAAAGTCTCTCCTTTACATGTTAAATGATTCTTGCTGTTAAATAGGAAAGGTTTTACAGCAGCTTTTAGCTTTTAAAATATAGTCTGTACAATTATAGATTATACTTGATTTTCATCCTTAGCAAGCAAAACAAGATGGAGAGAGACTCCAAAAGAAAAAGCCTCACTCAAAAGTGATTCTTTTCATTAAATGGGGAAATGGGAGACATAGGGGAGATAGCTTAGGGGCAGTTAAAGGAAAACAGATAAAACTAATAATGTCATGAGTCTGACAATATCTGAAAGTGATTTCGTTTTCAGCAAGGAATTTTATTTCTTTGCCTATGAAATATTGCAAAAAAGGTGGAATTACAAATAAGTTTTAAAAACAGATACAAGATTGACTCATATATTCAGCTGGTTTTAGAGAGGACTGTGCGAAAAAATTTTTTCAATTCTATTGTAATTCCTTCACAAAAAACAAGCTTAAATCTAATAATCTTCCCACAGGAAACTCAGAGAAATAATTTATTACAATGCAATATTATTATAAAATATATTAAATATAGTAAATTAAATATATTAAAAAGTTAAAACCATACTTTATGTACATATATAAAATTTAAAATTATGAGAATTCCAGGAACAGCCCAACTAGTTGGATGGGAAAAAAGACTAAGTTATAAATTGAACACAGAAATACTCTCATTCCTATATACAAAAGGGCAGTAAATGATTAACTCTTACTGCCCCTTTTTTCCAAATTTGTATTATATAACTTGCCCAGGTAATTTTAAGTGATAAACATCTTCAAATAGTACTAATATCGAAACAAATGTCTTCTGAACAAAAATAATTATGGAGAAAGAATTGATCATATCACAAGCAAGAAATTCTCCCTGATGAGTAAAGCAATTCATGGTGCAGTAATTTGCCTTACCTGCAAATTAAGTACTACAAATCTGGAAGTGCTGAACTTTAGAAATACAACAGTATACACCACTTGAAGAGACAACAATGGTTTCCCCTCAACAAGGCAGCAAAAGCAGTCTTGGGGGAACAAATCAAAATCACTTTTTAGAGTCCTTAGATTTAAAGAACGACTCATAATGTGAAAGGGAAACTACAATTAGGGCATAAGAAGTATCTTAAATGATAAATGGGAAAGAAGATGAAATCAATTGAGAGAGAAAAAAAAAGTAAAAGTAATAAAAAGCTTGAAGGATTTAGCAGAGTCTTGTGAGATAAACGGGTACCCGGACAAAATACAAAACTGTATAAAAGGAAACCAGAAGATGCCAAGACGGTGGAATGTCGTACAAAGAAGCTTTATTCTAAGGGAAGCATGGATGTCCATAACCTTAGAATAACTAAGACCTATCACACTTTGTATGCTCATTTTCTTGCAACATAAGTTGAAAAATGTCAACGGTATGAGTCCAACTGAGAAGAGAAACTCTATATGTCTGAAAATTAAAGTTCAGATAAGCACACTTAGGCAATCATAAAATGTCATAACCAAGTTTTATTTCAATCTGCTAAATTTGAGGTATACAATGACCTAAACACCTCTTTAAACTTCCTTGCATAAAACAAATGATGGAAAAGGAGAATTTCTGAAGTTTGAACAAAGTAATAGAGCAGAACCTGAGGAAAAGCTTCATTTAACTTTCCTTTAAACTTTAGTTCTTTAAAATAACCCTTGAAACCAATGTGACCAAAGCCATAACGAAGAAACCTTGGCCAACATTCATCCACAAAACTGCTTTTAAAAACGGCAGTCCTTTCTCTTTGGCCAATCTTACCACCTTCTACACTTCCCTCCAAAGGAAAATCAAAATTAAGCCAAAGAGGATATACTATACGCTGTAAGAAATTCAAACTAAACAGTAACGCACATTTCCAGTCGTTTCATCACCTGTAGAGTCATTAATAACCAGCCTTCTAGATAGATGCCTATACAGCATGCCAACTCTTGAAGGAAAGTGGGGTGGAAAAAGGTCCTCAGTATAGGTTGTCGGTATTGGTGCTCCGAGGGGTTTTGATCTTCTCTATATTTTTGAGGATTACATCATGCAAAGTGGCATACTGGTTCCGCACGTGCAGTAGGATCTGGCGCACACTCAGGTATTCGTTTTCGTCGACCTCAGCTACGGTGCGGCGATAATCTTCCACCTGGGGGTACTTCACTATCTTGGATACCAACTTGGCCCGAGTGTTGTAGTAGGTGGAGAAGCGGCGCAGATAGGAGGCCGCTGTACTCTCCACGGTCCACAGCTGGTCCACGGTGTCTTCCTGGATAGACACTCCGAAGTTGTTGCCGTCCTCCACCTTCGGGATGAGCAGCTGCACCCACATCCGCACCGTGTTGCATTTCTCTCTGAGCAGCTCGATCTCAGGTTTCACTCTCTCAATCAGCTCCACCAGATGCTGGTTGCTCCGCAGAAGCTGTCCCTCACCGCCTGGCAGTGCAGGCACCCTGGCCAAAGACTGGGTTTGCAGAAATGGCGGATCCCAGTTGGGCCCATCCCCTGCGGTGTCTGGCGTGGCAGGGGGCTCCGGAGCTGGCACCGAACGGATTCTGGACAGGTCTTGCAAGCGGAGCTCCTGGACCCGGCTATCCAGCTCCGACAGCTTCTGGGGGAAGAAGGTGGACACCAGATCTTCCGCCTCCTGGGCGATGCGGGCTCGAAACGAATCTACTTTCCCCTGCAGGTCCTGCTCTAGCTTCAGCGGGGAAGCCATCGCCTCCAAGGTCGTCGAGTGTTGGGGTGGCACGACCCACGTTACTCCCTTCTTGGCAGACTGGGCTTTGGCCTCCGCCGCCACCTCCAACTCCCAACAGACCACGCCCTGCCACGCCGGGACGTGGGGGGGGGGGGGGGGCGGAGACACGCGCGAGAAGGAGGGAGCCTTGGCCCGAGCCACGACCCGCGGAGACCCTGCGTGCAGAGGTTCGGGGGCCCTGGCTGCTACACGATTGGGACAACGTCTCGGGTCTAATACCCGGAACCACCCCTCCCTATCTACCTGCCAGGCTGCAGGATGCCCAAGCATGAAGGGCAGTTACAAAGAACATGGGGAAGACTGGACAGTAACAAGAAGGCGTACTTTACCTGGAAAATGAACCAAATCCAAAATCCCTAAATCCAGAACACAGCCCCTCTCTCTTTTTTTCAACAATTTTATTCATACATCATACAATCCAAACTCTACAATCATGGACTCTCAGTATAATCACAGAATTGTGCATTCATCACCACAATCAATTTGAGAACATTCTCCTTGCTTCAAAATGAAAAATTCCATACCCCTTATATTATTACACCCTATTTATTACCTGACATTTAGCATTGGTATGGCACCTTTGGAACAACTGATGAAAATATAGTATTACTGTTAACTATAGTCCATAGTTTGCATTAGTTGTATTTTTCCCCCATATAACACCCTATTATTAATACCTCATAATAATGACATATAATTGTTTTGGTTCATGGAAGAACATTCTATTTTTACTATTAACCACGGGCATCATCTACAACAGGGTTCACTATGTTATACAGGCCCATGGTTCATTCTCTAGCTTTCCTTCTAGTGGCACAAGTAACCTTAAACTTTCCCTTTCAACCACAACCACACCCATAATTCCATGCTGTTAATTACATTCACAATAATGTGTTACCATTGCTCTATCCATTCCCAAACCTTTACAATCAGCCTTACTAAAAATTATGCACAAATTAAGCACCAGCTACCCATTCTCTACCCTCATCTATCTCCTGGTAACCAATACTATGTAGATTTTAACTCCATGAGTTTGCTCATTATAATTAGTTCATATTGATGAGACCATACAGTATTTGTCCTGGCATTTTTCACACAACATTTCACACAGTATGTCCTGTCTGGCTTATTTCACACAACATAATGTCCTCAAGTTTCATCCTCCAAGAAATGAATTAAATATGCACACATTTTTATGCATACACATTTACATTCAAGCTTGGAGAATTTGGGACTATAAAACAGAAAAGGAAAATCAAATCTTGAAACAGGACCACAAGTTTTCTGTATCTTGATTTACTTTATAACTTTGGAAATATTATGGAAATCACCTTTTATACCATTATAGTTTAAAAACATCCTCAATGGAATACATGGTTTAGCAAATGGCTACTCTGTTTTTTAAAAATAAATATTTCTAGTGGCACATATAAAATGAAGAAAATTTTTCCTATTTATATTATGACCTACCCTGATTAATGTAACCATATATATATATGAAACTACTTTCTTTAGTTGTCTGATGACACAATGCAAACTCCTTTAGGGACTTCAGCTGTTCTATTTCCTAAAGTGATGTAAGAATTTTATTTAGTCATAAAATGCTTCCTGTCCTTGTTAACAGAAAATAACAACTCCCAATTTTCTTTCCCCATCAATCATTAGCAACAGCAGTTGTCCTGAAAAAATTCCTTATCAACTTGCCTGCCTCGAACTAACCCATGAAATTATACTAACTGCCAACAGGAAAGGGAAGGCCTCTGTGAGGCCTGTGTGTGTAGTGTTGTCTTGTTCAGGTCATTTTCTTCTTTCTCCATAGCCCTGCAGGGTTCATTATGTACTGAAGCCAATAACAGATAATCACTCTTCTTTAGGAATAGCTACAGATTTATGGGTGACTTATCTTTTAAATATCATCCAATTACAAAACCATACCCTGTGAAGAAAAGATCCTGTGGTCTTAAATATGAGCTCCACTTACAGAACTATTCTGTAAACTATAAGCAACTGTTGTTGTGTCAACTATCGGACATAAATGTAACCTTGAGATAGGGATTAGGATTTAACCCTTCAAAATCATTTTCCACTGATTTCTCTCTGGCTATAAAAGTTAGTTGAAATATAATCTTAAGACTCTGGGGGTATTAGTATTTATCCTCATATACATAAAATTCTTCTTCTCCAGGTTGTAATGGATCTTAAGTTAACTAACCCAAATGGCTTTATTTACCACCTATGAATATTCATTAGGATCATAAAATACACTTTTTATTCTCTATGATATTTACATTCAATACCATAGCCTGAGTTTTATAATATAATACCAAGTACCCTGCCAGAGGCAATTTCTAGGGTTGACAAATACATCATTTCCCTTTCCTTCATTCTTCACTCTAGTGTGTTGCAAGTAAGGGTACAGAAATAAGCAATACAGAGGCACTTGCGGCAGTGTCATTTTTTGGCAATTGTAGTTGCCAATCCAACATCTCCAGAACTCAGTCTCCAAACCTAACACATGTGCATATATATATTTAAGTGAAGAGGAGTGGCAATATAGCATCGTGATTAAGCCTACAAAATTAGTCTACCAGGTTCAAATCCTAGCCTTCCCAATTACTAAGTGTGTGAACTCGAATAAGTTATTTAACCCCTCTGTGCTTCATTTTCTTCATTTATAAAATGAGCATAATACTGGCTATTTTCTTTTTTTTAATTAAAAAAAGTATGACAAGAAAGAAACACAAACATTCTTAACATATGATCATTCCATTCTACATATATAATCAGTAATTCACAATATCATCACATAGCTGCATATTCATCATCATGATAATTTCTTAGAACATTTCCATCAATTCAGAAAAAGAAATAAAGAGACAACAGAAAAAAATTTATACATACCGTACCCCTTACTCCTCCCTTTCATAGACCACTAGCATTTCAATCTAAGTTTAACATTTTTCCCCCTATTATTTATTTTTATTCCATATATTTTACTCATCTGTTGATAAGGTAGATAAAAGGAGCATCAGACATAAGGTTTTCACAATCACACAGTCACACTGTGAAGGTGTATCATTACACAATCATCTTCAATGAACATGGCTATTGGAACGCAGCTCTACATTTTCAGGCAGTTCCCTCCAGCCTCTCCATTACATCTTGAATAACAAGGTGATATCTATTTAATGTCTAAGAATAACCTCCAGGATAACGTCTCAACTCTGTTTGGAATCTCTTAGTCATCGACACTTGGTTTTTTCTCATTTCTCTCTTCCCCCTTTTGGTCAAGAAGGTTTTCTCAATTCTTTGATGCTGAGTCTCAGCTCATTCTAGGATTTCTGTCCCACGGTGCCAGGAAGGTCCACACCCCTGGGAGTCATGTCCCACGTAGAGAGGGGGAGGGCAGTGAGTTCGCTTGTTGTGATGCTGGAGAGAGGGGCCACATTTGAGCAACAAAAGAGGTTCTCTTGGGGGGGGGGTGACTCTTAGGCCTAATTTTAAATAGGCTTGAACTATCCTTTGTGGGGTTAAGTTTCATATGAACAAACCCCAAGACTGGAGACTCCGTCTATTGCTTTGGTTGTCTGCATTGCTTGTGAGAATACCAAGAATTCAACTCGGGGAAATTGAATTTTCCCCCTTTCTCACCATTCCCCAAAGGGGACTTTGCAAATACTTTTTTATTCACTGTTCAAATCACTCTGGGATTTATTGGGGCATCTGTCTGGACAAACCAACAAAATCTCATGCCGTAGTCAAGGTTCCATATACTTATGGTATTCAATTAAGCTGTCTACATAAGTTATATTAGGAAATGCAGTAGTCAAAATATAAATTTTGTATCAAATAAACATTTTTTTGCTTTAGTCTCACACATAAGTTAAAATTTTAAAATATTAAGTACTATCAATTTTCAACACCCTGCAGCAATGACATTCCTATGTTCTTTCTCACGCAAAAATATTTTTAAAATTTGTACATTTCATCACTATCATTATACACTCTAGGCATTCCTAGATTATACCATCTCGATCTTTAATATCTATCTTTCTTTCTGATTTCATTTGTGCCCCCAGCCCTCCTCCCTCTATCATTCTCATATTCAGCTTCATTCAGTGTTTTAACATAATTGCATTACAGTTAGGTAGTATTGTGCTATCCATTTCAGAATGTTTACAATCAGTTCTGTTGCACAATCTATATTCCTTCATCTCCAATTACCCAATATTTTACCCTATTTCTATCTCCTGATGGTCTCTGTTACCAATGAAATTCTCCAAGTTTATTCACTAATGTCAGTTCATATCAGTGAGACCATACAGTATTTGTCCTTTTCTTTCTGGCTAATCTCACTTAGCATAATGTCCTTAAGATCCATCCATGTTGTTACACACTTCATAACTTTATTCTGTTTTATGGTTGCATAAAATTCCATCGTATGTATATACCACTGTTTGTTTAGCCACTCTTCTCTTGATGGACATTTTGGCTGTTTTCATCTCTTTGCAATTGCAAATAATGCTGCTATAAACACTGGTGTGCAAATGTCCACTTGTGTCCTTGCCCTCATATCCTCCAAGCAGATACCTAACAATGGTTATTGCTAGGTCATATGGCAATTCTATATTTAGCTTCCTGAGGAACCTTCCAAAAATGCCTTCCACAGTGATTGTACCATTTGACAATCCCACCAACAATGGATAAGTGTGCCTCTTTCTCCATATCCTCTCCAACACTGGTCGTTTTCTCTTTTATTGATAATGGCCATTCTGGTGGGTGTGAGATGGTATCTCATTGTGGTTTTGATTTGCATTTCCCTAACAGCCAGGGAACTGGCTATCTTCTAAAGTCTGTTTTGAGGATTAAATTAGTTAATACACATGAAGAACTTAGCACAGTGCCTTGAACACAGTTATTACTATGATTGATGGAGGTCTCTACATTAGCACTTCAAAATCTCTCCTCACTCTTTGAAGTGGGGCAGAACTGTGAATTCTACACAAACTAAAACAAGCAGTGACAGCTAACTGTACTACAGAGGTGGATATAAGTAATTTTTTAAAAAAACAGGCTTGAATTTATGAGATGGTCAATAATTAGAGGTCAGATCACAAAAGGCTTAGGTGAAGGAAGTCCAAAATTTTTGGCTACGTTGACTGAAAAGTGCACTTCTGAACAAAACACCTTCTGGCAATAGCCATGTAGTCATCAAGTTCACATTATTTTATCTTACAAATTAAATAATCGGTGTATCTCAGAAACAATATCATCTACTCTCAAAGGTCATTAAGCTCACTGAATTTAACAACAACAACAAAAAATCTACTGATAGTTCTAAGTCCTTGATCTTGGCTTTTTAAGATATTGTCTTAGTTTGCCAATGATGCCAAGACATACACTACACAATGGGTTGGCTTAAATAATAGAAAATATGGGTTCGCTTGAATAATAGAAAATTATTGTCTCATGTTTCGGAGGTTAGTTCAACATCAAGATTTTGGCAAGCTTGCTTTCTCCTTGAGTCTGCAGCATTCTGGTGATGGCAATATTCTATCACATAGTGATCTCTCTCTATGGCTTCTCCTACCTCTGCTTCTACTTTCCTGTCCAATTCTCTTTGCTTATAAGGACTTCAGCCATATAGATTAAGGTGCACCCTTATTCAGTTTTAAGGCCACACCTTAACTAATAATTATGAATTAACACTTATTAACTAATAATATCTTCAAAGGTCCCATTTACACATGGGTTCACACCACAGGACCAGGGGCTAGGAAATGAACATATCTTTTGTGGGGTACGTGACTGAATCCCTAACAGACACTTTTGCCAGTGACTCTCCATCCAAAATACTGATGAAATCCCTTTTTGGATGAACAATGAAATCTCTAGTTTGGCATTTCTCAAATTGGAGTCCATTTGTTCCCTATAATTAATTTAAATTATAATCAGTGGCATTAATTAATATTTACAATATTGTGCCATCATCGTCTCCATTACCAAAACTTTTTAATTACTCTAAACAGAAATTCTATATCCATTAAACAATATACATTGTTTCTCTCTCCCTTCCCTCCATGTCCCTAGTAACCTCGACCTATGTTCTCTATGAATTTGCTTGTCCTAGATATTTCATATAAATGGAGTCATATAATGTTTGTCCTTATGTCTGGCTTCTTTCTCTTAGCATAATAGTTTCAGGGTTCATCGATGTTGCAGCATGTATCAAAACTTCATCCTTTTCATAGCTGAATAGTATTCCATTGTAGGTATACAATACATTTTGTTTATACATTTGTTGATGGGCAGTTGTGTTGTTTCCAGCTCTTGGCTATTGTGAATAATGTCACTATGAACATTTTTGTAAAAGCATCTGTTCAAGTCCCTGCTTTCAATTTTTGGGAAATATACCCAAAAGTGGAATTGCCAGATCATAGGGCAATTCATTTTACATTTCTATCCATAATGCATGAAGGTTCCAATTTTTCCACATCCTTGATAATACTTGTTATTTTCTGTTGTTGCTGCTTTTTTCAATAGCCATCCTAGTGGGTGTGACATGGTATTTCACTATGGTTTTGATTTGAATATCCCTAATGGCTAATGATATTGAGCATCTTTCCATGTGCCTATTGGCCATCTGTATATCTTCTTTGAGAAATGTCTTTTCAAGTCCTTTGCCCATTTGTTGTTTTTGTTTGTTTTTTGCTTTTGTCTTTTGTTGGTGAGTTGTAGGAGTACTTTATGTATTCTGGATATTAAACCTTTATCAGATATATGATTCACAACTATTTTCTCCCATTCTGTGGGTTGTCTTTTACTTTTTTGATGATGTCTTTTGATGCACAAAAATTTTTTAATTTTGATGAAGTCCAATTTAACTATTTTTTTTCTTTTGTTGCATATGCTTTTGGTGTCTTATCTAGGAATCCACTGCAAAACCCAAGGTCATGTCGATTTCTCCCTACGTTATCTTCTAGGCATTTTTTTTAGTTTTGGTTCTTATATTTAGGTCTTTGATCCATTTTGAATTAATTTTTGTATATGGTGTAAGAAAGGGACATGCATGTATTCATTTTGATGGCCACAAAAAAAAATGATGTAAGCAAATTCTGGATCACATTTATGCCAGTTTGAAAAGATTTACATATCCTACAAAAGTCATGTTTTAATCCTAATCAATCTTGTGAGAGCAAGTTTCTTCTAATCCCTATTCAGCACTATAGGTTGGAAACTTGGTTAGGTTATCTCCAAGGAGATGTGATTCAATCCAGTGTGGGTATTAAACTTGATTAGATGGAGACATGTCTTCAACCATCCTATGTAGGTCTTGATTAGCTTACTGGAATCCTATAAAAGAGGAAATTCTGAGAGAGCAGAGAATGACGAGAGCCATGAGGAGAACCTATGCAGCCAGAAACCTTTGAAGATGAAGAAGGAAAATGCTCCTAGGAGAGCTTCATGAAAGAAGCCAGAAGAGAAAGCTAGCAGACTTCATCATGTGCCTTTGCAGCCAAGAGCGAAACTCTGAATGTTGACAGCCTTCTTGAACCAAGGCATCATCTTTACCTGGATGCCTTAGATTGGACGTTTCTACAGACTTGCTTTAATTTGGACAATTTCACAGCCTTACAACTGTAAACTTGTAACTTATTAAATTTCTCCTTTTAAAAGCCTTGCTGTCTCTGGTATATTACATCCAGGAAGCTAGCAAACTAGCACAATATCATAACTGTCATGCAATTTTGGAGCCAGCAATGATATTTTTTTTATGACTATAATGACACCTAGTGCAGCCAGTTTTAGGTAGATTATCCTTTTCCTCCCTCCCCCAAAGAATTGTTAAATCAACAGAACAAAAGTTCTTAGTGGTTCAATTAGAGAAAACTGGAGGGGGAACAAAGTTACAACATAGCACTCAATAGTTTGGAAATGTCTTAAAAATTTAAAGTACCTGCACCATAAGAGTCAGTATCATGTTCACTCATGAGTAGGGACTATTTCAGAAAAGCAGGATGTTACATAAATTAATGCTGCTGATTTGAATTCTATTAGCAATTGTATTTATATTTATAATTGCAATTTTATTTATTTTTACTTTATACAATTATTTTGGTTTTATAGTTGTAGAACTAGAAATACATATTTCTAGAATGCATTTTTATATCAATATGCTCTTAATAACCATTCTAACAATAAATCACTATTGGAGAAGATTTTCTTCCTTCGAAAGGGGGACATAACTCAAGTTTATAAAACACTGTGCTAGTAATACCTTCTTCTAAAACCCTGTGCAAACAATCACAAAATTATCTTCCTGATATGCATGTCTGATCATATTTCTGTCTTTTATAAAGTAAGGACCAAATTCCTATAGCATGACCCACGAGTTCTTTTATGATCTGGATCCAGCTATCTTTGACCTCCCAGAACCTACTCTTCATTCCAACACCAGATCTCTCACACTTTCCATGCATATCTTCCTCCCTCTTTGTCCTACTCATTCTTCTTTAATAAACTCTAGAATTATTTCTCTCAGAAACCTTTTCTGATATCTCGTCCTTCTTCTGTGAAGTTAGTGTTCCCGGCACAAGTTAAGTAGTAAAATAATATATGGCTCACAGAGTTGATGAAAGGACAAAATGAAATAATGTATACAGAAAACAGCCAAGATAGTAAATACTTCATAAACAGGAGTACGGTTATTTGTAAACTCAGAGTATTATGCATATAACTCTTCATATTTCCTGTATAGTACTGTAATTTTCAAGTGATAAGTCACTTTTCTCTACTATATTAAATTCTTTGAGGGCAAGGATTTTATCTTATTTATCATCATATACTTTATGGTCACACTGTGCCTGGTAACATCAAGTGTTCAATGCATACATGAATGAATGAATTAATGAAGCAAAACAGGATAAACATGTTATGAGACAGGACTTGACTTGCAGAAGAGACAGGATGCTCAAGAAACTTCTTACTTTCTCCCCTAGAAAAAAATGCTAAACTGTACTATATCATATAAAAATGCATTTTTGAAATCTAACAGCAGTTTTTTGGGCACAGTTCTTTAAATATTTATCAGGAAAGGTAAGAAATCCACCCCCCACCCCACCCTACCCCCATCAACAGCATGTAGAGTTTTACATCCTGCTTTTGACTGGGCAAAATTCTGCCAGAGTTCTCTTAGTTACAGCATTACTTACAAATAAGTTCAAACAAATAGCCCCACTTAATTAACTGGAATTCATCTGTAGAACAGCAGTAGTTATGTGGTACATGTCTGTACAAAATGAACTTATTGGGGGACTACTAGAGAAGTATAGACTAGGAATGAGGATGATGCTGGCTCTGACTCATGCTTCCACTGTTTATTTAAAGCTTCTTATTAGTATGGGATTTGTTTTATTTGGCAAAATCACAAGATTTCAACTGACTTGAGAAAGAAAGCTGTAAGAAAATGCCTAAGCATAAAAGTTCTACAGCTGAATAATAATCTGTAACTCAGTGCTGTATCAACAGGCTCCCCAGGAGATGATGCAAGCTGAAACCACTCCAGAATCACAAATTTCATGAGCTGCAGACTTTACTGCTAAAAATAATGTACTGGTTGACCAAAGACTATATACCTCTATAGATACATTTTTAATGCAAAACTCACTAGCTGTTTTAAATTTTTAGATTACTGTATAAAATATGTACAAAGAGTTGAATTTATTTAAACAATTTTCATCAGTAACAGAAAAGTCAAAAACAAATTTTTAAAAAACACAAAACTTATGTGCTTTAGAAAAAGTGTAATTTTTCAATGTTCACTTAAGATTACTCTGTCCTCTACTCTGATTTTTCCTTTCAGCACTTAAATTGATATCATTTCATATTTATTTGTCTATTTGTTTAGTGTTTGCTTCTAGAATATAAGCTCTACAAGAACAAAGGCTTTGTTTTCTGTGTTGTTGGATTCTTTACAGTGACACCAGTCTGGAATACAATGGCTCCTCATTAATGTAAATATTTCGTTGGATGAATGACAATAAAATTAGTTACATCCCTTGTTTAAACGATAATTATTTGAGGATAGTCATTGTTGGAAGAGGTTTTTTTTTTTATGACAAAAGTCAAGTAACTATTGAAATAGTCACAACTTAGTATGAATAAAGTTTTTTTGATAATTAAATCCATTCTTTAAAAGTTTGAGAAAAAAACATTCTATGCTCTTAAGACATTTCACATTTAAGTGTACTCTTAGAGAAAATAAGAGACATGAATGATTTTCAAATATTTTGGATTTTGGTATTTATCACTACCATTTGCCTTTTAAAAGTAGAAGTATTTGCCTGAAAATAAAATTAATGATTCACATTTTGATAGATACAAAATATGCCTTCCTAGCTTTATATTTTGAAATTCAGTCAACATACAAACCTACAATAAAATCAGAAAAATACAAATCAAAACAAATAAGTCTGGACTTTTAGTTGTGTAACAGCATCTTGCTCAAAGAGGCATTAGAGTCTCTCTAGCCAAAGCTGATCACAAAATTCGTAAAACAATCCTATGAGGATAATAGCTTTCAAATAACCAGCAATTATATATTCATAGAAATTAGGCTGACCATTTCTTTCCATAGGGGAGGTATTATACATACATATTTTACTAAAAAAATAAGTACTATAAACTCTAAAACTAAAAAGCTGACCCAAACGCCTTAGGGAAAAATGAAACGGCATCATTAAAATAGATGTGAATTGTTTTATGAATTCAAATGATTTAATCAGTAATTTTTATCTTCCCAACAACCTGTGCACTTCTATTATATTTTTAAATGTCAGGTAATAGACTTCATCTAAAACAGAGAAACAAAGAATTGTAACCTCATACAATTAAGGTGACATAACTGTATTAAAATCTTTATATGATTGTGTGTATACATTATTAATACTTCTAAGAAAGAATAAAAACTGGCTTTATTCTACAAAGGAAAATAATGTTTACTATATCTTTTGGGTATACTCATGGCATTTCAGTCATATGGCTCCTATTTAAAATCAACATGAAAAGGTAATATTACAGACTACATAGTCTCTTTCCAATTACCTGCCAGTCACAAATCTATCAGAATGAAAGTGATATAGTCAACTTCAACAAACCCTTATAACACCTGAAAAACTGATGTCTACTGTTACTTTCTTTTGCATGTAATCTAAGTCTCTAGTGTCTACAGACATCATGTGAAATGAACATTGAATTAGATTCAGCACAGCAAATATTTAAAAGAATTCCGGTAACACTTTTTCTAAAAGCTATTAGAAGAGGCCATAAAGACTAGTGAGGGGATCCTTGGTATCTCTCTGTTTGGAAGACCCTCTACTTTCAAATTTATGACTTCCTTCCCCCCATGAAGGGAAAAAGAGTAGATATAAATTATTTAAATCAAGCTTTAATAAACCCTGATACTAGATAGTAATGTAAAAGCTACTGTTGTAAAATCTTGCATTAAAATAAATCTTTACGACTTCCGGAGAAGATGGCGGCTTAGTAAGACGGGCGGGTCTTAGTTCCTCCTCCAGAACAGCTACTACGGGAGTAGAAACGATACAGAACAGCTCCCGGATCCACGACAGAGATCAAGAAGACAGCGTACTCCATTCTGGAAGGGCTGACTGGCTGGGAGAACCCGCTCCGGTGAGATCACCGAGGGGCGCGGGCTTCCCCGGGCCAGGGAGGCAGGCTGCCGGAGTCCCTCCCTTCCTCCTTCCGGGGTGGCTGGGAGAATTGGACAGGCGGTCCCCTCAAGCCGCGGTGGCTGGCTCCCCGCCCCACACACGGCCCCCCGGACCAGCTGGGAGAATTGGATCGGAGATCCCCCACACCATGGAGACCGGCGACCAGGATCCCTTCCAAACACGTGGCTTCCTGGTCCAGCTGGGAACGGTGCACTCCCCCAGGCCGCGGCAACTGGTGCCCTCCCGCCACGCTTGGCGTCCCGGGCCGGCTAGGAGATTCGGACAGGCGCTCTCCCGGGCTGCGGTTGCCGGCGACCCTCCCCGCGTTTGGATTCCCGGACTGGCTGGGAGATTCGGATTGGCACTCTTTCCAGCCGCTTCGGCTGGCGAAACTCCACCATGGCGAGAGTTTTCCAAAGTTAAAGGACCCACAGCACCTTTTACTGGTAGGACCCACAGACAAAAAAGTGCCACGAGCGCCACCTACTGGGCAGGATAAGAAAAACAGAACCCAGAGATTTCACAGAAAAATCTTTCAACCTGTTGGGTCCAACACCCAGGGAAATCTGACTAAATGCCCAGACGCCAGCAGAAGATAACGGATCACGCTCAGAAAACTGAAAATATGGCCCAGTCAAAGGAACAAACCAATTGTTCAAATGAGATACAGGAGCTGAGACAACTAATGCTGAATATACGAACAGAAATTGAAAACCTCTTCAAAAATGAAATCGATACATTGAGGGAGGACATGAAGAAGACATGGGCTGAACAAAAAGAAGAAATAGAAAAACTGAAAAAACAAATCACAGAACTTATGGAAGTGAAGGACAAAGTAGAAAAGATGGAAAAAACAATGGATACCTACAATGATAGATTTAAAGAGACAGAAGATAGAATTAGTGAATTGGAGGATGGAACATCTGAATTACAAAAAGAAACAGAAATTATAGGGAAAAGAATGGAAAAATTTGAACAGGGGATCAGGGAACTGAAGGACAATATGAAGGGCACAAATATACGTGTTGTGGGTGTCCCAGAAGGAGAAGAGAAGGGAAAAGGAGGAGAAAAACTAATGGAAGAAATTATCACTGAAAATTTCCCAACTCTTATGAAAGACCTAAAATTACAAATCCAAGAAGTGCAACGCACCCCAAAGAGAATAGATCCAAATAGGCGTTCTCCAAGACACTTACTAGTTAGAATGTCAGAGGTCAAAGAGAAAGAGAGGATCTTGAAAACAGCAAGAGAAAAACAATCCGTCACATACAAGGGAAACCCAATAAGACTATGTGTAGATTTCTCAGCAGAAACCATGGAAGCTAGAAGACAGTGGGATGATATATTTAAATTACTAAAAGAGAAAAACTGCCAACCAAGACTTCTATATCCAGCAAAATTGTCCTTCAAAAATGAGGGAGAAATTAAAACATTCTCAGACAAAAAGTCACTGAGAGAGTTTGTAACCAAGAGATCAGCTCTGCAAGAAATACTAAAGGGAGCACTAGAGTCAGATACGAAAAGACAGAAGAGAGAGGTATGGAGAAGAGTGTAGAAAGAAGGAAAATCAGATATGATGTACATAATACAAAAGGCAAAATGGTAGAGGAAAATATTATCCAAACAGTAATAACATTAAGTGTCAATGGACTGAATTCCCCAATCAAAAGACATAGATTGGCAGAATGGATTAAAAAACAGGATCCTTCTATATGCTGTCTACAGGAAACACATCTTAGACCCAAAGATAAACATAGGTTGAAAGTGAAAGGTTGGGAAAAGATATTTCATGCAAATAACAACCAGAAAAGAGCAGGAGTGGCTACCCTAATATCCAACAAATTAGACTTCAAATGTAAAGCAGTTAAAAGAGACAAAGAAGGACACTATCTACTAATAAAAGGAACAATTAAACAAGAAGACATAACAATCATAAATATTTACGCACCAAACCAGAATGCCCCAAAATACATGAGGAATACACTGCAAATACTGAAAAGGGAAATAGACTCATATACCATAATAGTTGGAGACTTCAATTCACCACTCTCATCAATGGACAGAATATCTAGACAGAGGATCAATAAAGAAATAGAGAATCTGAATATTACTATAAATGAGCTAGACTTAACAGACATTTATAGGACATTACATCCCACAACAGCAGGATACACCTTTTTCTCAAGTGCTCATGGATCATTCTCAAAGATAGACCATATGCTGGGTCACAAAGCAAGTCTTAACAAATTTAAAAAGATTGAAATCATACACAACACTTTCTCGGATCATAAAGGAATGAAGTTGGAAATCAATAATAGGCGGAGTGCCAGAAAATTCACAAATACGTGGGGCTCAACAACACACTCCTAAACAACGAGTGGGTCAAAGAAGAAATTGCAAGAGAAATTAGTAAATACCTCGAGGCGAATGAAAATGAAAACACAACATATCAAAACTTATGGGACACAGCAAAGGCAGTGCTAAGAGGGAAATTTATTGCCCTAAATGCCTATATCAGAAAAGAAGAAAAGGCAAAAATTCAGGAATTAACTGTCCACTTGGAAGAACTGGAGAAAGAACAGCAAACTAATCCCAAAGCAAGCAAAAGGAAAGAAATAACAAAGATTAGAGCAGAAATAAATGAAATTGAAAACATGAAAACAATAGAGAAAATCAATAAGACCAGAAGTTGGTTCTATGAGAAAATCAATAAGATTGATGGGCCCTTAGCAAGATTGACAAAAAGAAGAAGAGAGAGGATGCAAATAAATAAGATCAGAAATGGAAGAGGAGACATAACCACTGACCTCACAGAAATAAAGGAGGTAATAACAGGATACTATGAACAACTTTACGCTAATAAATACAACAATTTAGATGAAATGGACGGGTTCCTGGAAAGACATGAACAACCAACTTTGACTCAAGAAGACATAGATGACCTCAACAAACCAATCACAAGTAAAGAAATTGAATTAGTCATTCAAAAGCTTCCTAAAAAGAAAAGTCCAGGACCAGACGGCTTCACATGTGAGTTCTATCAAACATTCCAGAAAGAATTAGTACCAACTCTCCTCAAACCCTTCAAAAAAATCGAAGTGGAGGGAAAACTACCTAATTCATTCTATGAAGCCAACATCATCCTCATACCAAAATCAGGCAAAGATATTACAAAAAGAGAAAACTACAGACCAATCTCTCCAATGAATATAGATGCAAAAATCCTCAATAAAATTCTAGCAAATCGTATCCAACAACACATTAAAAGAATTATACATCATGATCAAGTAGGATTCATCCCAGGTATGCAAGGATGGTTCAACATAAGAAAATCAATTAATGTAATACACCATATCAACAAATCAAAGCAGAAAAATCACATGATCATCTCAATTGATGCAGAGAAGGCATTTGACAAGATTCAACATCCTTTCCTGTTGAAAACACTTCAAAAGATAGGAATACAAGGGAACTTCCTTAAAATGATAGAGGGAATATATGAAAAACCCACAGCTAATATCATCCTCAATGGGGAAAAATTGAAAACTTTCCCCCTAAGATCAGGAACAAGACAAGGATGTCCATTATCACCACTATTATTCAACACTGTGTTGGAGGTTCTAGCCAGAGCAATTAGACAAGAAAAAGAAATACAAAGCATCAAAATTGGAAAGGAAGAAGTAAAACAATCACGGTTTGCAGACGATATGATACTATACGTCGAAAACCCGGAAAAATCCACAACAAAACTACTACAGCTAATAAATGAGTACAGCAAAGTAGCAGGTTACAAGATCAACATTCAAAAATCTGTAGCATTTCTATACACTAGTAATGAACAAGCTGAGGGGGAAATCAAGAAACGATCCCATTTACAATTGCAACTAAAAGAATAAAATACCTAGGAATAAATTTAACTAAAGAGACAAAAAACCTATATAAAGAAAACTACAAAAAACTGTTAAAAGAAATCACAGAAGATCTAAATAGATGGAAGGGCATACCGTGTTCATGGATTGGAAGACTAAATATAGTTAATATGTCAATCCTACCTAAATTGATTTACAGATTCAATGCAATACCAATCAAAATCCCAACAACTTATTTTTCAGAAATAGAAAAACCAATAAACAAATTTATCTGGAAGGGCAGGGTGCCCCGAATTGCTAAAAACATCTTGAGGAAAAAAAACGAAGCTGGAGGTCTCGCGCTGCCTGACTTTAAGGCATATTATGAAGCCACAGTGGTCAAAACAGCATGGTATTGGCATAAAGATAGATATATCGACCAATGGAATCGAACAGAGTGCTCAGATATAGACCTTCTCATCTATGGACATTTGATCTTTGATAAGGCAGTCAAGCCAACTCACCTGGGACAGAACAGTCTCTTCAATAAATGGTGCCTAGAGAACTGGATATCCATATGCAAAAGAATGAAAGAAGATCCGTATCTCACACCCTATACAAAAGTTAACTCAAAATGGATCAAAGATCTAAACATTAGGGCTAAGACCATAAAACAGTTAGAGGAAAATGTAGGGAGATATCTTATGAAACTTACAATTGGAGGCGGTTTTATGGAACTTAAACCTAAAGCAAGAGCACTGAAGAAAGAAATAAATAAATGGGAGCTCCTCAAAATTAAACACTTTTGTGCATCAAAGAACTTCATCAAGACTGTAGAAAGACAGCCTACACAATGGGAGACAATATTTGGAAACGACATATCAGATAAAGGTCTAGTATCCAGAATTTATAAAGAGATTGTCCAACTCAACAACAAAAAGACAGCCAACCCAATTACAAAATGGGAAAAAGACTTGAACAGACACCTCTCAGAAGAGGAAATACAAATGGCCAAAAGGCACATAAAGAGATGCTCAATGTCCCTGGCCATTAGAGAAATGCAAATCAAAACCACAATGAGATATCATCTCACACCCACCAGAATGGCCATTATCAACAAAACAGAAAATGACAAGTGCTGGAGAGGATGCGGAGAAAGAGGCACACTTATCCACTGTTGGTGGGAATGTCAAAGGGTGCAACCACTGTGGAAGGCAGTTTGGCGGTTCCTCAAAAAGCTGAATATAGAATTGCCATACGGCCCAGCAATACCATTGCTGGGTATCTACTCAAAGGACTTAAGGGCAAAGACACAAACGGACATTTGCACACCAATGTTTATAGCAGCGTTATTTACAATTGCAAAGAGATGGAAACAGCCAAAATGTCCATCAACAGACGAGTGGCTAAACAAACTGTGGTATATACATACGATGGAATATTATGCAGCTTTAAGACAGAATAAACTTATGAAGCATGTAATAACATGGATGGACCTAAAGAACATTATGCTGAGTGATTCTAGCCAAAAACTAAAGGACAAATACTGTATGGTCCCACTGATGTGAACCGACATTCGAGAATAAACTTGGAATATGTCATTGGTAACAGAGTCCAGCAGGAGTTAGAAACAGGGTAAGATAATGGGCAATTGGAGCTGAAGGGATACAGACTGTGCAACAGGACTAGATACAAAAACTCAAAAATGGACAGCACAATAATACCTAATTGTAAAGTAATCATGTTAAAACACTGAATGAAGCTGCATCTGAGCTATAGGTTTTTGTTTTGTTTTGTTTTGTTTTGTTTTGACTTTACTATTATTACTTTTATTTTTTTCTCTATATTAACATTCTATATCTTTTTCGGTTATGTTGCTAGTTCTTCTAAACCAATGCATATGTACTAAGAAATGATGATCATGCATCTATGTGATGATGTTAAGAATTAATGATTGCATATGTAGAATGGTATGATCTCTAAATGTTGGGTTAATTTCTTTTTTTCCGATAATTAAAAAAAAAAAAGAGAAGGGATAATTGGAGCTGAAGGGATACAGACTGTACAACGGGACTGGATATAAAAACTCAGAAATGGACAGCACAATACTACCCAATTGTAATGCAATTATGTTAAAACACTGAATGAAGCTGCATGTGAGGTATAGGTTTTTTGTTTTTGTTTTTTGTTTTTTGTTTTTTTCTTTCTATTATTGTTTTAATTCTTATTCTGTTGTCTTTTTATTTCTTTTTCTAAATCGATGCAAATGTACTAAGAAATGATGAATATGCAACTATGTGATGTTATTAAGAATTACTGATTGTACATGTAGATTGGAATGATTTCTAATTGTTTTGTTAATTCTTTTTTTAATTAATAAAAAAAAAAAGTTTTTTCCTTCTAATTTTTGAGTAAGTCTGCACAATATTACAGAAGAAACTATCTATAGCATGTGCTATTTTCTACTTTTTTTGAGCCAAAACGTAGAATATGTATATGTGTAAGTATATGCACATAAACATACACACCACACACATACATACAAACACATATATATATATTTTGTATGTTGTGTGGTGGGGTCCACATTTCACTCTTTTTCCATGTGAGTATCCCATTACTGCAGCACCACATGTCAAATATTTTTTCGGGGGGGGCAGGGGAAGGTGCATGGGCTGGGAATCAAACCCAGGTCTTCCATATGGCAGGCGAGAATTCTACCACTGCATACACACATCTTTAAAAGATTCTTTTAGGGTCTAATCCTACAGCTCTCTTTTGCTAAATAAAGGGAAAAAAACACTAGTAAATTAGACAAGAAGTAGCAGACAGTTTTATATGGGCACTATTTTTAGTCTTTCTTTCACTTATTTTTATGAGTATTTCCTAGTGCTATGATCTATACAGACACATGTTATGTGTTTGTCTAGTCTCACTGTTCTCCAAAATCTTGGTTTGGCAATATCTTCAGCAACCCATTCTACTTTTGCTATAATTATCTATAATATATGTTATGCTTCCAAAAGTATATAAATAACATTTCATTGGTTAAGTAGAAAGACTGGAAATTTGAGGTTGAAGAAGTCCAATCACAGGATCCTGTCTTAAGAAGTTCCAGCAAAATGTACAACCTAACAAGAAAGTCTAGGATAAAACACAGAAAACTGAAAGTCTAGCATAACCTTTTAAATTTAGCTTTGTTTTAATTCTTCCTTCAAAAGCCATTAAACAAAAACACAGTATTAAATATCATACAATATCAGATATTCATATGCAAAAAACAACTTTGATTCATACATATCTTAAGATATGAAACTTAAAATTATGAAACTTCTAGAAGAAAACATGGGCAATAATCTTTGTGACCTGGTTAGGCAAGGATTTCTTAGGTAACAAAAGCATGACCCATAAAAGTAAACAGATTAATTAGATTTCATCAAAATGAAGAATTTTTGCTCTTTGAAAAACACTGATAATAGAGGTGAAAAAGAGAAGCAATAGACTGGGAGAAATATTTCTAAATCATGTATCTGATAAAGGACTTATATCCAGAAAATATAAGGAATTCTCAAAACCCAATTATAAGAAAACAACAACCCAATAAAAATGGACACAAAATTTGAGTAGACCATTCACAAAAGGAGCTATATTGATGACAAATAAGCACGTGAGAAAACAGTCAAATTATCAGTATTAGGAAATGCAAATTAAAACCACAATGTGACACTACTACACCTCTTAGAATGTCTAAATTTTTTTTAAAAAACTGGTCCTATCAAGTGTTAACAAGGATATGGTGGAACTGAAATTCTCATATACTGCAGGTAGGAATGTAAAATGGCTCAACCACTTTGGAAAATAGTTTGGCAGTTTCCTAAAAAGTTAAGTGTACACAAACTATATAAACCAGCTATTCCATTCCTTGGTATTTACTCAAGAGAAATGAGAGCATATGTCCCTACAACTTGTACACAACTGTTCCTAGTGGATTTATTTGTAGTAGAAAAAATGGCAACAACTCAAACTTCCACCAACAGGGAAATGGATAAGCAAATTATTTTACATCCATACAACAGACTACTATTCAAGAACAAAAAGGAATGAACTACTGATACAAGCAACCATGGATAAATATCAAAACAATTATGCTGAGTAAAAAAACACAAAAGTATATACGATTGTGGTAGTTAGATTCAGTTGTCAACTTGGCCAGGTGAGCGTACCTAGTTCTGTTGCTGCAGACATGAGCCAATGGTACATGAACCTCATTTGTTGCTGATTTACATCTGCAGTCAGCTAGGAGGCGTGTCTGTTGCAATGAAGGACGTTTGACTTAATTTGCTGGTGCTTAAATGACAGACTGCAACGTAGCACAGCCTAAGCAGCTCGGCATTCCTCATCTCAGCACTTGCAGCTCAGCCCAGGCCTTTGGAGATGCAAATAGAAGTCACCCCGGGGGAAAGTTGTTGGAACCCAGCAGCCTGGAGAGAAGACCGGCAGAGGCCATCCGGTGCCTTCCACGTAAGAAAGAACATCAGTGGAAAGTTACCTGCCTTTCCTCTGAAGAACTAACAAAATAAATCCCCTTTTATTAAAAGCCAGTCCGTCTCTGGTGTGTTGCATTCTGGCAGCTAGCAAACTAGAACAATGATATTCATAAAATTTGAGAAAATGTAAATTAATTTAGAGTAACAAAGTAGATCAGTGGTTGCCTAGTGACAAGGAAGCGTGGGCAGGGAGGGATCACAAAGGGGCAGGATAAAATTCTTAAAACTTTTGGCAATGATGAACTTATGCATTATCTTGACTGTAGTGATGGTTTCACAGATATATACATGTCAAAATGATTAAATCTGCCGTTAAATATGGGCAGTTTATTATTTTTTAATTATACCTCTATAAAGCCGCTATATTAAAAAACCCAACCTAACCCTCACCTTAAAAAAAAGGACACAAAACTACACAGCATACAAAGTTTCACTATCCATTTTAATTACAAGCTATGCTAAAAAATTAATTTGTTTTTTTTACAAAAAAAGTGCATTAATTTACCTTCTACACTGCAAGTAACCTTTAAGAAAATACCTCTTGTAGAATTTTAGTGTAGCATCAAAGAAGAATATTCACAATTATCTGAAAGGCTATTAAAATACTCCTTCCTTATTCATGTATGTATCTGTTTAAGGCCAGATTTTCTTCATATAGTTCAACTAAATAACAGATCAAATCAGAAGCAGATATGAGAATCTAGATTTTGCCTCTATTAAGCCAGATGTTAAAGAGATTTGCAAAAATATATAAACCAAGCCAGTCTTCTTACTAATGTTTCTATAAAGGAATTCTAAAACCAGAAAGTTTGAAAACTGTAGCCCCTGACTGCAAAAATTATATTTGTTGATGTAATGGTAACTTTAGTTTATTTCCAAGCCTTTACATGAGGTTATAGTTGCTGTCTGATGCTGAGTGATTTATACTTGCTATTGTAATGGTTATTTTAGCTTATTTCCATTTAACTAAGTGATTTATAACACTGCTGCTTGGTGTTTTATGGTTAAATTCCATTAAAAAACCTAAACTCTTTAGACAGACTTGAGCTTTTCTTTTCTCTTTTCTCCTTACTTGGCTGCCATGTAATAAAACTCCTTCTTTTCTTGAAATCCTGGTGTCACAGTCTTGATTTCTGTGCACATCAGGCAGCACACCCTTGCTTGGTAACAAAATCACTGATCTATATCAATCTAATTATCTCCACTCTCTTAAAAACTTGTTTGGGTCTTGGCCTGATGGCAAAATAGAAGCCTTACAGATCAGAGTCAAATGTGTCGAAGAAGAGTGGATAAATATCTGATCAGATAAATGCATAGCTCTAAGATGGATTTTCTTAATTCCAAAGTCAAAGAGAAATTATTTTTTGATTATATATTGTTCTCTGTAGTTGACACTGCTTATCTTTCCACCAGAATAGATATTCAAAAGCTGCTAATTAAAGCATATTTTAGAGGGAGAATTCAACTAGTCTCTTCATGGAATTTCAAAGTAAATATGTGATACTAGCCCCAGAAAGCAGATTTACTCTTATTGTTAGATGAGAATATACTATTAAGAATATACTCCTGAGTGTAGTATATGTATATCTAAATAATTATGCAATTAAGCACCCTGAGGGCAAGAACCATCTCTGTCTTAGTCATCACTCTATGCCTAGTACCCAGCATAGTATCAGGTATATAGCCAGGGATTAAGTAAATGCTAAACAAATGAATGAACTGGATACTGCATCCATTAATTTGATACTATATTCTAAATTAGTGTATAGCACCACCAGAATGTAATAGAGAATTTACAATAGATCAACTTCTTGAATATTTTTATCAAGGCCATCACTGTCTCATGGTAAATCTAGTCTCAGCTAATCATCCACCCTATAACCTTCCAGCATGATCCCCATGCTATGAATTAGAAAACTCCTCAAAGCCGAGCCATAACATGTCTTTTAAAGTAGATAAACAGCAATGCCTTGAAATAAATAACACAAAATTCTTAGCTTAAAAATTTTCAGGAAAAGAAGACAATTAAATGTCAGTGTTCAGCTTTGCTGATGGTGCCAAAACTGAAACAAGTTGGAGTTCAAAATGAAAAAAATCACTGCATATGGAGTAAGGGAAAAGGGGTTAAGGAATGACATGAATGTTTCAGAACTTAATCCTGACTCGCATCATAAATCATCAATTTTTCCAAATTATTATAATTACTTCCTCTGTAATTAAGTTTTATGACATCATCAGAAAGCTTATACCTAATTTTGTTTAGACATAAATTGATTTAACAGGCTACTATGCTAGTTTTCTGACTTCTAAATTAGAAAAACTCCAAGACCATCTATATCAAAATTGAATCAGAAATAGTTCTGTTACCTGTTGTAGATGATGCACTGTGGTTAACAATCAAAATACAAGAATGTTCTTTCATGAATTATAACAAACGTATGACACTATTACAAGGTGTTAATAATACTGGGGTATATGGGAAAAATATACCTAATGTAAACTATGGACTATAGTTAACAACAATATTTTAATATTCGTTCAGCAACTGTAACAAAGGCATACCACACTATGCAAACTGTCACTAATAGGGGAATATATAGGAATGTTGTATTTTTATATGACTTTTCTATACACTATAATCTCTCTAAAAATAATATTAGTAACAATAATTTTTAAAAGCATTATGCTAAGTGAAGGAAACTTACTGCAGATACAACATCCTGTATATTGTATGATTACATTTATATAAAACGTAAATAAAAATAAACCTAGAGAAAATCTGTAAAGACAGAATTAGATGAGTGGTTTTATAGGGCGGGGGAGGGATAGAGGGATTGAGAGGTGACTGCTAAGGGGTATGAGGTTTTTCTTTTTGGAGTGATGAAAATGTTCTAAAATGATTGTGGTGATGAATGCACAACTCTGTGATTACACTAAATGCCACGGATTGTACACATTGAATGGACGGTATGGTAAGTAAACTATAAATTGTTTAAAAAAAAAAGAAATTGTCCTATAAACGTTCATATTTTAAAACCCCTTTACCATTATTAAAAACCAGCTATTATTTAAGATTTAGAAGATTTCTGGTATCTAAAGAAAAACTAAATATGATTTTAATTTTTTTTAATCTGGCTTTAATTCTATACCCTTACTTTTCTTTGTAGTCCTACTACAAATAAACAAACATTGTTCTGAAACTTTCTCCATGCTTTGCTTTAAACAGAAAAATATTAATACAGATGAGGAACAAACATCAACTTGTTCATTTTCCTTAAAAACGTGTGTGAAGATAAAACATATGTTCTATTCTTACATACAACATCCGGGCTATCTCCCCTTCCCTTCAATATCCAACTTACCAAATTCTACTGCTATCTCTCCTTTGCACATTCTCCTAACTGCTTCTAGTCTGGATTCTGTTTCAATCACTTCACCATACCTATAACCTCAAATCATCAAAGCCTTCAATGACTTCTACACATAAACTAGCAAATGTTTTTTTCCTCATTTCTCATTCTCAGCAGACTCTGTAACATCTGACACTGCTGACCACCTCCTTTTTAAATAACTCTTCTTCCTTAACATCCATGTTTTAAAATAAAGTAAACAAGCCTTGCTTCCCACCCTCCCCCATCTGTATTACTATTCAGTTCTCCTTCTATAACTCTATTAGCTCTGTGATCCCCTGCTGACTCTCATTTCTCCCCCACTATTACTTTAAGTAGCATGTGGCTTAAAGTTTTCCATAGGCCTTTATTCTTGGTCTAGTTTTCTTTGAAAAATGAACCCAAGCAATTCAAAATACATTTTGAACAGAGAGATCAATGGAATTAAATTCCAAGTTGACTACTTAGAAAGGTATGATGTTTGGATAGCAAAAGTTTAGAAAGGCAACATAGTGAAGTGATTAGGAATAACCTGAAGCCAGACCACCCAGGTTAAATTCTGACGTTGCCACTTCCAAATAATGTTACCTTGGAAAAATTATTTAATCTCAGGTTCCCATGTGTAAATGAAGATAATAACTGTAATCACCAATATTATAAGCACTGAAGATTGGCAAATTGTAAGCACTATAAAAGTAGTTTTTTAATAAATAACAAAACAACCAGTTATTAAAAAACAAACTAATTTATAGGTAAACCTTTTAACTGGACATTTTTTGTTTTGTTGTGCTTGTTTTCAAAACCCTTAAAATGTAACAACTCTATTACACTGAATCACTTAAATAATTTCAAAAAGAAAATGCAATCTGTGCTCGTGTGAAGCTGTTATAGACTCCAGAAAAGCCATGTTCTTCTAATCCAGTCTCATGGGGTCAGTCTTTTGTTGGTTGGATCTTTTGATTAAATTTTTTCCATGGAAATGTGACCCACCCAATTTAAGGTGAATTTTAATCCTTTTATTGGAGTCCTCTATGAAGAGAAAAAAACGCAGAAAACAGTGAAAGTGCTCAGAGCTGACACAGAGAGCAGAGAGATGAAACCAAGACACAGACTTTGGAGATATAGAAGGAAAATATCTGATCCAATACTAAAATTTTTCCATCACCCCAAAAAGAAACTCTATATCACTGAAGATTTAACAAACCCTTTCTTTTTTTTTTTTTAAAGAGAGAGGGAGGAAGGGAAGGAAAGACAGAGAGAAGGAAGGAAGGAAGAAAGGGAAACATCTTTTAAACATTTTCTTGTTTTATTGTATTTTGTTTGTTTGTTTTTTACATGGGCTGGGGCCGGGAATCGAACCGAGGTCCTCCGGCATGGCAGGCAAGCACTTTGCCCGCTGAGCCACCGCGGCCCGCCCTAACAAACCCTTTCTTAGCCCCAACCTAGCCCCTAGTGTGACCTTTTGATTAGATAGAGATGTGACTCCAGCCATTCTGGGTGGGTCTTGATTAGTTTACTGGAGTCCTTTAAAAGAGGGATCATTTTGGAGTAATGACAGAGGTGGTGGAGCCAACAGAGGGAGCAGATGTAGAGGCTTGGAGAACAGTTGCTTCAGAGAACAGAGATACGGATATTTGGAGATGTTTAGAGCCCAGCAAACATTGTCATGAGATGTTAAGCAAGCCAGAATCTGAAGAGAACCAAGAGAAGCCAAGAGATGAAAACCAGTGCCAGAGAAGCAAAGTGAGGAACCCCCACAGGAACAGGTGATGAAAGCAGTGGAGCCCAGGAGCAAGGGAGCAGCAGGTGCCAGAAACATGATAGAGGTTTTCCAGACCCATAAGCTGACAGAGGTTTTCCAGATCCATCAGCCTTCCTTGAATTAAGATATCTTTCCCTGGATGCTTAGTTTGGACATTTTTGTAGGCTTAGAATTGTAAAAGGTCACACCCACAATTGGGTGTACAACATCTCCATGGAGATAATCTAACCAAAAGTTTTTGCCCCACAATATTGAATCAGGATTAAAACATGGTTTTTCTGGGGTACATAATACTTTCAAACTGGCACAGAGGGCTACAGCAATTTTGCTATTTATTGTAATATATCCAGAAGCAGCACAGAATGTAAAGTAAAAAAAATCATCACATAAATTTAGAATACCTCAACTACTGCTTCAGTTCTATTATTTACTACTTTTGTGTTCTTGGATAAGCCATTTAATCTGGCTTTGCCTCAGTTTTTCCATTCATAAAATAGGACCAAGTAAGCACTCTATTAAATATAAAGAACTGATTAGATTATATATGTGAAAGATTTTGTAAACCATAGGGTAGCATACATTACAGTTGCTAGTATTCTTATACATGAAATAAAACAGAAAATGGATATAAAAAGAGAATGTTACTAATGTAACAATTAAAAAACCTAGGTTAAACAGATACAACCCCCATCTATTTTCTGAAATGTGCTTTAAACATTATGGTGACTTGAAGCTATGTACCCCAGAAAAAATATGTTTTTAAACTTAATCCACTCCTTTGGGTATGAATCCATAGGACCTTTTGAGGATGCTATACTTCAAATAAGGTGTGACCCAACTAAATCAGTATGGATCTTAATTCTATTACTAAAGGCCACAAAGAGAAAGAAAGAAAGCCTCAGGGGAACAGCTAAAAACCAGAAGTCAATGGAATCAAGCAGAGAAAGAGGCCAGGAGAGGCTGCCATGTACATTGCCAAGAAATGCCAAGGACCAAAGATTATGGGCAGCCAGGCCCAATATGCCAGTTTTCTGGTAGAAAGTATTGCCATGATTCTCCTAGCCTGAAAATCATAAGCCAATAAATTCCTGTTGTTTAAAGTCAAGCTATTGTGAGGTATTTGATTCAGCAGCCAGCACACTAAAATAGACCTGAATGAGAACATGGATTTTGAGATAAGTTAAAAATTAATTAGAAAAACCCTTCTAAAAAGAAGAATTTTTAAGTTATTTTTTCTAATGTCTTCAAAAAATGCAAAACAAGCCAATAAACATTCTATCATTAAATTTTTTTAAGTATCTTTTCTGAGATGATTTTTATTAAATGCATGCATCTTTCCAAACTTATCACTCACATTTTTTTTTCCAGCTAGCTAGAGAAACAATTTGGCTGAAAGGCAATAAAAGCAGAGATAAGAAAGTGGCCAAACTCCAATATTCATGCACAAGCTCAAGTTGCAAAGACTAGATAAAACATAGAAGCTATACCCTTTTGAAGTAGAATGAACAAGCTAATTTCCTTTGACTACTAGGGAAATTCCTCCTGCTTCTGAAGATGTTATACATAGACACAAAAAAATTTCTAATAAATAATATCATTAAGAAAACAGAAAATATCATGCCATTCTTCTCAGCACATATTGACCTAGGTACTGATTTAGGAAATATCACTGCTCTTCTGTGATGGCCATCCATAGGAATAAACCTTTGACAAACACTTCGAACAAATAACACCATCAGTCAACCTGTCTGCAATAATCTGAGCCTTTCCTATAGCTTCTCTTTTCAAATTTCTGGCTTATGCTACTCAAATATGTACAGGCACCAGACATCATCCCTTCTCGACAAAAGATAGCAGTGTGGTCTAACAAAAAGCCACCTCAAACTGTTTCTGCCAAATATTAAAAAATGAAGATGCAAGTATCTCAAAGTTCTATCTAATGAAATAGAAAGCCGCTAAACATTTTACCCAGGTAATTTCTGAAGCTCTAGAACTTAAGATTTAGAGACAAGAAATAAGTAGATGCACCTCTAGCTAGTGTAACCATAAATGCACAAAAAGAGGTTTAACTAAGAGATCTAAATAAACTTTCTGCTGGAATTCAGCTCAGTTTATATTACTTCTTGAATCAGAATAGATTCAAATTCCTTTAAGCAAAACAGATGTAAAAGTTCCCTTTAAATAATTATGAAGAACAATGAAATTTCAGCACTTGTAAATTCTTTTAGTGAACCATACTTAAAATTATTCTGTTCAATAAGCACTGAGTAGCCGGCATTGTGCTGAGCATCAAGGGTGATATTAAAAAGCACATGACTTTTCCTGTCTTTAGGATGCCTACAATATAGATGAGACTTTTAGACCACAACAATTAATGATCAATACAAGAGAGAGTTTCTTTTTTAATCAGGTTATGTGGTGGAATAAGCTGTTTATAAGGCTTTAAGCTCCTACTGCAATCATTTTCTAAGAATGGTCCCAGGCTGTTCTTTCTACATAAAGTTGCTGGCTTACAAAGCCAGAAAATGCATTTAATAAAACGAATCCCATATCCATGGTTACAGATGAATGGACCTTGATCATGAACCAACACTGCCAAAATGATTCGACATAAGGGGTGGTGACAATACCCCATCACATCCTCCTGTTTGGTGGGTATAGGATTGAGCAATATGTGAAAAGGAGTTCAGTGGAACCACTGGAACTGCAATGAATCAGGAATGACATGAGCCACTATTACATTCTCCACGAGGACTACTATTCACTCCAGCTGATGAGCACAAACACAGAGGGACTATTTGCTTGCTGAGCCAGTTTCCTGTACTCAATTTCCCATATCTTACTTGAAGTACCTGTTTTTTAAGGTTATCAGATAAGATCTCTTCCATACAATCTATGTCATAAATGTGATACTGCCAATATAAGACACCCATAAAGAATGAAATAGCCAAATATGGTACTATATCTAGAATACATAAGGTATTCAGAGAGAGAGAAGAGAGCTCAGGTTCTCTTGTTACAATATACACGTATTTGAAATAGATGAAAAGATGCGTTTAGGTATCTACTTTTGACTTGAGGGACAGGTACTAAAAACAGAAAACAAAGAAGAAATACAAAGTTTTCTAAAAGTAGGCATCCATCTCATTTGAAAAAGAAATATCAAGCAAAAGTAGAGAGAATAAGGCAAACTAACATTCACAGTCATTTGCAACAAAGAGAACCGTTCTTCATGGGAAACTACCCTAGGAAATAAAAAATTCCTTTCTGTATGTATAAGTAGATGAGAGAGCAACATCTAAAAATGGTATTTCAATATTTATTGGCACTAAAGACAAATTAAATAGCATTTTCCTACCTTTCTTCTCAATGTTCTTTTCTCTCCCCTTGGAATTACTTTCTTATCTAACTTTACTTGAGCTTTCCTGAATATTTGTTTCTGTCCCATATGCTTAAATTAACTTTATTATATTCTTTACTCCACCCCTCCCTTCCTAAATAGATTATCACATGTACACATAAAGAAAAAAATAACATTAACTCTTTTTAATTAATCTATCAATTAACCACATTCAAAGTCACTTGGAAGTCTGAGGAAACGTTTTTCCCCACCTCCTACCATCCAAATCATTCCAAAAGAAGTCAAGGAGAGGAGAAAGAAGGAAAGATAAATATAGGAAAAGATATGAAGACCTGAAATTAAACAAAGAGAATAAAGTAGGTTACTGTGCTGAAGGTAAAAACTTTTAAAGGAGAGTCAAAAGAACAGGATTACTGGGCTCACAAGCATTTTTTCTTGCTGACTCATACAACAGGAACTCAGCAGTTATTCAACAGTTAACCTGCTTTATGGAGAAAATAATTTCAGCAGTTCAACTTTAATAAGATTAATAATGGTTGCAGAAGTGTAGGATATGAAGGAATGTAAGTTTGAATGACAATTGAAACATTAAACAGTGGTATATTAAGCAGTCAATGACTACTGGACATTTTTAAATATTAAATTATTTTGCTAAATACACATTCAGTTATAGAATAAAACTAGCTTGCATATTGGCACCATTATAAATGTCTGCCTTATCCTTAGGAGAAACCTGGGGCTTCAGAATCTATTTCTAATTTTCCAGTGCAAATACACTGCACTGTATCAGTTACAATGATTTCTTTCTGTCAGTGAAATTAAGACCCTAAATAGGGTAGAAAAACCTACATCCTTCTGCACAAGAAATATGCCACTTATCTTTTTGATGAAACTATAGGGAGAATATTCTATGTTGAAAGAAAGAAGAAAAGACCAAGCATGAGGTACTTCATTACACACCCTTCATTTTCATTTTAGTAAAAGCAAAAGGAACAAAAGAACAAGTCAGGTATCTAAGAACTAAATTCCTATTCTATGACAGAGTTTACAGTTATAATAAAAATTAACTTCCTTTTCCCTACTGTAAAAAAACAATAATAACAAAAATGAAAAAAATGTAAAAGAATGTTGTCTATTAAGTTTAGGTTTATCCTTACTCTTCCTTGATATAAAACATTAAGACGTGAAAAATTAGTAATTAGGAAATGGAAAATCCAAACAGAATGTGAGAGATAGTACTAACCGTTTTCCTGAACATAAGGAAGACTGTTTTCTTCTAGAACATCAAAGGGTTAGGAAGTGGGTGAAAAATCAACATTCCACAATTAACTTACATTTGGTAAATCTATTTCTCAATGACCAAATGAGAATACCACCACAAAGTCTAAATAGGAAATTTGTAATTTTTTACTTTTTCCTTTTTTTAAAAGTAAAGAGTATGGCTATAAGACTGACAAAGAATGAAAATCATTAATTAAGCCACGGTCTATAGGTAAGAGCATATTAAAAACGTGCTTTCATTAGTTATAACAAATATACCATACCAATGCCAGGTGTTAAAAACAGGATGGTAAATGTGAATCCCATATTTTATGCATGATTGTTCAATAAACCCCAAAATTTCTCTAATAAGAAAATCAATATGTTTATATTTTCCAAATATAAAATAGCTGGACATTAAGACCATGTTCCTATCCATAACGCTGAATAACTCAATGTCAAGAATGTATGATAGCACTTAAAAATGTTCCGGTTTATATAGCCTCCTCTCACAATTTTATGTTCCACAGCTTTCAGTCCAATATCTCATACATAGCAGATACTCAAAAATATTTGCTTTTTTCTTTTAAAAATGTACTCACCCTTCTAAATGACACAACATAGAATGTGTCACCCCTCCTGCGGATAGCTTCAAAGAAGTCTTGATAGCTTCTGGGTGAAGCATAATACACTTGTAGCTCATTCCCTGAGTTCCTGCTCAAGTAAGAAAAAGGCAAAGTATTCTTAAACTAGAAAACTGCATGTAACCTCAAAATATTCCCCATTCTAAAGCTATAAATTTCTGAATTATAAGAATTTTTATCAACCAAAATATTAGTAGCACTTTGGCAATAATTTTTATAATAACATTTTGAAAAACCCCAAGATCAGGATATTTATAAGATCCAATTCACTAAGATTAAAATTCTCATTTCTGAATTGATACTTTAAACAGTACTAGACAGGGTCAAGTGCATTGCAAAGCGTGTAAAAATAATAAAGCATCAGAAGAGGAAGAGATTTCCACAAACATTTTCTTGACTTAAATTTTTTTGGTAATAAAGTGGGTATTCTTGGAAAAACCAATCACTCTGAGCAAGCTCAGATTCCTCATCAATAACACAAAGATAACCATATAAACCTTGCAGGATTGTTTTTGGGATCAGAGATGTATATATGTAAAGTGCCAAGCACAGGTCCTGTTACATAGAAGTCATTCACCACCTACTTTGATATTAAAATGCACTGATAAAAAAGGGACTATGCAAGTGCCTTTATAAAGTTAAAAACTAAAATGATTACACTTCAAACAACATTGCATCCCAAAAGATACATTCAAGTGGTATTAATACAGTTCTCAATAATATTTCCAGGGTCTTTTACCCTTTAGCATAATAAGCCAATATGCAAAACAGTTAAAGCAATCCTTTAGAGTTTTCTCCAAAGAGAAAATTTCTGTGTTTCAAACTTGGGATTCAAAAGGTTGACCTAAAAGGAAATTATAAATGAATCACCTGTACTTCCTTTAAAATAATTTCATTTCCTCACTAGGCTGTTTCTACTTATAATATTTTAATATAAATCATTAAAATATTTTTAACTAATGAGAAATAATATGCCATCATAATCATGTATCAAAAACATGGGACAGGGCAATGTGACAGTGGCTCAGTGGCAGAATTCTCGCCTGCCATGCCCGTGTTCGATTCCCAGTGCCTGCCTATGCTAAAAAAAAAGCGGAGGGGACATATTTTTAAAATACACTTTTAGTAATTGAATAAAATATTTCTGGTTAATAGAGAAGTATTAGTTATTGTACATATTTAATATATTCCTACATAATAATATAGCATTTTAAACATTTATGATAACTGATATGGTGCTCACTGCCATTTAATAGGAATTTCCAATTGGTAGGAAATGAACTAAACAGGTTCTCAGTGGCTGGAACATTATCTGACACACAGTAGGTTCTAAGTATATATTTTAAATTAAAAGTAAATAAATAGTGAACTATAATGTATAGTAGAATTGCAGACAGAAATGAGACAACTTACATTTCAGTGGTACTGTTGTTAATACTGTCACATCATCATCATTACCATTTTTCGAACTCTTAATATGTGCTGAGTACCATGCTAAGCACTTTAAATGTATTATCCAATTTAATCATTATATCAACCGTGCAACCCATATTTGTAGACAAGGAAACTTAAATAAGTTAACCTTCTCCAGTGTGCACAGCAACTAAGTGGGTGGTATAATCTGACCTCTGTTCAACTCTAAAGTTATGATTTTTACCATAATACATATTGCCTCCCACATTATCTTTCCTTTTAATCAGCTAGGTTTTGGTCAACACATTTAAAATTCTCTAGGTACAGTACCCCTCTGAATCTTTCAAAACCTTTAGTACTGTATAGCGAAAAATGCATTTTAAGTCAAACGGGGTCTGAATTCAGGTTCTACCAATTATTGGTTCTATGACTCTGAAATTTATAACAACTTTCCTAGTTTCTTGATATATATAATAGGGATCATGGTTCAAGTTACTATATGATTTAAAGATAAAATGTAAAGCACTCAGCAGGATACCTAGAATGTTTCAAACATATACACACAAATAATATTCCCTATCCCTAGCCTCATGAAATAGATAAAAATCAAGGACAGTAGAGATAAGCGTATTTACGATTTTTAGCAAAATCATGACAGAATTCCGATTTTGTTTTTAAGGATTTGATAGAGTTAACCTGTTGAAATTATTTGGCTTTCTCCAACTGCTCAGAAGTATATATATATCATGTGGACTAATCTAAAGTCATAGATGAGCATAAACCGCAGGTGGAAGAGAAGTATGAATCAACTTTACTAAATTATTAGCTATTTAAAATTCCTTAGCTAAGCGCTTCCACACTCTCTTACCTGATACTAGTGGTTTCTGTGTATTGGACAGCCATCAGCTGAGAATTTGAACCCTGTTCCAGAGCACCCTGGAAGGGAAAAAAAAATGTTGTATGCCATAAAATGAACTTACATGAAAATTTTCCAAAATTGATTCCATCTACAGTCTACTACTAAATAGTCTATCACTAAAGGATTCATAAATTTTTTCCACAAATATTTTGACATTTTAAGGTCACATATCACATAACTAAATATCAGCATATAAATCAGAAAATTTCTTGTCACATTCTGGGCTGAGAGATGTGCCTTATTGGTAAGTTTTATGACCAAACCATACAAGTGTTACCAGACATATAACAACTTATGCTTGTCTAAAAAAGTTATGATACCAATGAAAAGTTCTTAAGATGTATGTAAGTTTCAAAATGAAACCATATCATAGAGTTTAACACAAAGATCTTCATGCATAAAAATCTGTAAGGACTAAACTATCAGTAAGAGATCCCACTGATGACTCTTTTGGAAAGAGAACAGTCTCATCAGGAACCACTAGTGGCCCACATATACCACACCGGCAATGTGTCTTCCACATAGCATCTGCTTTGCCCTGTGTCGCTTACATGCCCTCGCGACTTTGTAAGCTGATCTTCACAAGAGTTTTGTAAGGGTATCAGAGTCCAAGGACATATTGCTAATTATTATTATTATTATGTTAAGGAAGTACTCTCACTATAACTCTGGTCAAACAGTGACTTAATTATTTGTTTAATAATAAAACTCCTACATTTGTTCATTACAGTGCCTACTGATGCATCCTTCAGCAAACTTTTATAGAGTCAACTACTACATACACTAGGGCTATGAAGTTGAATATTTGGCCTTTGCCCTCAAGAAGCTCACCATTTGACTGGGAAGACAGTCATATGAATATAATACAATGTGATAAATGCTAAAACAGAAGAATACACAAAGAGTTAAGGGAGATAAGGAGAGGGGACAGTTTTGTTTGGTGACCAGAACAGGAAGAATATAGGGCTTCCAACTTCTGGCACTGTAACAAGTCAAGGTTCTTATTTCATAAAAATCTAATGGAGGTCTTGCATTTAATGGGTTTTCAATAAATGTTTGTTAAACAATAATGAAAACAAGACTAATACAATGCAAAGAAAAAATACAAATATACTTAAGTATTAAAATACTGTACTTACTGATTTAAGTAAATATTAATGTCAAAATTACCTTATAACTAGTTGATAAGTGTAAGGTTTAGAATGAGAAGATTAAACTGTTGGTGAATAAGAAATGATTTCTGATACCTAGAAAGTAGTAGAAGTCTGAAAGAAGTCAGATTTCTTTTTCTAGTCTCAGAAATGGGTTGGTAAACTGTAAGGTAAGCTGCATTATAGAGACATTAGGCAAATAGAAATGGCATATGCCATTTACTTATCTAAGATTTATACCAATTAGCAAAGAAACCTCTGAAAGTTTAGCCATAAGCTTTTACATTTTTAGCTATATGGATTTATTCAGCAAAAATTCAAAATAGAAAAGAACATGAAGCAGACAGAAATGAGGGGGTGTCAAAAATCTTTATGTTATAGATTCATCTGTTTTTTCCTTCAGTTCTGTCACTTTTTTGTATTTTGAAGCTTTGTTATTAAGGAACTGTACATTTAGAATTTTATGTCTTGATTAAATAAATGATCCTTCTATCAATATGAAATTTCCCTCTGTTCTTCTAAATACCCTTTGTCTGGACGTCTGCTTGTCTGATGCATATAGCCACACCAGCTTTCTAATGCTTATTGGTTGGATGGTACACGTAGTTTTCACCCTTCCATTTTCAATTTGTCTCTTTACATTTAAAGTATATTTCTTATAAACAGCATGTAGTAGGGTCTTTCTTTCTTAAGAAAAAATCCATTTTGATAATCTGCCCTTTAATTGATGTTACGTTGCCCATTAAATTTAATTACTAGCATGGCTGGGTTTAACTCTACGATCTTGGTATATATTTTCTATTTATCCTATTTGCTCTTTGTTTGCTCCTCTTTTCCCTGTCTTCTTTTGATTAAATTGCTTATTTTTAGTATTCCATTTTTATATCTTGTATTGGCTTTTCAGCTATACTTATTTATTTTTAAGTGGTTGCACTAGAGATGATATATTAATCTTTAAGCTCCCACAGTCTACCTTCAAATATTATTTGAACAATATAGAAACTTTATAAGAGTATAATTCCATTTACTCTCTTTTCTGTTCCTAATGTTTTACTTCTATATATGCTATAAACCCAACAATAAATTAGTAGTTTTACTTTTAAAAGACAATAGTCTTTTTAAGAAATTTAAATATACACACACCTAAAAATAGATATTTTTTATTTTAACCAGCTATTTACCTGTTCTGGTGCTCTCTGTTCCTGCTTATCTGGGGTTCTACTTGGTACTACAATTTAAGTACTTCTTACTCTAAGTCTAAAACACTCCTATTAGTATTTCTTACAGTGCAGGTCCACTGGAGACAAATTCTCTCAGTTTTTGTCTGAAAATTTCCTTATTTTGCCTTCAATTTGAAGGATATTTTCACAACTTTCCCCTATAACTTTTTAAAAACTCAAAATCTAGGAAGAGGATGGAATTATGAAATAAGGCAAGCCAAATCAAGGACATAAGGCTAAAAGATGACAGAAATTTCAAAGTAATGTCAATTCATCAAATCTACAGACTACTTTATATGATTTTTGTGGGTTTTTTTACCATCTGAAAGAGGTAATTATGAGGAAAAAGAAGGTTGAAATGAGGAGAGAAGACAAAGCACAGTAGGTGTAGACTCTGTACACTAAGAAAGAGAATCAGAGATTCCTACTTGTTCTGGTATTGACAACAGCAGAAGCAGAATGATTATTCTCCTCCTGACTGACCAAGAACTTCTCTTACCTTTGATAAATCTAGTCATTCCTGTCATTTCCTTGATTTAAAGGAAAGCGTCCCACATTCATGAGTATTATCTAAGCTCCCTTCAGAAAGATATGCACCCAAAATAGCAGAGAAAAAGATAAGACTTTGGATTAAACTATAAATCTCTTCCAAATACGGAAAGGCTGTACAACTAAAACAAAATTATTTTCCTCATAGTAGAACTCCTTCAAATTAAAGAATACCAAGCACTCCTTTCCAACAGTAACCTCTCCATTCATTTATCCAATGAACAGGAAAGAATAGCATGAAAAATTCTATCAAAAGATAAAGCCAAAACCAAATAAAAAGATAAAGCAAAAAACTTTTCTAAACCAATCATTTTAATCTAATTTTTCATAAAGTCCATTATACAAACTGAATATATCACTTCCTTCTGGGATTATTTACTATGATGGTCTATTCCTGCCTCTTTTCATGCTCTTCCCCCGTAGGGCCAAGTCTGAAAGCCTGGAAACCACATCTCAAACATTTTTGCCACCAAGATTCTGAATACAATTTAAGTTTTGCCAATAAGATGCACTTGTGCCAGATTTGGAAAGTAGAAGGGAGGTAAAGTCCATTTTTCCTCTGGCATTAGGCATATGATGTGTAGGCTTTGACTGACTTGAATTTTTGCAGTACTGGATTCAGCATTCCCATGCCAGTCAGTAGCTTTGGGACTCTGTGGTATCTGTTTCCTTGGTAGTGATTTCCTGAAGACTCTAGAAGTTCTGACAACAAGTATAGTTGCCACAGTAGGTGAACAAAGGTGTCAGAAAGGTTCAAAGAGCCACATACTGGATAATCATAGACTCACAGAATGTCAGAGTGTAGAGCTCATATAGAGTTGTGCAGGTCATCTAGACTAACTTCATTATGTTATAAATGAAAACAGCTACCTGAATGGTTAATAGTCCATGTTTCTCAATATCATTGTAGTGTATTTTTGAACATACTGCACACTGCTTCCAATTAGTCCCCAAATAACAAAATAGTTAAGGTGTTTCATTAGCATATAAACATGCAAACCTGGTGAACTATTTCCCATCCAAAAATAAAATCCTTTCCTTAATCCCTTTAGCTACTCCATTTCTCTGTTACCATCTATGGAGATCACTCTGAAATAATTTTCTCCATTTCTTCATGTATTATTACATCCTGAATTCATTTCAGTCAGGCTTTTATCATCACCATTCCAAGGACATCACTTTGTCAAAAAGTCACCAACAAGCTCCAATGATCAAACCCATGGTTATTTCTCAGTCCTCAATTTACTCAGTATCTCTTAGACTCTCTAATAGTTAATTAATTCTTCTTTCTGAAAAAACTCTTTGCTTGGGTTTTGGGATACTGTTATTCTCCATTTTCTCTTACCTCACTATCTTCCTTTTCAAATGCTGGTTCTTCCTCCTCTCCCAGCCTCTAATACTGGAGGTGTGCATGCTTGGCTCCTCACTGTCTCACCTCTTTACTGTCTTCTAAGGTGATATCTCAAATTAAACTTCCAGTCTCAATCTCTCTCCTAAACTCCAGAACTGTATTGTGCACTTGACTTCACTGAATGTCTAATAGCTATATCAAACTTAACATGTCTAAAATTTGTTTCTTATCTCCACTCCTCCTTTCCCAGTCTTCCTTATCTCAGTAAATGGCATCACCTTTTATACAGTTGCTAAGGTATAAAAATTATCATTGATTCCTTTTTATTCCAAATGAATAGCTTTGGAATATTTCTATCAGCTTTATCTTCAAAATATATCCAAATATTTTCCACCACTTCCACATGTACACTGATTTGGTCATAATGATCTCTCACCTAAACTTGTGAAATGGCTGCTTAACTTGTCTCCCCACTGTCAATCATGTCTTCCACCATGGTCTACCCTATATAGCAGCTAGAGTGATTTTTTTTAAAAAAACATAAGTCAGATCAAGTCATTTCTCTGTTCAAACCTTCAATGCCTTCCCCTCATACCAAGAATGAAATCCAAAGTTTTCATTATAGCCTATGAGGTTTGATATGATTTAGTCTCTACTGTCACTCTGACCTCATTTCCTACCACACTTTCTTCAGTTACTGCATTTCAGCCTTACTGAACTTGATATTCCTCTAATATGCAAACCATTCTCTCTTGAGGATCTTTATATTTTTCTTTTCTTTGTCTAAGAGCTCTTACCCCAGATTTTCCCCCATATATTTTTATTGTTTGCTCATTTTCTGTCTATGGCTGAAGAAACATTATAGTCTTACAAAATCCTTTCCTTCTCCCTGAGCACACAAGAAGACTACATGTCCTCAGTCTCCCTTGCCGTAGGTTAGTTAATGTGACAGAGTTTAAGACAACTGAACATTGATTAAAATCCAGGCCAGATGCCCAAAACATTTGGATTAATCTTTCAAGATCTCTCTCCCTCAACATCCAAAGCAAGAAGCAAAGGAGCAATTTATCTTTCAATTCAAACCCTAACCTACCATCCTTCTTTATTTTTCTTTAGAAAAACTTATCTCTATTTTTAGGTTTATATAATGATTTACTTATTAATTATCTATTACTATATTTACTTATTTATTTTTTATTATTATTACTTGTTTATTACGCCACTACAATGAAAGTTCCATGAAGGGAGGAACTTTATCACACTAATTACTGCATTCCCAGGGACTAGAATAGTACCTGCTCATTAGGATTACATTTATTGAGATTCTACAATGTGCCAGTTGCTAGTCTCTGTGCTTCAGAAGTAGTAGTAAATATTTTATAAATTAAAGAGTGATTATAAATGGTACTTTGGAGCAAACAACATTAAGTTGGAAGCCCTACTAAATAAGTTCTAAATAAGAGCTGTCATTAAGCTGTAGTAGTATATGCCTTCATTTAAAACGTCCTACACATCCTTGCCGCCCCATGTTTCAGTATCTTCTTTTTGAAAACTTCTAAGACAGAGGAGATAAAACAGTATCACTTACTATACCATTTACGTCTGAAGTATTTTATATAGATTTCAATATACAAACTCCTGGCTTGAAAGCAAATTTGAGGGAGAGATTAGGAAACAGCAACACGTGTGAGGAAGTTATACTAGTGCTATAAAATCTTGGAGGAGGATTTCAGTGGTAGTGACAGCTGCATCTCAGCAGCTAAATAAAGCTCCTCAAATCTTTCAGGGAAAAAGAATAACCCAGCTGGGAGAAGCCTTTCAACAAATACGTCAATCATTGTTCGAAGACGAGCAGAAACATACCTGAAGAATACGAGTTTTCTGTTGATTATTTGTCATTCTTCTTGACTTGGTCCTTTCCACTTCATGTCTATGAACCCACCCTCGAAGTTCATGATTTAACCTATAAAACAGCTTAATTAATATAATATATTTCATAGAAACAAAAGTCTCACTCCTTCTTTGGAAATAAATTTATTCACATTCTGTAGGTTCCAAAGAGGATTCCAAGTGGCTGATAACTCATTATGAGTTTTTGACTTGAAAAAGCTAAGACACTCTAATGTTAATTTGTTTTTTATTTATTTATCGATTTTACTACATTAATTTTGATATTTAGAATTTTGCATTACTGAGTCTTCAAGAAGTGGCTCTGTAAAGTCTAGACAGAGTCCCCTCTCTTGGAGTTGAATCACTTTTCTTGGTAAGTGGGGACTGTGTGTACCCTAAAGAGAAAAGCCCTGGCCTTGGACAGACAGTGAGCTGGTCCACTTTTTACTGGATTTGATACTTTTATTCTACTCTCTGAACATGTGCCACTTGTTCTTCAATTTTTTTTTTACAAAGATAAGTTTATTACATGATAGCCTCCCTCAATCATGAGTTCAAAATTCAAGGAAAATCATAACTAAGTGCCTGCCAAATATAAATATTAGACGCAAAAATTTTCCCACAAAAAAGTATTTGCAGTTTCTACTCTTGGGTTGTGTATACACAAACTTCTGAGATGATGGGAAGAACTTAACAAGTCACAGGACTATGAACAAATGGACACATGTAAGCCTTTTAAAAGCATGCTCTTTGGAGAGAAGGAAAAGAATGAACTAAACTGCAACGTACACACACACACAAAAAATCAATGCACCATAATTCAAATATTCTAACATTGGATATTTAAAAAAGTCCAGTTCTTATATAACTCCTCTTTATTTTGCTTACCTTTGGAGTAATTTTGAAGATGATAGTATATGCTTATTTAACTATACTTGGTTACTATTTATCACACACAAAAAAACACAGGTATTTTATGGGGTTCAGGGATAGGGCCCAAAATCACAGGAAAAAAATTCAAGGGTAAAGCTGATAAGGAAGGGTAACTGGGAAAATATCACCTGAATCACATATCCTTAAATTATTAACTTTCTAATTTGAGGAAAAAGGTTCCTTTCACTATTAATGTTACCATCAGTATGCCTGAATTTTTATATAAATATCATTCTGTAGTTTTCAAATATTAAGACATATTTAACTATGTAAGCAACAATACCAGCACCTGAAATAGACCCATCAGGATCTCTAACAGATTGCTGGGGAAATTAGAAAACAATTGATATACCTATGATTATCTAGCAAGTAATTCAAAAACTTCTCTCAGCCATGTAGCCAATCTGAACAAATAACTTTTCTAGGTTCCAAAGATAAATACAGGAACCCATTCAGATAGTTCTGTAGCAATCTACAACACTCACCTGAGAGATTCTGTTGTGTTAATTAGGGGTTGACAGGGAGGAGGAGGAATATAGAGTAGTGGTTCCTCAGTTAGCACCATCAGGGCTTTGTCATTTGAAATCGAATGATCATATCTGAAACACATATGCACAAAATTTGTTTCCTAAGAAGACAGTTGTTATAAGAAAATCATCACTACTACTAACTCTTCATGCAAATAAAAATACAGTAAATAGAACATATTCCTAGAAGCACATGCAATAAAAAGGAGGAAGATATAGCCTACAGATCACAAATGTCATTTTCCAATTTTCTATGGCGATACCATGGTAATTCAAATTTATCTGGCCACATCTTGAACAATTATTATGTATGAAAAACTAGGGATACATTGATAACACATGTTCCTGCCTTCAATGAGCTCTTAGTCAAGGCATACACAATGCCTAAAGGAGGTGATACAATGGGAGAAATTGAGTGAAAGAACACCTAGCTGATAGAAAAGACAGTATTACGTGACCAAAACTGAAGTTTTGCAATCATTCATAATTCTATGATAACAAAGCTAAATAGTATCCTCAAAAAAGGCACATGTGGCCTAATGTAAACTATGGAATGTAGTTAATATTATAATTACAATAACATTCTTTCATTTGAAAAGTACCTCACGGATGCAAAATATTAATAATAGGGAAATTGTGGGGGAAGGGAGGTATGGGGCTGTATGGGAATCTTGTACTTTCTGTAAGCCTACATTTACTCTAATTAAAAGGAAAAAACATCACCAAAAAAGCAAAGAAATGGGAACCTAAGATATATACTGAGGAATAAAAACAATGAATTGAAACTGACTCAGCCAAAGAGAGAAAAGGATTGGAGAGAAAAAAAATGCATGTGGCAAGGGTTGCATAGAAGGCATAAAATACTTTGCAGAACTAAAAGAAATCACAGAAGATCTAAACAAATGGAAGGGCGTACCATATTCATGGATTGGAAGACTAAATATATTTAGATGTCAATTCTACCTAAATTGATTTATACATTCAATGCAATACCAATTAAAATCCCAAAAACTTACTTTTCAGAAATAGAAAAACCAATAACCAAATTTATCTGGAAGGGCAGGGTGCCTGGAACAGCTAAAAATATCCTGGTCTTGCACTACTTGACTTTAAGGCATATTATGGTACTGGCATAAAGATAGACACACTGACGAATGGAATCAAATAGAGTGTTCAGATATAGACCCTGTCATCTACGGACAATTGATCTTTGATAAGGCAGTCAAGCAAACTCACCTGAGACAGAACAGTCTCTTCAATAAATGGTGCCTAGAGAACTGGATATCCACATGCAAAAGAATGAAAGAGGATCCATATCTCACACCCTATACAAAAATTAACTCAAAATGGATCAAAACCTAAACAGTAGATCTAAGGCCATAAAAGTGTTAGAAGAAAATGCAGGGAAATATCTTATAAATCTTACAATAGGAGGTGGTTTCCTAGATCTTACACCCAAAGCACGAGCATTGAAGAAAGAAAAAAAGACATGGGAACTGCTCAAAACTGAACACTTTGGTGCATCAAAGAACTTTGTCAAGAAAGTAAAAAGACAACCTACACAATGTGAGACAATATTTGGAAATGATATATCAGATAAGGGTCTAGTATCCAGAATATATAAAGAGATTGTTCAACTCAACAACAAAAGACAATCCAATTACAAAATGGGCAAAAGACATGAACAGACACTTCTCAGAAGAGGAAATACAAATGGCTGGAAGGCACATGAAAAGATGCTCAATTTCCCCGGCTATTAGGGAAATGCAAATCAAAACCACAATGCAAATCAAAACTACAATCTCACACCCATCAGAATGGTCATTATCAATAAAACAGAAAACCACAAGTGCTGGAGAGGATGTGGAGAAAGAGGCACACTTATCCACAGTTGGTGGGGAATGTCAAATGGTACAATTGCTGTGGAAAGCAGTTTGGCGGTTCCTCAGAAAGCGAAGTATAGAATTGCCATATGACCCGGCAATACCATTGCTAGGTATCTACTCAGAGGACACAAGACAAGGACACAAAAGGACATTTGCACACCAGTGTTTATAGCAGCATTACTTACAATTGCAAAGAGATAGAAACAGACAAAATGTCCATTAACAGACGAGTGACTAAATAAGCTGTGGTATGTACATGTGATGGAATATTATGCAGCTGTAAGACAGAATAAAGTTATGAAGTATGTAACAATATGGATGGACCTTGAGGATATTATACTGAGTGAGATTAGCCAGAAATAATAGGGCAAATACTGTATGGTCTCACTGATATGAACTAAAACTAGTGAATGAACTTGGAGAATTTCAGTTAAGAACAGAGACCAACAAGAGATAGAAATAAGGTAGATATTGGGTAATTGGAATTGATGGGATATAGATTGTGCAACAGGACTGATTGTAAACATTCAGAAATGGATAGCACAATACTACCTAACTGTAATACAATAATGTTAGTACACTGAATGAAGCTGAATGTGAGAATGACAGAGGGAGGAGGGCTGGGGGCACAAATGAAATCAGAAGAAAGATAGACGACAAAGATTAAGATGGCTGAGAGTGTATAATGATAGTGACTAAATGTATAAATTTTAAAATGTTTTTGCATGAGCAATAACAAAGGAATGTCAATCCTGCAGAATGTTGAAAATAGATGGTAATTCATATTTTAAACTTTAACTTATGTGTGAAACTAAAGCAAAAAATGTTTATTAGATACAAAATTGATATTTTGACTAGTGCAGTTCCTAATATAACTTATGTGGAAAGTTTAATTGAACACCATGAATACATGGAACCTTGAGTAGGGGATGAGATTTTGTAGGTTTGTCCAGAGTGATGCCCTGATAAATCCCAGAGAGATTTGAACAGTGAATAAAGAAGTATTTGCAAAGCCCCTGGGGGGAATGACAAGAAAGAGGGAAAAATCAACTTCCCTATGTGGAGAATTCCTAATGGGACACCCAAAGCAATAGGTCAAGCCCTCAATCTTGGGGTTTGTTCATATCAAACTTATCCCCACAAAGGACAGACTAAGCCTACTTAAAATTAGGCCTAAGAGTCATCCCCAGAGAATCTCTTTTGTTGCTGAGATATAGCCTCTCTCTCTCAGCCAACACAGCAAGCAAACTCACTGCCCTTCCCCTCTTTACATGGGACATGACTCCCAGGGGTATAAACCTTCCTGGCAACATGGGACAGAAATCCTAGAATGCACTGGGACTCAGCATCAAGGATTGAGAAAACCTTTGCAACAAAAAGAGGGAAGAGAGAAAAGAGACAAAATAAAGTGTCAATGGCTGAGAGATTTCAAACAGTGTCAAGAGGTTATCCTGGAGGTTATTCTTACGCATTATATAGATATCATCTTTTTAGTTAAGGTATAATGGAGAGGCTGGAAGAAAATGCCTGAACATGCAGAGTTGTGATCCAGTAGCCATGTTTCTTAAAGATGATTGTATAATGGTAAAGTTTTTGCAGTGTGACTGTGTGATTGTGAAAACCTTGTGTCTGATGTTCCTTTTATCTACCTTATGGACAGATGAGTAAAACATATGGATTAAAAATAAACAAATGGGGAACAAATATTAAAATAAATTTAGTAGATTGAAATGATAGGGATCAATGAAAGGGAGGGGCAAGGGGTATGGTATGTGTGAATTTTTTTCTTTTTATATTTTTTTCTGAATTGATGCAAATGTTCTAAGAAATGATCGTGGTGATGAATATACAACTATGTGATTATATTGTGAGTTATTGATTATATACTCAGAATGGAATGATGATATGGTAAGAATGTTCATATTTGCATGTCATTATGTTTAAAAAAAATTTTTTAAAAAGTTATAGGAGAAAAATGAAAGAGTTAAAAACCTGAATATAAATATTAGAATCATGAAGGATTCTGAATCACGAAAAAGATACAAGATGATATTAACCAGTTACAGCTTCAAAAAATATACTTTCCTAACCATCAAGCTGATCCATATGATCCATATGATAGGAATTTATATCTAGGATGTGATATCTGGAAGCAAAACTTGAGTTGAAAACTAGAGTTTGAACTGGGAATATTATTTTTTATATCTTTAAAAGGTCTGCTATTTTAACCTCTCTCAGTAAGAAATCTTAGCGCTATCTTTAACTTCTTATATACAATGCTCTGGATTTAGAAAACTGGATCTGCTAAAACTCAGGGGGAAAAATGTAAACACTTTCAGATTCAGACAGCTAGATTTGCACTTTTCATTTATTCATTCCACAAGTATTTACTGAATACCAAATGTGTGTCAGGCATTACGAGAGGTGCTGGGAATCCAAAAGGGAACAAGAGAAACAAAGTCTCTATTCTCAAAGACCTTCATGGGTAGATGGCCCAAATACAAGAAAACACATAAAATAAATCCTAACTGTGGTTAGGTGCCATGAAAGAAACAAACAAATGGATGAAACAGAAAACCAACAACAGCAACTACGTCAGATAAAATGTCTAGGAAGGAGATGGTATTTAAGTCAAGTTCAAAAAATAAGAAGAACCCAATCTTACGGAAACTGAAGGTAGAATGTTGCAGGTAGAGGCAGATGAGAAAAAAGGCAGGTTTGAGGAACTTAAAGACATGTGGGTGAAGAGTTGTGAGCAAGTGGGGAGGGGCACAAGATGAGGTTGTAAAGGCAGACATAAGATCATAAGGAGCTCCTAAATGTAATGAGAAGTCACAAAAGTGTTTAACTAGAGAAGTGATATATGTCAATTTATATTTATACCTTGCCATTATACCCAAAATAGATTAGATGAGACAAGAGGGGAAGCTGAGAGACCAGTTAGGAGAAAGCTCTATAGTAATCCAGGTAAGAGCTGATGACAGTTTGGGCTAGAGTGGCAATCAGAGATGGAAAGAAGTAGACCAATTTAAGACAATTTGTGGGGAAAAAATTAACAGCACACGTTGAAAGGGAAGAATGAGGATTTTTCAATTAAGCAAATGAAGTGAGAAAGACTATGGTAGAGAACTGGTTGGAGGTAAAATTGTCAGAGAGAGAGACCTACAGATCCACTGCAGACATGTTCAGTTTGAAATGTCAAAAGAGAGATGTCAAAGAGACTACTAGATATATGAATCAGTAGACTCAGAAGAGAAGTCTCGATTGAAAACATAAATTTGAAAGTCATCAGGATATGAAGATATGGATTGTATGCTAAATTATTGATGAGATCACCTAGGTAGAAAAAAACAAAAAAGTCCACAGTACCAAACCTTGAGATTTGTATAGAGGAGGTACCTAGAAAGAAGACTGCAAAACAGCAGCAAGTAAGGAAGAAGGAAAACTAAAACATGTAGTTAACACAAAAGGACCATGTTTCAGGAGGGAGTGATTCACACAACCAAATGTTGAGAAAAGGCCAAGTAAGAGTAAGACAGAAGTTTCCATTGAATTTGGCAACAATGAAACCACTGGCTCTCTTAACAAATGGGGAAAACTAACTTCAAGTTAAAAGTTAGAGACATCTATGTATGTCACACAGAGGTGTTAAAAAGCAATAGCTGATTATTTATAGAGCATTCTTCTCTGTAACTTGAACCAGGAACTTTCTTGATCTTCCCTTTTGATTACCAGGGTTAAACTGTTTGGAATAAAACAGAGATGCTGGTACAGAGGTAATGACAGCACACACAAAAAGATCGGCCTAAAATTAGGTGTTTAGGGGAAAGAAAAAAAAATCCATCTTTTACTGATAAATGTACACTCTTCTCAATGCCTATAAGGGGAAGCTGTTTGCCACAGTTAAGCATCAGGAAGTCACATGTGTTATTTTAAAAATCATGTCTGCATACAAATGCCGTAGTCCATCAGAAAAGTCCAAAACGGCATTTGAAAATACATTTATGATTTATGATTTTTCCATGTGATAAACTCTAGCAATGATTTCTGTATGTCTGTGCTGACACACTTTGTTGTATCAGCCAAAAGTACTCTTTGGAAAGAAAAAAAAACCTGATAGGAGAAATACCAGGAAAGGGACTGAGTGGAGTTGAAGGAGAAAGGAAAGGGCAATTCTAAGCCAACATGCAATCTGGAGATAATTAAGGCCTACATAAAAAACCCTGAGATGGTCAGAATTCTAGATGCTTGCAAACCATCATTTGTCAATATAAAAAAATTCATGAAACAAATCATGAAAGTATAGGGCAATGCTAGGGAGCTAGAGTTAATTGAGAATTCCTGGAATAAAGACAAGTTCTGAGTGACATCTGATACATAGGGTGACCACCCTTTCTTGTCTCCAAGACAGTCCCAATTTATGCCTGAATGTCCTGGTGTAATTACTAGCACTACCTTTCGTTCTTAAAAAGTAAGTGTCCCAGTTTTGTCAATAAATTACATGGTCATACTATTTATATGCCATACATTTCAAAGATTGAAAAAAATATGCAGTTAATTAATGATGAGCAAATACAAAATTGTAAACTATAGGGTTAGAATCTATCTATTTTTATTTGAGTTAGCCAAAAGACGGAAGCAACCCAAGTTTCCATCAACAGATGAATAGATAAGCAAAATGTGGTATATCAATGCAATGTAATATTACTCAGTTGTAAAAAGGAATGAAAGTTCTGATATATGCAACAACACGGTTGAACTTTGAACATCATGTTGAGTACAATCAGCCAGACATAAAATAACTATTATATGATTTTGCTTATATGAAATAACTAGAATATGCAAATTAATAGAGACAGAAAGTATATAGGTTACCAGGGGTAATGAGGAGACTGGGGGTAAGGATGGGGATTAGAGCTTTAATGCTTAATGGGTACAGAATCTCTGTTTGAATGGTGGAAAAGTCTTGGTAATAGATAGTGGTGACAGTAGCACAACATTGTGAATGTAATTAATACCACTGAATTTAGTGCTTGAAAGTGGTTAAAATGAGGAGGAGTCTTATGTTGTATATATGTTAACACGATATAAATAAGCATACATACATAATATATGCATGGTAGACACACATGTGCCACAGCTGAACATAAATGAACCACCTGAAATTCAGCTAAAAGCAAATTCGTATTTGGTACTTTCAAGTGGTTCACTATTGGCATCTTTTATTCAGTACTTAAAAATAAAAGCAAGAATATTGGGTGGGCTATGGTGGCTCAGCAGCAGAGTTCTTGCCTGCCATGCCAGAGACCTGGGTTTGATTCCCAGTACCTGCCCATGTAAAAAAATAAATAAATAAAATAAAATAAAAGCAAGACTATCAAATTAATGGACTGATATATTTATTCAAATCTTCCAAACTGCTCAATAACAATCTTACGTATTTCAACAGATTTGTAAAATAGCCAAAAATCCATAAGCTTTTCCCTTTCTTACCAAGACCAGTAACCTAGACTATCCACAGGCAATTGGTGACTTTGGGGTGGGAGTCAGGGGCAGAGAGAAAGTGAGCATTTCACATAGTACTTTGAAGGTTGATCAGTGACAGCCTGAAATGCATTCAAATCTCTAGGACACACTACTACAATCAAATGTGAACAAATAAATGAAGATTTCTATTTATTCTAGTATAAACAGTTGTTACCTGAACTATAATTTCAAGTATCTAATCACAAACTTGTTCTTGTTTTTAGCAACAAGTTAAATGTACCTAAAGGGCATACTCTCAACCCTTAAAAATCTAAAGATGGTTAAATTTAAAATATAATTTTTGGTGGATCTCATGTGGACAACAGCAGAACTCAAAGTTACAGAACATGTAGGGCAATCCCAGGCAAATTATTTAGTTAAATTAGAGATATTATTAAACTTTAGCAATATTCAGGGAGACTGGTAAGTGATCTCTATCATAAATATTTCAAAAGAATGGCCTCTGTAAGCCAACTGCAAAATAAACTCACTTCCGTCCCCTGTACATGGGACTTAACTCCCAAGGGTGTATATCTCCCTAGCAATGTGGGACATGACTCCCAGAAATGAGCTTGGCCCTGGCATCATGGGTTTGAGAAAACCTTCTTGACCAAAAGGGCAAAAGAAATTAAACAAAATAGAGTTTCAGTAGCTAAGAGATCTCAAATAGAGTCAAGAGATCATTCTGGAGGTTATTCTTATGCATTATATAGATATTACTTTTCAGTTTCTAGTATATTAGAATAGCTAAAGGGAAATATCTGAAACTGTTGAACTATAGTCCAGAAGCCTTGATTCTTGATGATGATTGTGTAGCTATATAGCTTTTATTATGTCACCATGTGATTGTGAAAAACTTATGACTGACACTCTGTTTATTCAGTGTATGGGCAGATGAGTAAGAAAATAAAGACAAAACTATATAAATAATAGGGAGGATAAGGGATATGGGATGTTTTGGGTGTTCTTTTTATTATTATTATCTTTTGGATAATGAAAGTGTTCTGAAATTATTATGGTAATGAATGCACAACTACATGATGATACTTTGAGCCCCTGATTATATAGATTATATAGATTATATAGTATGTGACTGTATCTCAATAAAATTGTATTTTTTTAAAAGTATGGCATAATTTTGACATGGAAAAAAGCAGAAAATTCTATAAAATGTTTTCCAAAATTATGGCATCTATCACATTCTCTTTTGTATTACAGTTACTGCCACATAAACTTTTTGTCCCCTGTACAGCAACTAAAATAATTCTTTGCACACTGCAGATTCCTTAAAAAAAAAAAAGAATATTAGCATTTTTTTTCTAGGAAGGGTGGGTGGAGATAAGCCTGCAGGACTGTGATAATAATTTCATGGTCCAATAGGATACAAACCAGAAGAATGATTCCTTATGATACTCTGGCTATAAAACCTTAGAGAGTTAACACTAAACAAATCTTCAAATGATTTTCAAGCATTATCTTGTGCTATGGTTAACACACTGTAACCTCCCTTTGGTTTGTTAGTCAAGGACCTGACTCCATTTGGCTCTTAAAAATTCCAAATAACATATGGAAATGTTTATCAAAAAGTATATATAAAGCTCTGAAAATGTCCTATAACTTCCTTCTAGTTCTATATTCTAGTTCACAGAATATAGAAATTGTATTGTTGCACAATTATAAGTCTTCTGCTAGTAAAAAGCATTATGGAAATTTACCAAGTCAGTTTTAAATTGCAACAAGTGAGGGAGGATCATCAAAGATCACAATAAATAAGTATAAATGATTTTGCCTAATGGCTCCAAATAAGATCAACCATATCATTCCATCATATTAAATCCATCCACAGATGGATACAATAACAAATATTAGATATAGTATATGACCAAAAGATAGATAAAATTACTATATTGAAGCACATTATATATAATACAATGTGTACGTACTCTGTGTGCTTCAATATGTATATCAATGCACACAAACTGAAATAAAACTGGGAAAAATTTCTTTTTTTTTTTAAGATCAGTACTCTTAGAACTGATCTTAACAGTAAAATTTATTAACTGGTCTCAATAACTTATCTGCTGTATTAATCAAAGCTTTGTATAAAAGATTTAGATGTAAAGTTATAGTAACCTTCTATTTCAGTTTCATTAAAACAATTAGACAAACAGATACATGCCATCTAACCTGTAGCTGTTTTTCTGGATGATACCATCTGATGTGTCTTGTACCTCTTTAGCAGAAAACTCAAGAAGATGCCTCCTTTGATAAGCAGAGTTCATGCCAGGATTCAATGTTCTGGAATCTTCCTCCAATATGCTAAAAATTAAAAATGTGGAGCAGTAAGTCACAGGCGTGCACGTGCACACACGCACACATACAAGCTACATGTATCTCTGAAGCAAATTAGAATTTTTTGTAGGTCCATGAATACAGCAAGAAGGTAAGGCATAAGAAACAAGTCAAAACAGTATATTGATGTAGTCAACTGCCTAGCTTGGACCCTTGCACATACTAAAAAAAATCAGAATAATTTTTATAAGTATAAAACTTTAAATAAAGGCAGTGTTATATATGCTTAAAAACTCTATAATCATGTTATATATGTATATAAAGTAGAAAATAAATACAACATATATTTAAATAAATTTCAAACTCCAAAATAACTGAAAAAGAAGTCCTCCTGGGTGCTGCAAACTGATGTTTTCAAATTTAAGCTCAGGCAATAACTGATATAAGAAACCTTCTCAAATGCTGTAACCTGATTATTTTCAATGAGGGAATCAAATAGGAATTATTCTGTAGCTCAACAGCCAAATTCATTGGCCTTCCACAATTCCAGAAAGCATGCTATCAAATAAAGCTAACAAAAGATATTTTGAAAACGCTTTTATTTTAATTTACATGTAAAAATTCCCTATACTTCATTTTCTCTACTACCTTAATTCATCTGTGTATGTCCTCCTGATGGGCATGAGCATTTGCTGTAAGCAAAAAATTGCATAAATTAAGTAAATACTGAAATAGTTCTTCAACACATATATGTGCTTAGAAACCAGTCTTAAAAAGAAGAATTTTGTGTGTCTATGCTTTATTTTATAATGCTAAGCATGTAATTTACACTAGTCATAATCTTCTTGAAATTCAACATGAAGGAATCTCCTTGGGGAAACAGAGAAGAATGGATGTCAGATTCTATTTAGAGAGATGAAGCGGAGGAAGAAGATAAGAGTGATGAAAGAGGGTTAAGAGCTATCTGGTTTAAAAGAAAAGGGATTCTGTTAGTCACTGTTTTCCCATAGTCCAGGTCAGTAATGAGTATCACACGTAATGGCAACATTAACCTTAAGCATAGCTACTTTAGTAACTCTTAGCCTATTTTAGTAAAAGGGCTCTGATCTCACTCAATGAACCTCACAGAAATGATCTTCACAACACTTCTATAATACAGTCAACAAAGCATTCTGGACAAGGAAGTCAGTGATAGGCAAAAATTAGGATCCAAACAGTCTATGAATCTTAATTTTATTATCTACCCATTGGCCCAGAAAGCATTTTGAAAAGGTAAAAATATATAAAGAAATCTTCTAAGGAATGTTTTAAAGTTTTTCATTTGTTTGGGTTGTTGTTTGGCTTCTGTTCCCTGGAGAGTACATAAAAAAAAAAAAAAAAAAAAAAAAAGACAAAATAAAATTTCTCTTAAGCTAAATTACAGAGAAGCTTATTTCCAATTCAGTGCAAAAAAATCTATAAATGCTTAAACCCTATAAATGACCTATAGAAACTAATTTTAACCAGCTGAACAACTGCACATTAATATATTTCTCTTCTTTTTTTAACATTTCAAAGGCATGAAAAAGCTTTATTTCACTGCAGAATTCAAGATTGTCTTAGTACACCTATGATACCACAAATATCAAGAAAGTCTTTGCAATGACCAAATGTACAAGAGAATATGAGAAAACTTCTGTTAATATGAACATTAAGATTCTTGGCATAAGTGCATTTGCATTTTTCAATATACCTTTGGTTAATTTTGGAAAAATTAAATTTCCAAAAGCCCAAAGAAATGACTCACAGTCATAGTAAGTTTTATTTAAATGGTTATACACTGAGTGACCATTTAAATTTCATATTAATAAAGCACTCTCACAGAACTCTCTTGTAATTGGCTTAAATCAGGTTCTATTCAATATTTTTAAATAAACTAATAAATATCAAGAAAAGAGAAGTCCCTAATTCTCTATGATCAGAAACATGCTACTCTTTAAAATAGCCACAATAGCTTTAAGCCACAAAACAATCATTACACCAATAAACTGTGCTCATGTTAAGGACCAATGGACCTGAAAAGCATGGATTAATAAAACACAAATGATTTCAATTTCCCCAAAAGTCTGGAAAAAGTATCACAAGAATTGTAACTTTTCATCATGAAATTTCATTTATAAAAATTTAAAAGTCAATAAATATTTTAGAATATTTATGGAGCCACTTAATCCTTAAGATATGATTTCAAATACACCATTTTCATACCAAGTAGCTGAAAAACAATGACACATCTCCAAGTCTATTCTACTCCTTGCAAATATGTTTTCTTATGATACATGAAGGTCAATTTTAAATTCAAGTCATTCAGGCAGATAAAAATCATACTGCTTCTCATCCCCCAAAACACCACATGCCACTGCTGATGTGTCACTCTGAGAAATACACATGAAAAACTGAAATCATTTTAAGCTGAAAGGAACACGGAGATGTTCAGGCAATAATGTGGCATTAGTGAAAAGAGCACAAAATTTGGAGTCAGGAGATCTGGGTTTAAGGTATAACTCTGAGACTCTGCATAACCCTAGGAAAGTTCAATAACTTCTCTGAGCCTCCAATTTCTCACACAAAAAATAGGAAAAATAACAAATATTACACAGGATGGTGTAACTCTAACAACCACCATCACATTTCTAAAACCATTTACCCTACTATACTTCATTCATATGTTCAAAGAATTTAAAACTGTATCATTTACTTATTTAGTATGTTTATTGTCTGTCTCTTCCCACTAGAATGTAAGCTAAGTGGTATTGGGGATATTAGTTTTACTCTAGGATAGCACCTGATTCCTCATAGGTTCCTTTTTTAAAAAATAATGAATGAAAAATAAATAAACAAATAATGAAGGACTGGATTTTATGCACCATACTGTCTCTTGTCAAAAGATAAATCTATATTTTCATTTTAAGGAAACTATCCCACAAATCAAGAATGGCAGGTAGCAAACTAATTAACAGGAAAGGGAGTTTTCAAGATACTTCTCAAATCTTAGAAAAGCTTTTTTCTCTATTTATTCAACGGAACACAATCTGATGATTTTTGCAGGCTAGTAGTAACTAGAAGTAATTTACTAGAAACAGAAATGTGGTAGAGTGAAGAAACAGATTAAGTCAAGATAAAGAAATCCTCTAAATAGCAGTTCTCAGACTTCATAGTAGTAGTTTGTCAAGTGAAATAATATCAACAAGAAAACAACCTGAGATTTTTTTCATTCATTCAATAAACAACATAGCAAACACTTTTGCATTACATAACGCTTATTCTTGGTATCAGCCAGCAGATTGTGAGGAAACCCAGGCATCTCGTGGAGACTACATAAAGAAGAACCAAAAACCCTGATCCACAGTCCTGGCTCAGGTCCCAGTGGAAAGTCAATACCAACTTGCTGGCCATGTGAGTGAGCCCTCTTGAAAGTCACCCCAGTTGACACTTCATTGAGTGTCACAGGAGCTGTCCCTACCAAACACTGCCCAACTTGCATATTTTTTTAGCATAGTAAATTAGCGTTATTAAGACTTTAAGTTAGGTAGGGGTGGGTTATACAGCAATAGCTGAACACTACATTTATTAGATTGCTGAAGTCATTGTCTAATATAAAAAGTTTGTGGGCAAACAGTTCTTTGGAATCCTCTCACTTTAGAAAGACACTCTGATCGTTGCAAATGTTAAAATATCATGACTGTAAATTCAAGTGCAATCTCTTTTTTGTTAAATTTACCATCAATCCATCAATTCACAAATAAATACTTTCTGCTTTCTCAGTCAATCCTATTCTTTACAGGAATGGGCAAATTATCCAATGGAGATCCCTAACTCATCTATTTGAAAATGCCAACTTCCTTCTCTCTGCTTTAGTGGCTGTTACTCTACTAGTTAAAACAAAGGCTCCTGGGTGTGCATCCTGGCTCTACCACCTGTTAGCTGTGACTTCAGTTTCAGCATCTACAAAATGGGGATAATAATACCTACCTTATGGCACTGGGCGGAATAAGTGAATTAATTCATATAAACTGCTTAGACTAGTACTTGGTACATAGTAGGTGTTTACTAAATGATAGCTTAAACACAACCAAGATATAAAAACAGCTACCTTTACCAAGCACAAATGGTGTAACACAGAGTCAACCTGATTATTCTGGAACTAATTATCCTCACTATTTTATTCATCTCCTTTCCTCACAACTGTCTTATTTCCATTTAATTCTCATTTAAAAATTTATCAAAAGAATGGGAAGGAAAATGAAAAGAAAAATGCTACTTTATTAAGAATTCTGTTAAAAGGTCTAAGAAAGAAAGTCATATAAGGCATACAGATTATTGCACATTTCCTAGTTGTAGCTCCTTAGGTTATGGATTGTAATAAATGACTGTGGACATGATACATTAATGCCATTTTATGTTCAGAACACACAGATACCAAGAAGCATAAATGCATAGCACACATCCATTGTAAATGCTGAAACTAGTCATAATTGAATCAAAACCAATCTGCAGAATGCACCTTAAAGTATAAAATATAAAATGTTTACTGCAATAATAAAACGGCCTAAATTTGGAGACAAAAAAGGCATCAGAAGCTGAGTACCTAGAAACCTAAGTGATATATAATTACATATATACTTTCATACATTCAAAAGTTCCAAAATCATTCTATGCTACCTTAATATTAGGCTATTACAAAATAAAGCTGCTTATTCCTTTATTAATTATGTTTTACAGAGCATGATTCTACATGAATGTACTAAGTTCTGAAAATGGGGTTGAGAAAGCTTTACTTCAGACACACCATCCACTGGTACTTGTTTTATGCTGACTAAGATTTACGGTCTGAAGAAAATATCAAAGCATCCAATTTATACTCTGACAATAGTTTTCTAACCAAGCCTAATTTCTCACTGAACCCCTCTCACAAGATAGAAAACAGTAGAAATTGCTACATTATCTCCTTTTATCATTGAAAGTGACATTAAATGACTTATTCAAGGTAGAGAAGGAAATCATCAAGGGATGTAGATTTCTGGTTTCAATAGCCTTTGCCTTCACCATTACAACTGAAGCCTAGGGAAAAAGACAGCCAAAGGATACATACAAAACCACTGGGAGACCCCTTATAAGCTTCCCTATACACAATTCACATGAAGACCAAAATTAGAGAAAAACATTCACAGAATGCTTCATTTCCTCAAAACCAGTTCTGCACCTGACAAATTCTATGCCATTTTTTTCAAAGGATGAATCTATAGAGGTTAAAAAAGAAAAAAAGAACCGATACTTTGCACAGATACTTTTTTTTAAGAACATGAATAAATTAAACTACTTAAGGAAAGGCCTATCCTTGGCTCTGCTATTTCTCTGTTCTCCCAGATTCAAAAACACCTGGCATTTAGATGTATTGTATTTCTTCAGTTTATGTGTCACCTTGATAAATGTGGAAAGTATTTTTAGCCAAGAATTTGAACTAGATTTCATTTAAAAATCCGGCTGAACACAACCAAGTATACTTGTTGGTTTGAATTCTGACATTTAAGTTATACAGTAACTTTTAAACTATAGCCAATAGTGACAACATACAGCAAAATGTTCTCAGCAATTTGAATTGGGGAAAAAAAATTGGAGCCAGATTCAGGGACAGGCTTATGTCAGAATAAGAAGCTAGAATTCTTCCTGTAAAGTACTGAAAAGCTGACAAATTTAGAGAATGCTAGAATAAAGACATTTTACTTCTAACCAGTTCCAGACGATTCAAACTCAGTGCCATATGCTCTGTGGTCACCTTTTCCTTAAAACATAGTCTCATAATAAAACCACAGAGTAGCTGACCCTCAACTAGTATGATTTATCCTTCTTTATCCAAGTCTTATGTCTCAAACTATAAAGATTCCGGATCTAGTGAGGGGATAGTGTTTAATCCAGAAGAAGGAAAAATCACTGTCAATTTTAAATATTTATTAATTTTAAAACAACCTTGTATACTTAAAACCTTCATGGAATATTGGTTTATTCTTTGCAGAAAGAAGGATGGCCATAGTAACCTTTAAAATAAAAAGGGGGAACCATAACAAAGGAATCTCAAAACTGAAGTCCTGTGTGACAGGAAGAAGTTCCCCTCACAGGACTACGCTCTGTTTCCTATTCTATCCAAAACAGAAACTCAAAAATTTCCTCAACTATATATGACAAACCTACAAACAGAGGTGCCTGTCTAGAGATTTCATAAAAATTTTCTTGTACAAAACTTCTAATTTAATGGATAAGTGCTCTTATAATTTCCATAGGGGCCAAGGTATGGAAAAAAAGAAGTAGGAAACTGCACATAGTAGTTTTCAACCCTGGACATACTTCAGAATCACCCGAGGAAAAATGTTTTGTTTAAATATAAATGTCCTGGACCCATTCTAGGAGACTCCAAAGATCTTGGGTAGACCTCAGTTAGCCCTCTTTAAAATTCCACAGTGATGACAAAGTGCAGCCAAGATTGAGAACTGCTGTGAGACAAATTAACAATCAAGTCTTTCAAACTGTAAAAGATGCAAGAAAAATTTGCAAAACATCAGAGAATCTTTTCTGATAAAAACTATAATCTCTACCCTTTATCAACAATCAACAAAGTTCAGTACATAACAAATCTCATAATAAACAACAGGTTGCAAGTAGTGTTTAAGACTGCTGATTCTCCAATGAGCTGCTAATCTCCTTGTTTTATAAATAACCAAGAATTTTCAGCACATCTTGTTGCTAGTTAAACTTTATGTTGCTAACGGAACCTTTTGGAAAGTCTCTTCATTCCATTCAAATTAATCTCTTTTTCCTTTCTTTCCTCTTATTTCTCCTTCTTTTCTTTTTTTCTTTTTTCTCCCTCTTTTAAAAAAATTAATTCAACTTCCCTCCACAAAAGAAATATTCTCACAAGTGTTTAAAATGAACACTGCATCCCACCCTATCCCCTACACAACGTGCTACACAATAATTTACACAAGGCTGAGATTTACATCAATCTTGGGAAGTGGGAGAGAGTTAAATTTGCCTAATGCCAAAACGATCTTGAGATACAAACGCAAAAACAACAAAATTTTATATCGAGCAAAACATCAACACAAGGTAGCACCGAAAACTACATCTCTATGACCAACAAGTCTGATCTTTGAACACTTCCTTATGGAAGTAAAAACCCAAGAGGAAGAAATTCTAAAGATTAAGCCCCCTGGCCACCAAAAAAAAAATCTATTTCTCAACCTCATAAAATTTATATTTAATAACCACTCACAACATATCCTTCAAATTTCAACAGCTGTTAGAAGGGTGCATGTATTAAGAATGATTAGAAGAAACTGGGTTTATAATACAGAAAGTGGTTGTAATAAGATAAAGAAAACAGTTGTGAAAATGAAAATACCTTAGAAAACAAACAGGGGAAAAAAAAGATTAATCAGTCATAAAGGTCCATAATATACAAAGGCTTTTTTGGGGAGAAAAAAAAAAAAACGTTTTTTGAAATTTTAGGCAACAAAAGGGCTGGTGGGGTGGGGAGAGGAATCGCTTCATTTCCATCTCAGTACTATACCTTGGTTAGTATCATACACTTCCCCTGGACTATCTGTCCCTCCCCCTTTATAAAACTTCAACGTTAAACTCTTACAATTATTATCTCCATATATCTTCCTCTTCTTGGTATAATACAACAATCACTACATTACTTAGTATTTATTATAACGTTATCTTACATTAATCACTGTTTCATGCCTTCCTTCTTCGTAGGAAACATGATGCCATATATGAACTGGCCACAGCCTACTCTTTCAGCCCTATATCTTCCCATTCCTCACAACATATCCTATCCTCCTTCACATTCAATCATTCATTTGTTCATTCATTTAGCCACTCAATCATTGAGCCAACAAATATGTATTAAGTAGCTACAATATGTCAAGCATTATCTAAAAGTCAGATATGCTCCAGCCACACCTAAGTGCTAATTTTTTTTAATTGTGAAAAATAACATACATACAAAAAAGCAATAAATTTCAAAGCACACTGAGCAACAAATACTTGTAGAACAAATCTCTGAGTTTGGTATGGTTTATAATTCCACAATTTTAGGTTTTTCCTTCTAGCTACTCCAAAAAATTGGAGACTAAAAGAAATACCAATATAATGATTCAGCAGTTATATTCATTCGCTAAATCCTATCTTCTCTGTTGTAACTCCTCCTTCTCCTTTGATCTTTCTCCCAATCTTTAGGGCTTGGACCTATGCCCATTCTAACTTTTTCATGTTGGAAAGGGCTATCAATATGGGATAGGGGGATGGAAATAGTTGGTGTTCTGGAGAGGCTGGCCCCTCTGGGTTTCAGGACTTATCTGGCCTAGGAAACCATCCGGAGGTTGCAGGCTTCTGGAAAGCAATAGTGCATGGAACCTCTGTAGAATCTCAGATAAAGCCCTAGGTGTTCTTTAGGATTGCCAGGAATGGTTTTGGTTGAGGTTTGGCAAACCATGATAAGTACCAATGTCTTATTGAAGCTTTTAACAGTAGCCTCCAGAGTAGCCTCTCAACTCTATTTGAACTCTCTCAGCCACTGATATCCTATTTCTTACAATTCTTTCACCCTTTTGAGAAAGAAAGCATAGTTAATTCTGTGATGCCAAGGCCAGGCTCATCCCTGGGAGTCACAGGCCATGCTGCCAGAGAGACTTTGACCCCCGAATGCCTGACTGCTTATTGTCAGTAAAAGCCAATCTTTTTCTCTCCTCAATGTTTGTTCATAGTATTCCCTCTGGCTAGAATGCCCTCCTTTCTTTATCAGCCTGACAGACCCTTTTTAGCAATTCACAGCAACATTTACTATCTATCACGTGTTAAACACACTGTACTAGGTGCTAAAAAGGAATAAGGCAGATTTTCTATTCCTAAAAAAAGCCAAGAATTTATAGTTGTGAAGGCAGATACACCAACAAATGACTAGTAGGTAAGTGCTATGATATGTATACAAGATAATGTGGGAACACCAAGAAACGATACTTAGCTCAGCCTAGGGATCAAACATGTTCAGTACCACTTCTGAATTTTGTTATAAGACTTCCCTTGTTTTTCTTTATAACCCTACCACATATGCATACATCCATAATGTACAGGTTTCTGGCTTGACCTTTACATAAACTAAATCATACTATAAATATTCTGCCACAATTTGCTTTTCCCACACAATACTATGGTGCATTTGTTCTGATAAAAGAGGTGTTTTTTTTAATCTCTTTTAACCTTCCAAGGTGTAGGTGACCTGGGAGGGTCTTTTACACCACATAGGGAGGCCCTGGTTGAAAAAGCCAAAGAATTGAGATGTAGAAAACCGGAGACCAGCCAGCTAGTGCAAACAGCCTAGCACATTCATTTCCAGATGGAGGCCCAAAGCCATCAGGAGTGCAGGGACAGGGAGATGAACACTAAGAAGAAAGCCAAGCTGTGTTCCTTAAACGCGCTACCCTCACACGTACTACTCACGCCCCACGACCCGTGACTCCCTCCACACCCTAGGTACTTAAACTCCATCACCACTCCCCCACCACACTTCAAGCTCCCCCACCCCTCTCCCCCACATCTCAGCCCCACACCTGTGGCCCCACACAAGCTCACAAGCCTGTTTCAACCCAACCCACCTTTCCTGTGCAAGCACATAGGTTCGCCCCATCCCTCCAGAGATCTAGGTACTCAAAGCCAGCCCCCTGACCCCCACTTCGACTGCATGGCTCCTGCAGGCAGTCACTTGTGCATCTGGGCTGCAGGTGTTCACCTTCATATCTGAGCCACCCTGCATATAAAGCCCATAGAGTTGTTCAAACCCACCCGACCCCCACTGAGATCTAAGCATGTGCACATCAGCATCCAACCCCCCAGATGCATGCATGCACACACATCCACTCACGCCAGCCCCTTCAGCTCTGGGCAGGTGCAGACCTGGGCATCCAAGTCACACCCGTCTCCAGCCCACACAACACAATCCCACCCTGCTGCCCCTGGGCTCTGCACACATGCACACCAGGGCCCCATTCCCCAGATCCATGCACTGGCACATCCACATCCTCCCTGCCAGGTACCCACATATCTGTCTGTGCACAGACCTCCTGACCCCTACCCCCTACCCCCCCTTTCCTGCACATGTGCACACCTCTTCCAGACCCCACAGCACAAATGCCCTTTTCCCACACCTAGCAGGTGCTCTTGGGCACATCTATGTAACCTAGCTTCTGCCCTGCACAAGCAGGCGACTTTACCCATACCATCCTTCACCTGTGGGCCCCATCCCCCCATCATCACCCACCCCTGACACATGTTCCACAACCTCCACGACCTGTGCCCCTACCCTAAACCTGTGCCTCAGGCATGTGAATCCCGGCCCTGCTGGACCCATCCACCTGCACAAGGACATCCACATGCCCCAACCTTCCTGTGCTCTTACTTCTGTGCCCAGTACCCCACACCCTGATACCCACAACTCACATGCTTCATATGCCCTCCACATCCTGCCCACATACCAGCTCCAGCACAGCTGCTCAGCCCTCCATCTGCCTCCTCCTGTGCCCTACCTCTATGTCTCCCATGCTGCACCATCCTCCTGCATTCCAAAGTCTGTCTGAGCTGCACCTCACCCCCATGGACTCCATGCCGTATGTCCACAACCCCATGATCCACACCAAACATTCACAGACACCAGGGTAGAGTTCTTGATCCATGTATATATATATGTATATATATATATATATACATATATATATGAGCACCAGAACCCATAACCATACTGTTGTGCCCTTCCCCATGTCCCGCATTCTGCTCCATACCCACCCTGCAAATACAAAGCTTTAGCTTATCGGAGGAAATCAACATCCAAAGCAAGCCAGGAGAGGGAGGTCTGGAGGAGGGCACAGAATTCAAGAGTATCAGTAAGGAAAACTAAAGGATAAAAAAAGAAAGAAGGAAAAGAACATAAAGATCTGACCAATAAAATCTAAAGGAGAAGATGGTGGATTTAACAAATGCCTTTACAATAATAACCTTGAAAGTTAAAGGACTAAACCCACCAATTAAAAGATATAGATTGGAAGAATGGATTATGAAATATAATCTATCTATATGCTACTTACAAGAGACTCATCTTAGATATAAGGAAACAAATAGTTTGAAAGAGAAAGGATGGAAAAAGATGTTCACTAAAAGCTTTAACCAAAAGAAAGCAGGAGTAGCTATACTAATATCAGATAAAATAGACTTTTTTTTTTTTTAACATGGGCAGAGGACCGGAAATCGAACCCGGGTCCTCTGGCATGGCAGGCAACCATGCTTGCCTGCTGAGCCACCGTGGCCCACCCCAAAATAGACTTTAAATGTAAAGACATCATAAGAGACAAAGAAAGACACTACATATTAGTAAAAGGAACAGTTAACCAAGAAGAAATAAGAATCATAAATGTCTCTATGCTCCCAATTAAGGCGCTCCAAAATACATGAGACAGACATTGGCAAAACTGAAAACTGAAGGGAGCAATAGACATTTTAATATTAGCAGTAGGAGACTTCAATATACCACTCTACTCTATGCAGAGAACAACCCGACAGAAGATCAACAAAGAAATGGAGAACTTAAACAATTTAATAAATGAATCAAACCTAACATATATAGGTCGTTAAACCCCAAAACACCAGGATATACATTCTTCCCTAGTGCTCATGCAACATTCTCCAGATAGAACATATGCTGGGGCACAAAACAGGTCTTTATAATTTAAAAACATTGAAATTATTCACAGCACTTCACAATAGAGTGAAGGTGGAAATCAATAACCATGAGAGAACAAGAATTTTCATAACTATATGGTCATTAAATACCACATTCTTAAACAATGAATTGGTCATAGAAGAAATTGCAAGAGAAATTACAAGCCAACTGGAGACGAATGAAAATGAGAGTACAATATATCAGAATTTATGGAATGCAGAAAAGGCTGTGAGGGGAATTTATTGCCTTGTATGCCTATATTAAAAAAGAAGATTTAGAAAATGTTTACAAGAAAACAGGGGCCTAGATTGTAAGCTTTTATAGCAGACACATTTAGTATGGAGTGGTAATTATTATTTCTGGATTTCAAGGGGCTGTTTTATATATATAAACTGATATTTAGAGATAAGAACAAAGACAATCGGGTTGGGGTTAAAGTAATTCAGAACACAGGGGTAAGGAAGACAGTGTCTATATTTTAGAACCACACATACTTTTTGAGAACAAAGGAAGAAAGGTTTATTTGGTCTGGAACTGAAATTTTCTGTAGCACATAATCTAACTCAACCTATCTGTATAGCTCATGTGAACAACTGAAACACAGGGAGCCAGAATAAGAAAGAGGTCCTTTAATCCTGTATAGCTTAATGTAATGCCTGGATATATTCTAGAGTATATTAAGCAGCTAATCAAAAAGTATTGGCAAAGTCCCTTAGGGATGGGAGAAAAAATATGGAACCATTAAACTTTACCATCAGGAAATCCCCTGATATTGTGTCAAACTATAGGGACACCCAAATCAATAGGCCAAGCCCTTGATCTTGAGGCTTACTCTTGTGAAGCTTACGTAGGTAGCGGAGAAGCTACCTACCTATAGGTATGCCAAAGAGTTACTGCTGGAGGACCTCTTTTGCTGCTCAAATGTGGCCTCACTCTCTCTAAGCCCAACTTTGCAAATGAAATCATTGCCCTTCTCCCCGACGTGGGACATGACATCAAGGGATGAAAGTCTCCCTGGTGACATGGGAGAGAACTTCCAGGTATGAATCCGGCCTTGGACTGTGGGATCAACAATTCCATCCTGACCAAAAGGGGGAAAAGAAGTGTAACTAGTAAAGTATCAGTGGCAGAGAAAGTTCACATAGAGTTGAGAGGCTACTCTGGAGGTTGCTCTTACACAAGCTTCAATTAAACCTTGCTACCTATCATAACCTGCCAAACCCCAACCAGGACCATTCCAGCCAATCCTAAAGAACACCTAGGGTAATATAAGATTCCACAAGGGTTACATGTACTAGTGTAACTTTCCAGAAACCTACAACCTCCAGATGGGTCCCTGGACCAGATAAGTCCTGAAACCTAGAGGGCCCAATCTCTCCAGACATCAGATAGTTCCATCTTTCTTCCCGATATTAGCGACAGACTCTTCCAACATGAAAAAGTTAGAATGGCCACAGCCCAAACGCCCAAACACCCCTAAAGAGAGGGACAGAAAGATCAAAGCTGATGGTGGAATTATACAGAGAAGATAGGATTTAACAAATGAATATGATTGCTGAATCATTAAATTGATATATCTCTTAGTCTCCAGTATCTTAGAGCAGCTAGAAATAAAAACCTGAAATTGTGGAATTGTAACCCATGTCAAACTCTGAAATATGTTCTACAACTAATTCTGGTGCTGTGCTTTGAAATTTATTGTTTTTTTGTATATGTGCTACTTTTCACAAAAGAGAAAGAAAAAAAGTTGAATGTGATGATAAAAAAATATTTAAGCCTTCTAGGGGCCTATATTCTGAAGTTGCAAGAAGGAAATATCTGAAAGGATCATATGGTAGCCCATAACAGACTCTGGGATCTGTCCTGTAACTACTTGTTGATGAGTCCTTTGAAAACTATTGCTTTTTTATTTCTTCGTTTTGTATATATGTCATACTATACAATAAAAAAAAGTTAAAGATTAAAAAAATAAATAAAAAAGAAGAGTAAAAACTGAGGCCTTACCTGCTCACCTGGAAGAACTTGAGAAAGAAGAGCAAATTAACCCCAAAGCAAATAGTAGAAAAGAAATAACAAAAATTTAAAGCAGAGTTAAATGAATGGGAGAACAAAACAACAGAAAGAATAACCAAAAGTTGGTTCTTTGAGAAAATCAGTAAAATTGATGGGCCACTAGTAAGGCTGACAAAGAAATAAAGAAAGAGAATGCAAATAAACAAATCAGAAATGAGATTGGTGTCATTACCACAGACCCTGAAGAAATAAAAAATATCATAAGAGGATACTATAAGCAACTATACACCAACAAACTAGACAACTTAGATGAAATGGAATAAATCCTGGAAATGCAAAAACAAGCTACACTGACTCAAGAAGAAACAGAAGATCTCAACAAACCAATCACAAGTAAAGATATTCAAATAGTCATCAAAAATCTTGTGACAAAGAAAAGCCCAGGGCCAGATGGCTCCACAGGAGAATTTTATCTAACATTCCAAAAAGAGCTAACACCAATCCTGCTCAAATTTTTTCCAAAAAATTGAGGGAAAAGGAATACTATGTAACTCATTTTATGAAGCTAACATCACCTTAACACCAAAACTGGGTAAAGATGCTACAAGAAAAGAAAACTATCGACCAATCTCCCTAATGAACATAGATGCAAAAATTCTCAACAAAATATTAGCAAATAGAATCCAACAGCACATTAAAAGAATTATACACCACAACCAAGCAGGGTTTATACCAGGAATGCAAGAATGGTTCAACACAAGAAAATGAGCTAATGTAATATAGCACGTTAACAAATCAAAAGAGAAAACCCATATGATCATCTTGATTGATGCTGAAAAAAGCATTCAACAAATTTAATATCCTTTTCTGATAAAAACACTTCAAAAGGCAGGGATCAAAGTAACATCCTACACATGATAAAAGGCACATATGAAAAACCCATAGCCAGCATCGTACTCAATGGTGAGAGGCTGAAAGTTTCCCCCTAAGATCAGGAATGAGACAAGGATGCCCTCTGTCACCACTATTATTCAACATTTTGCTAGAAGTTCTAGGGAGAGCAATCAGGCAGGAAAAAGAAATAAAAGGCATCCAAATTGAAAAGGAAGAAGTAAAACTTTCATTATTTGCAGATGACATGATACTATACCTGGAAAATTCTGAGAAATCAACCACAAAGTTATTTGAGCTAATAAACAAATTCACCAAGGTGGCAGGTTATAAAATTAATGTGCAAAAATCAGTAATGTGTCTATACACAAGCAATGACCTAACCAAGGAATCAATTAAGGAAAAAAATCTCTTTCAAAATAGTAATTAAAAGAACCAAGTATGTAGGAATAAACTTAACTAGGGATGTAAAGGACTTGTACACAGAGGACTATATAACATTGTTAAAAGAAACCAAAGAAGATCTAAATAGGTGGAAAGACATTCCCTGGTCATGGATAGAAAGTTAAATGTAGTTAAGATGTCAATTCTACCCAAATTGATTTACAGATTTAACACAGTACCAATCAAAATTCCATCAACCTATTTTGAAGACTTAGAAAATCTAGTTACCAAATTCATTTGGAAGGGAAAGAGACCCCAAATAGCTAAAACCATACTACAAAAGAAGAATAAAGTAGGAGGATGAACATTGCCCGATTTAAAAACTTATTATAAAGCCACAGTTGTCAAAACAGCATGGTACTGGCACAAAGATAGAAGTATTGACCAATGGAATTGAATCAAGAGCACAGAAATAGACCACCTAATCTATGGTCAATTGATCTTCGACAAGGCCCCCAAATCCACTAACTGGGACAAAATAGTCTTTTCAATAAATCAGCATGGGAGACTGATATCAATAGCCAGAAGAATGAAAGAGGACCCTTACCTTACACCCTATACAAAAATTGATTCAAATTGGATCAAACACCTAAACATAAGAACCAGTACCACAGAGCTCCTAGAAGAAAATGTAGGGAAACATCTCTAAGACCTACTAATAGGAAGTAGCTTCCTAAACTTTACACCCAAAGCATAAGAAACAAAATAAAAAATAGTAAATGGGAACTCTTCAAAATCAAATGCTTTTGCACCTCAACAGACTTTGTCAAAAAGGTGAAGAGGCAGCCAACTTAATGGGAGAGCATGCTTGGAAATCACACATCGGATAAAGGTTTGATATCCAGTATACATGGAGAAATCAAACAACTCGGCAACAAAAGAACAAGCACCACAATTATAAAATAAGCTAAAGATATGAATAGTAATTTTTCTGAAGAGCAAATAAAGATGGCTAAGAGGCACATGAAGAGATGCTCATTTACATTAGTTATAAGGGAAATGCGGATCAAGAACACAATGAAATACCACTTCACACCTATAAGAATGCTGCTATTAAACAGGAAAGTACAAATGTTGGAGAGAATGTGGGGAAATTGGGACACTTGTGCACTGCTGGTGGGAATGTATAATGGTGCAGCCACTAAGGAAGACAATCTGGTGGTTCCTCAGAAAACTAAGTATCAAGTTGCCCTATGACCAGGCAAACCACTACTCGGTATATTCCCAGAAAACCTAAAAGCAGTAACACAGACAGAGATTTTCACACCAATGTTCATAGCAGCACTATGCACAACTGCTAAAAGATGGAAACAGTCAACTGCCCATCAACAGAGGAGTGGATTAACAAAATGTGGCATATCCATATGATGGAATATTATGTAGCAGTAAGACAAAACGACATCCTGAACCATATGAGATGGATGCGCCTTGAAGACATGTTGAATGAGGTAAGCCAGAAAGAAAGGGGCAGGTACTTCATGATTCTACTTGTATGCCCATGGTAAAAATAAAATCAGAGGCTTATAATACAGTATATAGGGGACCTAGAGACACACAGAAGCTTGAGATGGATGAATAGTTTGCTAATGAGGTTGAACTTAATTGTAAGGGAACAGACAAGTGAAGGCAGTTCACTAGTGGGCCTATAAGTAATATTACCATATTGACGATGAACATGACTGAAAGGGGTTGTGTAGATTCATGTGTCCTACCAATTAATACTACAAATATAAATAAGTTCTTGCATGAACTATTGCAAAGTATACTCTGGTACAAAGAGTATGTTCCGGGGTATAGGGGGAAATCTGCTATTGCATGCTATAGACTATGTTTAACAGGAAAACATCAACAGTACTGCAGCAATACCAGGGGTATATAAGGGGGGAAGGGACAAGAGTTAGGGGGAGGTTTGAATTTTCTATTTGGTGAGGGTGTTTTATAGGTTATCATTCCCTTGGGAACAATGAAATTATCTAAAATTGAGAGTGCTGATGGACTGCTGACTTTGGACATTATACATAAGGCCCAGTAGACAGAGGTGGCTGAAAGATGCACTGAGTAAGAAGTAGACTGGCTAATGATGGCATAAGTACGAAAAATAAAAGAATACCATTATGATTGCTTCTTTGATTCACAGATTATTTAGAATAGTGCTTTTTATCCTGTAATAATATAGAACTTTTAATTATCATTTTTTTGTTATAGAATTCTCACTTAGTTGCACTGGCAATAAATGTGGTCCACATGTTACAGATTCTTTGAAATTTGTTAACATTTATTTTATGACCTAGTACGAGATTAATTTTCTAAATATGCTTGAAAAACTGTACGTGTTCATAGATGTAGTATTCTATATACATCCATTAGATCATACTAATATTCATTTCTTCTCTATTTGTGCAGATTTTTTTTGTCTATATGATCAATCTATTGCAGGAAGAGGTACATTAAAATTTTCCACAATGGGCCTCTCTTTCCAGCCAACACAACAAGCAACCTCACCACCCTCCCCGTCTATGTGAGACATGACTCCCAGGGGCGTAGACCTTCCTGGCAACGTGGGACAGAAATCCTAGAATGTGCTGAGACTCAGCAGCAAGGGATTGAGAAAAACCCTGGAATGAGCTGAGACTCAGCATCAAGGGATTGAGAAAACCTTCTCAACCAAAAGGGGGAAGAGAGAAATGAGACAGTGTCAATGGCTGAGAGATTCCAAACAGAATCGAGAGATTATCCTGGAGGTTATTCTTAGGCATTAAGTAGATATCACCTTGTTATTCAAGATGTAATAGAGAGGCTGGAGGGAACTGCCTAAAACTGTAGAGCTGTGTTCCAGTAGCCTTGTTTCTTGAAGATGATTGTATAATGATATAGCTTTCACAATGTGACTGTGTGATTGTGAAAACCTTGTGTCTGATATTCCTTTTATCTACCTTGTCAACAGACGAGGAGAACATATGGAATAAAAATAAATAATAGGGAGAACAAATGTTAAAATAAACTGAGATTGAAATGATAGTGATCAATGAAAAGGAGGGGTAAGGGGTATGGCATGTATACATTTTTTTCTGTTTTTGTTTTATTTCTTTTTCTGAATAGATGCAAATGTTCCAAGAAATGATCATGATGATGAATATGCAACTATGTGATGATATTGTGAATTACTGATTATACATGTAGAATGCAATGATCAAAATAAGAATGTTTGCATTTGTTTGGTGTTTTTTGGTATTTAAAAAAAATTTTAAAATTTAAAAAAATATTGTCCACAATGATGGTAGGAGGTCAATCTTTCCTCATAGTTATGTCAATTATTGTTTCTAAGTTATATTATTAGGTATATACTAATTTAGAATTGTTATATCTTCCTAGTGAACTAAATTTGTAAAAAAAAGAAAAAAAAAACATATATATCAACTATTTCTAGTAATGCTCTTTTTCCTTAAAGTCTACTTGTCTGATATTATTAGAGCTCTTACAGCTTTCTTTTGGCTACTATTTGCTTTTCCCATCTTTTGACTTTCAACCTTTCAATATCTGTATGTTTTCAGGTGTTTCTCTTTTAACTAGCATAAGGTTGAATTTCCCTTTTTTCCCCTCCTCCAGTCTGATGATCTCTGCCTTCTAAATGCAGAATTCAGTTCACTTCCACTTACTGTGGTTACTGATACTATTCTAAATCCATTTCTATCATCATATATTGTCTTTTGAAATCTAGTAGTTCCTTTCTTTCTCTTCTTCAGGATTGAATTCCCCCACCCCATTCCACATTTTTACTTCTACTACTTTTTGCAATAATATATGCTCATATTCTGTGAGTGATTACCCAAACATTTTAAAATGCCAATTTAACTTGTCTAAATGAAATCAATATCTTTACCTACCTCCCAAACAAAAACAGAAACTTTAATCATGCTCCTCCCAATTTATCAGGCATTATCATCCAGAAATTACTTCCATATATTGATGTGTTTTAACCTCACAATCTGAACATTGTTAATGTTTTACATTACCACATTTTTTTTAAGCTTTACCGATGTTTATTATTTTGTTCTTGGCTATTCCTTCTGCATCTCAGGCCATCTTTTGGGGTAATTTTCATGAAATACAATCTTTAGAAATTTTTTAGGGAGGGTCTGCTAATACTAAACTCTCTCCAATTTTACTTACCTTAAGATATCTTTATGTGACCTTTGTACTTGATAGTTTTACCAGATAAAAAGTTATCTTTTTCAAAACCTTGAGAAAAATTTTCCACTGACTATAGTTTATAATGATATGACTGAGAAATCAATTGCCAGTCTAAGAGGGATTCTTTGTAGGCAATCTACCTTTTATCTCAGTGGATTTTTTTTTTTGGATTGGGTGGGGTCGTGGTGCATGGGCCAGGAACTGAACCGGGGTCTCCCGCATGGCTAGGAGAATTATACCACTGAACCACCCTTGCATCCTTCTCAGCTGCTTTTAAGATCTCCTCTTTGACTCTGGTGTTCTGTATTGTCACTATGAAGTGTCTAGGTATAGATATCATTTTTGTTTATCTAGCCCTTTTAAAATTTTTTCCCAAGGCTTCTTTATTTATTCCAATTCTGTCAAATCTGCGGGTTGGTGTCTTTCATCAATTCTAGCGTATTTCCAATTATTAACTCTTCAAACATTGTCTTCCCTCATTTTCTCCAGCATCTCCTTTTGAAATACCTTTTAGATATATGTTGGAACGTGTCACTCTAATCTATCCTTCTGTCTCTATTTCTTTTACAATATATTTGCTTTGCTGGGTTTTTTTTTTTAATAATTTTTAAACTTCTCACCATGAAATAATTTCAGACTTACAAAATAGTTGCACAAATAATAGTTTCCATATGCCCTTTCCCCACCTTCCCCAAATGTTAATATTTTAAATAACCATAATAAAATAATCAAAATCAGGAAATTAACTTTGATATATAGAACTTATTCAAATTAACTAACCTACTGACCTTATTCCTATTTCACCAACTGTCCTATGAATGTCCTTTTTCTGGTCTTCCAATCCAGGATAACACATTGCATTTACTTGCCCATGTCTCCTTAGTCTCCTCCAATCTCAGAAAGTTATTCAATCTTTCCTTAATTTACATAACCTTGAAAAAGTATATGCTATTTACCTGGGTTTATCTGATGTTTCTTCATATTAAATACATATTATATATTTTTGACAAAACACCACAGAAGTGATACTTCTGACCTCGGTGCATATAAGGAGGTACAAGATTGTACAGTAATCATCATTACTGGTGATGTTACTTTGATTATTGGTTATGGTGGTGTAACCTCATTTCTATTACCATATCTCTATTTCCCATATCTTAGTCTTTTCAAGTCTCATCCCGTGTCATTTCTTCAGATCCATCTTCTAGTTCACTATTTTCCTTCATATCTGTCTAATTCATTACTTTCACTCTGCACTCACTGTTTTATTAATTATTTCATTTCAAGATCTTTCCAAATTTTTCTGGTCACTTGTGATAGTCTTTTGTTCCTTTGTCATACTTTAGTTCCCTCTATTATTAATATGTTTATTTTACATTTTGTAAAATAAACCAAATATTCGTAGTCTTTAGAGTCTGTTTCTCTCGCTTAGTATTTCTTCTCATTCTTATTCTTCATGATGCATTGCTTCCCGGTGTGTTTAACGATGTGGGGAAGCAGAGTAAGGCCCATGTTCAGCTGGAACTTTGCAGCAATTTTTTTGAAGATGGGGTTTTAACATGCCTTCTTCTGAGAAGGGACTTCATTTGCTTCTGCCAGAGCCTGAAGGCACCACCAATACTGGCCCACTTACACTAAATTTTTGGCTTGTTTTTTCTGGGGGTGGGGTAGTGGGGTCACATCAGTGGTACAGATTCAAGGTCAAACCTGCAAGAGTTAGGGCCTATGGTAAGGAATTCTCAGGAAAGACTTGTTCTTTATTTCCACTCCACCCAAATCTAAAACCAAGATATTCACTATCATAGAGTCTCTCTCATGCAGAAGCAACCAAGAATGTTATTCTTGGAAATTCCAACTTTATTTGGATGAGGGAAGTGGGGTTCTGGTTATAACTTTCCACCTTGTTTGCCGCCAGAGCTTTCTTACCTGTCCCCAGACTCTAGACTACCAAGGATTAAGAAATAACTCCAGGACAAGCACCACTTTCAGAGCTACCTTACCTTTATGCATTTATGTTTTCTTAATATTCCTAATCTCTGAGGAATCCCTATTTTGTCCCCAGTTTAACCATGCAACAAAGAGTTTTGTTTTTTTAATCCAGGATTTTCCAGTGTGCTGAAATGCAAAGGGTTTCTCTGAACCTCTAGTCTACCATACTGCCCAAAACAGAAATCCTTAACTCTTGTTGAACAATGACAGAAAAACAACTTTTATAGTACAGTATAAAAGACAGAGTTTGTAATAATTTTTAAAATGAATCCTGGGATAATTTGTGAAGTGCTTCAACTATAACATATGACTAATAATCATAGAATCAATCCTAATGCATAGTGACAAGCATGTTTCCCACCAATTTGCATTTGTCATGTTTTGCCAATCCTTGCTGCCTAGAATCACTGTTTTTGTAGACCACTCAGAGTGCATCAGCTCATGAATACTGTGCCAAAAATAGGTGGATGGTTTCTTTACCATCCATACATCAATAAGGTCAAAAAATTATTTCATCTTCTTTTTCTGTATGATGACTAACTACTTAGTAACCCAAAACTCTTCAAACAAGTCAGTATTGCTGCACAACTGACAAATCTCTCTTACTTGTGTTTCAGATGTATTTACATTTCATTACCATATGCCTTCACGAAATGTTCCTTAAGGTGCACCTGTATCTGGCAAATGTGTAGGTCACACAGTTCTTTTCACTTGGGTGCATACAAAAAGTCACAAAAGTTCAATTTTATATTGAACATTTGAAACAATTTTAATAACTTCATTATGGTGATGTAATCTGTTCTGAAAGAAATGAGGTTCCTAAATTAAGAATGCTAAGGAAATTTCTGTATGTCCGGCCAGACTTAATTTTGTGGTATCTGAGAAAAGTTACATTAGAACTCATAATCTGTTTTTTAAAAGCCTAAATAGTTTCTTTCCAAATTAAAACATAATAATACTTGCTTAAGGTTTCTAGATACACACGATTATGGCTGTTGAAGTTATTCATTAAATATCTTCCAGGCGGTATAATAAGGCTCAATGGAGGAGTTCCCACTCCTTTGGCAGACTCCCAGTCCTGACAAAATCCCCAGTGAGGAGGCTGTAAACAATCGGGACAATCAAGAACTGCTTCTATATAGGGTAAACGATGACAGTGTCTGTATTTTAAAACTTCACCTACTATATGAGACCAAAGGAAGGGAGCTATATTTTGTCCAAAACCTAAAATTTCCATAGCACACAATCTAACTCAATCTGTCTGGATAGTTCATTTAAATAACCCAAACACATGGAGTCCAGAATGGGAACAAGGGCTTGTAATTCTGCATAGTTTAATGCAATACCCAACATCCCAGATTATGTTGGGCAGGTAATTAAAAAGTATTGGCAAAGTCCCCTGATGGACTGGAGGAAAAATATGGAACTAGTAAACTTTTCCACCTGTGAAACCCCTGATCTTCTGTGAAACATTAGGGACTCTCAAGTTAATAGGCCAAGCTGCTGATCTTCAGCCTTGCTCTTATGTAACTTTTCCCTATAGTGGAGAAGCTGAACCAACCTATAATAACCCCTCAGCAGTTACTTCCAGAGGACTTCTTTTGTTGCTCAGATGTGATCTCCCTCTCTCTCTCTAAGCCCAACTGTGCAAGGAAAATCATTACTCTCCCCTTTACATGGGTAATGACATCCAGGGGTAAGAGCCTCCCTGGCAATGTCCAACACGACTCTCAGGGATAGGCCTGGCCCTGGCATCATACAATCAACAATGCCTTCCTAACCAAAAGCCGGGAAGGAAATGTAACAAAACAAGGTAACAGTGGCTAAGAGAGCTCAAATAGAGTTAAGAGGCTATTCTGGAGGCTACTCTTATGTAAGTTTCAGCTAGATATTACTAATTGCCATGGTTTGCCAAACCCCAACCAACATCATTCCTATTAACCCAAAGACTCTCCCCCACCACCACCCCAGGGATCCACCTGAGATTCTACAAAAATTGCATGCACTAAAGTCTACTTTTCAGAAACCTAAAATCTTTGGATAGTTCCAAGGCCAGTTAAATCCTAAATCCTAGAGGTGCCCGTATCTCCAAGAACAACCAATTCCATCCCCCTATCCCATACTGCCATCACTCCTTTTCAATACGAAAAAAGTTAGAATGGGCATAACCCAAAATATTCCTAAAGACTGGGAGAAGGATCAGAGAAGACAGAGGAGTTATAACAGAGAAATTAGGATGTAACAAATGAGCATGACTACTAAATCATTATATTGATTTTTCTTTTTAGTCTCCAGTGTCTTATAGCTGCTAGAAGGAAAAACCTGAAGTTGTGGACCTGTAACCCATACCAAACTTTGAAATCTATTCTATAACTACTTGTTAAAATCAACTTTGAAATTTACTGCTTTTTTTGTATATATCTTATATTTCATAATTCAAAATGTTAAAAAAAAAAAAAAAGAAAGGAAAAGAACTGCTTCTAAATATACACAATAGAACATCTTGATTCCCAACATTTAGTTCAGAGGCTACCATTTCCAATACTACCCTCAGAGTTATCCATTTACATGACTCTTCTTGCAGCCAGATCATGAAATCTATGAAGGCACAGACCCTACCAAGTTTCTCTCTGAATCTCCAACATCTAGGATGTTGATTTTGTTCATGTATTGAATATGCCATGTGAGTGGAAATTTGAAAAAGATTATTTCTAAAATCTCTCTCAATTCTAATATTCAATGACTGTGACATGAGAACAGGTGCTTCTCAAGCAATGATTAGCTGAAACCCTTTATCAGAATCTGGAATGCCTTATAATCATCGATGTCTAATACCTCTGAGGTAGAGATTATCATTGTATTATACTCATTTTAAAGGTAAGGAAAGTGAAGCACAGAGAGATCAGGTAACTTGCCCAAGACTACAAAGTTACTAAGTGGAGGAGCTAGGATTTCAGCTCAAGCAGTCTGACCTCACAGACCATGCTCTTCATCAGTACACTATGTTAACTCACCAGTCATCTGGTTGATAATTTAAGGCTACCTGCATTAAAACACATGAATTTTCTGTTGGTTCTAAGAGGAGAAAAAGGAAGGGGAACCAACCTTTCTTATCCATTCTTCTTACTTATTGTTTCTCTGAGAAGAACAAAACAAATCAATTTTTCCACCAGAGTGGAAAAATAATAAAATAACAAAATGAGAATTTAAATTTTTAGCATTAGTATCCAAAACAAATATCTTTACACTTACCTCATGGGGCCATAGTTCAGTATTATAAATGCCAATACTATCATCACACAGACAGCTCTTCGCTTTGGACTGGGGACTTTAAGCCTCTGGTTCTAAAGGAAATAACCATATTAAATAGAATTAAACTACAACATCAACCTCACAAAAAGCAATAAATAAAATACAAATTCTTCCTCTTCACCAATTATATGACTATACTTTCTTATTAAAGAAAAAAAACCTCAAAGCTGAGGATATAGTACTCTTCAAAAGACTAGGCCAAGTTCCCTTTACTAGCAGAGACAGAAAAGGAGAGAAGCAGAAAAGAAGAGACACCGTGGTCATTGATTGCAGTTGTCTCTTCACTCAAAAGGAAAGAGTTAAACTGTTTCACATTTTTTGTCAATCCTCAAAGAATTTTGAGACATTACTGTCATCTATCTCTCTGTCTTTCAAATCCCTGCTTTTCAGCAGAACATAGGAGCATTCCTACGTGCTAAGGAGTGATAGGAGAACAGTGTAAGAAAACCCATTCAGTAGGGATCTGTTCAGCTCGGGACAGCACTGCAATGGAAAATTCTAAAAGCAGGAGATTGGAGTCAGGGCAAGATGATGGTGTAGTGAGGTGTGGAATTTAGTTCGTCCTTCAGGGCAGCTAGTAAATAGCCAGGAATTGTGTGGAACAACTGTTACAGGGACATCAGTGACTGGACACACATTGTACACCAGTTTAGAATGGGTGAAATGGCTGAGACCACACTCAGAACTCTTATTACTGCTAGCATTCTCAGGCTTCAGCACTGCCCCAGGCAAGGGCAGAATTAAGGCATGTCTGTGAGACAAAGTAACTAGTCAGGTGAATAGAGGTAATTCCCTAAAGGGCATAACTTCCCCAAGAAAAGAGGAGCAGGACCCAGCTCAAGTGGAGGCTCTCCTAGGAATTGAGGTCCCATGGGCTGGAAAGCAGAAGCAACCTAAGTGTGCTTTTTACCTCAGTCTCTGTCTCAACCACACCACTGGCAGGGAGAGGATATTGAAGATTAAAGGCACCACATCACTTTAGGATGTTAGGAAGCTGCAGACAAACAAGTACCACATGCTGGGCAGGACACAAAAACATAGAGTCCAGAGATTTCATAAGAAAGTCTAACAACCTGCTGGGTCTCACCCTCAGGGGAACTTGATACTGGTTACACCGTCGTCCTGAGATGTGGGCCTCTCTGATCTGGGAAAATCTGACTGTGGTTGATCATATTTGAGAACCTCCTCAAAGAACGGTTTCATATAAACCGGGCAAGAACCAGAAAAACAGGAGCTGAAAAATTCTGATCAGTTAAACAGAAGCCAAGCTAGAGGTCTAGAATAAATTGAACTGAATGCCAAAGAACAGACAGAGAACAAAATCAACCAACAAGAAAACTCTAGATAAAGGAATAAAAAGCAGCCTCCAGAATAAACCAATTAAGGAAATCAAATGCCTAGACATCAGCAAAAAATAATGAGTCATATTTGGAAAACTGAAGATATGACCCAATCAAAGGAACAAACCAACATTTCAAATGAGAGACAGGAAGTGAAATAACTAATTAAGGGTGTTCAAACAGACAAGCAAAATAACATCAAAAATCAAATCAGCAAGTTGAGGCAAGATATGGCAAAAGAGATGAAGGATATAAAGAAGACAGTGGGTGAACACTTTCCTTACCTTTAAAATGAGTATAATACAATGATAATCTCTACCTCAGAGGTATTAGACATCGATGATTATAAGGCATTCCAGATTCTGATAAAGGGTTTCAGCTAATCATTGCTTGAGAAGCACCTGTTCTCATGTCAGAGTCATTGAATATTAGAATTGAGAGAGATTTTAGAAATAATCTTTTTCAAATTTCCACTCACATGGCATATTCAATACATGAACAAAATCAGCATCCTAGATGTTGGAGATTCAGAGAGAAACTTGGTAGGGTCTGTGCCTTCATAGATTTTTTCAACAGTTTGAAAAAACAAATGGCAGAGCTTATGGGAATGAAAGGCACAACAGAAGAGATGAAAATAACAATTGAGACCTACAACAGCAGATTTGAAGAGACAAAAGAAAGGATTAGTAAACTAGAGGACAGGACATCTGAATTCCTATACACAAAAGAAAGTATAGGGAAAAGAATAGAAAAATATGAGCAGAGTCTCAGGGAACTGAACGATAACATGAAGCACATGAATTTATGTGTTATGGGCATCCCAGAAGGAGAAGAGAAAGGAAAAAGGGCAGAAAGACTAATGGAAGAAATAATCCCTGAATATTTCTCATCTCATATGAAAGACATAAAATTACAGATCTAAGCAGCTCAGCATACACCAAGCAGAATAGATCCAAGTAGACCTACTCCAAGACACTTAATAATCAGATTGTCAAATATCAAAGACAAAGAGAGAATTCTGAAAGTAGCAACAGAAAAGCAGCAGATTTCATGAACAGAATTGAGAAAATTAACCTTCTTGGGGCCAGCATGGAAACAAAGCACAAAAAATATAACACTGGTCAGGTAGACAGAAAAAAAGATAAAAACATCCCTTAATTTTGTTTTGTTTTCTTTTTCAAAAGGGAAGGCCTGGTGGGACTATCTAGAAACCTCAATGTGATTCATTTAGTCAGGATGCAACTGAGGTAATAATGAATTAGGAAAAACCAAGGATAAGGAGACAACTTTTATGTGTAGATTTGGAGGTACAATTCAAAAGGTCCTATTTCAAATGTTTTATCCTCCCTGTAAATGTACCAGAACTTATCCTATCCTTAGTTTCACTAGTTGAAAATGTAAAAATTTCTCAATTGATTAATCAGAAAAAAAAATAGTTTAGTCCCTCTCATCCTAGCTTTATCACCAGTACCCACCTCTGAAACAACTTCATCCAGCTGCCGTTTCAGTGATCCATTCTCTTTCTTCAGTTTCTCATTTTCTGAAAGGGCTGCCTTTAACCTAGCCTCCAGCCCTAGCATATATTCTTTCTTTTTCTTGCGAGACTGACAAGCAGACTCTCGATTTTTTATCATACGTTGTTGTCTCCTTAGCACAGCAATCTAGAAAAAAATTGTAATGAATCTGGTTAGATCAGAATATACTAATTTTTACAATTATTTTTAAACAATTATTGTTAAAAACATAGGTTGCCAGTTGTTTTAAAACAGGTTTTTAAAAATATTGCCCAAAGTAAGTAAATTTAAATCAAATGATTACATAAGGCTTTCAAAACCTAAAAGTTAAATAATTTCTTCTAAGACTTATTTATTCATTGTACAATTTTCCCTTTAGAAATTTCTACATAAAGTACTTTTATATATATAATACATACATTCAACTTTAAACTATATCTCTGGTCCTGATTTAATTGATTATACTCCGGAACCAGAGACCCAATTACTTATAAGACCACAACTACTTGTGGAGTCACTATCACTTCAAATTCAGCATATGGAAACTGAATTCCTTATCTCCCTTCACCTAGATTTTTGTATGTATCCATTTTTATCAGTGGTAACTATCTCTGAAGATAAAACGGAAGTACCATTAACTATTACTTTTATTTGACTTCCTATATTCACTTCATCACTCCCTCAATCCCTCATCCCTTCAATAAATACATATCAAGTGTATGTTAATGACCAAGTTTCTTCCAGTGAAAATGTATCTCAATTATTCCTTTCTCTCTATTCCTACTGCCTCTCTCCAAGCAGTCATTCCTAGACTACTACAATGTCTTCTAGCTATTTTATAGCCTTCCTGTCTACCATTTCTAAGATAACTTCAAACTGAAAAACATTTTTATCTTGGTACCCCATGGAAAAAACTCACCATGCATCCCAGCTACCCACCTTTACTATGAAGGTCCCACAATGTGACCATTCCCCTACCTAGCCACACTTTCCAGCCTAACTCAACAGCTATTCAAATCACACCCTCTAGTCTTACAATTTAAGATCATTTCAGGTGTTCATTTCAGCAACACATACACTAAAATTGGAATGATACAGAAAAGATTAGCATGGCCAATGCACAAGGATGACATGAAAATTTGTGAAGCTCTCCATATTTAAAAAAAAATCATTTCAAGATTCCCACATGTCTAATTTGTTTCTTTATCAAATGCATTTCTTTTATTCCCATTTGGCCTCTCCATAGTTCGATTATGCCAACCCACTCTATATTTTCTCTGAACTTCTTATGCTTTATTATCTGAAGATATACCTGAACACTTTAATAGTCTTGATTGTTTCAAGAATAACACCCTTTTTCTACCTAGATCTTAATACTTTGAAAGCCAAAGCCATGTCTAATATTACCTCAAAAAAAAAAAAAAAAAAAACACCCACCGTATCATAACAAAAAATTACTGAGTAAAGTGTTTTTGTTACATTTTCTAAACTAAGTCATGGAACCCACAGTTACAGCATTAGTCTAATTTATCTGGTGGGGAAAGAGAAAGTAGCAAAAAATGAAGCTACCATAAAAAGCACCAAACAATATCATTAAATTGATTAGGGTAAGTACACAAACAGCTAAATTACCAACTTCTATATGTTTTATAATGGGTTTTAAAAAAATAATCATTCTACTATGAGATGTTCAAAAATCAACTATTAATGAGACTAGTAAATGAAGTTAAATAATTTAATATTGATTTCTTTTAAAATAAAAACACAATTGCCACCCCAATATTATATTTTCTAGAATGAAATATATCAAAGCCAACCAAGTGATCTCCCATGACTAAACAGTGCCAACAACATTTCAATCACAACCCACAAGGAAAAGACTAGATGAGATGTCAAAAAGATTGCCTCCTCTTTTTTTTATTGAAAGTTCACAAGATTGCCAATCTTACCTATAAAATTTCCTTGTAGAATAACTATCCCACTCTTCAGTAATGCTAAACACATGCACAAAAATAATTACACATGCAGCAATAGCAAAAGTATGACGGATTATTCACCAAATTTTGAAACTATTCTCGGGACAATGCCACACTGCCAATCTACCATTATTTTCAGTGATTCCCATTGTTACTGAAAATGCCAGTGTTCACAATTAATACTTAAAACTAAAGTGCTTAAGTACATAGAACTCTGAACAAGCACATAAAAAGAGAAAGTCCCCAAATGGAAGAGTTTATACTAAAAGTTGTATAAAAGGCAACCTTACTTTAAAGGCTAATTAATCTATGGAATTTGAGGAGGCTTTACAAATAGCACACCATTTAATAAATTCCAAACAAGGATTAGGCAATTCCACAAACAATAAATGCACCTGCATATTTTATAGCATTAAAGTTTCAAAGGCTGTCAATTCAAATGCCTCATACTAAAAAAAATGAAAAGCACCTGTGGTCAAATATTCACTTCTTCCCATTGAAAAAGATACATATAAAAGTTCTGAAAAGAAAGTCGATACTCAATACTAACAATAAATACAGAGGATATTTTTGCTATATCATAAAAATAAATGAAACCCACAAACATCACCAAACATGTACTTTCAATTTTCCATCTCAGCAAACTCTCTTTAGCTAGCTAAATATATACTTAAATTATTTTGTACTTCCCAGCCCCCGCAAAAAATAGTGTGATTTTTTTTTCAGACTACACACACACACACACACACACACACACACACACACACCGTATGGATTTGTTGTGTTTTGAGGGAAATGTTATTTTCTTTTACAAAAAAAAGGGGGGGGGGAGATTACACTGTAATTGCTGTTCTGTAATCTGAATCTTATAAAAACAATATATCATGGCCATCTTTGACATGCAGTAAGAAAAGCAGGGCGGTATCTCAATTATCTTGATGTTTCATTAACATATTTAATTAATCTCCTCTTGTTGAAATTATTATAGTTTTCAAAATTCTTTAAACTAATCCTCATCAACTGATTCCTCATTAGAGAGTAACAGAGCCAAAGCTAGAACTGAGATCAGCTGACTCCAAGCCCGGTGCAATTTATGCAACAGCTCCACACCGCTTTTAAATAACAAATAAGAAGTCATACCATCACAGCATCGAACTCTCACCTCAGTGAACTGTGTGGTTACTTTAATTATGTGCCTTTTGAAATTAAGTTGCTTGTATCTGCAAGTTTGATCTCCTATATTATAATCTGAAAACTCAAATCAATACTCTGGTCCACTGATCAATTGACACATCTCCCCAGTGGGCTATTAATGATTTAACAAAAACTGAAAGGAGTAACAGCTGGCCAGTCCCTGCTTCTAGATCATCAATGCCTTCAGACAACTCTCCAACCAAGTACTGTGCACTGGAAAAAGAAAAAAGAAAAAACTTCACAGCTGCAAAATGTTCTTCCTTTAGTGCCACTGAACTATAAAACATGTGGTGTTTCATTATTAAACATTTATTTGACTTAAGAAAGCCTTATAGAAAGAGAACTTTCACAAACGAACAAGTTTCTTCTGAAAAGTGAACCAATTTTTAAGAGTCAAAATTCTAAATCTGTCCCATTCTGTCTTTACTTTTAAAAACCTTACTGATTAACAAACATTATAAGATATTATATTCTCTTTTCACAAATAAAATAGTCTAGTTAGACTATTTGAATCTGTGATGCTACTAAAAACATGAGTTCCAAAGCCCAAAATGGCCATAAATTAAAGTAATATTAAAACAGGACTAGTTTTATGCTAGGAAATAAATTTCAACATTTCACACAAACACAAATCAGATCAAGTATTAGTAACCTATGGGCAAATCACTGACTTAATGAACCTACTATCAAGTCTAATTATTGTTGCGCTTAATCTTCCCTCAAAAATGCAAGAACAGTCATTGATTACTCTCTTCATCATGGCAGACAAAAATATAAACCTTTCATTTAAACAAACAAATATACTAGAGGTCTATTTGAAATTAATTTAAAGGCCACAGAAGTAAATTTCCTTGCATTTCTTCTAAGTAACACAACATATATTACTGCATAACATAGAAAACATGTTTATAGAGACTGTTTTTTAAACCCACACAACTGATAAAACAGGCTAAATTCAATTTCTGCAACCCTATTTTAAACACTCAAATGATCTAAACATTTTATTTTGATTCCTAAGAATCTTCAGTACAGTTTCTCTTGTTTAAAGCAAAAAAGGGAAAAAATTAGACCTACACTGCCTCTCCTTTTCTCAGTCTCCTGACAGAAAGCCAAAATTTATTTCACTCTTCCAATTAAGTTTTTTGTGGTATAACCAATTCCCACTCACCAATAAGTAAACAAAGCTTTGTAACTGGCAACCTGAATCATTTACTCGGCAGAACCAAGGAAATAATTTTTATTCTGCAAGTTATTATTTTTTTTATAAGGAATGCCTCTGACATGTTTAACTTCTCCAAACAAGAAAGCAGGATAGACAAAGCTCCTGCTTGACTGTATATCCAGGTAACCTCATGCAGTCAGAGGAAAGAACAACCTACCAGATACCCTTAGGAAAGTCATATGTGGACACAGCCTCTTGAAGAATGGACAGCCTTATCTACTGCTTCCTCCCCTCACCCCCTGCCCCAGCCCACCACCAAATTATTAAAAACAAGGCGGGGGGGTATATACATTTGCTGGCATTTTTATTATATTTCCCTACCCAATCTCATTTCTACCTTTCAAGATCCACAACAAATACCATCTCCATGAAACTTCACAGCAACCCTATGAGATAAGTGTTATTATTTTCATTTTACAGATAAGGAAATGAAGCAGAAAAGTTTTACCTAAGTACACACAGCTATTTTTATAACTGTAGAATATTAGAAATAGAATATGTGGCCACCATTTGAGAAATGCTTGTTTTCAAACCTTTGGTTTGATGTCTGGGAATATTCAACCTTTTAAGGAAAGATAAATATATTTTCCTATGAAGTCAACTTTGAAGCAAGATTGCCACTTACTAAGAAACTACATAAGAGAATTTCTATATTGAAATGAAAGACTGCTCATTTTTTTCCATCAGGATCAGAGCCAAAAACAAACCATATTTCTTGAAAACTTATGTGAGGTTTCTAAGAGTTAAGGCTCAAACAGAATATATTTACCAGCAAATGGAAGGAAGAGTGAGATTATAATTTGAACCAGGCAAACTATTTCGTAACAGAAAATGCAGTTTGCAGAATACTGTATGCTAAATACGCTACTTACAGCAGTAGCAGGCCTCTAAAGAGTGGCCTGCCAACTCTTATAGAACTCTTCTATTAGTGCCTCTAATAGAAAACTCACACTGAAAAGGCTTGGCTCACTTTCTAGTGTACTGGCCACGTAAAATATGTACAAGAATGTCAATACAGACTGACCAGAAAATTACTCTAAGAGTTGGCAGGCCAAACAAAAGAACTAAAAAAGGTGAAAAAAAGAAGCTATGTCAGCATATAAAAGCCACAAAAGACTGATACACTCATTTTGCTGAATTACAACTTTTTCACTATACCTTTGATTTAAAAGCAATAAAAGTACATGATGAAAAATTTCTTTATTTTTAGTCATTTTGAATTAGAAATTTATACTAATTCAAATTTACCCTAATTTAATAGGACTTGAGTCTAACAAACATACACTGTTGAGGTCAACCAAGTTGAGGTCTACTATTATCTGAGTAGAGCAAAGTTCTCTTTTGCGTTCCTTCTGGAACAGATTTACTTTAGGTTCCTGCATGGCTTGGCCAGCTGATAGGACTGACTGATGCTTCTTTACTTGAAGTAAACATTTAGTCATAACCTCTAATAGAAAACTCACACTGAAAAGGCTTGGCTCACTTTCTAGTGTACTGGCCACGTAAAATATGTACAAGAATGTCAATACAGACTGACCAGAAAATTACTCTAACCATCTTTATGTCTCTCAGGTTAAATACATGGAACTTGAATCCTCTTTTATAAAACCATCAACTCTAAATTTTGAAAGATAATAAGAAGGTCAGATAATAAATATATATAAAACAAAAGATAATATTGTTGGTTTTATACTTTCTCATCTTGTACATTCCCCAGCAACCCAATGTTGACTGAGACTTCTTCAGTAAATTACTCCACAAATTTACAAAGCATCTTTAAGAGTGCAAAAGGAGAATAAACATGATCTTTCCCACCAAAGAACAAAAAAGTATGTCTAAGATACCAACACATAATTAAATGAAATAAGTTTAAAAAGGACTGAGTAGGTAAGCTGCATACGATGATGATTGTCAACATGAAAATGCTCATTATTCAAATATTAAGCCTAGAAGAAAAACAAAATAATTTCATTTGATTTTCAAACACAATGAAAGCATCACAGAATCTTAGAATTGGAAGTGACCTTTATAATTTACATGCACTAGCTCATGATAAATCTTCTGGAACACCCCAGATCAATTCTCCAGTTTTCCATATGACAACTATCATTTCCTGGAAAACGGCTCCTAGATCTACTTTCAGTTTTCCCTTCTTCAGTTTACTGAATCATTCCAATCCTTAAACCACTCTACTATCTATAACATGGTTTCTAGATTCACTTCCCCATCCTGTCCAAGTTGCTCTGGAATTTCCCATGATCTGGATACTATAATTCTATGAATGCAGACCAGGATCATCTTAAATTTTTTGACAATTGTAATATACTATTGAACTATAATTTTTTAAGGTTCTAATTAGTCTTTATCTTTTTACATGTCTAAAATTTTTCATAATAAATATTTCAAACGTCCTAATGTCCTTAGTTGTCCTAAGACAACTTTGAATATTTTCTATTGCCAGCGTCATTTGGGAATATTACAAAAGACACATTCAAATTTATAACTTAAAGACTATTAAAAGGAAATTTGGGATCATTTTAAAAATTCTCTTTCATGACTTTCAACCTTCTCAATAAATACTGTGAGAAGCATACATATTTTTTAATTACTTGTGCAACTTTTTAATTGAAAATATCATGGAACATTTTTTGGGCTTTGTTATCGTTGTTCTTTTACTTACTACGGAAATTTTCCACTCATCCAAGAGAAGAGAAAGATTATATATTAAACACCCAGCTTTCAATTATTATCAACATTTTGTCAATCTTGTTTCTTCTATCCTGTGCTTGCAACTTCCCCTCAGAATATTTTAAAGCAAATCCAAATATCATACCATTTAATTTCCAACTGAAACACATACCATATATTAATGTCTTTTATGCCATAAGGCACTATGCTTATCTCCTCTTCTCCCTAAAATAAACACATATGATAATCATGCCTAATCCTATACTATTCATGGCCTCTAGTCTCATATTCATTCATCCCCTCCATGTCTTGGCACATACTTTTAAAAATACCTACATGAACTATTCTTATTGTAGAATTTGGATATTCTATTTTCATGAGATAATATTCCTTTGTTAAGGGTTTTTACAGTTTTACCAATTGAGATTACTTTGTTGTGTTTATATAACAGTAGCCACAACTACATGGGCCACTAACACATTAATGCTGTTTAATAAATTCTGGTAGACAGATTAGACAGTAGTCTGACAAGCAACTTTGCATAACTTGCAGAATTTTTAAAATATTTTCAATACCTAAAGAAAATGTGGAGTAGCACTTTAATCAGTCATATTGACTTCGATTTTAAAAGAAACATGCTTTCCTTCACACTTTACCAATCACATTTTCAGGGAATCCATGTTAGATTGATTATTTGACTTTAACTTGCATTAAACTTTAAGCCCATGATGTTCAATCACTCTTTTAAAAATATCGCAAGATGCTTTCAATCACTTTAAAGTAAGAATTATCTGGCAAATGTTGTAACTGGCTTTAGGGAAAAACAGATCTTAGGAAACTCTGGTTTACAAAAACAAAATAAAACAACATGCCACAAAATTCTAAAGGTTTGCAAAGATGGGAAAGTACCAAATAAGTATTGAGACAGAATTCCTAAGAGTAACAACTCATCATTATGTAGTGGTGACAATCCTTCAAACAGTCAAGAGACGCTAAATATAAACTGTCTAAAAAGTAATCTACAGACTCTTGTCTAGGGAGTTGCCAAAAACATTTCAATCAGGAAACATAAAATAATCCTGTAAAATATTAGTGGATGATTGGGTTGAGGGTAGGGGGTACTTGAAGGAGGCCAGCAGAGGGTTATAAAGGAGAAGTAAAGAAGAGAGATGCAACCATACTTCACTTTTTGTCAAACCACTTTGGACTTTCAAAACATTTTCATCGAGATTCTAACATAATTAGTCTTTCCCTAATTTTCCACCAAAGATTAGATGTGCAATTTCAACACACACTTTTGATGCTGAGATACAATAAACTTTAAAAACTAAAACAAGGCAACAAAAACAAAGTTCTTTTAAAAAACCAGGCAATAAAAAGGCACTAAGTTTCAAAACTTACATCTGAACCCACACTTCTCATGGTACTTTGTAAGATGGGTTTAGTCATGGAAAGTTTTCCATTCACTGGGCTATTTGCCACCGGGGCAGGTACCACATTCACCACGTGATTAGGGAGCTGTGTGGCTCCACCTGCAACAGTAAGGACTGGCTGAGGAGAGGGCAGAACTCCAGGTGCTTGTAGTTGTACCATGGTAGGTTGAGAGAGCAGAACAGTCTGACCTGCATTAAAGAAATAAAGAAAAAAACAAAAAGAATCAGAGGGTGCTTACCTGTACTGTTGGGGGAAGCAGTTCAACATTTAGGAGTCTTTGAAAGATATATCACATTGAAGGATTCAAGACCCCCGATTAAAACACAATAAATAGCAACACACATTCATAGTGATTCTGAGGTTTTAATTAACAATACATTTCTGTATTTTTCTCAACTATATACATATCAAACTTGGTAACATATACACATTTTCTAAGTAGTAACCTCAGATTTATTAGTACTAAAAGGATTTGTCATATTATAAACAAATTTTTATGCTGAATACAGAGAACCATATCTTTTAAATTAATAGGATTTACAACCCCCCCAAAAACACCAAAAATATATAAACAGAGAGACTCAGTAGCTCAATACCTAGAAGAACAAAGGGCTATAAATATCAAAAAAGTTTAGCTCAGCAGTACAGTAAACCTAAAGGCATGTAATTTAAGAGTGTGGTGATACAACCTTTATTCCTTCCCCTCAAAAATGGCCACTAAATCTTTTCTTAGTATTTATATTTACAATTATTTTTGAACTATGTTAATTTGACAATAGCATTATTAACCTAAAGAAAACTCATACAACTCAACACTGGTCTATGAAAAATTTACTTGCCTGCTGAGTGTTTTCTTTCAGATCTGGTCAATTTTTAAAGATGCTGAAAGCCTCGCCTAATTTCCACAGCTGCTTGAAGCCTATCTAGCAAAATAAAGGTACTACAGTAACTGGCAACTAAAATTCCACATACATTTATAATTCTTCTTTAAGGGAAAAAAGTTTCATTATACTTTCAGTTTAACAAGACCCAAGCAAAATTCAGCTCAGTATTTCAAAGGATCAGGGAATATTATATACCAAAATAATGCTTCAAAACACTCATTTGTTAAGAACACCTGTCTAAGCTAAAAAAGATCACTTACATAAAAGAAAAGTCAGATGCTTTTATGTTTCAGATGGCTTCAAAAAGTATAGCATTTTATCTCAGATGAATTAGATAAATTAATAAAAAAGAAATACCTAACAATTCCATACATTCGTAATACATATGATTTACTTGTATACAAATGATCACTAAACCTTTTTATCTTGTCATTTTCCCTTAGACTAACTTCTTTTATAAAATAATATATAAAATGGGAAATGACTCATAAGCAGATTTATGCTTAGGCTGAACATGCAAATAAAAAGTAATTAATACATAAAATAAATAGCATGTGACCAAGTGGTACATTTTATTAAGAACGTCTTAAGAAGTTAGAGTCAATCTGACACTACGAAAAGACATACTTATCATAATATAAAACTTAAACCAGGGATTCCCAACCCCTTTTAATACAAATACTCTTTTTTATTATAAAAAATCTCATGGTCACCCAAGATGATCATGGTGATCCTTTCTTTTTCTGTGAAATGAGAAAATACATGATGAGAAAAAACTATTAAGAATTTAAAAATGATTCAAAATTAATTTTATTTAATTTATTAATCAAAAGTATAAGGATAAAAATTTGAAAATTAGCAGTATAGATAATATGAAAAAATTATTTATTCATTCTACAGAGAACGCTTGCTGCAAACATGGATTTGTGGATGCCCTGCAAATCATCACAGGCTGCCCTCCACCACCCACATCCCAGGGTCAACAGTCTACAGGTTGAAAACCACTGACTTAGATTAACACATTGAGAAGAGCATTATAGGAAGCAATATTTCACATCCTCTGAGTTTACAAAAGAATGATTTTATATAAAAATAACAAACTAAACACTATTCTCTGAACTCTGAGGAGCTGTAAGCATAAAGAATTAAGTTATTTCAAAGAAAGGATTATAATTCAGCTCCAGTCACAGATGCTGAAAATATTAGCAACAACATAAATTAAGACGGTTTTAAATTTCTTTAAACTAATTAAGAAAAATAATCCGAGTCTGTGCTGTCCATTTTCTAGTTATCACCATTTCCTTACTAAGAGAATTGCATCATAAAGTGAATGAGATGGAAGAATACCAAGGCAATGTCTGTGTACCAGATGTGGCTGTAAGTCCAATCAGGCCACTTGCTGCCTCCTTTTTATCATAATGTACATAAAACCCTCTCATCCCAAAGTGCCTATCATCAAATTACCTAGCACTAAATCAAGGATCTTCTAAATATTCCAGGCATGTTCAAATTTAAGAGAGATGGACAGAAACAACTAAATTTCAATTATAATGTGTCCAATAAAAGTACAAAAAACGCTCATGATAATTTGCTAAATGGTGATCTGCTAGATTTTGACCAGACCACAAATCTGCAGTGCAAAAGACTCTTTGGGGCCTTAATAGTCAAGCAAAGTTGAACATAGTTACTACTGTTCCTAGAGTGGAAACAGTTAAAAAGGACATGTTAAAAAGCTCTTTATCCATTTCAGAGTGCTCAGAATCTTCTTCAGTATTACCTGCAAATTCCCCTTACTGGAACAGGCTAGATTCAATGTTGAACACTTCTAACTATGTATAACTCACTAATTTTAATAGTTCTTCCTTCAAATATTTCAATCTATGTATCAAATGAATGCCTTCTTTTTGTATGAAGTGGAATAGCTATGCGACTATGGGCAAATAATTTTTCTGTGCCTTAGTTTTCTTATTTGTTAAATGAGAGAATAGTTCTTATCCTCACGAAGTTGATATAAAGATTAAAAAAGATAATGCACTTAAGCACTTAGTACAGTATCTGGCACACAGTAAAAGCTTACTGTTAGCTGCTACTATTATCATTATTCTTCTCTTTCTCTGTGCAGTAAGAGCTTCCATAGGGTTTTATATACTAGTCAGGCTTTTACTTTTTATAGATGTGTCTTAAGTAACAGCTATGGGAACTATGATGAGTTCAAAGTTCTTCAAAAGTTGAAATTTTTAGCCTTTGGGAAGAAAGGGATGCTTTTGAGAACTTGATTTTTAGAGTCTCTCCCTAGAAAAATCCACATATGAAAAAAGTACGAAATTCGCATTTTATTTCAAGAATTTCATGAACTCTTAATACCCATTCAAACATCACAATCACAAAAATCCTTATTCTACAGGATTGCTATTCTCCACATATACAAAATATCAGTTTTGACCCTGCACTGAAAGAACAGGCATTTCAAACAAAACAGGCTTATTTGGGATGGTGGTGGTAATAGATATTAGGGATTGAATCATGTTCCCAATAAAAGGCATGTTCAGGTCCCAACTCCTGGTCTTGTGGGTGTGAACACATTTCTAAATAAGGTCTTTGAAGATGTTACTCATGAAATTTCCAAACTGAATGAGAGTGGGCCTTAATCCAATATAGGTGAAGTCCTCTTTTTTTAATTTTTTTTAAATAGATGATGTCCTTTTAAGCAAAGGAAACTGAACACAGAAGTGTTCAGTCACAGGAGTAGCCAAAAGCTAGAAGTCAACAAAGTCCAGAAGAGAAAGCAAAAGATGCTGCCACAGGCACTGACATGTGACAGAAAACCTAAGGAATCTCAAAGACTGCCACCAGAAGATACCAGTCCTGGGAGGAAGCAAGCCTTGCAGTCTCTAAAACTATGAGGCAATAAGACCTGTTGTTAAGCCATCCCATCGTAGGGTATTTGTCTTAGCAGCCAGGAAACTAAGATAGTAGGTATTGATAGATTTTCACTGACGCATCTACTCCCTCATCTAGTTCTTTTTATCAATGTCATATTCTATAACCATGGAACAGAACAAAGCTAACACAATACCTCAAAATCAAATTTATGATCTTTCCCTCATTAAAATCACGCTACAAATAAATGATACAACTATCCATAGCTAGAAATATAACCATAAAAGCAAATGTAACATTGGTATTTACTTAGAGCCTATACCCCCATTAACACCTAGTCCTACTTGATGTCAGCAAGTAAATCCAGAGAAAAGAATGCTGCACAAGTTTTCCTATTCTTATGCCTATAGACATCAGCATAAGTACAAAGATAAATAATCTAAGAGAGATTTATGTCCAAATGATTCCCATCTCTGAATAGTACCAAATCCTCAAACTTGAACTTCTTTCAATACTGACCTAAACTTGTGTAGAATAACAAGCATATGAGGCCACCTGGTGGACAAAATAATAGAAACACACAAAATCTTAGCTACTTTAGAGCAGAGTTCAGGTGTCCTTAGAACTGAACCCTTTTCCTAATGCCTAGCTCAATATCCTGTTTACTAAAACATGCAGTATCCTCAGAGATTAAGAACCTGATTCTACTGCAAAAACCCCATAAGACCTGAAACAGACAATACTATTTTAAAGATGACCTCTCATTTTTAAAAAGTTCATAACCACAGAAACCTCAGAATGAAATGACACCACGAAAGTTTCCCAGATTTACTTCTTCATTGCAAGTGGTTATATGAAACCAAAAGCCTTAGTTACAGGTGTTTCCACAATTAAAACCATAAGAAAAAAGAAGTATCAAATATAAACAATCTGAATAGTAACCTCTCATTAGCACAGGAATCAAATACTAGTTATCTGTGCAACTACTCAGCGAAAAGGACAATTCCTGACACACAGCACGTGCTTAGAAATTACAACCTGAATTAAAGAAAATCATTGACACAAACCTTACTACCCTTCAGTTAAACACACACAGCCTCAAACCGCACTCAGGTACCTTTAGTGGGTGCAGGTTGTATACTGATAATGGGCTGCTGCTTTGCAAGTGGCATAAGTGTTGGTAGTGTCTGAATAATGATGGTTTTTGCTGGAACACTGGCGTTGGTTTGAGACTTGGGTGCTGCTGGAAGCAATAAAGGTTTAGGCTGAATTGAAGGTTTTGAACTCATCTGAATTTTTTTCTTTGGAGTCAGTCCATTTTCTGGAGAAAAAAACAAACCACAAATCAATGTGAAGGCAATTAGGCAAGCCCTACAAAATGGGTTCTATTACATACATTTCTTTACACATTATCTTCACTTCTGAGTAAATATCTTTAATTGAAGGTTAAGCTTAGCCACACTATACAGGACTGAAGAAAAGTCCTGAAATTGAAGACTCTTTTTTTAACCAAACATGCTGCTTTGAGAAGGGGATACATGAACTGGTAAATGAGAATAGCTAATTTCACTGAATAAAGCCTAGAGATTAATAAAGTAACATACGTCATAGGTGAATGGCCTCCAGATCCAGTACTTTTAACTGAAACTTGGAAATTTTTCCTGAAGATGATGGGAACTAGGTCTATTTTAAAGTATCTTTCATCTATAAAGACAGAGACAACCAAAGAAGAATATATCTCCCCTCTCCTCTTCACTCTGAATGATCCATAACAGACAAACTAGGTTCAGTAGTTTTAAAACAGCAAGACAGCTAAAAAATATGTTTAGTATTTTCTTTTAGGAAATAGAACCCAAGGTCAGTCTAAAAAAGAAATGACAGCAGAAATTAGAAGATGGAGTAATACCAGTTTTATTCCTAGGACCAATAGTGGGCTTATCTTCCTTCAGTGGCTCTGCTGAAGAGGGACTATTGGTGCTTTCACTATATAAGGAAAGGGGAGACATCTGGGATGTGGAAGACAAATCCAACTCCTGCAGCAAAATACAACAAAAACAAATTCATGCAGAAGAGTACAATTTTTGAGTAACAAATTACTTAGAAAGAGAGGAACATCCCATAAATAAACAAAGAAACACTGAGGCAAAGGTATGAAATATTAGAGACTATATCAATATATTAAGTACTAAAAGACTGGATAAATCAACATTATTCAACAAAACTATAAGAAAAATAACTCAAAATGCAGAGTATTTCTATGTCATCATCTTTATATTAAAGATATTTATCATTGATTTGATTCTATACTTCCTCCCATGAACTTTATAACTTACTTGACTCTTTTCATACATTTAGTATCATTTTAAGGCTACAGTCAAAATGCCAGTTTTTCCCCCCACAAACTTTTCTTTTCAGTATTATGCGAAGTTCAAAAGTAGAATAATTCTTACTATTTTTATCCTTTCTACTTACTAGCACTGCCTTTGGCTATTTTCTTTTACTTAATGGGTGAACTGATAATACTGAAATATATAATGATAACAATATTTTCCAAAAGTCTTTAAGGATTTTGGATGGCTCTGTCTCATTTTGTTAGAGCAAAGAAATTTAACATGGGATAAAAGTAGCATTTCAATTTAGACTGGAATGGGCATAAGTGCCACCTCAAAACATCTTCAAAACCTATAAAAATTATGAGAAGAAAATGTAAGAGAATACTCGTTTACTCTCAGAATGACACAGGCTTTGTGAGGTCAAGAAACTCACAAGCCATGGAAGAAGAGACAGATCTGAATACCCCAAAATTAAAACATTTATAATGAAAAGCAGATCATAAACAAAGTTAAAAGACAAAATACATGATGGGAGAAATATTTGTCAAAAATGGACAAAGGACAGGAACATCCATGTTACAGAAAAAGAAATGCAAATGGTAGCAAAACGTAAATTTAAAAGAAAATAATTTTAATCAGATGAGAAAAAATGAAAATAACCTAAAGAGAGCATAGTAGAAACGTACATCATACTACCGGTTTTGAGAATTGCTTCAATCATTCATCCTTAACACCAAACTCAACACACAGCCATATGGGTCTTTATGAAACTGAGTATATTATAATACATTTGAAAGAAATCAGAGAGTATAAGACAATAACATAGGAGGAGACTCCATTATCTCCATGGTCTTAGATACTTAAAAGGTATTAGACAAGATTCAATGAATATTCCTTATGAAAAGCCCTAGAATCAATGAATTGGAAATAAGAAATCAATAGAGAACATCAACAAAACCAAAAGTTGATTCTTTGAAAACATCAATAAAATTGATAAACTTCTAGCAAAGTTAACCAAGAGAAAAAAGAGAGAAGACACAAATTACAAACATCAGAAATGAAAAAAAAGCCATCTGATCCCATGGACATTAAAAAGAAAATAAAAGAATATTATGAACAACTCTATGCCCACAGATTTGATGGTTTATATAAATGAACCAACTCCTTGAAAGAAACAATCTACCAGAACTCATAAGAAGAAATAGATAACCTGAATAGGCCTACAGCTATTAAAGAAATTGAGTCAATAGATAACATGAATAGACCTACAGCTATTAAAGAAATTGAGTCAATAATTAATAACCTTCCAAAATAGAAAACACCAGGCCCAGATTTTCATTACTGAGTTCTACCAAACATTTAAGGAAGAAATGATACCAATTCTCTACCATCTGTTCCAAAAAATAGAAACAAAAGAGGGAATACTTCCTAGCTCATTTTATGAGGCCAACATATACCCTAATACCAAACCAGACAAATAAATTAGAAGAAAGGAAAACTACAGCCAACAGCTCTCATGAATATAGATGCAAAAATTCTAAAAAAAAATTAGCAAACCAAATCCAACAATATATAAAAAGAATGATACACCATGACCAAGTATACACCAGGTATGCAAGGCTGGTTCAACATATGAAAGTTAATTAATGCAATCCTTTCCATCAACAGGTTAAAGAAGATCATATCAATAAATGCAGAAACAGCAGTTGACAAAATTCAACACCCATTCTCTAAAAACGGTCAGCAAACTAGAAATAGAAGGAAACCTCCTCAACTGGATAAAGAACATCTACAAAAAACCTACAGCTAACATAATACTTGATGGTGAAAAACTACAAGTTTCCCCCCAGTGATTAAGAAAAAGGCAAGAATGCTTCCACTTAACACTCCTATTCAATATCATACTGGAAATCCTGTCTAATGCCATAAGACAAGGAAAAAAAAGGCACAAAGACTGGAAAGAAATAAAACTGTCATTGTACACAGATGACATGATTGTTTACATAGAAAAATCTGAAAGAATTCAACAAAGAACTCCTGGAACAAATAAGCAATTACAAATTTGCAGGCTACAAGGATAACATACAAAAGTCAATTTCCTTCCTATATATAAGCAACAAACAATTGAAATTAAAAACATAATACCATCTACATGAATGTACACACACACACAAAAGAAATACTAGGGTATATATCAAATAAAATATGTAGAAGAGCTATAAAAGGGAAATTAAAACCTTTGATAAAAGAAATCAAAGATCTAAATAAATGGGGAGGTATTCCATGATCATGGATAGCAAGTCTCAATATTGTTCTTCTCAACGTGAGATAAGTTCAATGTAAACCAATTAAAATCCCAGTAAGTTATTTTTGTGCTATCAACCAATCGATTGTAAAGTTTATATGGAAAGACAAAAGAACCAAAATAACCAACACAATCATTCATTACAGGATGAAGCCAGGGTACTGACACTACCTAACTTCAAGATTTACTATAAAGCTACAGTAATCAAAACAGGGTAGTACTGATGAAAGAATAAATAAATATATCAATGGAACAGAATGCAGAACCCATAAATAGACCCTTATGTACACAATCAACTGATCTTTGACAAAGGAGCAAAGATAATTCAATAAAGAAAGGACAGTTTCTTTGACAAATGGTGCTGGAACAACTAGATACCCACAAGCAAAGGCTAGACACAAACATATACATTACACAAAAATGAACTCAAATAGAATGCTAGACTAAATGCAAAATGCAAAACTCTGAAACTTCTAGAAGATAACATAGGAGATAAACTAGAGGACCATGGGTTTGGCAATGACTATTTAGATCTAAAGCCAAAAGTACAATCCATGAAAGAAAATAACTGAAGAGTTGAATTCCATTAAAATTAAAAATTTCTGTACTGCAAAACACACCATGAAGACAATGACAACAAACAAGCCAAACTGGAAAAAAATATTTGCTAAGCACATGTCCAATAAAGGACTTGTATCCAATATACAAAGAATCATTAAAACTTAACAATAAGAAAAAAAAATTAAAATATAGGCACAAGCTGTGAAGACACTTCATCAAAAAAAAGATATATATATGGCAAGTAAGTACATAAAAAGATGCTCAGCATCATATGGTATTAGTGAATTGCAAATTAAAACAATGAGATATAACTACAAACCTATTAGAATGGTTAAAGCTCAAAGCCCTGACAACATCAAATGCTGGCAAAGATATGGAGCAATAGCAACTCTAACCAATTGTTGGTGGGCACGCTAAATGATAAAACTGCTTCAGAAGACAGAATAACAATTTTTTACAAAACTAAACATAGTGTTACCATATGACCCAGAAACCATACTCTTTGGCATTTATGCCTATGAGATGAAAACTTAGGTCCACAGAAAAACCTGTGCATAGATGTTTAATGCAGCTTGATTCATAATTGCCAAAACTTGGAAGCAACTGAGAAATCCTTCAACAGGTGAATGGATAAACAAACTGTGGTACATCCATACAAGGGAATATTATTTGGCTATAAAAAGAAATAAGGAGTAAGCTTCGGGTAGACCTTGCTACATATCATAACCTGCCAACCCCCAACCAGGACCATTCCAGCTAATCCTAAAGAACACCGAGGACAATATATAAGACTCCACAAGGGTTCCAGGCACTAGAGTAGCTTTCCAGAAACCTAAAACCTCCAGATGGGTCCCTGCTCCAGAAAAGTCCTGAAACCTAGCCCAGCCTCTGCAGAACATAGTTCCATCTCCCTACCCCATATGAATGACAGACCCTTCCAATATCAAACATTTAGAATTGCCATAGCCCAAACAACCCCAAAGAGAGGTATGGAAAGATCAAAGAGGATGGTGGAATTATACATAGAAGGTAGGACTTAAATGAATATGAATGCTGATTCATAAAATTGATATTTCTTTTAGTCTCTAGTATTTTAGAGTAGCTAGAAGCAAAAACCTAAAATGGTGAAACTGTAACCCACGTCAAACTCTGAAATATGTTTGTGGTAGTTAAATTCAGTTGTCAACTTGGCCAGGTGAAGGTACCTAGTTCTGTTGCTGTGGACATGAGCCAATGGTAGGTGAATCTCATCTGTTGCTAATTACATCTGCAGTCGGCTAGGAGGCGTGTCTGCTGCAATGAGTGACGTTTGACTTAATTGGCTTGTGCTTAAATGAGAGAACGCAATGTAGCACAGTCTAGCAGCTTGGCATTCCTCATCTCAGCACTAGCAGCTCAGCCCAGGCCTTTGGAGATGCAGAAAGAAGTCACCCCGGGGAAAGTTGTTGGAACCCAGGGGCCTGGAGAGAAGACCAGCAGAGACCATCCTGTGCCTTCCACGTAAGAAAGAACCTCAGTGGAAAGTTAGCTGCCTTTCCTCTGAAGAACCAACAAAATAAATCCCCTTTTATTAAAAGCCAATCCATCTCTGGTGTGTTGCATTCTGGCAGCTAGCAAACTAGAACAATGTTCTACAACTAATTGTGGTGTTGTGCTTGGAAATTAGTAGCTTTTTTGTATATATGCTATTGTTCACCAAAAAAGAAGGGAAAAAGTCAGTTATGATGATAAAAAAATATTTAAGTCCTCTAGCCTCCTATATTCTGGAGCGGCTAAAAGGAAAAATATGAGATGATCACATAGTAGCCTATGACAAATTCTGGGATCTATTCTGTAACCACTTTTTGAAGAGTGCTTTGAAAACTACTGCTTTTATATTTCTTTGCTTTGTATATATGTTATGCTATACAATAAAAAAAGTTAAAAAAAAAAAAAAAGAAATGAGGAGTGATATCACTAAAATGCTGATATAAGACATCTCCTTAAAAGGACTCTCCAGAGATTAATCAAATAAAAAGACAAATCCCACTTGTTTAGAACTCGGGAACATGGTAGAGACTGGAGAATGATTCCATTTCTTTCTGAATCAAAGAAACAGAAAAATCTCTGGTAGGACAAATCCATCCCAGCTCACCAGTCAGTTCCTCATTCCCCTGTTTCTCACTTGGTTTTTCCCACACAGCTTGGAAGTTACAAAGAGTCAGCACAGCCCAGGTCCCTCCCACTGCAGACAGAGACTATAGAGTGATTCACAACATCGAGTTGGAACTCCATGCATATCCAGGCACAGGGAACTAAGTCCACAGACACCCAGGGAGGAACACAAGCCACTGAGAAGTGCTGCATACAAAAGGGCCCCAAAGGTCAAAAACAACAAAAAAAAAAGAGAGCAAGTGAGAGAGAAAGAAGACTCAATAGAAAGGCTGGGATTAATGGTTACCCCTTACTCAATCCAGTTTTAGCCAACTGTCTAAACGCAAAACAGGTTTTTCTGAAGTGAACTACCCTTTCTGGGTTGACCCCATCTGGCTCCGTGGAGAAGAGCACCCTAAACAGAGAAGAAACCAGAGGCACAAAAGCTTCACAGGAAAAAAAAGTGGGTGGAGAGTTAAGCTGAACTGCTATAAGTTAGGAGGGGTCCCAGAATTGAAAAGTGTAAGGAAAACGGGGCACAGAGTAGAAAGAGAGAATTTAAGCAAATCATAGGAGCTGGGGAGAAAAGTCTTCACAAAATCAAACAGAACAGCTCAAGATTCCCAGAGAAGGAACAGAGGAAAGGAAGCTCTCTCTTAGAGGTGAAACAATTACACAAAAAGTAGAATATTAAAAATTGCACCACATATTCATGTCAAGAATCAGATGAAGAAGAGATGAGAAAATCTGAACAATCAAATAAAAGTTATTCCAAAAGTCCAGAATAAGTTAAATCAAGTATCAAAGAAGAGCCCTAACACAAAGCTAATCAACAATAAAACCCTAGACAAGCAGGAGAAACAGACCTTCAGAGTTAACTCATCAAGATAATCAAATGCCTAGAAATCAGCATAGAATTACAAGCCATACTAAGGAAAGGAAGATACTGCTCAGTCAAGGGTAGAAATTAAAACTTCAGAGAAGACCCAGAAGTTACGACAACTACTCAAAGATGTTCAAACAAATCTCCTATATCATTTCAAAGAGATAAAGAAAAATGCATAAAGAGATAAAAGATATTTAAAAGACAATGTGTGGGGTGAAAGGGTAGTTCAGTGGTAGAATTCTCGCCTGCCACACAGGAGACCTGGGTTCAATTTCCAACTGTACTTCCCAAACAAACAAGCAAACAAATGAAAGACAAACAAAATTTCAGCAAATGGTGTTGCAATAAGGGGATACTCACATGACAAAAGAATGAAATGTGACCCCCGCTATACAGCATACAAAAAAAAAAAAAAGACAATGTGTAAGTATAAAGAAGAATTTGAAAGTATAAAAAGAAACACAGAGAGGTGTGATGGTGGCTCAGTGGCAGAATTCTCACCTGCCATGCCGGAGACCTGGGTTCAACTCCCAGGCCTCCCCATGCCAAAAAAAAAAAAGAGAAACACAACAGAAATTATGGGGATGAAAGGCACAAGAGTAGAGATTAAAAATACATTAGAGGCATACAACAGCAGACTTGAAAAGGCAGAAGAAAAAAATCAGTGAACTAGAAGACAGGACAATCAAAAGTATATAGTCAGATAACAGAAACAAAAAAAAAATTGAACAGTGTCTCAAGAATTTTAGTGACAGCATGACACACACAAACATTTGCATCATGGGTATCCCAGATGGAGAGGAAAAAGGAAAAGGGGCAGAAAGAATATCTGAGGAAATAATGGCCAAAATGTTCCCAATTCTTATGAAAGACATATATACACATGTCCAAGAAGTTCAATGTACTCCAAACTGAATAAATCCTAATAGACTACTTTAAGACACATGCTAATAGAATGTTAAATTCCAAAGATAAAGAGAGAATTCTGAAAATAGCAAGAGAAAAGTGATTCATCACATACAAGGGAGTCTCAATAAGACTAAGTGCCAATTTCTCATCAGAAACATGGAGGTGAGAAGGCAGTGATATGATATATTTAAGGTATTAAGAAATAGAAACTTCCAACCAAAAATTCTTTGTCCCACAAAACTGTCCTTCAAAACTTAGAGAGATTTATAAATATTCACAAATAAACAGAAACTGAGATAGTCTGTCAACAAAAGACCTAGTATACAAGAATTTCTAAAGGGGGGTCTGCAGGTTGAAGGAAAAGACAGGAGAGTGTGGCTTGCAGTAGTGTAGAGAAAAAATGAATATAATCAATAAGGATGACTAGGGGATAACGCAAAAGCCAATAATATTGTACTCTCAATACACAACTCTACTCTTTAATTCACATATGAATCAGAATAGATTGAACAAGAAAAAGGCATATTTCCAGATGATGGATGTGCAGAATGTAATGTTATAAAGGGGGACAAAAACGACATAAAGAGGGAAAGCAGGGGAATATGGGAATAGAGAATATGTAAGCTACTGAAGCTAAGTTAGTATCTTTTCAAATTAGTAAGTTATAGATGTAGGTTGTGTAATATAAACCTGAGGGTAATCACAAAGAAAGTATTTTTTAAATATTCAGATATTGAAAAATATACAGAAACAGAAATGAGAAAGGGATTGGTCAGATACATTACAAAAGATCAACTTGGGTGGGCCATGGTGGCTCAGCAGGCAGCATTCTCTCCTGCTTACTGGAGACCTGGGTTCAATTCCCAGGGCCTGCCCATGGGGGAAGAAAAAAAAAAAGATCAACTATACAGAAAAAGTTGCAATAGAGGAAAAAATATATATGATATATAAAAACCAAAAGACAAAATGGCTGAAGTACTGCCTTTTAATGAATTAAACTCCTCCAATCAAAAAACATAGACTGGCAGAATGGATTAAAAAACAGGACCCATCTACATGTTATCTATAGGAGACTCATTTTAGAGCCAAGGACAAAAACAAGTGAAAATGAAAGGTTGGAAAAATATATTTTATATAAACAACAACCAGAAAAGAGCAGGAGTGGCTATACTACTATCCAACAAATTAGATTTCAAATATAAAACAAAAGATATAAAGAAGAACACTATGTATTAATAAAAGAAACACTTTAACAAGAGGCTATAACAATCATAAATATTTACAAATAAACAGAAACTGAGATAATCTGTCAACAAAAGACCTAGTATACAAGAGTTTCTAAAGGGAGGTCTGCAGGTTGAAGGAAAAGACAGGAGGGTGTGGCTTGCAGTAGTATAGAGAAAAAATGAATATAATCAATAAGGGTGACTAGGGGATAAATGCAAAAGCCAATAATATTGTATTGTATGGTCACACTGAGCCAGAGTGCTCCAAAATACATGAGGCAAACACTGACAACACTGAAGAGAGAAGTAGACACCCCTACCATAATAGTTGGAGACTTCAATTCCCCACTCTCATCAATGGTTAGAACATCTAGACAGAGGATCAATAAGGAAATAGAGATTTCAAATAAAACAATAAATGAACTATATATAACTGATATTTACAGAATATTACACCCCACAATAGCAGGATACACATTTTCTCAAGTGCTCATGGATCATTCAAGGATAGACAATATGCTGTGTCACAAAGCAAGTCTCAATAAATTTAAAAATACTGAAATTATACAAAATACTTTCTCAGATCATAATGGAATGAAGTTGGAAATCAATAATAGGCAAAGGAACAGAAAATTCACAAATATATGGAGGCTAAACAGCGCACTCTTAAACAAACAGTGGGTCAAGGAAGAAATTACAAGAGAAATCAGTAAATATCTTGAGACAAATGAAAATGAAACCACAGCATACCAAAATTTGTGGGATGCAACAAAGGCAGTGCTTAGAGGGAAATTTATTGCCTTAAATGCCTATACTAAAAAAAGAAGGAAGAGTAAAAATCAAGGATTTAACTTCTCTTACAGAAATCACATATATTTAGGAACTGAAACTGATTATTTCTAAAATCTGAGATACTGAGCTATTTGTATATAACTTGGTCATTCCCTAAAACTTCTGGTATTTATGTGACTCAGAGTTACAGCACTGAAGCTATAAAAGTCAGCATTACCCCACTCAGCAACTGTTAAAAAACTGAAAAAAGTGAACAGACTTCATGTAGAGACTGAATGGATCTGGATAGGACTAAGGTAAATCAGAATACTGGGTAAAGGATAATATGGCCCATATTTTCAAACTTCAACTTCTGTGCGAGACCAAAGGGAGAGAGGTTTATTTGGTGCAAAATTTATATTTTGGATAGCACATTATCTAATTCAATTTGTATGGTCAGTTAATTTGAACACCATAATTACACAGACTCTTGAAGAGGGCATGAGATCTTGTTGGTTTGTGCAGGTTACTGTGATGCCCTGATATACCCAGAAAAGATACATAATATATAATTTGTACAGAGAATAACAAAGTATTTATAAAGTTCCCTTAGGGGACTGGGAAAAAAGGAGAAAATATTAAACTTCCCCATCTAGGGAATTCCTGATATTCTCACAAACAGTTGGGACAACCAGTCCAATAGGCTGAGCCCTCAAATCTTGGGGCTAGCTCTATGAAGCTTATTTCTGCAAAGGAAAGGCTAAGCCTACTCACATTATACCTAAGAGTCACCCCCAAAGAGCCTCTTCTGCTGCTCAGATGTGGCCTCTCTCTCTAAGCCAACTTGGGAAGTCAGCTCACTGCTCTCCCCACTACACGGGACTTGACTCCCAGAAGCATAAATCTCTCTGGCAATGTGGGACCTGACTTCTGGGGATAAGCCGAGACCTGGCATCATGAGAATGAGAAAGCTTTCTTGATCAAAACGGAAAACAGAGAAATGAGACAAAATAGTGGTTGAAAGATTTCCAACAGAGTTGGGAAGTTATCCCGGAAGTTATTCTTATGCATTATACAGATACCCTTTTCAGTTTATGGTGTATTGGAGTGGCTATAGGGAAGTACCTAAAACTGTTGAACTGTGTTCTAGTAGCCTTGATTCTTGAAGATGATTGTATAACTATAACTATATAGCTTTTACAATGTGACTGTATGATTGTGAAAACCTTGTGTCTGAGGCTCCTTTTATCCAAGGTATGGACAGATAAGTAAAAAAAAAAGGAAAAAATAAATAAATAATAGGGGGAGATAAAGGGTTAAAATTGGATCCACTGAAATACTGTGGGTCAATGAGAGGAAGGGATAAGGAATATGGGATAGATGAGTTTTTTTTTTCTTCTTTTTCTAGAGTGATGTACATGTGCTAAAAGTGATCATGGTAAAGAATAAACAACTATATGATGACACTGTGAGTCACTGCATAATATAGTTGGACTGTACATGTGTGGATATTTCTCAATAAAAATATTAAAAAAAAAAAAGAATGGAGATGCCTAATGCTGGATTAGAAAAAAAAATTATCAAGTCCCAAACTTGTTAGAATTAACTTGAATCACTATTGCCATTTTGGTGTATTATAAATGCAGTCATTCCTCTGGATTTCTTACAGCTTAGAATAATTTTATATGTATTTACATATTCTTATATTTCCTTTTTCAAGACAATTACTCAGTTTTATTGTGATTTTGGACTCTGTTAATGATTTGATGGATTATTATTTTTCATATTTTAGTTATAAGAATTCATAATGAATGTATTGTGAAAATATATTCTTTTAATCTGTGAAAAACAGAAAAAGAAAAGTAAAAATCAAGGAATTAGCTGTTCACCTGGAAAAATTAGAGAAAGAATAGCAGACTAACCCCAAAGCAAACAAAAGGAAAGAAATAATGAGGATTAGAGCAAAAATAAATGAAATCAAGAATATGAAAACAATCGAGAAAAAAATCAACAAAACCAGAAGTTGGTTCTTTGAAAAAAAACAATAAAATCGATGGCCTATTAGCAAGGCAGAAAAAAAAGAGAGAGAAGATGCAAATAAATAAAATCAGAATTGGAAGAGGGGACATAACCACTGACCTCAGAAATAAAGGAGGTAATGAGAGGATACTATGAGCAACTATATGCTAATAAACTAGACAACACAGATGAAATGGACAACTTCCTAGAAAGGCATGAACAACCAACATTGACTCAAGAAGAAATAGATGACCTCCACAAACCAATCACAAGTAAAGAGAATGATCAGGCATTAAGAAGCTCCCAAAAAAGAAAAGTCTAGGTCCAGATGGATTCATATATGAATTCTACCAAGCATTCAAGAAATAATTAGTACCAATCCTGATCAAATTCTTCAAAAAAATTGAAGAGGAGGGAAAGCTACCTAACTTATTTTACGAAGCCAACATCACCCTAATACCAAGGCCTGACAAAGATATCACAAGAAAAGAAAATTACACACCAATCTCTTTGATGAATATAAATGCAAAAACATTCAACAATACTTGCAAATTGAATCCAGCACATTAAAAGAATTATATACCATGACCAAGTGGGATTTATTCCAGGTATGCAAGGCTGGTTTAACACAGGAAAATCAATTAATATAATACACCATATCAAAGCAGAAAACCATATGATCATTTTGATTGATAAAGAGAAGGCAGAAAAGGCATCTGACAAAATTAAATATCCTTTTTTGATGAACACACTTCAAAGGATAGGAATAGAAGGGAACTTCCTCACATGATAAAGGGAATATACGAAAATCTCATGTTCTAGTTTGCTTGCTGCCAGAATGCAACACACCAGAGATGGACTGGCTTTCGATAAAAGGGGATTTATTTTGTTAGTTCTTCAGAGGAAAGGCAGCTAACTTTCAATTGAGGTTCTTTCTTATGAGGGAAGGCACAGGGTGATCTCTACTGGCCTTCTCTCCAGGCCTCTGGGTTCCAACAACTTTCCCTGGGGTGATTCCTTTCTGCATCTCCAAAGGCCTGGGTTAAGCTGCGAGTGCTGAGATGAGGTATGCTGAGCTGCTTGGGCTATGCTACGTTGAGCTGTCTCATTTAAGCACCAGACAATTAAACAAACAACATTCACTGCAGCAGCACACCTCCTAGCCAACTGCAGATATAATCAACAGATGAGGTTCACATGCCATTGGCTCATGTCCACAGCAGAACTAGGCACCTTCACCTAGCCAAGTTGACACCTGAATCTAACTACTACAGCCCACAGCTAACATCATCCTCAATGGGGAAAGACGGAAAGTTTTCCCTCTAAAATCAGGAACAAGACAAGGATGCCCATTGCCATCACCTTTACACAACACTGTGCTGGAAATTCTAGCCAGAGCAATTAGACAAGAAAAAGAAATAAAAGGCATCCAAATTGGAAAGAAAGAAGTAAAGCTCTCACTGCTTGCAGATGATATGACACCACATGTCAAAAATTCCGAAAAATCTACTAGAGCTAATAAATGAGTATAGCGAAGTAGCAGGGTATAAGAGTAACACCCCCAAATCAGTGTTTTCTATACATTAGCAATGAGTAATCTGAGGAGGAAATCAAGAAACAAAATTCCATTTACAATTAGCAACCAAAAGAACCAAATATTTAGCAATAAATTTAACTAAAGATACAAAAGATCTATACAGAAAACTATAAGAAATTGCTAAAAGAAATCATGGATGACTTAAGTAAATGGAAAGGCATACAGTATTAATGGATTGGAAGACAAATACAGTTAAGATGTCAATTCTATCCAAATTGATTTATAGACTCAATGAAATACCAATTAAAATCCCAATGACTTAATTTGCAGAAACAGAAAAACCAGTAACTAAATTTATTTGGAAGGACATGGTGCCCCAAATAGCTACACATATATGAGAAAGAAAAATGAAGTGGGAGGTCTCACATTACCTGACTTTAAAGAATATTACAAGCTACAGTGGTCAAAAGAGCATGGCACTGGCATAAAGATAAATATACTCAAGGATGGTAGAGGCATAGTATATATGGACAAGTTCCCTGAAAACCAGAGGAAGCCCCACCGACTGGAAACCAGCTGTCTGATTGACCTGGAACAGGTGCGTCAGCTCAGGATCTTTTACTGGAAGCTGGATGCTGACAAATATGGGAATGATCCAGAATTAGAAAAGATACGAAAAGAGAGAAACCACTTGTGGATGGACATAATAACCATATGCAAAGATAAACTAACAAATTACGAAGTAAAGATTAATATTTTATGAAGAACATTTATATCTGAATGATGACATTCCATATATTTTGTAAGGAAGTAGATATTTTGATGTAAGGGATAAAGAGGACAAGTGGATCCGGATTTTCAAGGAAAAGGGAGAGATGATAACACTTTCCACTGGAATTTATCACCGCTTCACAAGGGATGAAAAGAACTATGTGAAGGCGATGTGGCTGTTTGTTAGAGACCCAGTATGGACAGCATATAACAGACAGCTGACCATCTTGATGCCTGAGGACAGTATGTGAAGTTTTTGACCCTGACAGCATAGTGATGCTTCCGGGAAACTAATACCTTACTTCCAACAGTCCTAAACATGATAATTAAGCAGAAAATCAATCATTTTCTCTTTTGCCTTTATATTGTAGACTTTAGGCTAGACTGTCTTTTCCTATGCAAGATTATTTGGTCAGAATATTTTTTAATGAAAGTAACAATAAAACTGATTTTTACATTAAATTTCTCTAACTAAATAAAAAATAATGGTTCTTTAGCTCTGCATTAGTCTATGCATTCAACCTTAACCTAAATGAAAATTTAATCTCTCAAAATTAACTATTTAGCATATTCTACCTGGATATATTCTTAGACTTTAAACCAGATATCAATCAGTGCTATACCTGCTTTATAAGAAGGTAGAATAATAATAATAGAACTAATCAAATATAAGATACTTTTTTCTCCCAAATTTATACTTGGGTCAGGCAGTAGAATCAGGAAGAACTCCTTCTTATTATGGCTACACTCTGAGTAGCTTACACCACTTTCATGTTCAAAAAAAAGTAACTGTCTTAGGATGCACGAATGGTTTAGTGGTAAAATGCTGACCTTCCCTGTGGGAGACGGGGTTCAATTCCCAGACCACACCCCCACCAAAAAAAAAAAAAAGAAGAAGAAAACAAAGTAGTTGTCTTAATTGAATGCTTTTGGCTTGCATTTACCTAATATTCAGGTATACATAGTATTTTGCCTGGTTTGTTAAAATCACTCTTATTTAGCTTCTTTGTATGATAATGTAGTTATATAATTAATTTATATAATTTATATAATACATATGTTACTTTAATGTATGGATAACATACATAATATAAATGTATGTATGACATTTTAATACATATAAATATTAGTATTTTTATACATAAATATTTAGTATTTCCAGTTTGGGATTTCTAGGTTAAACTAGAAAACAATCAAGCCTTTGAATTTTAATGAGAAAACTAGTACTCTGGTTTTCTACTTAACAATTCTGTGATAAAATTATGCTTAATTTGTTATAATCATAGAAAAAAAACAAAAATCTTCATTTAAAAAATTAATCTTTCATCACATCCATATTAGTCTTGGGGATTAGTTTCCCACTGAACAGAAAAAACTCAGGTTTTAGACATTGAAGTAACCTCGTTCTGAATTTTAGAAATAAAATGTACATAGGCAGTATGATAATTACATTAATATCCCAGGACTTTCTTCTGTCAGATATTACTTTAACTAGATAATTTGATTAAGAGTATATCTACTAATTTAGGGGTTTTTATGGCTTCATTTATAAATGGTTATTATAAATAGAATTGTTCATTTTTAAGAATTAAACATTAAAAAGGGGTAGGAAAAAAAAAGATAGATATACTGACCAATGGAATCAAACTGAATGCTCAGACATCGACCCTCTCACTATGGACAACTGATCTTTGATAAGGCAGACAAGCCAACTAACTGGTACAGAGCAGCATCTTCAATAAATGGTGTTAGGAAAACTGGATATCCACACATAAAAGAAAGAGGACTGATATTTCATACCCTACACAAAAATTAACTCAAAATGGATAAAAGATCAAAACATTAGACCTAAGAACATAAAATTTTTAGAAGAAAATATAGGGAAATATCTTATAAATCTTGTGATATTATATCCTAGACCTTATATCCAAAACATGAGGAATGAAAAAAAATAGCTAAATGGGATCGCCTCAAAATTAAACACTGTTGTCCATCAAAGAACTTCATCAGGAAAGTAAAAAGGCAGCCTACACAACGGGAGACAATATTAGAAACCACATATCAGATAAGGTTTAATATCCAGAATATATAAAGAGATTCTACAACTCAACAACAAAAAGAGAAACAACCCAATTAAACAATGGGCAAAAGACCTAAACAGACACTTTTTGGGCAAGGAAATAGAAATGGCTAAGAGGCACATGAAAAGATGCTCAACTTCACTGGCAATAGGGAGAGGCAAATCAAAATCACAATGAGGTATCACTCACACCCACTAAAATGCCATTACAAAAAAAAAAATACAGGAAACAACAAGTGCTAGAGAAGATGTGGAGGTAGAGGCAAACTATCCACTGTTGGTGGGAATATAAAATGGTACAGCCACTCTGGAAGGCAATTTGGCAGTTTCCCAGGAAGGTAAATACAAAATTGCCATATGATCCAGCAATCCCAGTACTAGATATATATTCAGAGGAACTGAAGGAAAGGACACAAACAGACACTTGCACACCAATGTTGACAGTAGCATTGTTACAATTGCTAAGAGATGGAAACAGCCCAAATGTCCATCAACAGATGAGTGGCTAACCAAGCTCTGGTATATACATATGATGGAATACTTTGCAGCTGTAAGAATAAAGTCATGAAGCATGCAACAATGTGGATGAACCTTGAAGGCAATATGCTGAGTGAAATTAGCCAGAAACAAAAGGACAACTGCTATATGATCTCACTAATATGAACTAACATTAATGAGTGAAGTTTGAGAGTTAAAGTTAAGAATATAGGTTATTAGAAGCTAGAAAGAGAGTAGAGATTGGGCATTCGGTGCTGAAGGAATACAGAATGTGCAACAGGGTTGGTTGTAAAAATTCAGAAATGGAGAACAATGGTTAAATGAAAACACCAGAATATGAGGAAAATAACCACAGAGTGAATAGCTCGGTCTGAACAGTGTGGTAGTTCCAGCTAATACACCAGATGTGGTTTCTTTGCTCTCTTAAATTCTTTGGATGTGGTTATAGTGTTTGTAGGCTTGGTGGTGAAGAAGTGAAGATAACTGGTGCTGGATAGAGGAGCCTTGTTTTTTTATTATGGCAGTTTGCTGTTTTTGTAACATGGTGATTGAGTTGAACATAATCAAAGTACAGTGACTGATCAACCTTCTTCCTGGATGAGTGAGTAGATAATTAAATATTCATGTCAGCATCTTTGAATATCTCCAAATGGGCAGTGTTTTGCTTCTGTTTGAAATGTGTTTTGCTTGTGGCTTGAACTGCTACTTGGCCTATCCTTTCTTCCATGGAATTCTCATCATTCAAACATGACAGATCTGGCAAAATACCAGTTAGGTTGAGACCTGCTTGCCTCTACTCTATCATTTTTGTATGACTCAAATGTTTCTTGTTTTGTTCGTTTGTTTTAAAACGGTTTTGACGTGATGTTCATGAAGAGCAATGTCCTTAGAACTGTGACACTAAAGAAAATTCTTTCTAAGAAGATGGATTCTTGACGCGCTGCTGGAAAAGTTGAAGCAAGTCTCAAATAATGCCTTTTTTTAATGATTTTTTAACTGTATCCTCAAGACAAAGCTGTATCATATGTCTGTGAATGTAAAATATCTTGTACCTGCTTTATAATATGTAGTAGTGATCCTATATCAGACCTGTTTCCAATGGCATTATTATAGAATTTTTTCTTTCCAGATGATGGTTGAGAAGCTAATAAAAAAAATAGTGCCAGGTACCATAACAGTAATAAAACTTGCTGTTTTCTGGGATTTTTGTTTTTTACTTTTTTTTAATGGATTGTGCTAGATGTCTCTATAATTTTGTTCAGATGACTGCAGAACCTGAAAAAGCTGTTGCTGCTACTGACATATAACCTACTGCTACTGGTCGTTTTATAAATATATATACATATATATAATTTGAATTTTTGGAAACTTTAGCTGTGCTATCAACTGTAGAAAGAGTATCCCAGTTGTACTGTGTTGAGTTGGCATTGTACAGAAATCAACAGCCATACTGGTCTAGAAATATTAAATTTAATTTTTTTCCATTTGTACAGGGATAATGCACTGTATTAATGTGTAAGGTCTTATCTACATGGGTTTGATTACAGAAACTAATAAAGTATACTCTAAATAATGGAAAAAAATGGAATGGTACTGGCACAAGTATCATTCCACAAATGGAATCAAATTGAGAGTTCAGAAACAGACCCTCACACCTAGGGCCAACTGAAGTTTGACAAGGGTGCCAAGTCCATTCAATTGGGAAAGAATAGTCCCTTCAACAAACAGTGCTGGGGGAACTGGATATTCACATGCAAAAGAATGAAAGAGGACCCTATCTCACACGATATACAAAAATCAACTCAAAATGGATCAAAGACTTAATAATATAAAAGCCAGGACTATAAAATTCCTAGAAGAAAATATAGGGGAGCATCTTCAGGACCTTGTGTTATAACAATGTTTTTTTCGATTTTACACCCAAAGAACAAGCAACAAAATATAAAAAACAGATAAATAGTACCTCCTCTAAATGGGACCTCCTCAACAACCGATACATGGGACTGCCTCAAAACTAAACTGTGATGCATCAAAGGACTTTGCTATAAAAATGAAAAGACAACTGTGCTGGTTTGAAAGGAAGTATGCCCCCTAAGAAAAGTCATGTTTTAATATAAATCCCATTTCATAAAGGCAGAATAATCTCTATTCAATACTGTATGTTTGAAACGGTAATCAGATCATTTCCCTGGATGATGTAATTTAGTCGAGAATGGTTGTTAAACTGGATTAGGGGATGACATGTCTCCACCCATTTGAGTGGGTCTTGATTGGTTTACTGGAGTCCTATAAAAGAGGAAACATTTTGGAGAAAGAGATTCAGAGAGAGCAGAGTCCACAAGCCAGCGACCTTTGGAGATGAAGAAGGAAAATGCCTCCCAGGGAGCTTCATGAAACTAGAAGCCAGGAGAGAAAGCTAGCAGATGATGCCATGTTTGCCATGTGCCCTTCCAGCTGAGAGAGAAACCCTGAACTTCATCGGCCTTCTTGAACCAACGTATCTTTCCCTGGATGCCTTTGATTGGACATTTCTATAGACTTGTTTTAATTGGGGCATTTTCTCAGCCTTAGAACTGTAAACTAGCAACTCATTAAATTCCCCCTTTAAAAAGCCATTCCATTTCTGGTATATTGCATTCCAGCAGCTAGCAAACTAGAACTTAGTGGGAAAAAATATTTGGAAATCACATATCCAGTAAGGGTTTACTATCTGGAATATATAAAGAAATCATACAGCTCAACAATAAAAAAGACAAACAATCCCACTTAAAAATGGGCAAAAGACTTGAACAGATATTTCTCCAAAGAGGAAATAATAATGCCTTGAAAAGTACATGAAAAGATGCTCAACATCGGGAGCTATTAGGGAAAGACAAATCAAAACCACAATGAGATACCATTTTACACCCACTAAATGGCTATTATTAAAAAAACCCAGAAAATTCTGTGGAGAAATAGAAACACTCATTCACTGCTGATGGGAATGTAAAATGGTACAGCCACTGTAGAAGCATTCCTCAGAAAGCTAAATATAGAATTATCATATGATCAGCAATCAAGCTACCAAGTATATACTCAAAGAACTAAAAGCAGGGACTTGAACAGATATTTGCACATTGATATTCATTGCAGCATTATTCACAAGTGCCAAAAGATGAAAGTATCCCAAGTGTCCATTAACCAATAAATGGATAAACAAAATGTGGTATATACATACAATGGAATATTATTCAGCTTTTAAGAAGGAATGAAGTCGTGATGCACATGACAGCATGGTTGAATCCTGAAGACATTATGCTGAGTGAAATAAGCCAGACACAACAGAACAAATACCATGTGATCTCACTGGTATAAACTAATTTAATTAGCAAGTCTATTAATTAAATCTAGAATACAGGTTACCAGGGGTAGAGAATGGGATGCCAATGCTTAATTTATACCAAATTTCTATTCAGATTGATTGTAAAGGTTTGGAAATAGATGGTGGTGACAGGAGCACATTATTGTGAGGGTAATTAACAGCACCGAAATATGTACGTGAATGTGGTTGAAAGGGGAAGTTTTGGACTATTGAGGGAAAGCTACAAGATAAAACATAGACCTGTGTAACTCAGTGAACTTTCTTGTGAATGAAAGACTAGGTTTAATAGTACAAGTATAAGACTGTTCGTTCATGAATTATAACAAACGTATGACACTAACACTAGGTGTTATCAATAATGGGGTGGTATATGGGGTAAAAAAAAATACACCTAATGTAAACTAAAGACTATAGTTAATGGTACTATTTTAATATTCTCTCTTCAGTTGTAACAGTGGTACCACACTAAGACAAAGTGTCAACAACAGGGGTGAATATAGGAACACCAAACTTTTTCCATGACTTTGTTATATACCTACAACTTCTCTAGTTAAAAATAATAATACTCCTGTCAATCCTAAAGAATACCTAGGGCATTATATAACATTCTACAGTTTCCATGCACTAGGGAAAAACCTACAACCTCCAGATGGTTCCCTGGACTCTTCAAAACCTACAACCTCCAGATGGTTCCCTGGATCAGATAAGTCCTGAAATACAGAGGGGCCAGCCTCTACAGCACATCAACTAGTTCTATCCCCGTATCCCATAATACTGACAGCCCCTTTCAACATGAAAAGTTAGAATGGGAATAGCCCAAATACCTCTAAAGAGTGGGAGAAAGATCAAAGGTGACACTGGAGTTATACAGAGAAGGTCAGGTTTAACAAATGAGTATGAGTGCTAAATCATTATACTGATATTTCTTTCAGCCTCTAGAAATAAAAACCTAAAATTGTGGAACTGCAACCCATACCAAACTCTGAAATTTATTCTACAACTAATTGTTGCAATGTACTTTGAAATTTATTGTTTTATGAATATATGTTATTTAAAGAGAAGGAAGAATATAACAGATACGAGAGGATTTAACAAATGAGTCTCATTGCTGAATCATTATATTGATATTTCCGTTGGTCTCCACTGTCTTGGAGCAGCTAGAAGAAAAAATGAAAAATCATGGAATTGCCACCCATACCAAACTATAAAATCTGTTCATAACTACTTATTAAAATGTACTTAGAAATTTATTGCTTTTTTGTATATATGCTATATTTCATAATTTTTAAAAAGTTAAAATAATAATAGTAATTCTTTAAAAAATCAAAACATTGTACTAAGTGAAAGAAACCAGACACAAAGAACTACATAACATATTATTCCACTTTTATAAAATGTAAACATAAATAAATCTATAGGGGCAGAAACAGATTAGCAGTTATGTAAGGACAGGGAAAGATAGAAGGATTGAGAGGTAACTGCTAAGAGGTATAGGGTTTTTCTTTTCAGAATAATGAAAATGTTCTAAAATTGATTGCGGTGATGAATGCATAACTCTGTGAATATAATAAAAAGCCACTGATTGCAAACTTTTGATGGACTGTATGGTATGTGAATATATCTCAATAAAACTGCTTTAAAAAAAAAGAAATGAGTTATTAAGACATAAAAAGACAGGGTGGATCCTTAAATGCTATGTAGTCTGAAATGGTTACATACTATTTAATTCCAACTATATGACATTCTGGAAAAGGCAAAACTATAAAGATGGTATTAAAAAAATCAGTGATTGTTAAAAAATCAAGTCCTTTAATTAAAAAAAAGAAAAAGTTCTAGAAAATAAGGAGTAAAGATACTCTTTTAACATTAAAAAAAAGATTTATGTACTTATACTGCCTAAGTCATACTTAATGGTGAAATACTAAATGCATTACTATTAATGTCAGGATAAAAAACAGACACTTCCTTTCTCTATAATTCTAGCAAACACAAGAATACTAGTAATTAATTCTCTAAGGAATGTGCAGGACCTATATGAAGAAAACTACAAAATTAACTCAGAGGCATAAAAGAAGACTTGACTAGACAGAGAGGTATATCATATTTCTAAACAGAAAGGTTATAAAGTGATACAGTTGGGAAATTATGTTCACTTATATAGAGAAAATTAGAACTAGAGTCTGCCTAACACTAATGTTAAGGTAAACTCTAAAGATACTAAGAAACACAAATGTGAAAGGTAAATCATAGTTAGCTGAAGTAAATGTAGAAGAATATCTTTGAGGCCTAGAAGCAAAGGAAGATTTCTTAAACAGTTCAAAAAAACACCATAAAAAAAAATAAACCATAAAAGCAAAGAAATAAATGAAGAATCTAATTCAAAATTAAGAATTTTTACTTGATAAAGACTACAAAGTTAATAGACAGATGATAGAAGGGAAAAAGATTTGTGCAATGCCTAAATCCAACAAGAGTTTAATACCTCAAATATACAAAGAATTCTTGCAAATAAACAAACAAAAAGACAACTCAGTAGAAAAACTGGTAAAGCATATGAATAAACAATTTATAAGGTAGGTTGAAATATGACTGGTCAATGAGAAGGAGACATAAGAGGTATGAGATACATGTGTTTTTTCTTTTTTCTTTTTATTTCTTTTTCTGAAGTGATGCAAATGTTCTAAAAATGATCATGGTGATGAATACACAACTATGTGATGATACTATGAGCCACTGATTGTATACTATGAATGGACTGTATGTGTAAAGATTTCTCAATAAAAATATTTTTTTTAGGGTGCATGGGGAGTTCAGTGGTAGAATGCTCATCTTCTATGTGGGAGAAGTGGGTTCGAGTCCCAAACCATGCACCCTAATTTTTTTTAAATGTATAGAAGTAAAAACCCTAACAAGCCTGAAAAGAAATGTTGAAAACAATCAATAATCAAAGAAATACAATTTAAAACAAACAATAACAGAAAAACTTTATACCAATTAGACTGGAAAAATGAGAAAATAGGTTCATGGAAAGCATTAGCAGAGAAGAGAGGTTACAGACATTCTTAACACTGGTGGGACTACAGATGAGTATGGTGACGTGGAGAGTAATATGTCAATACCTGTCAAATTGAATATCTTCATACCCTACCACTCAGCAATTCCACTCGTGAGTATGCATCCCAAAAGAATTCCCACACAGTTTTTATAATGTTCACTGAGGTGTCAATAAAATGCAGTAAACCTATACAATGAAGTATTGTGTAGTGTTAGTTGCAACACATTAGATGCACATTGAGCAACATGAATTATGCTGATTTTAAAGAGATAGAAAGAGTACCATTTATAGCACAATTTACAAAAATTTAACATAGATGCACAAAATTGAAATCAGAGGGAAAAAGATTAACTTTTTAATAAATGGTACTAGAACAATTCTTTTGATAATAATTTGGAAAAAAATAAAATTGAATCTGTAACTTACATCATATACCAGGATGACTTCAAATGAATGAGATCTAAATATTAAAAATAAAACCTTCAAGAAATCTGTATTAATAACCAATTAGAATTATTTCTTTCTGAATAATTTTTTAACGTTTTTTATTGTATAATATATATACAAAGCAAAGAAATAAAACAGCAATAGTTTTCAAAGCACTCTTCAAAAAGTGGTTACAGGATAGATCCTAGAATTTGTCATGGGCTACCATATGATCAACTCATATTTTTCCTTCAAGCTGTTCCAGAATATAGGAGGCTACAGGCCTTAAACATTTTTTTATCATCACAATCGACTATTTTTCCTTCTTCATTTTTGATAAATAACAAATACACAAAAAAGCTACAAATTTCAAAGCACAGCACCACAATTAGTTGTAGAACATATTTCAGAGTTTGACATGGGTTACAATTCCACAATTTTAGGTTTTTATTTCTAGCTGCTCTAAAATACTGTGAGACTAAGAGAGATACAATTTAATGATTCAGCATTCATAATCATTTGTTAAATCCTATCTTCTCTGTATAACTCCACCATCACCTTTGATCTCTCCATATGTCTCCTTAGGGGTGGCTGGGCTATGGCAATTCTAAATTCCTGATATTGGAAGTGTCTGTCATTAATATGGGATAGGGAGATGGAACTATCTGATGTTCTGAAGAGGCTGGGCTAGGTTTCAGGACTTATCTGCAATGAGTGACCCATCTGGAGGTTGTAGGTTTCTGGAAAGTTACTCTAGTGCCTGGAACCCTTGTGGAATCTTATATATTGCCCTAGGTGTTCTTTAGGATTGGCTGGAATGGTCCTGGTTGGGGGTTGGGCAGGTTGTGATAGGTAGTAAGATCTAACTGAAGCTTGCATAAGAGCAACCCCCAGAGTAGCCTCTCAACTCGAACTCTCTCTGCCACTGATACTTTATTAGTTACACTTCTTTTACCCCTTTTGGTCAGGATGGAATAGCTGATCCCACAGTGCCAGGTCTGGATTCATTCGTGGGAGTCATCTCCCACGTCACAAGGGAGATTTTCGCCTGTGAATGTCATGTCCCACGTAGGGTGTAAGGCAATGATTTCACTTGCAGAGTTGGGCTTTGTGCTGGTTTGAAATGATGTATGGACCCTACAAAAGCCATGTTTTAATCCTAATCCCATTTTGTAAAAGCAGCCATTTCTCCTAATCCCTATTCAGCATTGTATGTTTGAAACTGTAATTAGATCTTCTCCCTGGAAATGTGATGTAATCGAGAGTGGTTGTTAAACTGGATTAGGTGACGACATGTCTCCACCCATTTGGGTGGGTATTGATTAGTTTCAGAAGTCCTATTGTGTTAGTTAGATTCAGTTGTCAACTTGGCCAGGTGAGCATACCTAGTCTTGTTGCTGCGGACATAAACCAACGGTATGTGAACCTCATCTGTTGCTAATTACATTTGCAGTCGGCTAGGAGGCATGTCTGCTGCAATGAGTGACGTTTGACTTAATTGGCTGGTGCTTAAATGAGAGAACGCAATGTAGCACAGCCTAAGCAGCTCGGCATTCCTCATCTCAGCACTTGCAGCTCAGCCCGGGCCTTTGGAGATGCAGAAAGAAGTCACCCCGGGGAAAGTTGTTGGAACCCAGGGGCCTGGAGAGGAGACCATCCTGTGCCTTCCACGTAAGAAAGAACCTCAGCGGAAAGTTAGCTGCCTTTCCTCTGAAGAACTAGCAAAATAAATTCCCTTTTATTAAAAGCCAATCCATCTCTGGTGTGTTGCATTCCCGCAGCTAGCAAACTAGGACACCTATAAAAGAGGAAACATTTTGGAGAATGAGAGATTGAGAGAGAGCAGAGCAGAACGACATAGCCACGTGAAGGAGAGTCCACCAGCTGTCAACCTTTGGAGATGAAGAAGGAAAATGCCTGCCAGGCAGCTTCATGAAGCAGGAAGTCAGGAGAAGCTAGCAGATGACACTGTGTTCGCCATGTGCCCTTCCAGATTAGAGAAGAACCCTGACCATGTTCACCATGTGCCTTTCCAGATGAAAGAGAAACTCTGTGTTCACCATGTGCCCTTCCACTTGAGAGAGAAACCCTGAACTTCATTAGCTTTCTTGAACCAAGGAATCTTTCCCTGTATGCCTTAACTTGGACATTTCTATAGACTTGTTTTAACTGGGACATTTTCTCGTTCTGGCCTTAGAACTGTAAACTAGCAACTTATTAAAATTCCCCTTTTTGAGAGCCATTCCGTTTCTGGTGTATTGCATTCCGGCAGCTAGCAAACTAGAACAGGCTTAGAGAGACTGAGGCCACATCTGAGTAACAAAAAAGGTCCTCCAGAGGTAACTCTTAGACATGCCTATAAGTAGTCTAAGCTTCTCCGCTATCTACATAGGCTTCACAAGAGTAAGCTTCATGATCGAGGGAAAGGCCTATTGATTTGGGTGTCCCTAAAGTTTGACACAGTATCAGAGGGTTCCCTGATGGTAAGGTTTAATAGTTCCATATTCTTTCTCCCATTCTTCAGGGGACTTTGCCAATACATTTTTTTTATTAATTAAAAAAAAATTAACTAAAAAACCATTTAGAAATCATTCCATTCTACATATACAATCAGTAATTCTTAATATCATCACATAGTTGCATATTCATCATTTCTTAGTACATTTGCATCGATTTAGAAAAAGAAATAAAACGATAATAGAAAAAAAAAAAACTATACGTACCATACCCCTTACCCCTCGCCTTCACCTACTACTATTTCAAACTGAATTTATTTTAACATCTGTTCCCCCTGTTATTTATTTTTATTCCATATGTTCTACTCTTCTGTTGATATAGTAGCTAAAAGGAGCATCAGACATAAGGTTTTCACATTCACAGAGTCTCATTGTGAAAGCTATATCATTGTTCATGCCAATACCTTTTGATTATCTGCTTAATATACTTTAGGATGTATCCAGGTTTTACAATAATCTATACAGGATTAAAGGGCCTCTTTCTTATTCTGGGCTCCCTGTGTTTCAATTCTTCAAATGAGCTATACAGATACGTTGAATTAGATTTTGCACTCCAGAAAATTTGTTTTACAGGCCAAATAAACCTTTCTTCCAATGGTCTCAAAGAGTATGTGTGGTTCTAAAATACAGACACTGTCTTCCTTACCCCTATGTTCTGAAGTACTTTAACCCCAACCTGTTCGGCTTTGTTCTCATCTTTAATATCAGGTATATATATATAACAGCCTCTCAAAATCCAGAAATAATCATTTCCACTCCAGACGTAATATGTCTGCTCTAAAAGCCTACAATCTAGGCCCCTGTTTTCTTATAAGCATTTTCTAAACGTGGCCACACCATTCTTCTTCTTTTGTTTCTGGCTTATTTTGTCTCAACAAATGTCCCACATGTTCATCCACATCCTTGCATGCCTCACGACTTTGATCCTGTTTGTAGCAGCACAACTTTCTTTCATAAGTACACACCATCGTTCGCCAATCTACTTCTCTGTCGCTTCATCCTTCAGCCACCTGCATTCATCGGGCATCATGTAGAGGGCCCAAAGTCCACAATCCATCAACACTCTCAATTTTAGATAATTTCATTGCTCCCAAGAGAAAGAAAACCAATAAACACATCCTCACCAAATAGGAAATCTAAACCTCCTCTTAACTCTTGTCCCTCACCCCATTATTTACCTCTGCTGTTGCTGTGATAGTGCTGACGGTTTCCTTTTGAACATAGCTCACAGAATGCAATAAAAGTTTTCCCCCTGTACCCTGAACTTAAACAGTCTTTGTACAAGAATCATATATTTGAAATAATTCTTGCAAGAATTAATTCATATTTCTAGTGTTAATCAGTGGGACACAAACTTCTATACAACCCCTTTCAATCTTGTTCATCTTCAATATGGTAATATTAATTCTAGACCCACTAGAGAACTACCTTCACTCCTATCTATTCCCTTACATTGGATTTCAACCTCATTAACTAACAGTTCACCCATCTCTAGCTTCTGTGTATATCTAAGTCTCCTATATTCTATAATATAAGCCTCTGATTATACCTTTATGCTGGTCATAAAAGTAGATTCATATAGTATCTATCCTTTTGTGTCTGGTTAATTTCAATCAGCATTATGTCCTCAAGGCTCATCCATCTTTGTCACATGCTTCAGGACGTCATTTTGTCTTACTGCTGCATATTTCATTGTATATTATATACCACATTTTGTTGACCCACTCATCTGTTGATGGGCATTTGGTTTGTTTCCATCTTTTGGCGATTGTGAATAATGCTGCTATGAACATCAGTGTGCAAATGTCTGTTTGTGTCATTGCTTTCAGCTCTTCTGGGTATATACCAAGTAGTGCTATTGCTTGTCATATGGCAACTCAATATTTAGTTTCCTAAGGAACTGCCAAATAGTTTTTCATAGTGGCTGCACCATTGTACATTCCCACCAGCAGTGCATAAATGTTCCAGTTTCTCCACATTCTCTCCAACATTTGTAGTTTCCTGTTTGTTTAATAGCAGACATTCTTATAGGTGTGAGGTGGGATCTCATTGTAGTCTTGATCTGCATTTCCCTTATAGCCAATGAAAACGAGCATCTCTTCATGTGCTTTTGAGCCATCTGTGTTTGCCCTTCAGAAAAATGCCTATTCCTATCTTTAGCCCATTTTATAATTGGATTGTTTGTTCTTTTGTTGTTGTTGTATGATTTATTTGTATATATAGGAAATCAAACTTTTGTCCAATATGTGATTTCCAAATATTTTCTTCCATTGAGTTGGCTGCCTCTTCATCTTTTTGACAGTCTTTTGAGGTGCAGAAGCATTTGATTTTGAGGAGTTTACATTTATCTAGTTTTTCTTTTGTTGCTTGTGCTTTGGGTGTAAAGTTTAGGAAGCTATCTCCTATCACTAGGTTTTGAAGATGTTTCCCTACATTTTCTTCTAGAAGCTTTATGGTGCTAGTTCTTATATTTAGGTATTTGATCCACTCTGAGTTAATTTTTGTATAAGGTGTAAGACAGGGGCCCTCTTTCATTCTCTGGGCTATTGATAACCAGTTCTTCCAATGCCCAATTACTGAAAAGACTATTTTGTCCCTGTTCCGAGGATTTGGGTGCATTGTCAAAAATCAGTGGACTACAGATTTCGTGGTCTATTTCTGCACTCTCGATTCGATTCCATTGGTCAATGCTTCTATCTCTGTGCCAATACCATGCTGTTTTGACCACTGTGGCTTCACAATACGTTTTAGTGTCAGGGAGTGTTAATCCTCCCACTTCATTCTTCTTTTTTAGGATGCTTTTAGCTATTCAGGGTCTCTTTCCCTTCCAGATGAATTTAATAATTAGTTTTTCCAAATCCTCAAAGTAGGTCGTTGGAATTTTGATTGGTACTATGTTGAATCTGTAGATCAATTTGGGGAGAATTCAAATCTTAACTATATTTAGCCTTCCTATCCATGACCAGGAAATGCCTTTCGACCTATTTAGATCTCCTTTGATTCCTCTTAGCAATGTTATGTAGTTCTGTGTACAAGTCCTTTATGTTGCTAGTTAAGTTCATTCCTAAGTCCTTGATTCTTTTAGTTGCTATTTTGAATGGAATTTTTTCCTTAACTGACTCCTCAGTTAGGTCATTGCTTGTGTATAGAAATGTTACTGTTTTTTGCACATTAATTTTATATCCTACCACCTAGCTGAATTTGTTTATTGGCTATAGTAACTTTGCTGTTGATTTCTCAGGATCTTCCAAGTATAGTATCATATCATTTGCAAATAATAAGAGTTTTACTTCTTCCTTTCCAACTTGGATGCCTTTTATTTCTTTGTCCTACCTGATTGCTCTAGCTAGAACTTCTAGCACAATGTTGAATAATAGTGGTGACAGTGGACATCCTTGTCTTGTTCCTGATCTTAGGGGGAAAGCTTTCAGTCTCTCTCCATTGAGTACGAAGTAGGCTATCAGTTTTGCATATACTCCGTTTATCATTGAGATAGTTACCTTTGATTCTTATCTTAGTGTTTTTATCAGAAAAGGATGCTGTATTTTGTTGAGTGCTTTTTCAGCATCAATCGAGATAATCATGTGATTTTTCCCTTTTGATGTGTTAATGTGCTGTATTACATTAATTGATTTTCTTGTGTTGAACCATCCATGCATTCCTGGTATAAACCCCATTTGGTCATGGTATATAATTCTTTTAATGTGCTGTTGGATTCGATTTGCAAATATTTTATTGAGAATTTTTGCATCGATGTTCATTAAGAAGATTGTATATAGTTTTCCTTTTTTATAGTATCTTTACCCAGTTTGGGTGTTAAACTGATATTAGCTCCATAAAATTAGTTAGGTAGAGTTTCTCTTTCCTCAATTTTTTGGAAAAGTTTGAGTAGGATTGATGTTAGTACTATTCGGAATGTGTGATAAAATTCCGCTGTGAAGCTATCTGGCCCTGGGCTTTTCTTTGTAGGAAGATTTTTTATGACTGATTGAATTTCTTTACTTGTGATTGGTTTGTTGAGATCTTCTATTTCTCTCTGAGTCAGTGTGGCTTGTTTGTGGTCTACAGGAATTTGTCCATTTCACCTAAGTTTCTAGTTTGTTGACATATAGTTGTTCATAGTATCCTCTTATGATTTCTTTTATTTCCTCAGAGTCTGTGGTAATGCACCCCTTCTCATTTCTGACTTTATTTGCATCCTTTCTCTTTTCTTCTTTGTCAGTCTTGCTAGTGGCCCATCAATTTTATTGATTTTGTCAAAGAACCAATTGGTTTTATTGATACTTTCTATTGTACTTTTGTTCTCCCATTCATTTATCTCTGCTTTAATCTTTGATATTTCTTTTCTCCTATTTGCTTTGGGGTTAGTTTGCTGTTCTTTCTCAAGTTCCTCCTGGTGTGCTGTCAAATCCTCAATTTTTGCTCTTTCTTGTTTTTTAATATAAGCATTTAGGGCAATAAATTTCCCTCTCAGCACAGCCTTTGCTGCATCCCATAAGTTCTGATAAGTTGTATTCTCATTTTCTTTCACCTCCAGATAGCTACTGATTTCTCTAGACATTTCTTCTTTGACCCACTCATTATTTAAGAGTGTGTTATTTAATCACCATATATTTGTGGATTTTCTCATTCTTCGGTGGTTACTGAGATCCAGCTTCATCCCACTGTGATCAGAGAAAGTGCTTTGAATAATTTCAATGTTTTTAAATTTATATAATTTTTAAAATTATAAAGACCTGTTTTGTGCCCCAGCATATAATCTATCATGGAGAATGTTCCATGAGCACTAGAGAAGAATGTATATTCATGTGTGTTGGGGTGCAATGACCTATATGTGTCTGTTAGGTTTAATTCACATATCAAGTTATTTAATTTCTCCATTTCCTTATTAATCTTCTGTCTGGTTGTCCTATCTATAGAGGAGAGTAGTGTATTGAAGTCTCCTACTATTATTGTTGAAACAGCTATCACTCCCTTCAGTTTTGCCAGTTTCTGTCTTATGTACTTTGGAGCTCCTCGATTGGGAGCAAAAACATTTATGATTGTTATATCTTCTTAGTGAATTGATCTTTTAATTTGTATATAGTGTCCTTCTTTGTCTCTTATGATGTCTTTACATGTAAAGTCTATTTTGTCCAATATTAGTATAGCTACTCCTGCTTTCTTTTGGTTACTATCTGCGTGGAAAATCTTTTCCCATCCTTTCACTTTCAACCTATTTGTATCCTTGTATCTAAGATGAGTCTCTTGTAAGCAGCATATAGCTGGTTTATGCTTCTTAATTCATTCTGCCAATCTGTATTTTTAATTGGAAAGTTTAGTTTATGAACATTCAAAGTTATTACTGAAAAGGCATTTCTTGAGTCCATCATCTTACCTTTTTTATTTCTCAGATCTATATATTCTTTTCCCTCTTTCTCTCTGTATTCTTTAAATTACCCTTAGTGGTATTCTTCAATTCTGTGCCCCCCTCCAGACCTCCCTTTCCTGTCTTTTTTTTTTTTTTCAGCTGGCAGAATTCCTTTTAGTATTTCTTGTAGGGCCGGTCTCTTATTGACAAATTCTTTCAGGACTTCTTTGTCTGTGAAAACTTTAATTTGGCTCCTTCGGTTTTGAAGGACAATTTGGCTGGGTACAGAATTCTTGGCTGGAAGTCTTTCTCTTTCAGGATTTTGAATATATCATACCACTGCCCTCTCGTCTCCAGGGTACTAGGTAAGTAGTCTGAACTCAATCTTATTTGGTTTCACGTGTATGTAGTAAGTAGCATGTTTTTCTCTTGCCATTTTCAGGATTTTCTGCTTCTCTTCAACATTTAACAGACTGATTAGTATGTGTCTTGGGGAAAACCTATTTGGATTTATTCTGTTTGGAGTTTGTTGGGCTTCTTTGACTTGTTTATTTATGTCCTTTATGAGGGTTGGGAAGCTTTTCCCCATTATATCCTCAATTACTCTTCCTAGTCCTTTATTCCTCTCTTTTCCTTCTGGGACACCAATGATTCTTATATTTGTGCACTTCGTTTTTTCTATCATTTCCCTGAGATCCAATTGAATTTTTTCCATCTTTTTTGCCATTTGCTGTTTTGAGTCTTCCAAGTCAGTTATTCTGTCCTCTATATCACTTATTCTTTTTTCTGTCTCTTCAAATCTGGTGCTGTGTGCCTCTAATATGTTTTTTATTTGGTCAAAGAGTCTTTAATCTCTGTGATTTCTGCTATTTTTCTATTAATTCTTCCAAATTCCTCTTTGTGCCCTTCTACTATCTTCTTGATCTACTTTATGTCATTTGCTATCCCACTTATTTTATTAAGTAGAGTTGAATGAACATCTTTGATTAGTTGTTCCAACGTCTGTGTCTCCTCTGGTCATTAGGCAGGATATATCTGTCTACATTGTGATATTCTGTGTGATCTTCTGCTGTCTTCGTGGCATGTAAATATCTTGATTGATTTACTTTGGGAGTTGATTTCTTTCAGTAGTCTAAGGCCTTGTGTTTGTGGGACGGTTGTACAGCAGGGAGCAGGGCAAGGGGTGGCACATTCAGTGCAGTGATTTGTTTCAGGGCAGGTATAGGCGCAGTTTGGGGATGTTATGCTGAGGCTCATGAACATTAACGCCCAGAGGCCAGGAAGGATGTAGCTGTGCCAGTGCACCAGTCTGGAGGCGTAGGCCTGTTGTGTGCTGGTCTTAGACATGGGGCCCTTTGTGCGCATACATAGAGCTGTGGCCACAGGTTGGCGTTATGCCTTCGTGGATTGGGGGCAGATGTGACTTGGTTGTGCAGGTTGGCACTTTCTTAGAGCTGGGAAGTGAGGCTAAGGGCTATGCACAGGTGCAGTTTTAGGACTGCTGTAAAGTACGGTTCCCAGAGCTGAATGATGTGATTGGGGGCCCGTGTGCACACGTGGGCCTAGGAATGCCATGAGTTGATGCGCAGAGCTCAGGAGGGGCAGGGTGAGGCTGTGCAATACTATGGGCAGGTGGGCAGGAGTAGCTTGGGTAATGAGTTCAGTCCCACAGCCCTTATGCACTTACAACAGCCTGCAGGGAACAGGAAGGGGGAGGTAGTGTTCCCGAGGGGTGCAGGAGAGGTAGGCTGAGCTGCAGTTGGGGTGGGGATGTGGGGCAGCTAAGTGCACCGGAAGCTGATAGGGTGGGAACACCTGGAGCATGGGGAATGGGAGCGGGTGACTGGGTTCGGGTATGTGGGGTGTGGGGTGAATCACCAGTCACGGGGCTGTGCTGGTAAGGGCCAGGTTCCAGCTTTCTGCCTCTCAGTTCCTCGGCCTCTGCAACCAGGGTGCCCTATGAAGGCTCTCCCATGTCAGGCACACTCCCAAATTGCCACCCCAGTCACCTTCCTGTCCCTTCTCTAATTTTTCCTTGGAGCACAGCTAATCTGGAGCTACTCTATTTGGCCATCTTCCCGGAAGTTCCTCCTGAATAATATGATCCTAAAGTTAAGGCAAGACCAGCATCCATGCAGAGAGGTTGCCTGGTGGGGTGTTAAAGTCCAAGGGGTGGAATTGGGTAGGGAGGATGTTCTCATACAGGGCAAGCCAGTGTGGAGAGTCAGCGGGGTGGGGGTGGGGGGGTGATGATGTCCACATAGAGGAAATGGTGGCCTGGTGTGAAATGCCTGAGCCCAATCAGGGTAAGGACAGCACATGGAGTACAACCTGCTGCAGAGTATCAGTCCTACGGGGACATGTTAAAATATATAACACAAAAATGGAACCCTAATGTAAACCACGGACAACGGTTAATACTGCAAATATAATAATATTCTTTCATCAACTCTAACAAATGAACCACACTAGTGCACAGTGTTAATAACAGGGAGTGTACATGGGAACTATATTTTCTCCATGATTTTTCTGTAAACCTAAAACTTCTCTAATTTAAAAAAAAAATGGACATAGGAGCTAGCATGAAGGGACTCCTACTGGCCAAATCTGGGGTAATATAAGAGATTAAGTAATTATAGTAATGGATTATAGCCTGTTAAATAAAATAGGAAATCTTAAACCCATACTGTATGTGCTGGTCTGAAAAGATTATGTACTTTAGAAAGCCATGTTTTAATCCTGATCCATTTTGTGGAGGCAGCCATATCTGTTAATCCCTATTCAGTACTGTCCGTCAGAAACTTGATTAGATTATCACCACACCCAAATTAACCTTTGATTAGAGGGAGATGTGACTCCACTCTTTCCAGGTGGGTCTTGACTAGTTTACTGGAATCCTTTAAAAGAGGAAACATTAAAGAGAGCCACGAGAACCACAGAGCCCACTGTAAGGGAAAGATAAATCTGTAGAGTCTGCTCTGTTCACTTGATGCTGCTATTGGGTGACCTTGGTAATAAACTGTTGAAATGTGCACTCCAGCTGGGAGGACTGACTATCCTCCTAGGAGACATATTTTGATAAAGATATCTAGGTTCTAGGAAGCTCCTCTCAGTCCCTAGCCATTTCCCAGAGGACTAAACTGGGCCTGGTCATGTAAGCTAATTGGAACTAGGCCACTACTGTGTAAAGATACCATACAAACTACATGCAAGCAGTTAGAGGAAGAAGAAGAAGGAGAACCTCATGGGAGGGAGAGAGAGAGAGAGAATCTGTGCTGGTTTGAAAGGATGCATATCCCCTAGAAAAGCCATGTTTTAATCTAAATCTCATTTCATAAAGGCAGAATAATCCCTATTCAATACTGTATGTTTGAATCTGTAATTAGATCATCTTCCTGGAGATGTGATTTAATCAAGAGTGGTCGTTAAGCTGGATTAGGTGATGACATGTCTCCACCCATTTGGGTGGGTCTTGATAAGTTTCTGGAGTTCTACAAAAGAGGAAACATTTTGGAGAATGAAGGCGATTCGAGAGAGCAGAGACTGCTGCGGCACCATGAAGCAGAGTCCAGGAGCCAGTGACCATTGGAGATAAAAGAAGGAAAACACCTCCAGGGGAGGCTCATGAAACTGGAAACCAGGAGAGAAAGCTAGCAGATGATGCTATGCTCACCATGTGCCCTTCCACCTGAGAGAGAAACCCTGAACTTTATCAGCCTTCGTGAACCAAGGCATCTTTCCCTGAATACCTTAACTTGGACATTTTCATAGCCTAGCCTTAATTTGGATTTTTTCTCAGCTTTAGAACTGTAAACTAGCAACTTATTAAATTCCCCTTTTTAAAAGCCATTCTGTTTCTGGTATACTGCATTCTAGCAGCTAGCAAACTAGAACAGATTTTGGTACCGGAGAGCAGGATGCTGCTGCTGTGGTTTACAAATACCAAACACATTGGAATGGCTTTTTAAATGGATAAGGGGAAGATTGTAGAAGAGTTGTGAGAAGCTTGACAGAGAAGGCCTGGAATGCTATGAAGAGACTGTTGGTAGATATGTGGACTCTAAAGTTACCTCTGGCCAGGCTTTAGACAGAAATGAGGCATGTGTTATTGCAAACTGGAAGAAAGGTGATCTTTGTTTTAAAATAGCAGACAATCTGGCAAAATTGATGGGTGGCTTTGGCTGGAAGACTGATTTTAAAAGCCATGAACTTGGATATTTCCAAATTAAATCTCCAAATTAAATCTCGAAAGTACAGCCTGGTTTCTCCTCACAGTTTATAGTGAAATCAACAGGAGAGAGATAAGCTGAAAACTGAACTCTTGGGTACAAAGAAACCAGAAATTGATGTCCTGGAAAATTCTAGGCTTCCAGGAAGGGAGACCGCACAGAATAGTGCTCCATGTGAGGATTTGGCCAGATGTGACACCAGTCAGCCATTTCAGAGAAAGCCAGGATCGGACATGGAGTTATCCAGGAAGGATTTGTGGAAACTCCTTATGTCTGATGGGCATGATCCAAGTCTACTGCATAGAAAGCCAACGAGAGTGCTGTGGGACCTGTATGAACAGAGCCACTACCAGTCTGGACTGGGGGGTTCAGAGAAGGGACACATTGGAGGAAAAATAACTTCAGAGGCAGAATCATGGAGGCTGAGGTCTGAAGTCAAGAAGCCTCAGGCCAGGAGAGTAGACCCATCCAAGCCCATAAAGAGGATGAGTTTCCCCCAAAGGCAGAACATGGGCCTTTCACCTCGTTGCAGTGGAAGAGTCATGCCGCCTCAGGCCTTGGAGAGGGTGAAGCACATTCCTTGGGGTTTATGGAGAGCCTGGCTACCACCACATGGAGAGGTTGAGTGTGTGCCCCAGAGATGGCAGAGAGCTCGAGTACAGCCCCAATGCCTGGAGAGGGTGGAGCCAAGAAAAAGGTGGTCTCCCCAATGTCTCCCAAGGTTGCGTTCAGAGAGAGGCAGGCCTCTGTGTAGGCCTTTGGAAAGGTTGGGACTGCCGCTTTCAGAAGCCCCCCCAAAAATGACTCTCAGACTTTGAAATCTAATGGACTTTGCCCTTAGGGTTTTTGAAACTCTATGTGTCCAATGACCTCTGTGTTTCTTCCTCCCTATGGAAATATATATATATATATATATATCCTATTATTGTTCCTCCTTTGCATACTGGCAGCAAATAAAGGCCCAAAGCCAGAGGATAATTTCGCCTTAGAACAGACCATGCTTGTAACTAACTTTGAGATTTTATACTGGTTTTAACCTTGTATTGTATTTGTAATATTACTGAAATGGTTTAAGGTTCTCTGATATTGTTATGGAATGAATGTACTTCGTACTTGGGGAAAACACGTCATTTTTAGGGTCCAGAGGGTGGAATGTGCTGGTTTGAAAGGATGTATGTCCCCTAGAAAAGCCATGTTTTAATCTAAATCCCATTTCATAAAGGCAGAATAATCCCTATTCAATACTGTATGTTTGAATCTGTAATTAGATCATCTCCCTGGAGATGTGATTTAATCAAGAGTGGTTGTTATGCTGGATTAGGTGATGACATGTCTCCACCCATTTGGGTGGGTCTTGATAAGTTTCTGGAGTCCTATAAAAGAGGAAACATTTTGGAGAATGAAGGAGATTCGAGAGAGCAGAGACTGCTGCAGCACCATGAAGCAGAGAGTCCAGGAGCCAGTGAACGACCATTGGAGATAAAAGAAGGAAAATGCCTCCCGGGATGCTTCATGAAACCGGAAACCAGGAGAGAAAGCTAGCAGATGATGCTGTGCTCGCCATGTGCCCTTCCACCTGAGAGAGAAACCCTGAACTTCACTGGCCTTCTTGAACCAAGGTGTCTTTCCCTGGATGCCTTAACTTGGACATTTTCATAGCCTAGCCTCAATTTGGACATTTTCTCAGACTTAGAACTGTAAACTAACAACTTATTAAATTTACCTTTTTAAAAGCCATTATGTTTCTGATATATTGCATTCCAGCAGCTAGCAAACTACAACAGAATCTTATCCATGCTTTTCTCGGGACTTGTCCAGTCAGACCTTGTAAATGCTGTCTCCAGGATTCCCCAGCACTCTTCCTCAGGTGTTGGTGCTATCTTATCTGATGATGTAACTATGCCTTATTTTTAATTACTTTCTTTTAATTACTTTCCCAATAAATTCTGTTTTTATACCACTGAAGTCTGTGTTGTCTGCAAATCCAAGCCTACAAACTAAGTGGCCAAAAATATCACGTTGCCTTTCATGCAACACTCACACAGCCAAAGACCTTTGGAGATGAGCCCCTGAGGATGCCTCATGAAACAAGAAGCCTGGAGAGAAAGCTAGCAGACATCACCATGTTCACCATGTGCCCTTCCAGTTGAGAGAGAAACCCTGAACTTCACCGGCCTTTCCTGAGTGAAGGTAACCTCTTATTGGTGCCTTAATTTGGAAATTTTTATAGATTTGGTTTAATTTGGTCATTTCATGCCTTAGAATTGAAAAACTTGCAACTTAATAAATTCCCTTTTTTTAAAAAGTCATCCCATTTTTGGTATATTGCATTCCAGCATCTTGCAAACGAGAACATGTATAAACAAATACATGAATAAATTTAAAATCTGATTAGGAATAGGATTTGTTTTTTTAAATCCCTCTTACAAAATGTTTAAAAGGGAGAAAATGTTACTTTACAATGGAATAGCCTGGCAGACCACATTAATCAAAAGGTCAAAGTAAACAATATCAATAATATGACAAATTGAAATTACAAGCCTCCTCATATAAGGAAATGAACACTGTCACATCTGTGATATTCCTGTCATAGGTAGAGAACCTGAATCTAATCCTGAGGAAACATCTGACAAACCCAACTGAGAGGAATTTTACAAAATAACTAGCTCCTAATTTCCCAAAGTGCCAAGGCAATGAAAGTCAAGGAAGAACAAAAGAGCTAGTTTTAGACTAAAGGAGATTAAAGAAATAAGACAACCAAATGCAATATGTGATTCTATACTGGGTTCTTTTGCTAGTCTAACAGACATCTTTGAGACAATTGGCACAGTCTAAATTGGAGTTGAGAACAGGATGAAATTAAAATGCCAGTGTTTATTTCCTGTGTTTGATAGTTAAAAATGTGGCTACATAAGAAATATTCTTGCTTGTATGACACAGACAGCAAAGTATTTGGAGATAATAGGGCATCAGTTTGGCAACTTACTTTCAAATGATTCAGGAAAAAAGGCTCTTTGTAATGGGCTTGCAACACGTCTATAAGTGTGAGATCATTTCAAATAAAAAACTAATATAAGCAAGAAATGTAATTCTTTTATATCCTATAAGTGGTAAAAACCCTCCTCTGAATGACCAAAAAAAAAAATGTAATAAGAGAAAAGATAGACAATTTGACTATGATATTAAAAATATGCCTAGGGAAGATAAATACCATATATAACGCTAAAAGACAGATGACAAATGAAGAAAAATATTTGCAACTTATTTCACAAATGAAGGCCTAATAACCCAATACAGAAGTGTATCTAAAAAATTAAAAATAAAAAAATGAGGAGAAAAGACAGCATGACCCAATAGAAAAATGGGCAAAAAGTTTGAACTGACAGTTCACAAAGAAATTTAAACGCAGGATACATATGAAAAGATGCTCAACCACACATAATAAAAGAAATATAAAAACAAAACACACTGTGTAGTGATGATGGGAAAACAGACCCTCTTACCTATTACCAGTGAGGATGCAAAACTGTATAATCTTCATTAAAGTGGGAAATTAAGGAATATCTAGTAAAAGGTATACATGTATTTACCCTGGCCTCAGCAATCCCACTACTCAGAATATATCTCAAAGATATACAGGCAAAAATATGAAGTAACATATATACAAGGTGATTTACTACAGCATTAGGTTGAGTCCAGAAAAGACTGAAAATACTATAAATGTTCATTAATAAGGAAACTATTGAATAAAGTATGTATATCCACATACTAGAACACTATGTAATTATAAAAATGAATGAGGATTCAATACACTGAAATCGGAGATATCGCTAAGATATACCGCTAAGTTAAAAAAAAGCAAGTTATAGAACAGGGTATACAGTATGCTACCTTTTCTGTAAGGGTGGAAAAGGCAAGCTTCTTTAAAAATACCTTATTACACTTCGGACTTCAAAATTAAATGAAGTTTTAAAAATTAAATAATTTGGATAAATTGGATACCACAGAGAATTTCCACTAGTGACAATCAGAGAAAAGCATTGGAAAGAAAGTGATTTTGAACTGCATCTTAAAAAATGAGGAGAAGTTTCCAAGTGAAGGAAAAATGGGGCTATTTCAGAGAAAAGGAAGACCACACAAAAACCTAAAAATGTAAGAGCAGAAATCTCACTGTTATGGCTTATTGCTAGTGTTTGGAACAGTGCCTGAGACAGTTGCTAAAGGTATAAAGTTTAGAAATTCTTTAGCAGAAGCTCTCACAAAGCTAAAGATAAGGGGAATGTGTTTTTAAGGTGGAAAAGGACAGCAAGAAACAAGACTAGAAAGGTAAGCAGAGGCCAGATCATGCAGGGTATAGTACATTAGGAATTTGAATTTCATCCGTGTAAGGGATAGGAAGTCATTAAAAAGTTTTAAAAAGAAAAAAAAAAAGGACTGACAGAGTGAAAATTGTGATTATGGCAGATCTCTCTTTTAGAAGACACCTCTGCTAAGGACTGGGAAGTGGGGAGGCAGAGAGTCCATTTAAAATCCTATAACTTAATCCAGGTGAGATGATGACAGCCTGCAGGGTAAAATGAAGAATCCTAAAGCTATTATTAAGTTAATGGAATCACCAGGATTTAGTAACAGACCAGATAAAGAAATGGAAGGAATGAAGATATCTCAGTTTATGGCAGAATAATATACTGGAAAGTTCATTTGAACTTTTCTTCTTATATTTTTCCCTTTCCCCGTTCCAAAAGTACCTAAATTCTGCTAAGTTACTGGCCTCCGGGAAGAGAGCAGAAACATTCTTAAGGAAGGAGCTACCAGGCTTCGCCCATTCAAGAGTATAATATAAATGAGCCAAAGACGGCTCTGTGAAGTGGCCCTGTGTGTTGTTTACTTCTTTAAAACAGCCTAGGTCCACTAGCAAGTCTGCTGGTGCTAAACTCATATTCTTACACATCCACCTGTTTTAAAAATGGTCCAAATAAACCATTTTTTAGCCATTTAGAGTTAGCCTACTAGGTATTCCTCATGAAACTCTTCTCTCAACGGAGAAGACCTTGCATTTATAAGGCCCCACACTGCATCAGCCCCACAGAGCTCTGAGGACCAGAGGCTCCCCCTGTGCTGACCCTGTACCCTCATCTAAACATGTAAGCACTGCCCACCCTTCCTTTCTTCTCTCCCCAAAGAGTTTGGGGGTTTCCCCTTGCCCAGCTTCCCTCCCCCTGGTGGCTCTTTGTCTTCTGGAAGGTGTCCTGCTGTGAGGGACTTCCCCTCTTATGCAAACCTTTCAAAACATCATTACAATAAATATCTTGTGTGTTACTGCCATCTAGTAGTCAAATCTTTTTCTTGGACAACTCTGAAATCACTGAATTTGAATTCTCTACAAAGGGATTGTGCATGGCAATCCTGAATTGAAAAGGCTGATCTCGGTTCAATGGTGCAGGAGTTACAAAAACAGACCATCTTACATTCTTCCATGTCCTCAAAGAATGTATATTCTATTAGGAAGGATGGCAAGGGGGCAGACAATAAGACAATAAACCAGAAAATACTGGATACTAGTAAAGTGTGATGAAACAGAACAGAATGCATTTTTGAAGGCAAGAGGGAGGGGAAAGAGGGAAAAGTCAAAAAGACTAGAAACTTTGTACTTCCCACAAGGCCCTTTCTCTAGGCTCAATTTTCTGAAAATAAATGAGATGATAACTCTAAAGTACCTGGCTGATAGTAAGCACTTAATAAATATTAACTTCCCCCACATACATACTTCCTAAAAAACACTATAATCAAAATTATTTTAAAATACTGGTTACTTACAGGAACATGCTGAGTTGAAGAGTAAGAGTCTACTGACTGAGGGGATGAAACTGAACAACTTGAGGAGGCTGGAGAAAGCGGTGGCTGAAGTTCTGCTTTAATATCTTTAACTGAAAAAAATGAAGTAAAAATTTTCCCACTAGACAATATAAATGCAGATTAAAATGAACAAGAAGGTAAATCTACTCTTAAAATTTAGTCAAGATTAATATTGCTCCATTATTTGTTACAAGGTACTGCATTAACACAAAATGGTAATAGGGAAAAGTGTGTGTGTGAGTGAGGAACTCTACTTTCTGCATGATTCTTCTGTAACACTACAACTGCTTTAATAAAAAAATTTCATTCAAATATGGAAGCTAAAGTCACCAAAACATATCATTAGGTGAAAAATTCAAGATGCTTAACATTGTACATAGAATGCTTCCATCTGTGTAATAAATTATATATGTTTATATGCATGTACATGCGTATATCTGCACTGATTCCGTGGAAGGATAAACATAAGAAACCGGTAACAGTGGTTGCCTTTGGAAAGTAGAATTTGTTGGCTGAGGAGCAAGGGGGGAAAGAGATATTTTTCTATTCTATAGATGTTTGTACCTTTTTCATATTATACTATATGCAAAAAAAAAAGATTCAACAAATTTTTAAAAATAAAAAAAGAATTCTTTTGAAAGCATTTCTGACAGTATAATTAAAACTCATAAAAATGTTCATATCTTTTGAACTATTAAAAAAGTTTACTCAATAAAAATTTACTGAGCAACTGTGTACCAGGCAGTGGTCCCAAGTGTCAAAAACTAACAGGGAATGGGGTATATATAAGAGAACAATTTCTACAGCAGACTGTGTTTTCCAAAGTCAGCTGCAAAATATCTACTATCTCTCATGATCCATGATGTGACTTTTACCACTTCTGGATCAAGAAGGAATATTTACTCCCCTTCACCTTAAATCTGGGTGGGCTTGTGACTCCTTCAGTCAACACAATATTAAATTGGCAATGTGTGAATTCCAGGCTGGCTCACATTAAGCAATGCAGCGTCAAGCATGCTCATAAAGTCCAACTACCCTGAGAATACTATGCTGTGAGGAAACCAAGCTTCATAGAGAGGCCAAGAGACAACTGCGGTTGTCAGTCCTAGTCTTCAAAACATTCCAGCCCAGTGCCAAACATGGAAGTGAAGAAATCTCAAGATGATTCTAGCCCTAAACGTCAAGTCACCTCTAGCCATCAAGAAATCTTCCCAGTTGAAGTCTGGATATCATGGAGAGACAAGATCTCTGATGCACCCTGTCCAAACTCCTGACCTATAAATTCCATGAGCATAATAAAATGATTACTCTTTTAAGCCACTAAAGTTTACAGTAGTTTGTTACACAAAAATAGTTACCAGTACACTGACCTGTGGAGCCCACATTTTATGGGAAGAGCAAAGCAACAAGCAAGACAATATATAAATTGAAGGAGAATATGAAGTGCAGGGTTGGGGAGGTTTGCAATTTAGATGGTGAAAGAGCTAGTATTTAACCATTGTCTCACAACTCCAAATTTACTTCCGATAGTCTGTGATGCAAATTATTAATACATTTCCCGCCTAGCTTCCTTTTAGGTTCTGTCAGTAGGGGATACTAGAAGGATGCTAGAAGGTAGGTGAAAGAGAGAAGGGCTTTCTTCATTCTCCTGTCAGCTTCACCTCAGCAGCAGTTTGTCCAAGGTTCCAGCTTCTTTCAACACACCCAAACCACACCTCAGCAGGCCCTCCTTAAAGCTACTAGCATTAGCCAGGCACTATCTCCTCCTCAGAAGTTTGTGTGTCACATACATGGGACTTTCCTCCGAGCTCCTGGCTTCTGGTAACCCAAGCTTCCTTCCTCTGATCATGCAACACTATCTGGTTCCCAAATAGGTAAATCTCTTAAAGAGATACTACTTATACTTTAAAATCAGCAGCTCTATTTCTGATATGACGTTTTTAGTCATTCATTATGCTACTGAAATACAACTATGAGTCTTTACATCCATTTTGGTCAGAAATTTACTTATATACTATAAGGATACCTAGTCCCCAGAAGCTTTTAACCTACCAAAGTAACCAAATAATCCCTCCTAATTTTGAGTATTACCAAGCTGCAAAAATATAAATGAATCCATTTAAAACTTTTACCAATGAAACACGTCATTACCTGTACAGAATTGGTTGTTGATATTCCAAATGTCTGAGTCCCAAGGCATCAAATCCAAATCAAAATCAAGATTATCAAAATTGGTTTCCTATAGGTTTCAAATCAACAAAAGAATATTAGTAGAATAAAATAAATAAATCTTGAAATCAAACACAACTTTCCATAAATAAAATAATTGCTATTACCCAACCCAGTAAAAAGAATTTTTAAAACAACCAGTTCATTTTGAGAATGTATCTTAGGTAGTTTAGTGATAAACCAATTCAATTATTTGGAACACAGCAGCGACAACTAGGAATGAAGAAATGGGTTCAACACCTTTAAGATTTAGTCAGCTTCATTATTTTCTTTTGGCAACTTACCACAAGAGTCACAAAATGTGTGTCCTAAGGGTGAACAAGCAAAATAAGTTTTCCCATCACCATTAAGAAAAACAAGTAAAAACAAATGCCTATTCATAACATCTGTATATAGAATGGAAAGAATACAGATGCATCTAAAAGACATGCAGGAATCATAAAGAGACTTTAACGGAACCTTCAAATATGCCAAAATATTAAAAATGGTTATGAGAGAAGGAAAAGATCCATGAGAATATGGGTAATTTTCTTCTTTTGTCTACTCTTCTGTATTTTTCAAATTTCTAAAATAAACAGATATTATTTTTATTAATAATCTTTTTTAATCATAGAAGATAAAACTTAGTGTCTCAAACAAGGGTCAACAAATTTAGTGGAAGGGGGAGTTCCGGGTCAAGATGGCGGCTTAACAACGTGCGCATTTTAGTTCGTCCTCCAGAACAACTATTAAATAACCAGAAAAAGTACAGAACAGCTCCTGGGGCCACGTCAGTGACCAGACACACAGTGTACCCCAGTCTGGAACAGCTGGACCGGCTGCAAGCACCCCCCCGAACCGTGTTCCCAAAGCTGCGGTGGCCAGCACCCCTCCCCCACAGGCCACTTCCCAGAGGGGAAAGGAAAGGACTTCACCAGCAGCAGGGACTGGGCACAATCAAACGCCAATTGTGGAACTAATTAACAAATTCTGACTACTAAAAATGGGCCCACAGCTTAGGTGAAACTGATCAAAGCGGAGGTTGTTCATTTTTGCCCTGGCACCAAGGGGGCAGGACTGACAGAAAAAGGGGGAAAAAAAAGAAGGAAACAGAGGTTTTTGTGGCTGTGTATCTACAAAGGCTTGATTGCCTCTGGATGCAGTGGCAGAACTTTTCAGGCTGCAACTGCCCCAGGCATAGGCAGAAGTGAGCTCTTTTGGCGGCTTGTCTGGAGGCTATGCCTTCCCCAGGGGAGGGGTGAAGCCCCACCTAGGTGGAATCCCTCCATCAAGGAATTCAGACACCAGGGCTTGGTAATTTGAAGCCATTAAAACCAGCCTACAACCTCTCCTCTGTCTCCACCACGCCCCCAGCAGGGAGAGTCTGCCAAAGTTAAAGGTACTGCATCATCTTATGCTGGTGGGACCTGCAGTCAGACAAGCACCACACACAGGGCAGGATAAGAAAAACAGAGTCCAGAGACTTCACAGGAAAGGCTTTCAACCTGCTGGGTCTCACCCTCAGGGAAAACTGACGCAGGTGACTCTTTCCTCCTGATAGGAGGCCAGTTTGGTCTGGGAAAATTTGGCTGGGGTATATAATATCTAAGTAGATCCTCCTAAGTGTGTGTGTGTTGGGGGGAAGGCACCACACAAGCAGGGCAAGAAACAAGAAAGCAAGAACTGAAAAATTCTCCTCTGTTAAACAAAACTTAACCTAAAGGTCCAGATAAAGCTGAACTGAATGTCAAAGAACAGATAGACAACAAATTCATCCAGCAAAAAACCCTAGGTAAAAGAAGTGAAAGCAATCTCCAGAATAAACTAATTAAGGTAATTAAATGCCTAGATGCCAGCAAAAAATAACAAATCACACTAGGAAAATTGAAGATATGGCCCAGTCAAAGGAACCAACAATTCAAATGACATACAGGAGCTGAAACAATTAATTCAGAATGCACGAACAGACATGGAAAACCTCATCAAAAACCAAATCAATGAACTGAGGGAAGATATAAAGAAGGCAAGGAAAGAACAAAAAGAAGAAACTGAAAGTCTGAAAAAACAAATCACAGAACTTATGGGAATGAAAGACACAGTAGAAGAGATGAAAAAAACAATGAAAACCTACAATGGTAGATTTCAAGAGACAGAACATAGGATTTCAAAACTGGAGGACGGAACATCTGAAATCCGACAAGAAACAGAAACTGCAGGGAAAAAAAAGGAAAAATATGAGCAGGGACTCAGGGAATTGAAAGACAATATGAAGTGCACGAATATACATGTTGTGGGTGTCCCAGAAGGAGAAGAGAAGGGAAAAGGAGGAGAAAAACTAATGGAGGAAATTATCACTGAAAATTTCCCAACTCTTAGGAGAGACTTAAAATTACAGATCCAAGAAGTGCAGCATACCCCAAAGAGAATAGATCCAAATGGACGTACTCAAGACATTTAATAATCAGAATGTCAGAGGTCAAAGAGAAAGAGAGGATCTTGAAAGCAGCAAGAGAAAAGCAATCCATCACATACAAGGGAAGCCCAATAAGACTATGCACAGATCTCTCAGCAGAAACCATGGAGGCAAGAAGAGAGTGGGATAATATATTTATATTATTAAAAGAGAAAAACTGCCAACCAAGAATTTTATATCCAGCAAAACTGTCCTTCAAAAATGAGGGAGAAATTAAAACATTTTCAGACAAAAAATCACTGAGAGAATTTGTGACCAAGAGACCAGCTCTTCAAGAAATACTAAAGGGAACACTAGAGACAGATACAAAGACAGAAGAGAGAGGTGTGGAGAAGAGTGTAGAAAGGAAGACTAAGAGTAAAGGTAAAAAGAAGGAAAATTAGATATGACATATAAAATCCAGAAGGCAAAATAGTAGAAGAAAGTACTACCCATGCAGTAATAACACTGAATGTTAATGGATTAAACTCTCCAATCAAAAGACGTAGTCTGGCAGAATGGATTAAAAAACAGAACCCATCTATATGCTGCCTCTACTCAAAGGACACGAGGCCAAGGACACAAATGGACATTTACACACCAATGTTTATAGCAGCATTATTAACAATTACCAAGAGATGGTAACAGCCAAAATGTCCATCAACAGACAGTTGACTAAACAATCTGTGACATTTACATAAGATGGAATATTATGCAACTGTAAGACAGAATAAAGTTATGAAGTATGTAACAACATGAATGGACCTTAAGGACATTATGTTGAGTGTGATTAGCCAGAAACAAAAGGACAAATACTGTATGGTCTCACTGATATGAACTGGCATTAGTGAATAAACTTGGAATATTTCCTTGGTAACAGAGACCATCAGGAGATAGAAATAGGGTGAGATATTGGGTAATTGGAGCTGAAGGGATACAGATTGTGCAACAGGACTGAATATAAAAACTCAGAAATGGACAGCACAATACTACCTAACTGTAATGTAATTATGTTAAAACACTGAATGAAACTGCATGTGAGAATGACAGAGGGAGGAGGGCTGGGGACATAAATGAAATCAGAAAGAAAGATAGATGGTAAAGATCAAGATGATATAATCTAGGAATGCCTAGAGTGTATAATAATAGTGAAATGTACAATGTACAAATTTTAAAAATATTTTTGCATGAGGAAGAACAAAGGAATATCATTATTGCAGGGTGTTGAAAATAGATGGGAATTAATACTTTAAAATGTCACCTTATGTGTGAGACTAAAGCAAAAAACGTTTATTTGTTACAAAATTTATATTTTGACTAGAGCATTTCCTAATATAACTCATGTAGATAGTCTGATTGAATGTCATAAGTACTTGGAATCTCAGGTAGGACATGAGATTTTGTTGGTTTGCCCAGAGTCATGCCCTGATGAATCCCAGAGTGAATGATCAGTGACTGGAAAAGTATTTGCAAGCCCCCTTCAGGGAATGGTGAGAGTGGGGAGAAATTCAACTTCCCCAAGTTGAATTCTTGATATTCTCACAAGCAGTGTGGACAACCAAAACTACAGGCAGAGCCTCCAATCTTGGGGTTTGTTCATATGAAACTTAACCTCACAAAGGATAGGTCAAGTCTACTTAAAATTTAAGCCTAAGAGTCACCCACAAGGGAGCCTCTTTTGTTGCTCAGATGTGGCCTCTCTCTCCAGCCAACATGACAAGCAGTCTCACCACCCTCCCCTTCTCTGCGTGGGACATGACTCCCAGGGATGTGGACCTTCCTGGCAACGTGGGACAGAGATCCTGGAATGAGCTGAGACTCAGCATCAAGGGACTGAGAAAAACCCTAGAATGAGCTGAGAATTAACATCAAGGGATTGAGAGAACCTTCTCGACCAAAGGGGGAAGAGTAAAATGAGACTAAATGTCAATGGCTGAGAGATTCCAAACAGAGTTGAGAGGTTATCCTGGAGGTTACTCTTATGCATTAAGTAGATATCACCTTGTTGTTTAAGATGTAGCGGAGAGGCTGGAGGGAACTGCCTGAAAATGTGGAGCTGTGTTCCAGTAGCTATGTTTCTTGATGATGATTGAACAATGATATAGCTTTCACAATGAGACTCTGTGAATGTGAAAACCTTGTGTCTGATGCTCCTTTTAGCTACTATATCAACAGAAGAGTAGAACATATGGAATAAAAATAAATAATACGGGGAACAAATGTTAAAATAAATTTAGTTTGAAATGCTAGTGGTAAATGAAAGCAAGGGGTAAGGGGTATGGTATGTATAATCTTTTTTTTTTCTCTGTTATCATTTTATTTCTTTTTCTGTTATCTTTTTATTTCTTTTTCTAAATCAATGCAAATGTTCTAAGAAATGATGAATATGCAACTATATGATGATATTAAGAATTACTGATTGTATATGTAGAATGAAATGATATCCTAATGTTTTCTTTGTTAATTTTTTTTAATTAATAAAAAAAGTTAAAAAAAATTTATTGGAGGGTCTCCATTAGCTCCTTTTCATCTAAGTGATAATTTTTATACCTAAAGATAAGCATATTTTGGATTCTCTGCATCACCCCCTTATATTATATAAACATATAAGGAACTACCACATGGTTTCAGAGCCTTCATGTGAGTGTGAGATCAAGATGGTACCAAACGGTACTGTTTTAAAGTCTTTGGGTTTATAAGAGAGAAGAACAGAAGTAAACTTAATATATAAACAATGCAATTAAATAAAAATGCAATCAAGATTAACTTAATGTGTCAGATAATAAAACAGCAACAAAAAAGCAAAGATCAAGTTAGCAATTATTGATCATTTGTTAATAATTTCTAGAATAATATAATCATTTCAAAATGTCTACTATGTGGTTTATTTTTATTGATAAGTGCCAACAAAGAAGTCCAGGAGAAGGAAAATTATGTACTTACCATATCATTCCTAATTGAATAAAGATTTTCTTTATAAAAAGAATATGTGGACATTCACACGAAATAAAAAGCTATTTAAGTAATAAAAGAACCCATTTTAAATCAATCTCCATCACTTTTTTTTTTATTGGAAGCTATACACCAAAAAATACTTTCAACAACAAAAAAATCTTTAAGCTTTCTTAGTCTGAGTAAAGTTAGCAGTGATGCTTGCCTGAGTGCTAGCAATATTTTTTAATATGCGGACATGGCCTGCTTCAAGGATCCATCTGACTCAATCATCAGCCAAAAAAGTCACACAACTTTACAGCATAAAAATTTCATCTAGTTCGAAATCTAACAGGCCCATTGCATGTAAAGTGAAACATTCTGGCACTTATATACTCTACCTATTCAATAACTAACAGGAAATTTTACCACTGTGTGGAAGAGTGACACAATGTCAAATCTAAAAAGGGCTCTCAGAGATCATCCAATCAATTCTTTCATTTTAAAACAGAAAAACTAAGGAACTGAAATGCCAAGTGGTTTTGTATAGTAACACAAAAGATGTTAGGTTGTCCAATAAGAACTATATTTACTTGAATCTTTCAAATTTACCATACCATCTCTTGATGGTTTAAGGCTCTATCGAGTATGAAAATATATCAATTACTTAGGCAACCAAACTATCTCAAACCAATTTATTTAATCAACAGACCACATTCTAATGCATCTTACATATTAAATAAAACCATTAAAATCTCATGCACTGATATAAAAAGATTTCATGTGTTTTACTCTATTCTATTGAGTCACAGTAAAAGAACTGCTAAATCATTCTTTGAAGATGGTCTGAAAAATCACTTAGCAAACACTACATATTTTTATACTCAGGGTAACAGAGCTTTAAAATGATAAAAGTGATAAATATTCAACATAACTGATGTTCATATAAAATCACTGCTTATCTGAATTACTTCCCAAGTAAAACAGCACCTCATTCATTAAAGAATAAGACAAAATAAGAGTTCTACAGGCCAAACAGCTTCATTTGTATTAATCAAGGAAAAAAAAGAAAAATTTATGGTATTTTTGAGAACTCAAAAGAGTTATAATAATAGCTTTTAAACAGGCTTCTAGCCACCAAAAGCAGAAAGTAGGGACAAATCTAATTTTCAGAGCTTTCTATACTAAGGATACATAACTTTTAAAAAGAAAGATGTAAGTTCTATTTAACTGGGTCCATATCTCCTCTTCCTTCCTCACACACACCCCTTAACACAACACTTTTTCCCTTAAGCAGCAAAATGTCTGAAAAAGACAAGTAAGTAGGAAGTTAAGCAACTTTTCCAAGGTCATCCACTCCGGAGCCAAAGTCAATCTGTCTCATACCAAGACCAATGCAATTTCTACAATCCTATATTTACTGACTATAAAATAGATATCAACGTTCATATTTAACAGTAAAAGTTGTTAAAACTTAAATCTGTTGTCCTGAAATCTTTTTTGCAATAATTAGAAACAAGATTAATTGTCACATTATTCAGTATTTCTCTGCTACTAAATACTTACATAAGCTTCACTTACTGCATCCAGTCGTAACTCAGTGTCCATAATATAACCAAGTTCAGCAAATAAGGCAGAATCTTTGGACAGAAGAAAACAATAATGATCAACTGTTATTTCAGTGTTTTGACAAAACAATCAGCACTGTATCCTATGGCAACTCTTAGCATTTCTCATTAGCCATTATTATTATTGATAATTCTAACAGTGTGTTTGGCAACCAAATCATACCTGATTTCTAATTGATGTATTGGTTTTTACATAATTTTTATCTTGTGAACTAAACACTTCTACCGGGGATTAAAAAACAGGTTTCATATATATACCATGCTGGACTAATTAGTAGTGACTTTCTGGAACATTAATGAAAAGACTCCTGAGGTTACATCTAAGTTCAGCAGAAAAAGTAATATGGTTGATCAGCAGTTGTGACAGGAGGGGACTATCCATACCTTAAGTTAAGGGTACCACAAATTTTCTATCTAATCAATAAAGAACTCACTCACCTAAACTATGAACTACATTACAGCAAATCTAACTGTATCTGTTTCCTAAAGAAGTTTCACTATAAAATAAGAAATATATAGACGCAGAAAATATTCTTCAATAGACTGGACTGAACACCTTTTGTAGAGCAAGGTCACAAAGGTAACAAGGCCAAAAATGCTGCTTACTGTAAATCTGCAAAGTTTCTATTTTTTCTAACACTTTTAGAACTTTAGGAACTTTGAAGCATTCTCTGAATTTAGCCTCTCTTTTGAGCTGCCTAGCTATTATCAAGGCACTGAAACTGCCCTGGTGATTTCCACACCCCACATGAATAGAAACTACCCTGCCATTCTATTATTAACTTGGCCAATGACAGATACATTTCTCCAACCTAAATCAAAATAGTACACAGCAAAAAAATTTATATGTATCATTAATGGCATGTCATTCGTACAACTATCAGGAAACGACTACCTTAAATTCAGCTGCAAAACCAAAAAAAAAATAAATAAATAACAAAACATGTTAGTGGATAACTGTGGCTATGTACCTTATTTATAGGCTGAAACTCCTTGAAAAAGTTCTCCAAACAAGTATCTCTCATTCCATTCCTCTCATTCTTTCTTGAACCTTTTCCAATCAAGCTCTCCCAACACATAACACTGCAATCAATGTCTCTAATGACCTCCACATTGTGAAATTCAATGGTAAATACACAGTTTTCATCTTATTTGACCTGTCAGCAGTATTTGGCACAGTTGATCCTTTCATATCAATTGAATTGTATTCTTCACTTAGCTTCCAAAATACCCCACTTGCCAACTTTTCCTCCCACCTCACCAGCTGATCCTACCCTGTTGGCTCCTTCTCATCTCCCTAATACTAAATTGTCCCTGGGTTCAGCAAAAACTTTTCAATCTATTTTCACTCCCTTTGTATCTCAGCTGAGCTCACAGCTTTTAAAAGCATCTATGTGCCATAGATTCCCAAATACACTTCTCCAAACCACATCTCAGAATGGTATGCACACACACTCTACTCCTCCCTGACTGACAGACAGTCACATCTCAATAAAAGGATTTGGCTGTATTGGGTGCCTGGTCACCAGGGCTGCTGTAAACTCCAACAAAGTACAGGTTGTTGCCATCAATGACCCTTTCATTGACCTCAACCACATGGTCTAAATGTTCCAAAATGATTCCACTCATAGAAGTTCAAAGGCACAAACAAGGTTGAGAACAGGAAGCTTATCATCAATGGGAATCCTGTTACTATCTTCCAGGAGCAAGATCCCACCAACATCAAATGGGGTGATGCTGGTTCTGAAGATGCTGTGGAGCCCACTGATGTCTTCATGACCCTGGAGAAGGCTAGGGTTCACCTGGAGGGTGGCACCAAAAGAGTCATCATCTCTGCCCCATTAGCCAATGCCCCATGTTTGTGATGGGCATGAACCTTGAGAAGTATTACAACTCCTTCAAGATTATTACAATGCTTCCTACACCACCAACTGCCTGGCCTCCTGACCAAGGTCATCCATGACAACTCTGGCCTCGTAGAGGGTATCATGACCACCATCCATGCCATCACTGCCACCCAGACTGTGGATGGTCCCTCAAGGAAAATGTGAGTTGACAGCGTGGAGCTGCCCAAACATCATCTCTGTATCTACTGGAGCAGTCAAGGCAGTGGGCAAGGTCATCCTGGAGCTGAATAGAAAGCTCACTGACATGGCCTTCCATTTCCCCACCCCCAATGAATGTGTCCATCCTGGATCTGATCTGCCGACTGAAGAAAGCAGCCAAATACGATGACATCAAGAAGGTAGTCAAGCAGGCATCAGAAAGCCCCCCAAAAGGGCACCCTGGCCTACACTGAAGACCAGGTTGTCTCTTACAACTTTAACAATGACATCCATTCCTCCACTTTTGACGTTGCGGCTGCCACTGCCCTCAACAACCACTTTGTCAAGCTCATTCCCTGGTATGACAATGAATGTGGCTATAGCAAAAGGTCAGTGGACTTTATGTCTACGTGGCCTCCAAGGAGTAAGAGCCTCCTGGACCACCAGCCCCAGCAACAGCATGAGCAGAAGAGACAGTCAGCTGCTGGGGAGTCCTAGCCCAACTCTATCCCCCAACATAGAGAATCACCCATCCTCCACAGCTTCCATCTCAGACTCCTGAAGAAGGGGAAGGGCTGAGAGCCGTACCTTGTCATATACCATCAATTAAGTACACCCAGCCAAAAAAAAAGATGCATGTATACAACCGAGTACTAGACATATACTCTTGGATGTCTAAAAAAGGCATCTCAAACTTATCTCATCTAAAGCTGAGCTCATGATCACCCCCCAAACCTCCTACTGCTTCATCCTTAACTCAGTTAATGGCAACTCCATTCTCTCAGTTGCTCAGGCCAAAAACCCTGGAGTCACTGTTTACTTCTCTTCCTCACTCTCCATATCCAATCCACTAGCAAATCCTGTCATATCTGTCTTCAAAGTATGTTAGGTGAGGGCATCCTTAGACCCAGGTGAGGGAGCAGTCAGCTTCCAAGGGCACACCAGAACTGAGGGAGAGGCAGACTGGGGCGGCTGAGGAGGGGGACTATCCTGAGCCTCAGGTTTGGCCCACTGATAGCTGAGAACCTCTCCAGGGGATGTGCATGCCCAGTGACAGCTGATGAGGGAGCTGCTGCAGGGCCCTTCCAGCCACGAGATCCTCACATCCTGCCCCTCTCTAGCACCTGCATTCTGAGAATAAAGGCAGCTGCCTTTTTACTCTGTTAAAAATGTATGTATATATCTGTAATGCAGCTTTCTGTTCCCTTCTTTCCCATTTTTCTTTTCCATCCCATTTTTTGTCTTCTGCCCTATATCTCCCAGCACAGAAATGTCAACCTCTGAGGAGGCAGAGCAACGAGCATGACAGGGTGTTGCACAATGTCATGTGTGGCATGGTACCAGGTGTCCAAAGAAGCAGGATGGTGCAAGAGAGAGAGCTGCCCAGTGGTGGGGGTGCCATGGCCCTAGCCATCAAGAAAATGGAGTGGTGGGAGAGGGCTCAGAGCGGCAGGTGGAAGAGGCAGCCTGAGTGGTTAGGAGAGCAATTACACTGAACAAATAAGTTAGCTGATTGAGGAAATGATTAAATATATTTAAAATAACTGAAGCCGGGTTTCTCATTATCTGAAATAGGATTTACAAATATAGAAAGGGAGAAGACCAAAAGAACCCTAACATGTAGAATTAAAATTGGAAGTATTAGTATGAACTCATATTTTAAAAATATATATACACATATTGATAGAGACATAGTTATAGATGTTGGCATATGTGCCTACACATACAAAGACTTACACTTCCTAGTTCTGTCTGCTGAGAGGTCTCAAAAGCAGTAACATTTTAGTAGCAATGAAAACACTGAGAGCTTAGATTTTTTTTTTTAAACATAACAACATACAAACACAAACATCCTTACGATATGATCATTCCATTCTTGGTGTATAGTTAATAACTCACAGGATCATCACATAGTTGTATATTCATCACTATGATCATTTCTCAGAACATTTGCATCAATTCAGAAAAAGAAATAAAAAGAAAAAAACTCACACATACCATACCCCTAATCCCTCCCTCTCATTGATTGCTATTATTTCCATCTACCCAATATATTTTAGCTTTTGCTTCCCCTTTTTGTTTCATACCCTTTATCACTCCCTTTCACTGATCACTAGCATTTCAATCTACTAAATTTATTTTAACATTTGTTCCCCCTATTATTTATTTATTTTTAATCCATTATGTTTTACTCATTTGTCCATAAGGTAGATAAAAGGAGCATCAGACACAAGGTTTTCACAATCACAAAGTCACACTGTGGAAGCTATATCATTATACAATCATCTTCAAGAAGCATGGCTACTGGAACACAGCTCTACATTTTGAGGCACTTGCCTCCAGCCTCCCCAATATACCTTAACTAAAAAGGTGATATCTATATAATGTGTAAGAATAACCTCCAGGATAATCTCTCAACTCTGTTTGAAATCTCTTAGCCACTGACACTTTATTTGTTTCATTTCACTCTTCCCCTTTTTGGTCTAGAAGGTCTTCACAATCCCTCAATGCTGAGTCCCAGCTCATTCTAGGATTTCTGTTCCACATTGCCAGGAAGGTCTAACCCCTGGAGTCATGTCCACATAGAGAGGGGGAGGGCAATGAGTTTGCCTGTCGTGTTGGCTGAGAGGGAGAGAGGTCACATCTGAGCAAAAAAAGAGGTTCTCTAGGGGTGATTCATAGGTCTAATTTTAAGTAGGTTTAGCCTGCCCTTTGTAGGAATAAGTTTCATATGAACAAACCCCAAAATTGAGGGCTCAAAGTGCCTAGATCTTTAGTTACTGAATACCGTCCTCAACTAAATGAAGTCCACCAAACAGCTCCTTCAAGAAATAGGTGATTCCAGAGTTGAGATCGGGAAAGTGCAAGATAAGCCTGAAAAATCATGTTGTGTCAGAAAGTAAAGAAATGCTCAGAAAGTAAAGAAATGATGGGAACATGTCAAAAGGACAAAGGAGCCAATTTGTCTGGACTCCCACTGGTCAAATATGGGAAAATCTGATCATCAAAATAAAATGAGAGTGTCAACTTACAACTGATTCAAATAGGAATCAATCAGTCCATAATGAAATACATATATACATATAAAGGGAAAGTTTTTTATCAAGCTCTAACACCAATTAATGAAATATAGAAGGAATGAAAGAAATAGACATTCACCATTTGGCAAACATTATAGTGGTAGCTGATATAGGCTGGGATTATCAATGTCTTCCTGCCTCTGCTCTTGCCCTGACTTCAGTCTATCTTCAAAAGAGCAAATAAAATTATCCTATTAAAAACATAAACCAGAATACATAACTCCTCTGCTCAAAACCCTCTAAAGGCTTTTCATTTCACTCAAAGTAAAGGCTAAAATCTTCAAGCAAACAAACAAATGAAAAACTTGACAACATACAACTGTTGAGCAAGGTTGTGGAAAAAAGACACTCTCATACTTTGTGCTGATGGGAGAGCAATATGGTCCAACTACTACGGAGGGCACTGGGCAATATCTAACAAAATTATACATGTATTTTCCCTTTGATTTAATAATCCCTCTTCTAGAAGGTTATCATGAAGATACACTTGCATAAACTGAAAAATACTTGGACAAAGTTATTCACTACAGTATTCTAAAAACAGCCAAATATTTGCAACAACGTCAAAGCTTGCTGAATAAGTAACAGCATATGCAAACAGTGGAGTTCAATGAAGCTATTAAAAAGAAAAGTGAGAAGGAACTCTGAATTGATAAGAGATGATTTATAGATTATATTAATTGAAAAAAATCAAGATGCAAAAATACATACATTATATTGGATGCTATATTTTGTATAAGAAAGAAGGATAAATAAGAATAATGGCATTTATTTCTTATTGCAGAAAGACAAATGGGAAAGATACACCAGAAAGTAACATATGACTAACTAAAGGGGGTGAGGGTATAAATTAGGGGGAGGAGTCAGAGATGGAAGTAAGACTTCTAAGTGTAACTTTTTAGACAGTTCTGACTACTGAACCATGTAAATGTTTTACACATTAAAAAACCAAGTTAAATAAAAAGAATTTAAAAGCAAATGTTAAAACTGAATACAAAAGATACTAGCTATATGTCAAATTGATAATACAACCATACTGAAAATCGAATTGAAGGAATTTCTGAATAAAGTATCCTATATAAGACAGAGTCTAAGGACAAAAGAAGTATAAAAATCCCTTGAACTGTACCTTGTAGGTTTGTTATTGGTGATGGTAATGGTGTAGTAACTATATTTGGGAGTATGCTATAAGATAGAACAAATAAGTAAATATACTGATGTTATTGGGAACCAGGAGTTTCACAGCAAGAGAAAAGAAATATAAGTACATAACAGGAGAAGGTAAGGAAGAACCATGCGGTGGTGGCTAGTATGAATTCATGCATTTTTTTAAAAAAAGCATTTCCTTAGGAGATACGTACATGCTGAAGATTTAGGGATGAAGCAATATCTGTAATATCATATTATGCGCAGCCTACTTTCATGTGGTGAAGGAAGGAAGTCTGGGTAATACTGAGAGACAAAGTGAGTGTGGCAGGATGTTAACAGTTGGTAAATCTACATGAGGGAAAGGCAGGTTATCACTGTATTGATCTTTCAACTATTCTGTAGTTTTGAGCACTTAAAGAAAACTAAAGAAAGGTTAATCAATTCATTTGTATATTTACAGAATATTCCAGAAGAATCCATGAAAAACTGGTGACACTAGTTACCTCTAAAGCACCTCTATATTATTGCTTTCTCCCTTTTCCTTTTCACCATTCCAGACTACTACTATTTAGATTTCCCTTAATAGAAGTAATATGATAGTTTTTAGTCTGCTCAGCAAACTTTCCTACCCACCCCCACCCTTGATCATTTACATATTCATTTATTCCTTATAAAATTTAGTAAGTTGAGAACTGGCCTCTGGATTTAGTGAAGTGGAAGTCAGTATTGGTGCTGACCTTAGAAAAAGCAGTTCCAGCAGAGAATGGTCAAACAAAAGCCTGACTACAGTGGGTTCAAAAGACAGTAAGAGAAGACAAACTGAAGTCAGTAGGTACCGACAAACCTTTGAAGGAATTCTGCTGTAAAATAAAGAAGAGAAATGTGCTGGTAGCTAGAGGAGAAGTAACATCTAAGGAACCCACACCAACACCATTAATTCCACCTCCCATGAGGAGAAGTAAAATGTTTGTTTGATGATGGGGATGATTTAGTAGAGACAGAAAAATGATGAGTAGGAAATAGACGGAAGAAAAACTTCAGAGATATATTTGAATAGGAGGGCTATAAAGCACAAATGGAAGGTATTGGCTGTAGCTAGAAGAAACAGGCTATTCATTCATGTCAATATAAGAGAAGGCATATATGAAGGAGGTGGGTAGATGGTGTTAGCGGGAGCTTGTGAAAGTTCTCTTCAGGTTGGAAGAATGATGGAGACTATGCCAGAGTTTTGAAGAAAGAAGAAGTCTTATAAGGTAATCATCAGAGTGAGAGACTGTGAGGACCAGCAAAACACAATGGGCCAGGCAAAAGGCCTAGTTCAGGTTAGTATCATGAATTTAAACCGAAACCAGTTAGCACGATGGAGTATCTTTTTCCATTAAACTACACAAGCATAAGCATGGAGTAAGGAAAGTTGGACTTAACCATGGTTGTAGTTTATCCAAGAGAGAATGTCAAAGTAAGAGAACAAGAATAATGAGGGTGTTAGCTAAGGAATAATTGCACTGATTGTACATGGAATTTAAGCTGGCTAAGGGGGAAATGATAACACAAAGGAAATAAAAGACAGCAAAAAAGTGGTCAAATATCAGCAGTGTTGAAGAACTGTTGGAATACTAAAGGGTGTGTGCTGGTAAGACAGGAGGTAGTAGTCAGAGTGAGATGTTTGAAACTGAGATTACATTATTGTTAATGACAAAGTTTATCACTTTGTCAGGACAGTAAATGGCTGAGACAGGGTAGAAGGAAAGATCCCTGGTGGAAAGGAGGCCCAGGAAATGAGAGGACAGGGTATTAGAAGGATCCCTTCTGAGGATACTGAAATCATCCAAGAATTATGACAAAAATAGCATTGGAGAAAGTGACAGTAAACTAGGAGCTTTTTTTTTTTTTTTCCAAAAGGAGAGAGGGGTATCTGAGGTATAGGGAGATGAAGACATATTTTGGTGTGTTTTTTGGGAGAAGGTGGAAAGGAGAATGCTCTGAAAGTCGTGAAGAACAAGGAACACCTTACCTCCACAGGCCCTGTGGTAAAAAGATTTGAGAATGAAAATAGCCACCACTCACCAATACTTTAGGGAAAGCACTGTCATCAGGGGAGAGCCAGGTTTTCATTAGAGCAAGAAGGTGAAGGGAAATGACTTTTGCAAAAAAGCAAGTGGGGATGGGGGTGGGACAGTGTACAAGAGAGCAAGAAGAATAGAGAAACATATATACAGCGGTTCCCATTAGCTTTAAAATATCTTATCAAGGCGCTTACAAAATCCTTTACAATGAATTTCTTTTTATTAACTCTTTCATTTCTGTAAATGAGGGGTGGATAAACTACAGCCTGTTGCCTATTACTGTACAGATCAGGAGCTAAAAATGTTTTTATATTTTTAATGGCTGGGGAAACGTATCAAAACAAAAACACATGAAAATGATATAAAATTCAAATTTCAGTTTCCCTAAATAAAGTTTTACTGGAACACACTCATGCCCACTCACTGTCATTTGTAAGCAGTTGTGACAAAAAAATCACATGGCCTAAAATGTCTAAAATATTTACTATCTGGGCCTTTACAGAAAAGTTTGCTGACCTTGCTCTAAATGATTCAAATTTCATTACCAAAGTTGAATGGAAAAGAAAAGCACATCCCATCATAGGCTATCCAGAACAAATCACTTTACATAAAGTTGCTAGAGTCACAAAAAAGTATATAATCAGATTTAAAAATTTTAACTGGCCAACTTCTAATACTAAACAAATAAAATTAAATAAATCAGTGAAGTACTTGAACACCCAAAACAGTGATTCCCATAGAATGAACTGATACTTTACTGTGAAACACTAATAGACAATAGTTTCACTCTCATGCCTGCAAAATCTGTCGATTAACAGTTTGAAAAGGGAAAGGTGGAAAACAAGGGAAATAGGCACGTTCAGAGGGCCAGAATACCTGAAAGGAACCAATTACAAAGAACTGAATGCTGTGTTAAAGAACAAATTGTTTTTCATTAAGACTTGAAGTCAATTGATCAGAGTAGTCAGGCAAATGCAGACTGTTAATCAGAAAACAAAATATAAAAATGCTATCTGGAAGTGCCCCACAGTTATAGTTTAAGAAACATCGTTAAAATATAATAACTGAGTAGCTGAGAAAACAAATCATAAATACCTGACATACTGAAATAGACATTAATAACTGGGAGTTCACCTTTGGAGAAATGAATTTATGGAAATAATTTAGGAAAACATCATAAAATAATAATTAGGAGCCCAGGCTTTGGAGGTAGACAAACCGGTTCTAATTCTGGTTCAGCCACTCTTTAGCACTGACTTTAAGCACTCATCCTCTCTCTGCCTCAGTTTCCTCATCTGTAAAATAAGAGTACCTACCTCATTGGACTGTTGTGAGGATCTAGTAAGATAGAGCATGTAATGAGTTTAGCATAGCGCCTGGCATAAATAAGGTGCTAAATAAATGGTATTACTATTACTATCATATTTGGCTTGGGAAAATGCACTGGGAATAGACAGTCTAAATTTTTTCCAACAACTCTAGAAAATCTACCCAAGGATTAAAAAAATCTCCAATGATATAATTTTATTGAAGTTCTGCTCCTGGAAAATCAAACGAAAATTTCAGCTCAATAAATATAGCTGAAATTCCACTCTCACCACTTAGAATGTTGTTCCAAAGGGCAAAGATGAAGATCAGTCTCGGATCCCCCCAAATTCCAAAGCTCTGTGAATAAAATAGGCACTACAGGGGTGCTCAAGGATCCATAAATCCCAAATTTACACTGGAGCCCAAGCACAGTATTTGTATTGAAATTAAGCGCGTAAAAAATTACTCTAACACTCAGACGACAAAGCTTCTCTACTCTTATTTCCACTTACACCTCATCCCACCCTTCCCGGCCACCAAAACCAACCAAACAACAACAAAAATTCATAACAAGAAAAGCCAGTGCTGTATCTGGAGAGATTATATTAGTTTATAAGAGGTAGGTGTAGGTAACCAGGGACCTGAGGTCAGGTGATTAGGAATTTTCCCTCCTAACAAGATGGACATCAGCCTAGATCAACAGTAGAAGTTGCGAGATTAAGATTTCCGGCATACAGTCACATTTTCTTTCACACACCACACACATACAGACACTCCACAGCAATCACCACTCGCTTCTCACACTCTTTTTGACGGTCACAGCCACCCTGCCCTGTGCCTCCTCGCGACGTCAAGCTTAGCTCCACAAAATGATCACATGATACTTTCCCAGCGAAAAACAGTGAAGAATGGTAGTCATTTCAACTAGATAACATTTTTACTCTTGCTGTATTCACGAGAAATCGACCTATTTTGGGCTAGACTCTTCCAGGACCACGGACAGGAATGAGTGGCCCTCGTTCCCCGGGCAGGGTTTGTCCCCACCTGTCACCACGATGGGCGGAAGTAGGGAGAAATAAACCGGGAGACAAACCTGAACCACCCCGGCACATTCTCAGATCCCACTCACCCCAATCTTCATCTGGCCTCCGAGAGAGGTGCTGTCCTGGAGTAAAAGGTGACTCCATGGTGCGGGTGACACCAGCCGGCTTCCCGAAACACACGTTCCCTTGCCTGGAACTCGGTGACTAACGTGTAGCCGAGCGGCGTCAGGCGGACGAAATACTCTGTAACGCTGGTGAGACGGTGGCTGAGTGAAGACAAACTACTTCCACTACACGTGGGGTTTGGGCTTGTGCAAGTCAGAAAGGGGAACGTCGGCGGCTAAGTCCCTGGGTAAATATTACCCTTTTTCGTATTTTCCGCATTTTTTGCCTCGCTGTTTTAAGCAAAACTGAATTCAAAGATACCCAGACACCGCTTCGGTGAAAAAAAATTTAGGGACAGTAATAAAGACAAAAAGTAAAACACCTTCTGAACAAATTGGCTTTTCCCTGGACATGCTTCTTAACTACAGCCTAAATGCCTCAGAAAGGACAAATTAGAGACTAATAGAGTAAATTTTATTTATTTCTACAAATAATTCACTATCAATGTAAAATTTTCCATCTATTCACACATGTATGAAAGAGAAGCACGGAACAGTTTTTCCAGAGTCGTTAGAATTCCCTCTTCACTGACACGGTATCTGAGGTACGGATTACTGTCACACTTCTAAAAAGCCCTCTTGAAACATTTTAAACAAAGCTAATATAAAAGATAACAAACTCCCTATACCCAAACTTATACCTCTTAAGGATGCATTTCTAAACCCTCGTAATTAGTAGTGAAAGTCTGATAGCGCCGACCCAAAATCCCCCAATAATCCAAATTTCCAATTCTTTTAGTACTAAGATTTAATATTCCAATTTTGTTTCAAAGAAATTCACACCCATCGTGAACTCCAAGTGAAAATCTGAACTGAGTTTGATAAAATAGTTTCAGGAGTGCTACTTAACACTTTTGTGTGTAGTTTTTAAGTAACATTTCTTGCAGGACCAGTATTTAAAATACTGAACCATACCAGGAAAAGAACATGTATCCCTCTAAGACCAAGGTGACTTCTTTCCGGGGAAAAGGTTACTAAACAAAACAGAAATGCTTCCCAGAATTCTCCAAACTCCTAGTGGTTGGAAGGTTGCAACAGATTGCATAATCCACAGTTTACAAACCTCCTTGACACCAAAGCAAAAAAAAAAAAAAAAAAAAATCAGGAATTCTTTTCGTGTTATAGATGATTCCTTCTGTCATCAGATAACTAACCAGTTTCCTTTTAGGGTGAAATTGGTAACAATTTTATTCTCACCCAAGGGCAAATTTAAAAAGTAATATAAAAACTAAAATTAAGTCAGCAAGAGTCTTTTCTCTGAATACACCAGACACCTTAGTTTAAGAAAATCACCATTACTAAATTCAAGTAAGTTTTTAATTTTCAAAAGGTTTTATTTTTTTATTCATTTGGTACAGATAATCACAAAACAAACATTTGTGTACCTATCACCAAAAATTAGCAAATATTAATATTTTTCATTTTGGTTTTGGATGTTTTATTTTAGAAATTAAACATTACAGATAGTGTTGACATCTGTTTTTTCCCCTACTTCATTTCCATCCCTCCACACAAGCAACTTCTATTATGAATTTCCTGAGTATTATGCAGTCAATTTTTAGTTTTATTGCTACCATGTTTAAATGATGTTTAGCGGTACATACTATTTGGTTTACAATACACAAATGTAATACAATTTTAAGTAATGTTCTCCAAATCTCTTTTCTCATTCAACACTTTCTTAGAATCTATTTGTATTTTAACTATTATAAAATATTCCCTCGAAAGCATATATTCACAATCTTTTTCCATTTCCCTACTGATGGACATCAGTTGCTTGGGTCTTCTTGTGCATTTAGGCTAGAATTTCTTTGGTATATGCTGGGTCACAGAGGAGTATTTTCAATTTTACTTGCCAAATTATACCAATTTACACTTTTACTAGTAAGTTGAGTCAGACTTTTAAAATTTTGCCACTGAAAGATGTAACTATAAAAAGTTATAGTTGTGAAAGATGTAACTATAATTTACATTTCCCTATTAAAGAGATAGTGTATCATTTCATCTTTATTAAATCAATTCTATTTCCTCTTCTGTTATTTGCCCATTCTTTTATAAAGTTTGCTATTGGGCTTTCTTTTAATGATCTGTAGCTCTTTAGATAATCTATTCTATTCATTTAACTGTTACACTTGTTACAAACTCCTTCTCCCAGGTTGATATTTGTCTTTAACCTTATGGGATTTTTATTCTATAGGTTTTAATTTCTAATTGAATTTTTCTATCTTTTGTTTATGATCGCTACTTATATCTTGCTTAAGAAATCCTTCCCTTTTCCAAAGTCATTAATATTTTATTTTTAATTTTTTTATAGTTTTATATTTTTGTTTTTCACATTCGGGCTTTTTTTTCCTATGTAGTTATTACTTGGATATAGGAACACTATTGGTACACCAATCTTGTGTCCCAAAACCTTGTGAAATGTTATTCTAATATTTTTGTCTGCAATGTCTCTAGGATTTTCCATTTAGAAAAACTTGAAAACAAATATTTAAAAAAAATTTTAATTTTGTTTAAAAAAATCCTTTAAAGTGGAAATTCTCAAACACAAAAGTGAGAAAACATAATGAATCCCCTTGTTCCTGGTACCCAACTTCAAAAATTTACCATTGTCTTTTCTACCCCTTCCCCCACTTTTTTCATCATACTTTTTCTTCCTAAAGTATGTTAAAGCAAATACTAGACACCAAATTATTTCAAATATTTCAATATGTATCCCTGACATGATTTTTAAAAAATCATAACTATATATTATACCCAAAAAAACGAATAGTTTCTTCATATCACATACCTATCCCATGTTCAGTTTTCTATCTCAAAAACGGCTTTCTCCAGTTGGTTTGTTCATATCAGGATCTAAACAAGATTATCACAACGTATTTGTTTCATATGAAAGTTCCCCTGGCTTCCTTTTCTCCCCTACGTGCCATTTGTGAAGAATCTACTATTCTCTAGAATCCCCCACTTTATGATTTGGCTGACTGTGTCTTCATAATGATGCTTAATGCATTCCTGTACACTGGCAGTTTAGATCTAGAGGCTTGATTGGATTGTTTTTGCTTGTTTTGCAAGAATTCTTCATAGGTGGTATATGATAAAAACACAGAAATTGCATGATATCAGGAAGCACATAATTTATGGTATTCCCACTTTCAGATGCCAAGACTGTAAATGAATTTCAATTTTTCAATTTCAACTTGATTGTTCCCCCCTTGTTTTACTAGGACCTTTAGTACAATATTGAAGTTGGGGAGTGAAACAGAATGGTGACTTCACATGTGCTCTGAAGACAGTCAACAAGATACTACAGATCAACAAGGATGATGTAACTCCCCTACACTGTAAAGTGGTATGCCTTATCCAGAATGGAAGTTTCAAAGATGCCTTGGATGTCATCAATACTTACACCAAAGTGTTAGCTAATAACTTTCTTTACTTTGGAAAGGCATATTGCAAGTACAGGCTGAACAGAATTGAGAATGCTTTGAAGACAAAAGAAAAGTGCCAACCAGCAGACAAACAAACTAAAGGAGCTTTATGGATAAGTGTTATACCAATTGGAACACTATGATGAATACTTAGATCTTGTCCAAAACTCCCAAGATGATTATAGTGAGGAGAGAAAAAAAAAAAAAAAAAACAGCAGTTGTTGCAGCTCAACACAATTGAGAAGAGTGGTTCAAAAGAATTTGGAGGCACCATGAACTATGCTACAATGCTGCATGTGCACTGGTAGGACAAGGCCAGCTGAACCAGGCAATGAAAATCCTACAAAAAGCTGAAGATCTTTGCCACCATTCATTATAAGGTGCTGATGAAGCTAAGAAAGTCCACAGGCAGAACTGGCCATCATTCACAGTCAGATGGCCTATCTTCTGCAACTTCAGGGTCATATAGAGGAAACTTTGCAACTTTACAACCAGATAATAAAACTAAAGCCAACAGATGTGAGACTGCTAGCTATAATTGCAGATAGCATCATTACCATAAACAAGGACCAAAATGTCTTTTACTCTAAGAAGGTGAAATTAACAGTGCAGAGGGAGCCAGAATTTAAGCTTTCCAAGAAAAAAACTGCAAGCCCTAGAATTGAACAAATTTTACTTGCTATGTACACAAGACAAACAGAACAATGCTACAAAATATCCACCAGTCTACTGCCCCAAAGTCCCCAAGCATCTCCTACCTGTGCTAATCTAGCCTGCCCAGCTCTGCCATGAAAAGCAACACGAGAGCAACAGTGCTGCTTCAGGAATTTTCAGATCAGCATCCAGAAAATGCAGCTGAAATAAAGCTGACCATGGCACAGCTGAAAATTTCCCACGGTAATATTTACAAAGCATGCTTAATATTGAGAAGCATAAAGGAGTTAAAGCATAAACCAGGCATGTTACCTGCATTAGTGACCATGTACAGCCATAAGGAAGCTACTGATAGTGCCAATGAGGTTTTCACACAAGCTACCCAGTGATATCAAAATCATCAGCCCAAATCTCCTACTCATTTATTTGTCCTTGATAAGAAGCTGCAAATGTCAAACTCAAATATAGGTGGAAGAAGGAGGCAATCAGTGACTTTTAACTATGGAAACAAAATCCAAAAGATGTTCATACTCTGGCACAGCTTATTTCTGCCTACTCACTTGCAGAATCTGAGAAAACCAAAGTTCTTCGTAAATACTTACCCTCATCCAATTACTATTCTTTACAAGTAGATGTTGAGGCTCTTGAAAATTCTCCTGGTGCTACATACATTCAGAAGAAGGGTGCTAAAGTTGCTGGAGATCAAAGGAGCAAGGACAGGGAGATTTGAAAAAGAAAGGAAAACTGAATTATGACTCAAAAGTTACCCCAGATCCAGAAAGATGGTTACCAGTGAGGAAACATTCTTACTACTGAGGAAGAAAGATGGGTAAAAAGAAACATCATATTGGAAAACAGACCCAGGGAACAACTACAGGAGCTTCATCTGAACTGAATCCCAGTAAAACTGTGAGCAGTCCACCCACCTCCCTAAGACCTAGCTGTGTAGCAACAGTATCTGCCTCCACAAGTAACATCATACCCCCAAGACACCAGAAACGGGCAGGGGCTCCAGCAACAAAAAAGAACAGCAGAAATAGAACCGTGGAAAAAGTGGCTGGTAATTAGAACATTCTAGTTGCAGGAGATGACACTAGGAACATAACAGTAACACAGCAATACGAAAAAAAATATTGAGGGGAGGGACAAGAGTAAGTACCTTTAACTTGTTCCTAGCTTAAATGAAAATGTTTTATTAGTTTTACCATGAAATAAGATTTTTCCGTATATTTTTCATATCCAGTGTAATTAAGGAAGTTCCTTTCCATTTCTTTACTAGAAATATATTTATTATTTTGTTTTAAGTGTTAAATGTTATTGAATCCTTTTTCTTGAAGCTGTTCTTCATTGATTTTCAATTTGAACCCTAGGAAAAGAAATAAAATTTGAAAGACAATACCACTCTTTGATCTAGACAAGAGGAGCCCTATCCTGGATCCATACTTCAGAGGACTCTAGCACTCTACTGACCATGCCACTCCCTACAGGGTAAGAATCTATAGTGCCAAGGTGATATGCCCAAATAGGGTGCATGCCCTCCTTCCAGACATGCTTCTTATACTCAAGTAGCCCAAATAGCTCTGAGCCCACTTGTAGGGCTTGCTTAAGCCTCTGACCTCCCAAGGGTGGACTGAACCAATGGTTTGTGACAGTGGTGTAGACAAAATTTAGACATGTGGGGAGGATAGTCCACAGGTGTATATACTAGGCTTCTTCCAGTGCAGAACAAATCCAGAGGCAACATGTGGGTCAGAGGCCAGTTCTTCCTGTACTGTCATATTTTGTCATGGTCAACAAAGTCAGAGAATTCCATATTCAAACATGGCCTTCCAGATTGTTATGAAGGCATTTGTCAAGACGAAAGAATAAAAACATATTTTATTTAATAGCTAGGTAGCTTGATTTATAACTTTAAAATATTAAGACAAATATTATGTGTGCCTCATTTTTGTCCAGAACCTTGGTGGGATTACTGACTAGTGAATTTGCAACCTGGTTAGAAATTTCTTTCATCAGTACTTTCATTAGTTTTTTATAATCTGGTCAACATTTTCAGTATGACATCTTTAAGACATATAAATATCATCCTGAACAGTAAATATCAAGGCTAAAAGACAATTTTGGCATCAGCCAAGGCTTAGTTGCAACCTAGGTTCAATCATTTGCTAGCAATGTAACTCTGAAGAGGTGACCTTTCTGAGCTTCAATTTCATCTATAAAATGGGGATAACAGGATCTATCTTATAGGACTGTTGCAAGGATTAAACAACATAATACATGTGAAGTGCTCACCAAAGTGATTGGCACAGGGTAAAAGAACAAAATAATTTGCAGCTATTTTAGGGGAGAATGTTGAATGCTACTAGCTAAGCACTATGCTAAGTTTTTTATCTACATTATATACAAAATCTTCATAATAACCCAGAGATGAATATTATCATCACTATTTCTTATAAGAAAGAATAAAAGCTAATGCAAATGATCTTTAAAATAACCTGTCAGGAAGAAAGAACATATATTAATCTCTGCTTGTGGAGGAGGAAAATGACCCTCAATTTTCAAAAGCCCTGCTCCCTTTCAGGAAGATGGTGACCAGTGGAGCCAGAATTAAAGCACACTCTCCTGACTTCTACTTCAGCACTCTTCTCACTGTACCGCATTGTCTGTGAAATAAAGTTAAAATTGCTATTTTCAACAAATGTATAAATCCAAATTTTCTAAGCTGCTATTCTTAAATGAATCATTAAAAAGAAAGAACACTACTAAGTTTTGTTGTTTTAATGAACAAAAGCATAATAGACTTGTTATCTAACTCACAAAACTAAAACTGAAATTAAGGGACTTCAACTCTAGGTCTGAAAATTTTGCTCAGTGGGTATTCACAGAATTTCAAAATGTACATAAAGGTTAAGTTTCTCCAAATCATTCTTCACTGGCAAATACCAATTATCTTTCAAAAATGTATGACTCTGTCTTTCTCTTCACACTAGCACATATGCTATAAATAAGGCAGAGGCTTTCTCTGGTTTGGTCACTGTATCACCTATAACTGCACATAAAAGGTGTTCTGTAAATATTTACTGAATTAACAACTGTAAAATAAAATAAGATGTAATTCTCTCTGCTAGGTTATACAGTGTGTGATAAGTAAGCATTAAGTTGAGCCATATGAAACTGCAACTACTCAACAATTTCTTTACCTTAAAAAAGTAACAATTTCATATGGTTTAACCTAATTATTTTAAAGAGCTTTCTGGAGGATAATAGCAAGAAGCAAAGAAGTGAACTGATTTTGTAAATGCTAAGGTAACCAAAAACATATCTTTATTAATATACTATGTAGCTTTCTGAACAGAATAGAAATAAGTCCTACATGAGACCCAACAGCTATTTTTTATCCTAATCATACATAGTTAACCAACTCATATCCTTTTTTTTTTTTACATGGGCAGGCATGGGAATCAAACTTGGGTCTCCTGCATGGCACTCTGCCTGCTGTTCTTTTTTTTTTTTTTTTTTTTTTAACATGGGCAGGCACCGGGAATCGAACCCAGGTCCTCTGGCATGGAAGGCAAGCGTCCTTGCCTGCTGAGCCACCGTGGCCGCCCTCATATCCTTCTTATAGCTGTTCTTTTATTCAATTTGTCTGAATTTTAGAGTCTGTCAGGCCTAGAGATGACTCCCCAGTCTGGGCAAGAACATAGTTGAATTGTTTTAATTAATCAGAGATGAGTCAAAGGTTTTCTCCTGTTTTATGTTCCCATTCAAATGCAAGGCAGTACCAGTTCTTAGGTTTTACTAATACTGTATTCTCCCTGAAGGTGGGATAGCAAAACTAACTTAAAAACACCTATCAGCTTTTAATAGTAGTACTTGATGTCCTCATAATAAGAAATTATTATATGGAAATTGCCAAAGGCTTCAGGTCCTAGGTTGAGATTCTCTCAAGAATCATCCAAAACACTTCTATACATTTCAAAAATTAAGCTAGGCTTTTTTTTTTTATTTTTTTAAGGCATGGGCAGGCTCCAGGAATCAAACCTGGGCCTCTGGCATGGCAGATAAGAATTCTGCCACTGAGCCACCATTGCATCACCCTAGGCATTTTTTTAAGGGTGTCATTATTCACATTTCCTCTTGGCATTTAAAAATATTGCCACCTTTATGTTTATATATACATAAGACACGTTCATACATGTAAATATAGAAAATGCCTTAAGAACATAGACTATATTTCTCCTTACCAGTTCATTCTGATATCATATGAATGTTCAAACAACTAATTAGGTCCAATTCTAACTATTAGTAGTAAGTAAAATAAATTCCAGTTTCCAGAATTCAGGTCAAAAATCTAATCTGGACATAATACTGTTTCTTAATACTCTAACATATCAGCCTAAAATTGTAATTGATATGTAGTGACTCTACATTTTAAAAACTTGTTTTATCATTAGAATATACCTTAACATTAATACATTTCTTTATGTAGATTACTTCAAGAAGTATCTCAAACACACTTTAATAAATAACTTAAATGACTGGGATTCCAGAACAGTAATTAAGAAAATCACTTTTTTTTTTGGGTGCATTGTCTGGGAATCAAACCCTCGTCTCCCACATGGAAGGTGATCATTCTACCACCAAACACCTGTGCACCAAGAAAATCAAATTTTAAACCAGTGCTCTAATGGCCTTTTCTTCTATATTTGTAAGAAAAATCCAGATAAACGTAGATTTCTTAATGTTCCTTTAAAAAGAAATATGGAGAAATAAATTTCAAAATATGATCAAGCAAATCTGCTTTATGCTTCTGGAAGTAAAAGAATACCTTTTTAAACATGACAGTTACCAATTTCTGTATATAATTTTGTCCATCCAGAACTTAAGCTTACATAACTAACATTCCAAAAATTATTATTGCTTAAAATATATGAAACAAGATATCTAGGTTATAAAAGCTTCTAATATCAAATGCAATAAAATTTACATGCTTGATTTCCATATAAAGTATTCTACCCATATAATACAGTAGGCTAACAAAGCATAACTTCCAAGTCACATCAAGTGATTTTTATCTTCTCACAATCCAAATGAAATATTGATGGCCTAAAAACTAGAAAATTTGCCATAAATAACAAGTATGGGTAGTACATATCATCAGTACATTTCTTTCCAAGTTATCAAATGTCACAAGTTGTTTTTTCTTGTTTGTGATCCTAAAACTGGCAGCATTCTCATTTCATCCACTCTATTCTTATGTATTTGAAAAGCAGGTGTTATCCATCTACCACATGAGCACTGTTCACCATACCAGTTGAAGGAACCTAGCTTGGCACTGCATTTGGGGCAAAGAAGCTGAAATAAAGCAAATGTGTTACTTCATTCATTAATTTTTATAGCAGACAAATAATTACTTTTTTTTATTTATATCCTCTGATATAAACACACTTATGACATGGTCTCTACCATCAAGGAGTTTAAAATCTAATCAGTGAGACAAAATGCATCCATAATTTGCTGTAACAGATGGCAGACTATAATAACTGTGTAAGAGTCATGTTGTACTCTGAGAGTTTAGAAGAGCAACAGATGAATTCCATTTTGAGGGCAGTAAATTGAAGCTTGAGGTAAAACTGAAAGATGTGGCATAGATAAGTGGCTTTTAAATAGGTCTACAATTTAAGATTTCAAACTAAATTAACCATTCTGGCTAAAGAATAGAAAAGTATTTTAGGATTCTTAAGCTTTATTACTAACTGATATTGACAGTATACAAATTAGTCCATCTCAGATTCCTGGGCATTTAAAAAACAAACAAACTGACATTCCAGTTAAATAGATTTTTTTAACAAGTCTTATCATATTTTCTAATAATATATTTACAGCATTAAATTTCTTATGTTTAGCTCCTTAATTTGTGCAAGTATTAGGTAAGGATTTTTAGTTTTAATCTTGGGATACAGAAAACCTGGACATAAAATTTGGGTACCATAAAGGAAAAAACTGACAGATTTTATTACATAAATATCTTAAATTTTAATATGACAAAATGTAGCACAAAGTTGAAATAAGCAAAACATTGAAGAAAATATTTGCAATGTCTTATATGAGGCAGTAACATCTAGAATATGTAAAGAGCTCCTACAGATCAATAAGAAAAAGATAAATCTCTTGTAAAAACTGGCCAATGTTGAGAAAGCAATTTACAGAAAAGAAGTTATAAATGGCTGATAGATATAAAGAAGTTGGACTTCAGAGATAATCATGAAACTCAAAACATTTTAGGATTAACATTTTTCATCTTAACAGACTGACAAACTTCTACAAGTTTTATAATATCCACTACTGCCAATGGTATAGAGAAATGGTACATGAATTTACTGCTAGTGAAAGACAAACTGGTATGGACTTTTTAAAAGTCATCCAACAATACTAGTAAAATTTAAAGTGTGTACACTTTTCAATCCAAGACTTCCACTTATGGGTATATATTCTATAGAAAAATTCAAATATCTGTACAAAGAAAGCATGCACAAATGTGATGTGGAATCTTTCAAAAAATTAATGTCTTTATCTTGTATGCATGTTTTTCAGGTTAAATAAAAGCAGCAGGCCAAAAGCACAAGCAACAAAAGAAAAAATAGATAAATTGGACTCTATCAAAATTAAAAATTCTAGTGCTACAGATGATTTCACCAAGATACCATCAAGAAAGTAAAAAGACAACGCACAAAATGGGAGACAATATTTTCCTGATGAGGGGCTTGTATCCAGAATCATACATTGGAATATTATTCAGCAACAAAAGAATGTTGTATTGATACATGCTATAACATGAGGAACCTTGAAAACACCATGCTAAGTCAAAGAAGCCAGTCACAGAAGATCACATATTATACGATTCCATATATGAATGTCCAGAATAGGCAAATCTATAGACAGAACTGCCTAGGAATGAGATAAAGGTGGGCAATGGAGGGAATGGGAAGTGACTACCAATGGGTACTGCGTTTATTTTGGGGGTGATGAAAATGTCCTAAAATTGATTGTGGTGATGGTTGCACAACTCTGTGACTATATGAAAAGCCGATGAATTGTATACTCTAAATGGGTGATTTGTATGATATGAATTATATCTCAATAAAGCTGTTTCTAAAAAGCAGCATGGTCTGGAAACTTGGAATTGATTACAGGGTACTACTTTCTAGACAAGACACTAATTAATATAAACTACATTTCCTCATGTATAAAATGTGAATATATTTGCTTTACCTATTTAATAGAGTTATTATATAGTTTAGATGAGATGACAGTAGAGGGTTTCATAAAATAGAAACTTTTTATATGCAAACTTTTAAAATCATTATTTAAGATTCTTATTATAGAATGCCTTCAGATTAATATCAAGTAAACCTAAAAGAGAAATGTGGCTGTCACATGATCTTCATATAAAATGACCTCTGTTCTTTAGAATTAATAGGAATTGAAAAAGAATCTCATGGCAAACATACAAGATTCAAAGAACAGGGGAAAAAAGGCAGATACATGAAGCCAAAAAAGAAAACACAATTGTAATGAAGAAATTTTAAGTCTAATTTTTAAATTATTGATTTACCCTGCTTGTTACAAAGTTCAAGTTTTGTTAAATAGATTCTAAATAGTTAAAGAATAAATCATATTATTTAAAAAGTATTTGCAAAGTCCCCTTGGGGGTCTTTGGGAGGAAATAGTCCCCATCTGGGGAATTCCTAACATTCTCGCAAGCTGTGGGGACAACCAATTCAATAGGCTGAGACCTCGATCTCGGAGTTTGCCCCTCTGAAACTCATTCCTGCAAAGGATAGGCTAAGCCTACTTAAAATTAGGCCTAAGAGTTACCCCCAGAGAACCTCTTTTATTGCTCAAATGTGGCCTCTCTAAGGCAATACAGCAAGTGAACTCACTGCCCTCCCTCCTATGTGGGGCATGACTCCCAGGAGTGTAAATCTTCCTGGCAACATGTGACAGAAATTCCAGGATAAGCTAGGACCCAGCATCAAGGGATTGAGAAAGCATTCTTGACCAAAAGGGGGAAGAAAGAAATGAGACAAAATAAAGTTTCAGTGGCTGAGAGATTTCAAACAGAGTCAAGAGGTATCTTATGCATTATATACATATTCCTTTTTAGTTTATGGTATACTGGAGTGACTAGAGGGAAGTACCTGAAACTGCTGAGCTGTGTTCCAGGAGCCTTGATTCTTAAAGACAACTGTATCACTATATAGATTATATAGATTTAACAATGTGACCATGTGATTGTGAAAGCCTTATGTCTGATGCTCCTTTTATCCAGGGTGTGGACAGATGAGTAAAAAAATAAGGTCAAAAAATAAATAAATAATGGGGGGTAGGGATAAGGGGTAAAAACAATAGGGTAGATTGAAATACTAGTGGTCAATGAGAGGAAGGGGTAAGGGATATGGGATGTATGAGTTTTTCTTTTTATTTATTTTTCTGGAGTGATACAAATGTTCTAAAAATGATCATGGTGAGGAATACACAACTATGTGATGATACTTTGAGCCACTGATTTTCACTTTGGGTGGATTATATGTGTGTGAAGATATCTCAATAAAAATAATTATTATATTATTATATTATTTAGCTTTACATTTGAAAAAATATATAAACAATAGCCTTAAAAGTAATTTATTAACTTAGACCAGTGGTGCTCAGCCAAAAGTGGTTCACTATTTTGAGTTGTTTAAAAAAAAGTTTTATTGATAGATTCTTTACTTGATGAAGAGAAAAGGTACTCTTCAGAAGGAAAGAGTTATGATGGAGTAAAACACTAATAAAACATTAGTATGGTTTAAAATGCAAGAAAGGACAAAATATACTCGATACAACAAAATTACAGAAAATTAAATGTGTTCTCACCTGTGCATCCATCACTCCTAACAAAGCAGATTCCATCCACTGTACAGGTTCAATGAAATAAGATGTACACTGAGCCTGACTCCCTGTCGTAGTCATGAAAGATGGTGTCATTCTCTTGTGAGTGAAGGCTGTGGGGCCACTTCCTTCATTATGATCCAATATACTAGAACTTCGGAATAAGGATCGCCTGCAACCCCCAAACAAACAACTTTAATGACTTCCAAAAGGAAGAAAAAGTAAGATGAAATGTGCAGAATTTTTTAGAAGACAAAATAATAAAACACTGATTTTGATACTTTAATTTTTAACAATACCTAAATCTGATTACTTTTTTTTTTTTTTTTTTTGGCATGGGCAGGCTCTGGGAATCAAATCTGGCATTGTGAGAATTCTGTAGTGAACCACGTGGCACCACCCTAAATCTGATTACTTTTAATTTTAAGAATTTATAATCTTCTTCAAAGCAGATTTCAATTTGAAATTTCTGCATTATTCAATAAACAAATTCTTCCTAAACAGATGTAAGAAACTGAAGTACATTTCAGTTACTGAGACAAGATAAAAATCTCCAGAGGATAAAATATCTTACCTGCACTTTCTACATTTGTAGAGAACCTCATCTTTCAATCCTTGTGAAGTGGCAGTTGGGTCAACAGCAAAGAGTTCCTGAGGTAAATTCTGCAATTCTATAAGACATGAATAAAACATATCCATCTGTCAAACTCAACTTGGCATTTTAAGACAAAATTCAGTTAATATCAAATTGAGGCAATGAGTGCTAATTTCAGAAATTTAAAAAAAATAAAAAGCCCCATTGCTCCAATGTTGAGAAATCAGGATGAGGTATGACTGCATGGTGATTAAGTCAGGGTGCAGACTTTCTGAGTTCAAATCCCAGCCCTACAATTTACAATCTATTTGACCTTGAACAAGTTATTTCTCACTGTCACAATTTCAAAAGGAAAACAATGATAACCATCTGTGCTAGTTTGAATGTTATATACCTCAGAAAAGCCTATGTTCTCTTAATCCGATTTTGTGGGGGCAGATCTATCACTGGGTGGGACCTTTTGATTAGGTTGTTTCCATGGAGCTGTGAGTCTACCCATTCAAGATAGGTCTTAATCCACTTACTGGAGGCCTTTGAGAATTTTTGAAGAAAACACAGATGCTTGGAAAAAGAAAATGTCCTGGGAGATGCTAAACTAAGGATGAAATCCAGAGTTTGCCCCAAAGAAGCTAAGAGAAGACCTTGGAATCAGAAGCTGAAAGCAACAAACTGGGAGCAAGGATGAGCAGACGCCAGCCACACGCCTTCCCAGCTGACAGAGGTGCTCCAGATGCCAGCGGCCTTTCTTCAGAGCCCAGGTATCATCTTGCTGATGCTTAATTCAGACATTTTCACAGCCTTAGAATTCTAACTTGTAACTTAATATATTCCCTTTGTAAAAGCCAATCCATTTCTGGTATATTGCATTCTGGCAGCTTTAGCAAACCGAAACACCATCTCACCATCTCAAGGGGTTGCTGGAAATGTAAATTAAATAATGCACCTGAAATGTTTAATGCCAGTGTAAATGACATATAGAAAGGGCCTAATATATATTAGCAATTATTATTACTTACCTGGATACTTCTCTGTAACCTTTTGTAAACGATATTGCTTATAAATTGCACTAGAGGTATCCACTTCATATCCCATTGCCTGATATAATTTCAGTTGCCACTCAAACCCCTCATTCATCCTATAGTGATAAACAGATATAGAGTTCAATTTTCTTTAAATAAAATCACATCACAAAAGTAGAATTGTTACAATAACAAATAACTCACTTAGCCTCTGGTTGGACAGTCTGGAGGTTTTCATAAGCTTTTTCAAAGGTAAGTTGGTCAGTCTTCATCATAAAAGCAGTTACCACTGCAACACTTCTACTGACTCCTGAATGACTGAAAAAGAGATCTTTAAAATAGCAAATAGAAACAATTAAAAAAACCCATTCCCCTATTAATGGCAAAATTCAGGTCCTCTTCATGTCTGCTTTTGCTCATACTAAAATAAACCTTTTGCCTCTGAAATACTACCAATGTACGAAAAAACAAAGGTTGAATTAAATGGGCACACACTGTCATTTGTCTCCCTCTTCCTAAAATAATCTGACAGCAATTACTCTATGTAGTAGGAACTCTACTAGGCCTTAGAGAAAGAAAGAACAGAAACAGCTTTAGATATCAAGGAATCAACAAGTCATTCATTGAACTCTTATTATGTGCCAAGCATAGTTTTAGGTACTAGGAATACATATATATATATAATATATATCAACAATGAATGAAACACATAAACACATAAAAACTTGGCTCTTGTGAAACTTATTAATAATGGAAAGAAATTGACAATAAACAAAATGTTTGATATACACTGTTTCAGAGTAAGCAATGTCACTATAATAGGATAAATAATAGAAAGGATTACTATGACCTTTATTTAGTATAAGTAATTATCATTTCCCTAAAAATTCTACAGTTTTTTTTTTTTTTTTTAGGAAAAAGGAAAGAAAATCCCTAGCCTTATAAAAGTTCATCACGGTAAGACAAATTTCAATTTGAACCTCACGAGGATCTAAAATTTGGGAACATTTATTATTACATTAAAAAGCAAGACTCATTAATAGGTAGTGAACCTAAATCTGACCCTATTCCTAGATATACCATTAAGATGGATGATGCCTATACCCAAGAGCTTCAATTCTCTTTTACAAAAGAGAGACTCTATTTTATTTTCTGCTGTATTTTCCATACCTAAAAGACTACCCAGTAAATAGTAGCTGCTCAATAAAATAAATGAGTACAGGAAATGGCAACACTACTTGATAGCACGTTCACTGAAGACCCATGACAAAGATTAAATATAAAAATGTCTTAATGTAGTTTGAAGAATGGCATTCATTTAAACAGAAAACAGTGTCCTTGTATCAAATAGAGAAATTCACACTTATTCATTCACCAACTCTTATAACTTAATGGTTAGAAGTGTGGATTCTGCACTCAGGAAATGGTGTTGGTGTGAAAATACGTCTATAAATTCTTTAACATTTCTTTCTTCAAAAAGTGGGATCTAGACCCGAGTTCAATTCCTGGACCACGCATCCAAAAAAAAAGTGGGGTCTAAACCAACCAAGAGATGAATGATATCCATTGTTTCCCTGAGCCAAGTTCTTATCCTGTCTTGTGGGGAAGGGGAACAGAGGGTTTTACCTTTTTTTTGAAAAAAGGTTTGAAAACATCTGTCAGATTTTATAGTCATTAGTTATAACAAACTTATTTTAAAGTCAAAAAAAAAAAGAAAAAGTAGGGTCTAATTCCTCTCCCCTTAAATGTGAGCCAGACTTGAGAACTCCTTGTAATGCACAGAACTTGGCAGCAGTGACGCTGGGTCTTCCAAGGCCAGGAGGCTAGCTTCTGCCTGGGATGCACTTTCTCTCATCACTGCTACGCTTAAGCAGCCTACAGAGAGTCTCTCCTGAGGAGGGCCTTCAGCCAGCCACCACCACCACCCTGCCAGCCATGCAAGCCATATTGGGTGCAGATTCTTGAGCCTCAGTCAAGCCTTCAGATGACTGCAGCCCTAGCCAAAATCTCAACTGTAACCTTATGAGATCCTAAACCAGAACCAAATTCCTGACCCACAAAAAAATGTTATAATAAATGTTTAGTAAGCCTCTCAATTTTGGATATTTTGTTACGGATCAAGAGAAAACTAATGCAGGAAGTCTGGTTACAAATCCTGTCTCTGGCTCATGCTAGTTATGTTACTGGGCAGGTTGCATATCCTGACAACACCTCGGTTTTCTCACTTGTGAAATGGAAAACATCTACCCTGTTTATTTGTTTTGAAGTTTAAATAAGATAATACTTACAAAGAACTCAGAAGACCATAAATGCTATTGTTCTTAATCTTATTTAACGAATATCTACCTTGTATGAGGTACTAGAGACAGAGGGATAAATAAAACAGTATGTCTCAGCCCTCATGCTTAATCTTACTGCCTTAAAAATTAGAAATAAGACATACATTACACTTATTCATTACTATACATAAGGTACAGATTTATATATTCATTTTTTCAATCATTCATTGAGCAAGCATTTACCAAGTGACCCCTGCATTTAAATGCTATAGAGAAACAAACATAATGAAAAAGTCACTGTCTATAGGGCATTTATTTTCTTGTTGGAGGGAGGGAGGAACACAAAGAAATGTTGAGTAATCTATAAATAGTATAAGAATTGAAGGATAAAAAGAAATTAAAGTCATAATCAAGCATAAGTAAAGTAATAAAGTTCATTTTAGATGAGCTAACCCGGGAAATTTAACTATTAATTACTGCCTGTAGTAAATCAGATTTTAATTACAACATTCATATCACATTTCACAAAATTTAGGTCCTTTCACATACGCCATTATGATCACTCAGCAACTTAGTTAGGAAAATACAGCATCTCATTTTGGAGATGAGGAATCTGGGAGTGAAAGGAATTATGCGTTCTGTTTAAAGTCACACAACTTGTAAGTGATGAAGAAATTATTAAGAGCTGATTACCTAATACTAACTCCAAGTTAGCACATGTACCTAGAATTCACCAACTCTCCTCCATTTTAACCACACTGATTATCCACATTCACATAGTCCTCTGGAGTAGAAAAAAATCATTTGTTGGAATAAAAAGATTTCAACCATTATATCTCTCGCTTGAGACCCCGCACTCCATCATCACTGATTTTCAAAAGACCAGAGCCACCATTATATCATGTCTGGATTACCACATTTCACCTATTTTCACTCTTTTTTTTGGGGGGGGGGGGGGGCGGGGTTGCATGGTCCAGGAATTGAAGCTGGGTCTCCCACATAAAGAGCATTCTACCACTGAACCACCTGTCATTTCATCTATTTTTAAAGGCACGTTTTTACATTCCTACATCTGAAATTGTGTCTTACAACTGATGTAGTCAGATGACAACTGTGACAGATTTGTCATTGCTATAGATAGGGAATATTTAATAAATGATTCAAAAGAATTAGGCTCTGTACATGAAATAGTTTTAGGAATAACAACCAATTTATGTTTTTTTTTTACAGTATTTTCCTTTTGAGTATGCATAAGAGTGATATATAATTTTTAAATGCCTAACTGAGTCTAAATATTAAAGCATAAATAAAAATTCCAAGTGTACCAGTTTGAAAGTATCATGTACCCCAGAAAAGCCATGTTTTAATCCTGATCCAATCTTGTGGGAACAGCCCTTTCTTTTCATCCAGATTCAAGACTATAAATTGGAATCTTTTGATCAGATTATCTCCATGGAAATGTGGCATGCCCAATTGTGGGTGTGACCTTTGATTAGAGGGAGATGTGACTCCATCCATTCCAGGTGGATCTTAATTAGTTTACTGGAGCCCTTTAAAAGAAAATATTTTGGAGAGAGCCATAAAGGACAGATACAACAGAGTCAGCAGAGAAAGAACCGACAGAAACTTCGGAGCAGAGCTTGGAGAACAGAGACCCAGATGTTTGGAGATGCTTGGAGCCCAGCAGATGTCACCATGAGATGTTAAGCAAGCCAGAACCTGGAGAGGGCTAAGGGAAGCCAAGAAGGGAAAGCCAGTCCCAGAGAAGTAAAGTGAGGAACCCCCACATGGACAGAGACTGAAAGCAAGAGAACCCCGGATCAAGGGACCCAGCAGATTCCAGCTACATGACTTCCCTGCTGAAAAAGGCATTCCAGACCAACTGACCTTTCTCAAGTGAAGGTAACCTCTTAATTTGGACACTTTCACTTCCTTAAAACTGTAAACTTCTAACTTATTAAATTTCCCTTTTTAAAAGCTGTTCCAGTTCTGGTATATCACATTTTGGCAGCTTGCAAACTAACACACTAAGTAATATCAGTCAATTTTACCACTTAAAATTTCCTTCACAACAATCTCCAAGAAAAAAGCATTTTTACCTTTCAGATGGACAAAGATCAAAAGACTTGATGTTTCACATTACTGGAGACCATGTAGGCAAACAGGAACTTTCTGCCATGCCAGTGGAAGTATAAATGGAGAGTAACTTGGCAACAACTGCTAAAATTTACAAATGCACATACTCTTTGACCCAACTATTCCACTTCTAAGAATTCCCCCAAAGGTATACTCACACGTGGGCAAAATGGTTGTTAAAGGTTATGCCTGTTTGTAAAATACTGAAATTTAAATGCCCATCAAGTGTGAGACAGATTAAATTACTTACGGTATTTCATAAAATGGAATATGTAGCTCAAAAAAATGTAAAGATGTTTTTTATGTCCTGATATGGGACAATCTTCAAGATGTTTTAAGTGAGGAGAAAAACAAGGTGCAGAACAGTTTGCATAATATGCCATCGTGAATAAAAAAAGAGAAAAAAGCACGCACAAATGTTTGCTTTTACATGCATGAAGTATCTCAGAAGGATAAGAAACTGTTAACATTATTGTCTCCAGGGAAGGGTGCCCAGGTAGCAGGAGTGCAGGGAGAATTTTCATTTAATATCTTATTCCCTTTGAATTCTGAACCACATGAACATCTTATCCAAAAATAATTAAACCGATGTTTCAGAAATTTGTAATGTCTTGGAACAAATCCAAATTCCTCTGCTCTTGGAATTCAAGCTCTCAATTTTATCCACCACTATCTAAATGTAAACATTTAGAACAAGTGCTGGCACACATTAAGTGCCAATAAATTAAACTTCCATCATTACCCCCAACCCAGTCATTACCCCCTTAAAATGACTACTTAAGAATTTCCTAATACTCATCAGAATTTTCTATCTTATTTGCCTTTGCTACACAACCTATCCTGTCTTTCCCCTGGGAATGGCCCAGGAATTCTTAAATCATAACCCTCTCTCCCCATTTCTTCTCTTCATCAACGACCCACCCCCCCCCAAAAAAAAAAATTGAAAATAATCAGCTCTTCCTCTGTAGTCTGATCTCTTTCTTAGTACAAGCCTCACATCCTAGTCTGTGTTACAATTATCTGGGTATCTGGCTTCTCTTCCAGAACTGTGAACTCCTTAGATGCAGGGACGTTGTCATTTATCTGAGTATTCCCCCCAAACCAACACATTGCCTACAAAATGAACCAACCAACACATGAAAGAGTGAAGATTTGCACGCCATCAGGGGCCTGTCTCCTGACCCAAACTCTCTCCAAATCAGGCCTCGCGCGGGATGGGGGTGGAAGGAGGTTTTCGTCGTTAGATGGCATCTATCCTCTCCTGGGGGCCTCGAAGAAGAGGGACAGCGAGGACAGGCTGGGAGCGAGGCAGGGCTGTTCTCCCCAAAGACCTAACCACTCACCAGTGGACCAACACCGTGCGGCCCTCGGCGCGGGCATGGCCGATGAAGGCCACGCAGCGGTCCAGGTGACTGAGCAGGTCGGTCTCGGGTTTGTCCAGCGCTGACACGAAGAGGCATCGTACACCCTCGACCCCAGTCCCCGCGGTGAAGCTGGGCGCCTCCGAGTCCACAGTCAGCACGGCCGTAATGCCCACCTCCCTGAGAAGGTCAGGATTCGCGACGGCCGCGGCCCCACCCAGATAGAGCCCCGGCCGCACTTGCCGCATGTGCTCCGAGACACAGGCCTCGCCAGAGCAGGGGCTACGGCGCGGGATGCCATGGCACGGGTCCTGAGCCTCCAACATGGCGGCGCCCAGTAGCCAAGCGGCCGCCGTCCCTACCATCGAGTGGAGCGGCTGGCTAGAACATCCCTCCTTTGGGACCCGCCGACTGGAGCGTGGCAGCTGCGCCACCGGAGGACCGCGAAGACCCTGGGAATGTGAAGTTGCAGGAGCAGTTAGCGCTGCTGTGGCAGAACTAAACCCTATTCAGGGCGACATGTAGCCGCGGTCACAGTTCCTCACCAACCCTTCACTCCTTCCCCCACCCCGCATATGATGATAGAGGATAAATTTCCCCATCTACACAGTTTCCCCGGCTTTTCGTGTTGAGACTTTCTGGAAGGGGACAGCTGGAGCAGCTGCATTCAATTTTGAAATAAATGTCTCACCAGCAGAATCAGCAGCATCATGTCATGCATTTGAAGTCAAACGTTTTTTTTAATGCCTATATATCCATTTATTTGTATTTCGTCTCTTGCATTTTTCCTTTTTTGGGGGGCGGGGGGCCAGTTTTTTTATATTGGGATGTTAATCCTTTCCTTGTTGATGTTTGCTGTTTTGTGTTTTATATGTGCTTTTGTATGTCAACGCCTTCCAGCCAGAGACCATCAGGAACCCACCTGTAACTGTACTGAACCTTGGGACATATCGGTAAAAGGGTGTTTTGAGGTCTTATTGTAGAATTTGGGCTTGTGTTAGGTAATTTTGAGGAGTTTTTTTAAGGAAGCAGTGCTTTGCTCAGAATTGAACGCTGTCAGGAAGTTGAGGTGATTCTCTGACTGGGTATCTGAATAAATCTTATCTATAGGAAGGGTAGACTCCAGAGAAGCTAAAGCTATAATTGGTCAAAAAAAAAAATAACAGTCACTCACTTTAGCCACGAAAGATCCATGGTTGGTATTTTATTACTTAAAGGACATTATGCACTTTCCTCTCAACCCTATTCCCTTTTCTATCTCAAAAGCTTTCCCTAAGTTAGGTTCACCCAGAGCCTTTTCAGGAAGAGTCACAGTAGCAGTCTTCTGGTTAAATCAACACAATCTTTCTCACTTTTCAAACATGAAAACACCTGGTGTCAGACACTAGCGTAGATGCTGAGGATGTGAAGAAGATTAGAGATCTTTGCCCTCAAAGAACTTAGAGAAAGTTTGGGTAGACTATAAGTAAATAGCCTAATTAGTGTTATGATACAGACAAGGACAAGGCTCTAAGGGAGCACATGGGGAGCATCTAACCCAAATGCCAAGTGTCTTAGTTTGCTAGGACTGCTATGATTAATTCAGGCTGGTTGGCTTAAACAAGAGGAACTTATTGTCTCCCCAGTTTCAAGGGCTAGGTGTCCAAAGTCAAGATGTCAGTAGGATCATGCTGTTACCAGACAAAGGCCACGGATTCTTTTGCCCGATGTACTCAATCACCAATTCCTGAGACACCAGGGTTTGAGAGAGAGAAAGAGTTTATTACTAGGCACATAGTAGGAGAGCAGATGGCCTAGCGGCCCAGAGTCTGTCTCCCCAAACTGCAGTAATTCTGACAGTTTTATTAGAGAAAAGCTGGGCAGGGTTTAGGATAATGAGTACTGTGGCTCCAGATGATGTAATGAGAGGTGACCTAATTATTGAGCATGTGCAGATCAACTACATGCTTAGCCATGGGACATATGTAAGAAAATGGCAGAATGAGGTCTAAGTGACTAGTAGGGTCAAGTCTAAGCTACTGCGCATGTCAGGTGGGCCCACTTTGGTTAGATCCAGTCTCGGTTATCAAGACTACTTTGGACTTGGGGTGGGTTAGTTCTGGGCTGACCCAAGACCCTTCATTAATAAACATTAGGAGCTGTCTTTAGTGATTACAAGATTCTAAAGTCGAAAAACTGGATAACTAGGTGTTTTGAACAGTGAATAAAGAAGTATTTGCAAAGTCCCTTGGGGGAATGATGAGAAAGGGGGAAAAATACAACTTCCCCATTTGGAGAATTCCTGATATTCTCGCAAGCAATGGGGAAAGCCAAATCAATGGGCGGAGCCCTCAATTTTGGGGTTTGTCCCTATGAAACTTATCCCCGCAAAGGACAGGCTAAGCTTACTTAAAATTAGGCCTAAGGGTCACTCCCAGAGAACCTCTTATATTACTCACATGTGGCCTCTCTCTCTCTCTCAGCCAACACAGCAAGTGAACTCACTGCCCTCCCCCTTTCTACATGGGACATGGCTCCCAGGAGTGTAAACCTCCCTGGCAACATGGGACAGAAATCCTAGAATAAGCTGGGACTCAGCATCAAGGGGCTGAGAAAACCTTCTCAACCAAAAGGGGGAAGATAGAAATGAGACAAAATGAAGGTCAGTGGCTGAGAGATTTCAAGGTTTCAAGAGGTTATTCTGGAGGTTATTCTTATGCATTATATAGATATCTCCTTTTTAGTTTATGGTGTATTCCTGTGGCTAGAGGGAAGTACCTGAAACTGTAGAGCTGTGTTCCAGTAGCCATGTTTCTTGAAGATGATTGTATAATGTATAATGATAGTCACGATGTGACTGTGTGATTGTGAAAACCTTGTGTCTGATGCTCCTTTTATCTACAGTATGGACAGATGAGTAAAAAATATGGATGAGAAATAAACAAATAATAGGGGGAACAAAGGTTAAAATAAACTGAGTAGATTGAAATACTTGTGGTCAATGAAAGGGAGTGGTAAGGGGTATAGCATGTATGAGTTTCTTCTTTTTTCTTCCTTTAGCTGGAGAGATGCAAATGTTAAAAAAAAAGATCATGGTGATAAATACACAACTATGTGATGATAATGTGAGCCATCAACTGTATCCATGTCAAGAATGTTTGTATGTTTGTTTGCAGTTTATAATAAAAATATTTTTTTTAAACTGGATAACTGGCTACAAATGAAGGTTAGTCGCCAGGTTTTTACAATCACAGGGGCAGAAGATAAAGGCTATATAATCATTATCAGCAATCAAGGCAGCTGGGTTACAGTTTAGAGATTTCAGGAATTTCCCTGTCTGCTTCAATAAACCAGAAAACAAAAAGGAAAATCTATATAATGATTCAGTAATCAAAGTCATCCCTTAAATCCTGATTTCTCAGTGAAAATGCTTTCTCTGAAATCTGTACCATTCAGGTGGTGACTGGCCTGCAATCCATAACTCAATCTCAACCTCTATTGTCTCCTTCTGTCTCCTTCTCAGTCCAAATTTCCCTTTCCTGTAAGGACTCCAGTATAAAGAGCTGAGCCCCACCATATAGTGAATGGAGCCCCCCTCCAGCCTAGTGAAATTGAGGTTGACCTTAAAACAGTAAATTTTGGAAGACCAATGAGTTCACATCCACAGGACTTGGGGTTAGGACTTAAACATGTCTTTGTGGACAATATGAGTCAATCCATAACAGGGATGGCTTCCCAGACACCAATCTTTGGCTTCTGAGATACTAATCTTCTTTGTTATCTCTTTGGCTACAATTTCTCAGTTTCCTTTGTGGGCTCCTTTTACTTACCTGACTTTTAAGTACTATTGTTCTCCAGCATCAGCTTCTCAAAAAAGAGTAGCCATCAGTATGTGAGTGGCTTAGGATTAATGAGATTTGTTTTTCTATGGTTAAGGCCCTGGGTCATGCTGTTTCAGGAAGGGGCTGGAGACTGTTGGTGCTGAGGTCATCATGCCGGCGCTGCTTTTCTGAATGACTATAAAAACCCTGGACACCAATGCTTGGGTGAGTTTGCCCGGTTGGCAGTACTTTGAACATGTTTCACACATTGTTGCTGGAAGAATTAAGCACAGCCCTGTGTGACCTCATTGGGAAGGGACACCTGGAAGCTTGTGCCTGGACTTCACCCATGTGCCTTTTCCCTTTGCTGGTTTAATAAATATCCTTTTGCTGCAATAAACTGTAACTTTGCAGGACAGATTTTCTGAGTTCTGTGAATCTTCCTAGGGAATCATTGAGTCTGGGGGATCCCGTGGGTGTTCATATGGACCCTGTGCTGGTTTGAAAGGATGTATGTCCCCTAGAAAAGCCATGTTTTAAGCAAAATCCCATTTCATAAAGGTAGAATAATCCCTATTCAATACTGTATGTTTGAAACTGTAATCAGATCATCTCCCTGGAGATGTGATTTAATCAAGAGTGGTTGTTAAACTGGATTAGGTGACAACATGTCTCCACCCGTTTGGGTGGGTCTTGATAAGTTTCTGGAATCCTATAAAAGAGGAAACTTTTTGGAGAATGAAGGAGATTCAGAGAGAGCCAGAGGATGCTGCAATACCATGAAGCAGAGACTCCACGAGCCAGCGACCTTTGGAGATGTAGAAGGAAAACGCCTCCCAGGGAGCTTCATGAAACCAGAAGCCAGGAGAGAAAGCTAGCAGAGGACGCCGTGCTCACCATGTGTCCTTCCAGATGAGAGAGAAGCCCTGACTGTGTTCGCCATGTGCCTTCTCACTTGAGAGAGAAATCCTGAACTTCATCGGCCTTCTTGAACCAAGGCATCTTTCCCTGGATGCCTTTGATTGGACATTTCTATAGACTTGTTTTAATGGGGCCATTTTCTCGGCCTTAGAACTGTAAACTAGCAACTTATTAAATTCCCCTTTTTAAAAGCCATTCTGTTTCTGGTATATTGCATTCCAGCAGCTAGCAAGCTAGAACAGACCCCAACACAACATCTATCCAGCAACGTTGTCTATAATAGTGTAAACTGGAAAGCATCTAAATGACTACCCATAATGGATTGATTAAATATGGTGTTTCAACCACTCAACAAAATACTAGGTGACTATTTAAAGACATAACATGTGAACTGGTCCATGCTAGTTATATTATTAAAAAAAAAAAAAAAGGGCTAGTTTACAAATAGAAAGTATGTTTGAGCCCATTTATTTAAGAAGTACTTATGTATATGTAATATGGGAAAATATCAACTGTAGCAAACCGTTAGCTGGTTATTTCCAGGGGCTGGCATCATGAAGGAGGCTGTCCTGATACTTTTTTCTATGTAGATTTTATTTATTTCAGCCAGTAGGTATTAAAGTTATTCACAGCCAACAATTATAGATATATATATTCTGGAAAACGCAAAAAAAACTAGTAAGAGTTTATCTCCTGGTTGTTTTATTAACATACTGTGATCATTCCCTCAGTTTTATTAATGTTCTGTTTTGAAGTGGCTGTTCCTAAAAAGACAGCAAGATCCTTCAAGGCTGGGAGTAGAGGGCACATCTGAGTTATTACTGAATACTCACAGAGCCTGACTCTGTCTGCCTCAGTGAACCCCTCTGACCAGGTGAATGAAAATACCTCAATCAGCTCCTGAAGCTGTGAATTTAACAGCTTCTGTATTTGTGCTCTTAGCCACTAGGTGGCACCATTTGCCCCTTTGCAAAATTTATTTTTCTAAGCCTCCAGTAATAGAGATCAAAATGAAAATAGCAACCTGCAAGAAAAGGAGAATATTAGTCCAAAGAAGGAAATACTGTCTTTTGAGAGAGAGCTGGGTTGCTTTCTCTGGAGGTACTTAGGAAATAAAAGGAGAGAAGAGGATCTCTGTCCCACGATTGGAATCCACTAAAAAAAAAAAAAAAGGCCTGCCTTAAAAAATATCGATTAAGCAAAAATTCTCATAATTGCTGAGAAAACATCAACTACGTTTTGGCTTGAATTTTGAGAAGACTCCCATTTATGTAACATGGCCTAATCACAGCACGCACATTACCCAGCCTTCTCACTTTCTGGTTGTTCCTCAAAAATTTTTGGCTCCTAAAGTATGGTCACATGTATGATTTATCATTGTCATCTTCAAAAATATTTACTGTAACTGCATATCCATGCTGAACAATGAGCAGAGAGATTTCCCCTCTTCTGTCCCATCACTCTCCCCATCATCATCCAAAGATAAATTCCTCTTTCTACCCTTAGCATGTCCGCTGGGCTTTCCTGCACCCAATGAGCTGACGGTAAGTGTGCTCTGATTTGACTATTATGTACTTCTCCCCCACCCCACATTTGCAAACACATCACTTTGCTTGCTGTCCTTCTGGGAAATGTTGGGGCCGGAACTGCAACTTGCTGTTGATATTTGGGTCGTGCTCTCAGTTCCTGTTTTGGCTCAAAGAGAAACTGGCAAACAGAGAGTCAGACGAGCAGGGCAAAGGACTCCCAGATGTTCCCTCTTCCATGTTAAGGGTCTGCTGGGTTACATTTGTGCACAACCCTTTTCCTTCCCATTCCTCCCTAGACACGTAAAATGCAGACATTGGTCACAGGGCCCCTTTCCTGGTGTCACAACCTTTGAGGCTTTTTTGCTGTCTAGACTTAGTCTGGCATGTTATAGAGGAAAGAGCCTTGGACTGATATGCACAAGTCCTGGGTTTAGGCTTTGACTCTGTCACGTATTATATGACCTTGGCCATGCACGCTAAACCCTCTGAACTTCAGTATTCCTAGTTGAAAAAGACAAGACTAATCCTGCCTGCTAACATTCCCTAGAGAATTTTAACTTAAAAAAAAAAAAGGAAATCCTACTATCTTTTAGTGAGTCCCAAAAGCCCATAGATCAGTCCCAATTCCTTCAAAATGCCACTTCCTTTCCACCAAATAGATCTCCCTTCTTTCTTCAAGTGTGTTTCCTATTCACTATCTCACCTCTTCCAAGAAGTATTTCTTTCCTTACTCCATCTGAGTTTCTTCCTACCAATAATTTCATCCTCCTGATTCCTGCTACGAGAAAGGAAAACAGAAATGGGCCAATTACAAATGTTTAATTTGACAGGAGGCACCTCCCTAAGCAAAGAGGGGAAAAAAGACTGCATTTGGATGTTCAATAGAAACACTTGCATACTACTTCAAAGCAATTAATCCTAATTACTTTTTAAAAACTCCTTAATTTTATCTCGGTTTATTAGTGTTTACTCAGTGCTGGGAATACAGCACTGAATTTTGAAGACCTTGGCCTCAACTTTCCACTGTGCACACAGAGGGACAGACACCCAAACCATGTGCTAAATTGATGGTATGGACAAAATGCTTTGTGGGCTCAGACAAAGAAATAAGTCATTGCTTGGAGGAAACAGGAAGAATTCTCAGGGAAGTTGGCATTTTGTTTGGTTCTTTCCCACAAGTCATGTAGGAAGAAGGGGTAAGGGGCTGTAGAAGGTGGTGGGAAGATAAAAGAGCAGCAAGAAAAGAATTGTAAAACTTGGTATTGTTTTCTTAAATTTTTACCATGTCTATGCAAAAAGGAGGATCTGTTTTGGAACGTCACAAGCTTCCCTGGGGCATGTGTTCAGTCACACCGGGCGCTTCCAACCCTTCACAGTGGTGCCAGAGACTTCCCCATGTTCCTCACAGACTTTGTTTTCACTGTTCCCTTCACAGGGGGGCTATGGAGTGAATAAATGGATGAGCCATAAACCCACCTGCTCCTATACCATCAGAGTATCAAACCTGTAAGATTGCCTTCAATTCATAACAATATTCTTGAGCCGGTTGCTGCAAGAATGGCTTGTAAATGCTTAAAAAAAAAAAAAAAACCAGTGTCCACTAGGTGTCAGTATGGGTTTACCAAGACTGATGCTGCCCAGCCAACCTGTTCAATTTTTTTTTAATTTTTTATTAATTAAAAAAATTACAAGAAACAAACATTCCCAACACATACACTCAGCAATTCACAATATCATCACATAGTTGCATATTCATCATCATGATCATTTCCCAGAACATTAGCATCAATTCAGAAAAAGAAATAAAAAGACAACAGAAAAATGTAACAAACAGAAAAAAAAAATTTTACAGGCCATACCCCTTACTGATTCCTTTCATTGATCACTAGCACTTCAAACTAAATCTATTTTAACATTTGTTTCCCCTATTATTTATTTTTATTCCATATGTTCTACTCTTCTGCTGATATAGTAGATAAAAGGAGCATCAGACACAAGGTTTTCACAATCACACAGTCACATTGTGAAAGTTTTATCATTATTCAATATCATCAAGAAACATGGCTACTGGAACACAGCTCTACATTTTCAGGCAGTTCCCTCCAGCCTCTCCATTATATCTTGGATAACAAGGTGATATGTACTTAATGCGTAAGAATAACCTCCAGGATAACCTCTCAACTCTGTTTGGAATCTCTCAGCCATTGACACTTTGTCTCATTTCACTCTTCCCCCTTTTGGTCGAGAAGGTTTTCTCAATCCCTTGATGCTGGGTCTCAGCTCATTCTAGAGTTTTTCTCAATCCCTTGATGCTGAATCTCAGCTCATTCTGGGATTTCTGTCCCACGCTGCCAGGAAGATCCACACCCCTGGTAGTCATGTCCCACATAGACAGGGGGAGGGTGGTGAGTCTGCTTCCTGTGTTGGCTGGAGAGAGAGGCCACATCTGAGCAACAAGAGAGGTTCTCTGGGGGGTGACTCTTAGGCTTAATTTTAAGTAGGCTTGACCTATCCCCTGTGGGGTTAAGTTTCATATGAACAAACCCCAAGACTGGGGGCTCAGTCTATAGCTTTGGTTGTCCACACTGCTTGTAAGAATATCAAGAATTCAACTTGGGGAAGTTGAGTTTTCCCCCCAACGTGTTCAATTTTGACAGGGTAACCAGGCAGGTTAAGGGAATGCTCACACACTGACTTTACTTCCTGAGGCTTTTGGATGGATCTCCTTGCAGATAAGGGAAAGAAATTACCTGGGTCAGATATTAGACCAATTGAGCAGGTTATTATAATTGGTTAAATAATTGCAACCAACAGGTGTGAAAGTGATCAATGGCAATTAAGTTAGAAAATTCTAGTCAGATAGAGCCACCACCCAAGTATCTTTTTTATTCTTCTTTAATCTGTCTTATTCAACTTTTTTTTTTCTTAGTGATTTGGACTAGAGCACAGAAGACAGGTTTATCTCATATGCATGTGTTACAAACTTGAAAGGACAGCATCAGGATCCAAAATTGTCTTATTAATCTAATGAAGACAAAATTCAAAAGAAAGTATAAGCTCTGCATTTTAGTTCCAGAAACGAATTGCATTAATATAGAGAGAATGGAGATGTACTTAAATGAAAATAATTTCTCAGTTGAGTTTGTAGGTAAAAAGCTTCAGGACGCAGTCAATATCAACTGAGTCCTGGAAAAGTGAGTGTTTTCCAGGGCTGAACTGCCTCTCTGTCAAAAGACCTGTGTTCTATTTTTACCCCATCACTAGTAAGTCATCTAATGTCTCTGGGTCGTAATTTACTTATCTCTAAAATTAACAAGTTTCATTAAATCTCCAGGTCCTTGAAAGCCCTAAAATTCTAGGACTCATTCCTCTATCCTCCATGGAGGTGGTTGACACGTGCAGCTGGGGCTTAACTTTCCCTTTACTGTCTTTTCAACTGCCTTTCTGAATTGTAGAGCCTCGAAAGCTAAAGGGGACATTTCTGAGACTCCGTTGCCACTAGGCTTTAGGTGTAATTTAGGTCTGGTCACTCGAAAGCAATTGCATAACTTATGAAAAGGGAAACTGAAATGGGGGCTGTACTTGTACAGCTTCTGTTCTTCTAGAAACCCAGCTGAAGAGGCTTTGGATTTTTCCACAGTGGCAAGAGCAGAGATCTCAGTTATCCATGCTCTTGCTTTGTGGTGCTAAGAGCCAGGACCCAAAGCATCCTGGACCTTAGCAGGGGAGCTCTGGTGTCCCAGCAATAGCAGCATCTTACTTTCTGTGGCTATATCCTGATGTTATCAATGGCTGTGTCGTCCTAGACCGGCAGCTTTCTTTTGTTTTCTTAACTTTTTTTATTGTATAGTATAACATATATACAAAGCAAAGAAATTTTTTTAAAAAGCAATAGTTTTCAAAGCACTCTTCAACAAGTAGTTACAGGACAGATCCCAGAGTTTGTCATGAGCTACCATACGATCCTCTCATATTTTTCCTTCTAACTGCTCCAGAATATAGGAGTCTAATGGGCTTAACTACTTTTTATCATCACAATCGACTTTTTATCCTTCTTTTTTGTGAAAAATAACATATATACAAAAAAAACTATAAATTTCAAAGCACAGCACCACATTTAGTTGTAGAACATATTTCAGAGTTTGACATCGGTTCAGTTTCACAATTTCAAGTTTTTACTTCGAGCTGCTCTAAAATACTGGAGACTAAAAGAGATACAATTTAATGATTCAGCATTCATATTCATTTGTTAAATCCTATCTCCTATGTATAACTCTACCATCACCTTTGATCTTTCCATCCCTCTCTTTAGGGGGCTATGGCAATTCTAAATTCTTGATATTGGAAGGGTCTGTCACTAATATGGGGTAGGAAAATGGAACTATCTGATGTTCTGGAGAGGGTGACCCAGGTTTCAGGACTTATCTGGACCAGGGACCCATCTGGAGGTTGTAGGTTTCTGGAAAATTGCTCTAGTGCCTGGAACCCTTGTGGAATCTTATAAACTGCCCTAGATGTTCTTTAGGATTGGCAGGAATGGTCCTGGTTGGGGTTGGCAGGTTATGATAGGTAGCAAGGTCTAACTGAAGCTTGTGTAAGAGCAACCTCCAGAGTAGCCTCTCGACTCTATCTGAACTCTCTCTGCCACTGATACTTTATTAGTTACACTTCTTTTCCCCCTTTTGGTCAGGATGGAATTGTTGATCCCACGGTGCCAGATCTGGATTCATCCCTGAGAGCCATCTCCCATGTCACCAGGGAGACTTTCACCCCTGGATGTCATGCCCATGTAGGGGGAGGGCAGTGATTTCACTTGCAGAGTTGGGCTTAGAGAGATCTTTTTTTTTTTTAATATATATTCTTACTGAGATATCTTCACACACATAAAGTTCATCCAAAGTGTACAATCAATGGGTCACAACATCATTACATAGTTGGGTGTTCATCACCATGATCATTTTTAGAACATTTGCATCACTCCAGAAAAAGAAATAAAAAGAAAAGAAAAAACCTATACACACATACCCCTTACTCCTCCTTCTCATTGACCACTAGTATTACAATCTACCCAATTTTTTTACTCCTTATCTGCCCCCCCCCATTGTTTAATGACTTTTTGTCCCTATTTTTTTACTCATCTGTCCATATCTTGGATAAAGAGAGTGTTAGCCACAAGATTTTCACAATCGCACAGCCACACTGTAAAAGCTATATAGTTATACAATCACTTTTAAGAATCAAGACTGCTGGAACACAGCTCAAGAGTATCCACTACACTATAAACCAAAAAGAGATATTTGTATAATGCATAACAGTAACCTCCAGAATTACCTCTCGACTCTATTTGAAATTTCTCAGCCACTGAAACTTTATTTTGTTTCATTTCTCTCTTTCCCCTTTTAGTCAAGGAGGTTTTCTCAATCCCATGATGCCCGGTCTCAGCTCATCCCAGGAGTCCTGTCCCATATTGCCAGGGAGATTTACACCCCTGTGAGTCATGTCCCATGTAGGGAGGGGGCAGTGATTTTACCTGATGACTGGTCTTAGAGAGATAGGCCAATCTAGCAACAGAAGAGGTTCTCTGGGGGTGACTCAGACATAATTATAAGAACCTTAGCTTCTCCTTTGCAGTAATAAGTTTTACAGGGAAGAGACCTAAGATTGAGGACTCAGTCTATTAAATTGGTGGTACCCACTGCTTGAGAGAATATCAAGAATTCCCTAAATGGGGAAGTTTAATATTTCCTCCTTTCTCCCCAATCTTCTAAGTAAACTTTGCAAATACTTTTTTATTCTCTGCTCAAATTACTCTGGAATGTATCAGGGCATCACATTAACCTGGACAAACCAACAAGATCTCATGCCCTATTCAGGATTCTGTGCAATTATGGTGTTCAAATAAACTGACCATATAATTTAAATTAGATAGTGTGCTACTAAAAATAAAGATTTTGCACCATATTAACATCTCTCCCTTTGGTCTCCCACAGAAGTTGAAGTTTTAAGATATAAACATATCATCGTTTACCCTGTGTGTTAGTTAGATTCAGTTGTCAACCTGGCCAGGTGAGCATACCTAGTCTTGTTGCTGCGGACATAAGCCAATGGTACGTGAACCTCATCTGTTGCTAATTACATCTGCAGTAGGCTAGGAGGCATGTCTGCTGCAATGAGTGACATTTGACTTAATTGGCTGGTGCTTAAATGAGAGAACGCAATGTAGCACAGCCTAAGCAGCTCAGCATTCCTTATCTCAGTACTTGAAGCTCAGCCCAGGCCTTTGGAGATGCAGAAAGAAATCACCCCAGGGAAAGTTGCTGGAACCCAGGGGCCTGGAGAGAAGACCAGCAGAGATCATCCTGTGCCTTCCACGTAAGAAAGAACCTCAGTGGAAAGTTAGCTGCCTTTCCTCTGAAGAACCAACAAAAATAAATCCCCTTTTATTAAAAGCCAATCCGTCTCTGGTGTGTTGCATTCCAGCACCTAGCAAACTAGAACACCCTGTATTCTGATTTACCTTAGTCCTATCCACATCAAATTCATTCATATCTCTAGTTGAAGTCAGATCACTTTTTCAGCTTTTAAAACAGTTCCTGTGTTGGAGGAATGAAGACTTTCACTACATACCCTGGAACTTTGGGTATTTGTGAGACACCTGAGACTCAGAGTTAGAATTCTGCCGCTCTAAAAGTCAGCATTCCTACATATAACAACTTTTAAAGAAACCAGAAAAGAGACCTGGCTTCAATTACAGATAAGAATGAAGCCAATGTGGTTTAGACTTAGGTAAATCAGAATACAAGGTAAAGGATGATGATGTCTATATTTTAGAACCTCATCTACTGTATGAGACCAAAGGAAGAGAGTTTTATTTTGTCCACGACCTAAAATTTCTTAGCACACAATCTAACTCCTCCTGTCTGGATAGTTCATTTAAACAACCCAAACACATGGAGCCCAGAATGGGAATGGGGGCTTGTAATTCTGTATACCCGGATATATCCCAGAGTATATTGGGAAGATAATTAAAGAGTATTGGCAAAGTCTGTTGAGCAACTGGAGAAAACATATGGAACTATTAAACTTCCACCTGATACTCTCTCAAACACTAGGGACTCCCAAGTTAATAGCCCAAGCCCCGATCTTGAGTCCTGCCCTTATGAACTTATTTCTGTAATGGAGAGGCTAAGCCTACCTATAATTATGCCTGTTTTAGTTTGCAAAAGCTGCCAGAATGCAAAATACCAGAAACAGAATGGGTTTTTAAAAAGGGGAAATTATTAAGTTGAAAGTTTACAGTTATAAGGCCATGAAAATGTCCAAATTAAGTCAAGGCTATTAAGGAACGTCACTGGCTTAAGAAGGCCAATGATGTTTGGGGTTTCTCTCTCAGCTGGAAAGGCACGTGGCAACTTATTTATTGTCTGCTAGCTTTCTCTCCAGGCTTCTTCAACAGCTTCTCCAGGAGTGTTTTCATTATGCTTTGCCAAATGTCTCTGGCTATGTGGGCTCTGTTGTTTCTAAAACTTTTTTTTCAAAATGGTTCTCTCTTAAAGGGCTCCAGTAAGCAACTCCACCTTGAATGGGGAGAGACATCTCCATGGAAACCATCTAACCAAATGTCATGGTTAGGGACACGTGTCAACTTGGCCAAGTTGTGGTAGCTGTTTATCTGATTGGGCAAGCACTGGCCTGTCTGTTGCAATGAGGACATTTCATAGGATTAGGTCATGAGCACGTCAGCTGCATCCACAGCTGATTCCATTTGTAATCAGCCAAAGGGGAGTGTCTTCTGCAATTAGTGATGCTAAATCTAATCATGGGAAGCCTTTTAAGGAGGATTCAGAGGAGATAGGTTCCATTCCTGCTTTGGCTGGTGAGCCTCTCCTGTGGAGTTCATCCAGGTCATCCATCCGAGTCATCGGCTTCGCAGCCTGCCCTGTGGATTTTGGACTCTGCGTTCCTATGGTCACGTGAGACACTTGATAAATTTTATATTTGCAAGTGTTCCCTGTTGATTCTGTTTCTCTAGAGAACCCTAACTAATACACCAAAGGTACCACCCACAATTGGGTAGGTCACATCTCGATGGAAACAATAAAAAAGATCCCACCCAGCAATACTGAATGAGGATTAAAGGACATGGCTTTTCTGGAGTACATAATAGCTTCAAACCAGCACAATGCCTAACAGTTACTTCCAGAGAACTTTTTTGTTGCTCAGATGTGGCCTTTCCCTCTCTAAGCCCAACTCTGCAAGGAAAATCTTTACCCTCCTTGCTAAGTGGGACATGATGTCCAGGGTGTGAGTCTCCCTGACAACATGCGACTTGATTCCTAGAGCCTGGCCTTGGCACCATGGTATTGGCAATGCTTTCCTGACCAACGCCTTCCTGGGAAAATAAATGTAAGAAAATAAAGTATTAGTATAGTATAGAGAGTTCAAATAGAGGCAAGAGGCTATTCTGGAGGCTACTCTTGTGCAAGCTTCAGCTAGATATGGCTAATTGCCATGGTTTGCCAAACCCCAGCAAACATCATTTCTGTTAACCCTAAAAAACATCCAAGGCTCTATTTGAGATCTTAGAGAAGTTTCACTCACTAAGTTTACTTTTCAGAATCCTAAAACTTTCAGATGGTTTCTAGGCCAAATAAGTCCTGAAACAGGGAGATGCCAGTCCAAGAGCATCAACCAGTTCCATTCCCCTATCATATTATTAACACTCCTTTTCAACAGGAAAAAAAGTGAGAGTGGGCATAACCCAGATATCCCTAAAGGTTGGGAGAAGGATCAAAGGAGAAGGAGGAGTTATAGCAGAGAAGATAGGATTTCACAAATGAGTATGACTACTGAATCATTATACTGATATTTCTTTTTAGTCTCTAGTATCTTGAAGCAGCTGGAAGGAAAAGCCTGAAACTGGGGTACTGTAACCCATACCAAACCTTGAAATCTGGTCTTTAACTACTTGATAAAATGTGCTTTGAAATGCAGTGCTTTTTTGTATATATATTATATTTCACAATTTAAAGAGGGAGGGAATTTTAAAAAAAAGTCATTGCCAGTTAGACAGATGGTAGAGAAGGTAGCACAACACCATAAATGTAATGAATATTACTGAATTGTACATTTGAAAGTGGTTAAAATGGGAAATTTTATGTTGAATGTATGTTACCATAATTTAAAAAAAAAAAATTAAGTGGGTGATTTTTTTTATGTTGAAAGCACAATTCATGGTATGTGACCAAAAAGTAGCTTTTTTATCTTTCATAATCCATTTTAAATTTTTTCACTGGGGTAATCTCCCCTTGCTCCTAGCATGTTGTTAAAAAAAGTATGGCCCGAGAATCAGAAACATTAGCATCAATTGGGAGCTTAGTAGAAATGTCATATCTCAGGCCCCATCCCAGAAGCAGTGAATCAAAATCTGCATTTGCACAAGAGTCCCAGGTGATTGGTGTGCCCAGTGAGGACTGAGAAGATCCATGATTTTTCAGCTTACACTCAGTAATGGATAATCCCACAATGACTTTAGGACACAAGCATAGTTTCAGTTTATAAATTAGAATGGCCAGTCCTCGATGTTAATCAGACCACCAATCTCCATTCGGAGGTATGTCTTTGTCCTCACCCCTTATCCAGGTAAGATTCTGACTTGGAGGTGGTGGTGGGGGGGGGGGTTGGCTGGTATTTGCTTTCTCTCTCTCTGCACACCTCCTTCCTCTCTTATTAACTCTCTATTTCTCTTGCTTCATACCTAGGCCACAGTAAAGGGAGGATAGCTAAGGGAATAGAAAGTTGTTTGGCTGGGACGCGTCCTTCTCTCAGAGCCTGGCGTGATGGATAAAACATTTTTGTGGGTATTTTGGAGATATTTATTTATAGAAACTGCTCTCCGATCATCCTCTCCTCAAAGCAGGTGCCTCTCTTTACCAGGTGTTTACTTGCTAAAAATCCAGATTCACCTCCAGCTTCTTACGGCCTTTCTCCACTCATCCAGGTGACCTTGGGACCAAAACAACCCCACACCAGCTTTCTATATTTCATGCACCACAAAAATATTCATATACATGGCATGCCCCAGGTGCTGAGCTGGTCCCCAAACCGCCACTTCTGTCCTACAGCTGCAGCTCACTTCAGCCCTCCCAGGCGTGAGTCAGGCCCAGACCTGTGTCTCCCAATGGCAGGAAACACATGTGTCACCTCTGTGCATGGCCATGAGCACCTCCCTCTTCAGGCTTGAGAAGGAGGTAGCAAGCCTCCTACACTCCCCACGACGAGGGAGAGTTGTGGTGGGGATTCAGTGTGCCATAAATATCTCTTTTCAAATCCACTTTCCTCTCCACACACCCAAGTCCTTTTTATCTCCCTGATAGGATTTCAGAGTCCAAGAGCCAAGAACCAATCCTCAACTGTTTCCTTAGTCAATTCTGCGTAGGAAGATCTGGCTTCAGAATTTCATGTCTATTTTATCTTGGTGTCTCTTACGAAATACCACATTTGACATTTTGTCACAACTGCAATTGCTTAATCGTAAAAAAAGAAAGAAAGAAAGAAAATCCTGCCCCCCGTAACTGAGAAATTAAGAATTTAAAGACTATTATGATTACCGAATCATTATATAGATGTTTTTACTTTCTGTATGTCAAATAGCCAAAAGTTAATACCTGAAATTACTGTAACTCAACTAGTCTCAGCCCTGCTTACCGTTACTATTGTAATGGGTTATTCTAGCCTAGTCTCAGGTTTGTTTATACTAACTATTGTAATCATCACACTACCCCAGTCTCAGCCCTGCTTGTACTTAGGGAGGCAGATTTTGGGGTCAGTATGGCATCTGATCCCTTGCTTCATGCTTAGCAGTAAACTGTTTCTTTCTCACTTTGAGACTCCAGTATTGTAGATGGGCTGTTGAGCGCATCAGGCCGAGGTCCTCCCTTTTGTTAGGTCTCACTCTTGCTTTATTCTCCCCCTGACAGATCCACTTGAGGAACAATAGTCAGTTATGGACTGAATATAAAGCAACTGGACTGTGCTCAGAAAAGTCAGGATGGAGAAGGAATTCCAAATTAGGAACAGTTGAAAATACAGGGGGAAAAAGCATGGGGGGGGGGGGCAAAAAGAATTTATTTTTAAGAAAACCTAGGCATGAGTCAAACAGAGTCTTTAAATAGCTGAAGGGCCGTGTGCCAGTTTGAAAGAGTTATACACCCTAGAAAAGCCACATTTTGATCCTGATCAGTCTTCTGGAGGCAGCCATTTCTTTTAATCCCTATTCAGCACTATGGGTTGGGAATGTGATTCGATTATCTCTATGGAGATGGGGCTCACCCAGTGGTAGGTATTAAGCTTTGATTAGAGGAAGATGCGACTCCACCCATTCCAAGTGTGTCTTGATTAGTTTACTGGAATCCTTTAAAAGAGGAAACATTTTGGACAGCTGCGAGAGAGCCATGAGTAATGCAGAGCCCATGCAGCCAAAGACGTCTGGAGATGAAGAAAGAAAATGCCCCTGGGGGAGCTTTATGAAACAAGAGGCCTGAAGAGAATGCTAGCAGACCTCATGTTCACCATGTGCCTTTCCAGTTGAGAGAGAAACCCTGAACATCATCAGCCTTACTTGAGTGAAGGTAACCTTTTGTTGATGCCTTAATTTGGATATTTTTATGGACTTGCTTTAATTGGGACATTTTCACAGCCTTAGAACTGTAAACTTGCAACTTAATAAATTTCCCCTTATAAAAGCCGTTCTGTTTCTGATATATCACATTACAGCAGCTAGCAAACTAGAGCAGGCTGGCAAGAGGGTCTGGAAGATAGATTTGTTCTCTGTAACCACTGAGGGTACATGAGTAGAAGTTACAACAAAATCGCCTTGTTTGTTGTATGTATAAGAAAGAGCTTTCTCGTTGTCAGACTTGTCCCGAGATGGAAGGGACTGCCCCTGGGGTAACAAGGGTCACATCCTTGCAGTTGGCCAAGCCTGGGCTGCGTGGACAATGGAAGGAGAAGTTTAGGAGAGTCTTAAGAAATGGTTTCTTAGATGGACTAAACAGACTTTAAGTTCCCTTCAGACTTTTGAGGACCTCTAATTCATCTTGAGAGATGTGCACCTTTAGTCTCTGGCCATTTGTAGTGTCATATATAAATTCTTCCTGAACATTTTGAAATTTGCTTTCTTAGAGGTTGGGGCGCATTTAATATTTCATTACTTCTAAGCAATTTTTTTTAACCACATTTTAACATCTTTGAAATAAGGATGCATCTATTATAGTTGCTGTCTTGCCATAGTTCTCATTGCTTATATAAGCATAAATTATAAAAGTCCCTTCATCAAAATTACAAAATGGAGAGGATCCAAGATGGCAGCTTAGTAAGGTACATGCGTCTTAGTTCCTCCGACTCCAAATCAACTAATAGGTGAACAGAAACAGTACAGAACAGCTCCCGGGGCTACAGCAGGGAATGGACACACAGCGTAACCCAGTCTGGGCTGGCTAGTCTGACTGCGAAACTCGGCTGTGGTGAGTGAGATCCCCAAGCGGCGCGCGATTTCCCGAGCAGCCGCAGCTGCGGCGGTCCGAGCTAATCCCTCCCTCCTTCCCGGGCTGGCTGAGAGACTCGGAGAGACAAGCTTCCCAGCCAAGGCGGCCGGCGCCACACTTTTGCGGGCGGCTTCGAGTCTCGGCTTCAAGTCCGCGGCTACGAGTCTCGGATCAGAGGGCTATCCAAGGTCTGGGCTGGCAAGTCTGACTACGAGACTTGGCTGCGGTGAGACCCCCGAGCGGCACGCGATTTCCCGATCAGCCGCAGCTGCGGTGGTCCGAGCTACTCCCTCCCTCCTTTCCGGGCCGGCTGAGAGTATTGGAGAAGCAAGTTTCCCAAGCCGAGGCAGGCGGCACCCCTCTTTTGCGGGCGGCTTCGAGTCTCTGCTTCGAGTCCGCGGATACGAGTCTCGGATCGGAGGGCTATCCAAGCCGCGGTAGCACCCCCCCGCGGGAGGCTTCCTGGTCCGGTGGGGAATCCCCCAGGCCCGCTGCGGCCCGCAACCAGCCACAGGGTCCCCTCAAGCCGCGTCAGCTGACGCCCCCACCACGCGCGGCCCCTGAACCAACGGAGAGCATTGGATCCGAAATCCCCAGGCCGCGGAGATCGGTGACTGGGGGAGACCCATTCCAAACACTTGAGACAAACATGTGCCACGTGCGCCACGTACTGGGCAAGATAAGAAAAACAGATCCCAGAGATTTCACAGAAAAATCTTACAACCTTGCTGGGTCCGACATCCAGAGAAATCTGAATAAATGCCCAGACGTCAGCAGCAGAAGATAACTGTCCACGCTCAAAAGATTGAGAATATGGCCCAGTCAAAGGAACAAACCAATAGCTCAAATGAGATACAAGAGCTGAGACAACTAATGCTGAATATACGAACAGAAATGGAAAACCTCTTCAAAAATGAAATCGATAAATTGAGGGAGGACATGAAGAGGACATGGGCTGAACATAAAGAAGAAATAGAAAAACTGAAAAAACAAATCACAGAACTTATGGAAGTGAAGGATAAAGTAGCAAACATAGAAAAAATAATGGATAGCTACAATGATAGATTTAAAGAGACAGAAGATAGAATTAGTGATTTGGAGGATGGAACATCTGAATCCCAAAAAGAAACAGAAACTATAGGGAAAAGAATGGAAAAATTTGAACAGGGTATCAGGGAACTCAAGGACAATATGAACCGCACAAATATACGTGTTGTGGGTGTCCCAGAAGGAGAAGAGAAGGGAAAAGGAGGAGAAAAACTAATGGAAGAAATTATCACTGAAAATTTCCCAACTCTTATGAAAGACCTAAAATTACAGATCCAAGAAGTGCAGCGCACCCCAAAGAGATTAGACCCAAATAGGCGTTCTCCAAGACACTTACTAGTTAGAATGTCAGAGGTCAAAGAGAAAGAGAGGATCTTGAAAGCAGCAGGAGAAAAACAATCCATCACATACAAGGGAAACCCAATAAGACTATGTGTAGATTTCTCAGCAGAAACCATGGAAGCTAGAAGACAGTGGGATGACATATTTAAAATACTAAAAGAGAAAAACTGCCAACCAAGACTCCTATATCCAGCAAAATTATCCTTCAAAAATGAGGGAGAAATTAAAACATTCTCAGACAAAAAGTCACTGAAAGAATTTGTGACCAAGAGACCAGCTCTGCAAGAAATACTAAAGGGAGCACTAGAGTCAGATACAAAAAGACAGAAGAGAGAGATATGGAAAAGAGTGTAGAAAGAAGGAAAGTCAGATATGATATATATAATACAAAAGGCAAAATGGTAGAGGAAAATATTATCCAAACAGTAATAACACTAAATGTCAATGGACTGAATTCCCCAATCAAAAGACATAGATTGGCAGAATGGATTAAAAAACAGGATCCTTCTATATGCTGTCTACAGGAAACACATCTTAGACCCAAAGATAAACATAGGTTGAAAGTGAAAGGTTGGGAAAAGATATTTCATGCAAATAACAACCAGAAAAGAGCAGGAGTGGCTATACTAATATCCAACAAATTAGACTTCAAATGTAAAACAGTTAAAAGAGACAAAGAAGGACACTATATACTAATAAAAGGAACAATTAAACAAGAAGACATAACAATCATAAATATTTACGCACCGAACCAGAATGCCCCAAAATACGTGAGGAATACACTGCAAACACTAAAAAGGGAAATAGACTCATATACCATAATAGTTGGAGACTTCAACTCACCACTCTCATCAATGGACAGAACATCTAGACAGAGGATCAACAAAGAAATAGAGAATCTGAATATTACTATAAATGAACTAGACTTAATAGACATTTATAGGACATTACATCCCACAACAGCAGGATACACCTTTTTCTCAAGTGCTCATGGATCATTCTCAAAGATAGACCATATGCTGGGTCACAAAGCAAGTCTTAACAAATTTAAAAAGATTGAAATCTTACACAACACTTTCTCGGATCATAAAGGAATGATGTTGGAAATCAATAATAGGCAGAGTGCCAGAAAATTCACAAATACATGGAGGCTCAACAACACACACCTAAACAACGAGTGGGTCAAAGAAGAAATTGCTAGAGAAATTAGCAAATACCTCGAGGTGAATGAAAATGAAAACACAACATATCAAAACTTATGGGACGCAGCAAAGGCAGTGCTAAGAGGGAAATTTATTGCTCTAAATGCCTATATCAGAAAAGAAGAAAAGGCAAAAATTCAGGAATTAACTATCCATTTGGAAGAACTGGAGAAAGAACAGCAAGCTAACCCCAAAGCAAGCAAAAGGAAAGAAATAACAAAGATTAGAGCACAAATAAATGAAATTGAAAACAATAGAGAAAATCAATAAGGCCAGAAGTTGGTTCTATGAGAAAATCAATAAGATTGATGGGCCCTTATTAAGATTGACAAAAAGAAGAAGAGAGAGGATGCAAATAAATAAGATCAGAAATGGAAGAGGAGACATAACTACTGACCTCACAGAAATAAAGGAGGTAATAACAGGATACTATGAACAACTTTACGCTAATAAATACAACAATTTAGAGGAAATGGACGGGTTCCTGGAAAGACATGAACAACCAACTTTGACTCAAGAAGAGATAGATGACCTCAACAAACCAATCACAAGTAAAGAAATTGAAGCAGTCATTCAAAAGCTTCCTAAAAAGAAAAGTCCAGGACCAGACGGCTTCACATGTGAATTCTATCAAACATTCCAGAAAGAATTAGTACCAACTCTCCTCAAATTCTTCAAAAAAATCCAAGTGGAGGGGAAACTACCTAATTCATTCTATGAAGCCAACATTACCCTCATACCAAAACCAGGCAAAGATATTACAAGAAAAGAAAACTACAGGCCGATCTCTCTAATGAATATAGATGCAAAAATCCTCAATAAAATTCTAGCAAATCGTATCCAACAACACATTAAAAGAATTATTCATCATGACCAAGTAGGATTCATCCCAGGTATGCAAGGATGGTTCAACATAAGAAAATCAATTAATGTAATACACCATATCAACAAATCAAAGCAGAAAAATCACATGATCATCTCAATTGATGCAGAGAAGGCATTTGACAAGATTCAACATCCTTTCCTGTTGAAAACACTTCAAAGGATAGGAATACAAGGGAACTTCCTTAAAATGATAGAGGGAATATATGAAAAACCCACAGCTAATATCATCCTTAATGAGGAAAAATTGAAAACATTCCCCCTAAGATCAGGAACAAGACAAGGATGTCCACTATCACCACTATTATTCAACATTGTGTTGGAGGTTCTAGCCAGAGCAATTAGACAAGAAAAAGAAATACAAGGCATCAAAATTGGAAAGGAAGAAGTAAAACTATCACTGTTTGCAGACGATATGATAATATACGTCGAAAACCCGGAAAAATCCACAACAAAACTACTAGAGCTAATAAATAAGTACAGCAAAGTAGCAGGTTACAAGATCAACATTCAAAAATCTGTAGCATTTCTATACACTAGCAATGAGCAAGCAGAGGGGGAAATCAAGAAACGAATCCCATTTACAATTGCAACTAAAAGAATAAAATACCTAGGAATAAATTTAACTAAAGAGACAAAAAACCTATATAAAGAAAACTACAAAAAACTGCTAAAAGAAATCACAGAAGACCTAAACAGATGGAAGGGCATACCGTGTTCATGGATTGGAAGACTAAATATAGTTAAGATGTCAATCCTACCTAAATTGATTTACAGATTCAATGCAATACCAATCAAAATCCCAACAACTTATTTTTCAGAAATAGAAAAACCAATAAGCAAATTTATCTGGAAGGGCAGGGTGCCCCGAATTGCTAAAAACATCTTGAGGAAAAAAAACGAAGCTGGAGGTCTCGCACTGCCTGACTTTAAGGCATATTATGAAGCCACAGTGGTCAAAACAGCATGGTATTGGCATAAAGATAGATATATCGACCAATGGAATCGAATAGAGTGCTCAGATATAGACCCTCTCATCTATGGACATTTGATCTTTGATAAGGCAGTCAAGCCAACTCACCTGGGACAGAACAGTCTCTTCAATAAATGGTGCCTAGAGAACTGGATATCCATATGCAAAAGAATGAAAGAAGACCCATATCTCACACCCTACACAAAAGTTAACTCAAAATGGATCAAAGATCTAAACATTAGGTCTAAGACCATAGAACAGTAAGAGGAAAATGTAGGGAGATATCTTATGAATCTTACAATTGGAGGCGGTTTTATGGACCTTACACCTAAAGCAAGAGCACTGAAGAAGGAAATAAATAAATGGGAACTCCTCAAAATTAAACACTTTTGTGCATCAAAGAACTTCATCAAGAAAGTAGAAAGACAGCCTACACAATGGGAATCAATATTTGGAAACGACATATCAGATAAAGGTCTAGTATCCAGAATTTATAATGAGATTGTTCAACTCAACAACAGAAAGATAGCCAACCCAATTACAAAATGGGAAAAAGACTTGAATAGACACTTCTCAGAGGAGGAAATACAAATGGCCAAAAGACACATGAAGAGATGCTCAATGTCCCTGGCCATTAGAGAAATGCAAATCAAAACCACAATGAGATATCATCTCACACCCACCAGAATGGCCATTATCAACAAAACAGAAAATGACAAGTGCTGGAGAGGATGCGGTGAAAGAGGCACACTTATCCACTGTTGGTGGGAATGTCAAATGGTGCAACCACTGTGGAAGGCAGTTTGGCGGTTCCTCAAAAAGCTGAATATAGAACTGCCATACGACCCAGCAATACCATTGCTGGGAATCTACTCAAAGGAATTAAGGGCAAAAACTCAAACAGGCATTTGCACACCAATGTTTATAGCAGCGTTATTTACAATTGCAAAGAGATGGAAACAGCCAAAATGTCCATCAACAGACGAGTGGCTAAACAAACTGTGGTATATACATACGATGGAATATTATGCAGCTTTAAGGCAGGATAAACTTATGAAGCATGTAATAACATGATGGACCTAGAGAACATTATGCTGAGTTAGTCTAGCCAAAAACTAAAAGACAAATACTGTATGGTCCCAATGATGTGAATCGACACTCGAGAATAAACTTGGAATATGTCATTGGTAACAGAGTTTAGCAGGAGCTAGAAACAGGGTAAGATAATGGGTAATTGGAGCTGATGGAATACAGACTGTGCAATAGGACTAGATACAAAAACTCAAAAATGGACAGCACAATAATACCTAATTGTAAAGTAATCATGTTAAAATACTGAATGAAGCTGCATCCGAGCTATAGGTTTTTGTTTCGTTTTGTTTTGTTCTTATTATTATTACTTTTATTTTTTTCTCTATATTAACATTCTATATCTTTTTCTGTTATACTGCTAGTTCTTCTAAACCGATGCAAATGTACTAAGAAACGATGATCATGCATCTATGTGATGATGTTAAGAATTACTGATTGCATATGTAGAATGGTATGATTTCTAAAAAAAAAAAAAAAAATGGTCAGCACATACTGCCTAATTGTAATGTAATTATGTTGGAACGCTGAATGAAGCTGCATCTGAGCTATAGTTTTTTTTTGTTTTTTTTTTTTCTCTTATATATTTTTGTACTTTTTATTTTTATTTGTGTTTTCTCTCTGTGTTATCACTTTATTTCTTTTTCTGTTGTCGTGCTATTTCTTTCTCTAAATCGATGCATATGTACTGCGAAATGATGACCATACACCTATGTGATGATATTAAGAATTACTGATTGCATATGTAGAATGGATTGATTTCTAATGTTGTGTTAGTTAATTTTTTTAATTAATAAAAAAAAAATTACAAAATGCATGTGAGCAGGTTAGGAGAAACTTCTAGAGACAAGAGTGAGACAATCTATCCTTGTGGAAGAGGTGTGGTGTGTGGGGACACAGACGTGTTTGACAACATTCCTAAAGCAAAAGTCAGCAGTAAGCTAGCTCCAGTTAATTAAAAAGCCATTCTAAAAGCTTGGGGGAAAATGGCAGTTACCTCTTTTATGGTTTCTTTTAAGAAATGCTGCATCGTCAATTTTTTTTGTAGCAAAGAAGATAATACAAGAGTAGGAAAACATGGATATTGATAAATCTGTGTTGAAGAGTAACTCTGAAAAGTCAAACTTTGTGTATCAGTGAGTTTTAGGAAAACATTACCCAATTTATTTCACTTATATTCTCCTTTTTATGTGTATGTAAGCGTGATTTCTAATTAAGTCCGAAAGACATTGTGTGATTACTTGGCCATGTTTTTCCTTTCTTAGTGCTTTCTTCAGTGGTGCAGCCTACAGGCAGGGGTATTTTAGATTTAGTGAATGACAGTCATAATAACAATTTACTGCGTATGTGTCAGTCAAGTTACTTGCATGATCTCATTTAATCCTTCTAGCAACTCTCTAAGGCAGATACTATCAGTAGAAGAGGAAACAAGTTCAGAGACAAGTGTCTTGCCCATATTTACACAGTTGGCCAGTGACAGACAACATTTGAACCCAAGTCTGTTGACTCCCCAGCCAGGATTCTTAACTTCTGTATTCTGCCACTTCTAGGTCAAGTTAATCAACTAGGCTAATTAAAGTGACACACTAGGGACATATTTACTATGAAGTGATAGGAATGTTCCTCTCCCAAACATTAATGAGACTGTCTCCCTTGAACTGTAAAAGACTGAAATATGTTGCCCCACCTCTTTGGCCTCAGGTGTTACATATATCGGGGATATACATTTATATGAGGCCCTTTATTATGAATAGCATGTTAGGCATTGACACTAACTATCTTTGCAGGTGTGATGACTAAGGAACCAACTCAGCCAATTATGGGCTAACCATAGTACCTGCTGGGGACGAGGTGAAGGACTAAGATAAGGTTTGGAATAAAGGCTCTCATGGGCAGAAAGTCTGTGGTTAAGAAGGAAGTTGTGGTGGTTTGAAGTTATATGTACTCCAGAAAAACATGTTCTTAAATCAATCCATTGCTGTGGATGTTAACCCATTGTTAAGTAGGATCTTCTGATGAGGCTGCTTCAGCGAAGGTGTGACCCACCTCATTTAGGATGAGACTTAATCCTGTTACTGGAGTCCTTTATAAAGGGAATGAAGAGAAGAGAGAGAGAGCAACTAAACCCAGCAGAGGAGGGGGACACCAGCAGACCCACCACGTGCCTTGCCATGTGGCAAAAGAGCCAATGATCGCTGGGAGCTGGACTCCAGGAAGAAAGCATCACCTAGAAGATGACTTGATTTGGACATTTTCCAGCCTCAACCGTGAGTGAAAGAATCCCCCCCCCTTTTTTTTTTAACTTGAACCATTTCCTGGTATTTGCTTTAAGCAACCTAGGAAACTAAAACAGAAGTGCAGTCAGGAGCGCACTTATTTCCTGAATTAGCTGTGGACAAGTTAGGTAGGAATATCAGAAAATGATGGGTTATCATTACAAATAGGGGTATTGGCTCTAAGGGGAATGCTCTGTTCAGTTGCAGACACAAGGAGAGCACTGCTATGGGGATTTGACTGGGGCGTTCAGCAGTTGCTAAAGAGTAAAGGGATTCTTACAGGTTTAGTTAAGAAATAAAAGTTCAAGGATGCATTTTCTTGACCAGGGTAGGGGAAACAAGCTCTCATGCCTAACTAGTAAAAACAGAGCAGTACCCAGGGCCCAGGGCCTACCCCTCCTCCATTCTGAGAGCAAGTCACTGCACACAGTTGCAGCTGCCTGCAACGGGGCAGACCTTAGAGGTCAAAGAATGCAAAACTCCCCTCCCCTCACCAACGTTCACTTGAAACCCCATTGTAACCAAATCTCATGGGACTCTCTTAAACTTTATAAGCCACCCTCTTGGCAGTGCTCAGACTTTCTGGTTTTTTTTTTTTTTTTTTTTTTTGCAGAGTGCTGGCTTTCACTTCCCAACCAACTTACATTGGGAAGAATTTTTCTACTGTTTGTAAGTTCCTAACTAAAACTCCTGGGTCCCCAGTTTGAGATCTCCCTACTGGAGCAGTTTTACTTTCAAAAAACTGTTTAAATATTAAAAAACAAACAAACTCATGGGTATGGGTAATATTTTGTCTGGCATGTTCTTTGGTCTTGGGGTTGTGCTGGACTGGAACATTCTTTGAAGGATAATTAGGCAAGATCTATTAAAATAAAAGAGAAACATGTCCATTGATCCGGCAATTCCACTTCAAGAGGTACAGATGTATGTAAACATGTGAGTAAAGCTGTAGATGTAGGGATATTCATTACAACCTAAATTAAAACAGCAAAAGCTTAGAAACAGCCTAACAGTTCATCAATACAGGTTGGTAGATGTCATCTTTCCAGGCACCTGCTTTTGAACCCCCATATTGGGCTTAGTGAAACTTCTCTGTGCTTTTAAGCATCCTTAGCATCCCCTGTCTTAAAACCTCTAAAAATGAAATAATCTGTTTGTTTCTCCCTAGTATTTCCCTCCATTAGCAGATAAGGAAGTTTGGTCTCAGAAGACCTGTGCAGACACCCTACTCCACCTGCACCCTTACCTTAGAGGCTAACACCAAAATATATGCAAAAGCATTAAAAGAGAGTGGTATATTGGGGAAAGAGCAAATGGTCAGGGTGGCTGCAGTATAGGGTAAATAGTTACAGAGGTGGGCATGGCAGGGGTTGTGGCTGGAAAGGCAGGCAGGACCATGTTCTGATGGATCTATGTGCCATTCTAGGAAATTTGGAACTTTACCTAGAGGATTTGACTTAATTCCTTAGGAAAAAAATTATAATTATAGAACTCAAAGACCTCCCCCCGGCCGCCCCCCGTTTCAATAGAGTAAAGTCAAGATCAGAATCTGAGACTAAGAGAGAAGGGCAGAATGAGAGAGTGAGGTTGAGTTCCAAATGGAACACGCCAGGCTCCTTTCTGTTCTCTGATGGAGGACATTTGGGTTCTTTGGCAGGTATGGTACGGACACCAACAGGTTTAGGGTCTGAGGTCTCAATATAGCCCCGTCTAAGTCTGAAACAAAGAACTAATCAGAGGGCCAGAGAAAAATGGCTTCCTCCTCAGGCTTCTGTAGAATTCTGCTGCCATTTCTCCTGCTTGGCTGGCCTGGGCATCTAGTCCAAAGGCAAGTTGGAACCTCAACCAGAAGCGGGATGAGAATGAAGCTGATGATTCCTTAATGCAGGTCTTCCTGGGAGATCGTGAAGAGACATTGTCGGGGATATGACCTTGAGCCTACCCTCCTCTATGAGATGTAGGAGGTTCAAAGACAGTAGTGTCTACAGGGCATCAAAGGTCATTTCCCTCCCCAGCACAGAAAAGCTGAGTCATGAACTATTTCCGTTCTGATCAGAAAGTCCTTGCTCTCCCCTCTCCCTCCCCACTCCATCCCTCCACTCCCACCTCCCTAGTTCTAAAGGGAGGTAGTTGTGGTAGGACAGGAACAAGGACGTTGTGGCTGCTACAAAGATGTGAATGAAGGGGACGCTTCCACACTTACGCTGAGTGGCTATTTCACTTAAAAAAAAAAAGATCAATTGATTTTTTCTAATGACCTGAATTCTTTGATTTACACACCTCTTGGCAGTAACAGTCCCTTCCTATCTAAAGCAGGGGTGATAGAAACTTCAAGGGAAAAAAATCAGAAGGGAGAAAGAGCCTGCTCACTGGAGTAGTATGAGGTTAGCCAGGAAGGGTTTCCTGGGAGAAGATTTCAGAGAAACTGAACTGAATCTGTACCATAAAGCTGGAAACCAGAGCCACAAAGATCCCTTGCTGACCAGAACTTCAGTATTGAATTAGAAGGATCTGGACATACCTTCTCAGAGTTAAGCAAGCGTCCACTGAGATTACTCGGTTTATCTGATTGTTTTCTAATTTGAAATTAGCATCTTCTCCAGTAAGTCATATCGATGTACTCATCCCAGGAATGCTTCCAAATATCCATCCCTGGGCCAACAGGCTGAAGTATTTCTTAGAGAGGCTTTCATGTTGTAATCCCTTCCTATTTCCCCATATTCATCTCCTGCCACCCTCCCACTAAATTATGCCTGTCCTCCCCCCACACACACACACAATCCTTCAGCCGCTCCCAATTATTGGCAGCTCCAGAAACACACTAGAGTCTTCCACATCTCCATGCCTTTGCCTCTTTCCACCTCCATGCAAAGAGATGCCTCCAATCTTGTTCTCACCTCCACTTGGTGAACTCTTGCTCTTCCTTCAAGAGTAAGTTTTCTTCTATGAATTCACATAGCGTTTCATACAGTGTTTGTCACATTGCATTGTAATGTATGTGTATACTTGCCTCCCTCCCTTACTGGATGTGTGTTCCTGTGCAGGGCAGGAACTCAGCTTTAGTCAACTGTATAATTGCAGTGACTTTGTAATAATAATATGATGAAGAATATGATGAAGGATGTTGATGTTATTTTAGAGAATCACTCAAAATGAGATGGGTCACCAGGTCCAGAGGAGAGCCTGGGGTTGTGAATACCTAGAGAGTAGAGGTAAAGGATGGGATAGTGGAGTTGTCATCACCTCTGAGCTATACCAGGGAAGTTTAACAAAGGTATGGATCCAGGCAGAATCAGACTTTCTGAGGACAAATCAGAACAGCCCTGCAGATCATCAGTGGCTCTATTAGGCACAGGGACGACCATGAAAATGGGACTTGCAAGGCATACCCCTGGAATTGCAATTAAAATGACCTCTCACTTTTCTTTCTTCAGGTGACAATGAAGCCACCATTTAGGATGGCATATGTATCCAGGCATGTGTGTGTGTAGTGTGTGTATTAGTGTTGAAATGGCTTTTAGGGAAGAAGAAAGAAAAACTGTTAAAAATTAGAATTCAACAATCTTGAGGATTTGTCTTATACATTCCTCAAAGAGATTTCTCAATGCAAATGGTATCACTTGTTTAATTTGTCACTACGGTGAGTAAGGCCTGCTTGGGGCTTCCAGAGACCATCTGTCTGTTTAGCTGCATTGAGCAGCAGGCAGAATTCTGACCCTTACAATCCAGAAATGGTTGGCCCACACAAGTACCTTTTCCTCTCCAAATCGAAATAGAATTCAGGACTCTGGGGGGTATAAACTCATCAATAATAGAGCTGAAAGTCTTTTTAATATTAACAGAAAATAAATTCATTATGCATAATTACAACTTCACCCTAAAATGCTCTTTACTGGTCAATTGCTTCAATGAACTTAAGTACCAAAAAACATGCCTATATTGAAATATGTACTGGTTAGGCTTATAGGAAGAGCTAAGGATGACTAAATCCACTCAACCTCAAAGTACTAAGTAACAGGTTTCTACTTCCCTGCTGAATTCTGTGAAGGGAAGGAAGAGACAGAAGGGAATGTCTTGCAGTTACACACTGCTCATCTGTGCTGTGTGAAGTTGCAATCCTCAGCTACCACACTTTATGGCCCTTTCTTTAAAAACTACAGCAAGATAATGGGAGATGAATATAGATGGCATGGAAAGGTGTCCGCCATCCTGGATGGTTGACTTTTTTGGAGGGCTAACATTCCCAGGGATGAATGAGCCTGAAGAGGAGAGGGCCTTCCCTCCTCCTCAGCTCTCCACAATTGTGGACTCCTGGGTCCCCCCGCTCACAGCAAAGAGGGAAGTGGGGGTCTCCGGTGTTCTCCTGAGCCCCGTGAGGGCCTGTGGTTCCTTTAACTCCAGGATCACCCTACTGAGTAGGCCTCTGAGCAGCTGCATTTCTCGAAGCAGAAGGTCCACGTTCGGTTTCAGGGCTCCGGACTGTTCTGAGGACATCGTTGAAGTGCAAGCGTGCGGTCCGGCAGTGGGGGCGCTGCCCGCGGGGAACAGCAGCCCCGCTAAGGTGGTGTTGGGAAAGGGGGTGACGGAAGAGACCGATCTGGACACCGGGGGCTTTCTGAAGGAAAGAGGTTTGTTTTCGGGCGCCAAGGCTGCAGCCTGTGGAGCAGGGGCGGTGGTGGGCGCCAGATCCAGAGGGGAGCCTGCGAACCCAACACACCAAGTAATGCGCGGCTGAGCTCGTGGTCCTCAGGTCCGGGGATGGGGCGCGGTAGGGGGTAGCTGCGGGCGGGTGAGGACGGATGGAATAGAAGTGGGGAAGGCCGTAGGGAGGGGAAGGGGTGAAGATGGCGGGGCTGGGGAGATGGGAAAACCGAGGGTGGGAGAGCGAAGGGGAAGCCGGGGAGCTTCGGGGGTGGCGAGAGGAGGGGCGAGGTTGCCTGCGGGTGGGTGGACGTCCCCGGAGGGCGCGCGGGAAGCCAGTGCAGTGGTCGCTCACCGGGGCCGGGGAGCTGCAGCCACGGGCTGCGTTTTCGGACGCTGCGGGTCGCGGTGGCCGCCTCGCACCAGTACGATTCCAGCTCCTCCACCTCGGGCTCGGGGACTGTGTACTCCGCGCCCCAGTCAAAGCGTCGCACGACCCGACTGTACTTATAGAAGGCGAACTGCAGCGGCGTGTCGCGCTTCTGCGGGTGCAGGCGCGTGTCGCAGCGCATCAGCACCCCGCCGTGGGCCGCGCGGGGATCCTCGGGCCGCCGCACCAGCCTCAGCACCGGTGCCTGGAACAGCTCTGCGGAGAGGGCGGCCCGGACTCACGTCGGGCCCGCGCAGGGTGGAGGTGGGGCCCGAGAAAAACCGCGTCCAGCCGCTCCACCGCCCGCGACCCCTCTCTCCTCCCGCAAGGGCTCCACTGACCCTCGAGACCAAGAGGGCGTGGAGGGAGACAGGGGTGGGGGGACTTCTGAATGTGGGGTAGGGGGCAGGGCATACGACGGACAGAATAAAGCATGAAGGGAGACGGGGTCAGGCCCTACGATTCAGGTGACATCCCGACCCACCCGGCTCGGACTTTTCCCGCCTGGAAAGGGGTCGCTGCGACGGCCTCGCCAGATTCTCCAGAGTTTTTCCCTCGCCCCATCCCACAGCACCGCCGCCGCCATTCCAGCTGGGGCTGTTGACCAGAGCTGTCCCCGTATGTGGGGTCCCCTCCGGAAGAAACCGGGGAGTGTGTTTGGGCTGCGGGCAGAGGGCGGACCCCCCACGCGAGCCACGGGTCGAGTGAGTCTTCACAGCCGAGGGGACAGAATATCTAGCAGAGAGAGCCCGCACGTGGCAGCTCCTGGAACCCCTCCTTTCCCCCCCTGCTGCCTGCTCCAGAATTGCCTAGGGCTCATTTGTCTCCCTCCGGGACTCCAGGTCTCCCCCCACCTTGCACGGTCACGGCCACCTTGGCGGAGAACATGGGCGCGCTCTCCACGGGGATGCGCATGGTGCCGGAGCACTGGTAGCGCCCGCTATCGCTGGCGCGCGCCTGCGGCACAGTGTAGTTGGCGCTGGAGTGGAAGTAGCGCACCGCCTGGCTGTCGCGGTAGTAGTGGAGCTTGTAGACCACCTTGTCGTACCAGCCGCGGCAGCGCATCACCAGCGGCTCGCCCTCGAACACCGCAGCATAGGGCACCTGCAGGATCAGCCAGTCTACAACGGACAGACAGCACAGGCGTGCTGTGCTATACAAGTGGAAGTCCAGCCCAGAGTTCCTCCATTCTTCCACCTCCCTGCTTTTCGGCTCATAGCTTCTGTCCCCTCCTCATCAGACCCCACCCCTCTCAGGAGCAAGAAGGCCTTGGCTGAGCTGCCTCTCCGTGCAGCATGCATCAGGTGGTGAGTGGTGAGCAGGAGGAAGGCGGGCTTCTTTCATTCAGCCACTTGCCAGTGACTGGAGAGGCAGAAGTGCCTGGGACTTAGTTCCAGCCTCAAAGAACACTGCCCATAAGAGTCAAGTTTAAACTCCTTAGGATGGCAGCAGCGCCTTCCTGACTCCGTCCCTTCTGAACTCTCCAGCGTCTCCTGAGATGCCAGGATTTGCCCTGCCCCAGCTTTCTTCTGCCCTCTCCTTCTGTTCCTAACACAAGCTGAGTTCAGCTGCACTGAACTGTTCTGAGCCCTGGGCCTTTGCACTTGCTGTTTCCTCAACCAAGAAGATCTCCCCTTCCCCAGACCAGGTTAAATAAGGCCTCCTTGTCCTGCAGGTTTAGGCTTATATCTTATCTCCTCTAGAAAACTTATCCAGTCCCTCAATACACCCCGTGACCACCATCATCACAGCTCACACTATAGTCCTTGGCCTGTACAGGTGCCATTTTAGGTGTTTTGTATTGAGAAAGAATTCACAAGTGAAACCACAGTCCATTAGCTTTGAGTTCTGCAAGCAGTAACCTCCATTTATCATAGTTGGTGTCTTATCTGCACTCATTAACAATTTCCAAACAAGAAATTGAGGAGTATGAATATGAAGTGTGTGTAAGTCTGAGCACAGAAACATACCTTTAAAATTTGAATACAAATTTTGGCCTACCAGGTAAATTATAGTCACTTTTTTATCCTTAAGATATGCCCAGGGAGGGAGAGTTTTTAATTGGCTCTTATGTACACATATATGCATGTGTATAATAAAAATTTGGATTAGTGCTCTGTTCAGTTGCTGCTTTTTCTTTAGCAACATGTCATTCATTTTCAATTCTCACAACAACCAATAAGCAGGTGTTATTATTGTCCCTCTTTTATCAATGTGGAAACTGAGGCAAAGAGAAACATCATCCCATTCAATCTGCACCACTTCCCAAGAGTCATTCCCCCAGCTGCATTTAACCTGCTCAGGGACCCCTCACTTTTCCTGCTTTACCTTACCCTTTTGTCCCCCACCCCCCACCCCCCACAATCTGTTCAATATCCCAGGTCCTCAGAGCCAGTTCTTCCAAACTAGTCTCAAAATAAACAGATATTTATTTGCCTTACACTGTGAGAGGGAGGGAGAACTTTGAGGCCAGGCAAGTCTTTCTGCAGCTCTCAAGTAGTTCATTGCAGGTGCCTGCCTACTCCAAAGACTCAAGACAGGCGTCACTGTAGCCCTCTTTTTCTGCCCAGATAAGAATGGCCCAGTGTTCTCGCCCACAGAGGGCCAGTATCACCAGAGGAAACACACACCATTTCTCCTCCGTGCTCAAGCCACTCACCATTGGATACCGAGAGGTGGATGGGGTCACTGACGGGTGCTCCCCGTGTCTGGCATCGATACACCCCCGGTGTCTGTACCTCGATGCTCTTCTTATGTGCCGGCAGGAGCAGATGACCCAAGTACCAGAGTGTGTTGATGGGTCGGAGCTCCAGGAGCAGAGGGTGGTACCCATCACACCGCAAGGTTACCCTCTCCCCCTTGAAGATTGTAGTCCAAGGTGGGTGTAGAGACAATATGGGCTTCTCCAGAGCAGCTGGGGGTAGGGGGGTGGGGACAGGATGGAAAAGAGAATCAAGGTGAGGCGCTAAAAGATGAGGTCTGAGGGTGGGAAATCTTAGAAAACTCCAGCTTCCGGGACCCCACCCACATTACTAACCCATCCCTGCGGGATGAAAGGCATTCGTTGCTCTATCAGTCCATCCATCAGCACCCATTTCTAAGTGCCTGCAGGAAAACTGAGTCCTAAATTGAGGGTGAGTGGACAGAAACACTACCCCAGAACAGCCAAGACGTAGGGTGTCAACCCAAGTAGGTCACTTCGGGGGGGAAGGTATAGAGTAGAGGTTGTGAAAGATTGAGGTGAGGGATGTGTAAGACTCACCAGTTTGCCCACTGCTTGGAACTATAAACCATGGAAAAGGGAAAAAAAGAAGATGAAAAATGTTAGAGATGAAAAGAAAGGGACCCTCTTGACCATAAGAAGAATTGAATGGACTCAAGAGTTATTTCCCTAACTCTGAGAATGCCCCCTCTTCCTGACTCCTCCAAAAATAAATAATGAGTTGTTTGGAATCTCCAGATTAAATATTGCACACACACACACACACACACACACACACACACACACACACACACACACACACATGCCACCCTCTCCTCCACCACCCAATGTCCTTAAGCCGCTGCTGCCTCATTGAGGACTCACCCAGGAGCAGGACGGCTGTCAGTGCCCACATGATGCATCTGCCTGCAGGAGCTGCAGAAACATGGCACCAGAGTATCAGGGGATGGGGACAGAGAGAAAAGGTGGTCAGTGGCTGGCCACTGAGGACTGGAATACATAGTTGCTTTTCCCACTTATTCTTAGTTTCTGAAGATGGTGAACCAGAGAGAGCCAGAAAGACAGGTTGGATGTATGCCTCCACCCTCAGGAGTCCCAAGCACCAAGCACTGTCCCACCTACCACCCCTAAAGCCTCCTCGCATCTCAGGCCAGCCCCAACTCCTGCTCACAGGGCAGGCCCGCCAGCCTGCTCCACAGCCTGTGGCCTCTGCAGCACACGAGAGCCACGTAAAATCCCAGGCTCTGGCAGGTGACTGCTACCCTCAGGCCCCCATAGCCATCCCATACTCCCTCCTCCCACCCCACTTTTGAGCCCACTCTGTAAGCCTTAACTGGGAGGACATCCTCATGTTCTTAAAGTCCTGTTGGGGTCTTTTTTCTGCTCTCCATGATGGCAGACACTGGCTTGAGGCTTAGTGAGGTTGACCCAGAGTTCACAGATGAGTGGACATGGGCATGACTCACCAGGCACACTTCTGTGTCCCCGTCTTCCAACCCCAGTCAAGAGAGTAATGTAATATATTTACCCTTCCTTCCTCCTTTCCTGGGAACTTAAACCCCTGAAAATTAGAAAATTCTTCTTTTCCAGCTCACCCAAATTACCCCACCCTATGACATTACCACTCATTTGTTTCTTCCTCCCTTCCACCCGTTTCCTGCAACCCTACCCCAAACATGCCCCATTCTAGGACTCCTTACCCGAGGCTGAGAAGTCACTGCATCAGCCCCTGAGGAGCATCTCGGATCAGGCCTCCAGGCTCTACTTCTTGTGTTGTCTGAGCCACGTGACCATACCCTGACCAACAGGGGAACCTGAATTTTCACGTAAATACTTAATGCATTTTCCAACTTGATAGTATATCTCCTTGGACTCTCTATCCTGTCCTCATCTGTGACCATTTAGAACCAGGGCTCCTCCTTTCCTTGGATCTCTGGCAGGAGGGGGATCAATTATCAGAAACCATCAACCTTCTCTGTGTAAGTTAGCATCTTCCCTTCTTACTTGCTGAATGTCCAAGGTTCCACTCTGAGAATTCCCTCATTTTATAGCTTAATCTGCTAGACCACGTTAAAAGTGTAAATGCCTCTTAGGGAAATGTAACCTTCAATTGAGAGTAGATTTTGAAAAAAAGAGAGTTAAAGCCTTATGGATCTGAGAAGCAGGCAGGTATTTGATAAGGTGCCCAGAAGTGGGGGCAGGAGAACAGAACTAGATACTGGCAGTAGAGATGACAAACTGCCTGCTTTAGGAGTACTGGGGTAGGCCAGACTCCTCTTGGACTTCTCCTCTTAGAATGAACTTTTGATCCACAGCTTGCCCTCTAATCTGACTTCTTTGTCAAGCCACCATCTCAAACAAGAATGCAGCTGTCAGCTGTCCTCTTAGTCTACACAAGTTGGCTCTCTTTTGGTTTCTTATCACCCAGAACACAGATCTCAGTCCCTTCCCCAGATTCCCCAAGGAATCCGTTTACATTATGCAGTCCCGAGTTACATAGTCTTCCCTGAAGTTCACTGGGATCTCTGGTTGATGATATTATACAGTGCTCAGAATTTGACTTGTAAAATCTCTCACTCAGCCTTTCTTTATTCTAGGCTTTCTGCCTAGTTGGATCTTTTTCTCCATCCAGGTTACCCCCTTCCTCTACCTCAAATTTCTAATTCCTTACCCCCTTTACTGTGCAGAGAAATTTAGCAATTTTCACTTGTGTCTTGAGCAATTCTTTAAAGCCTATCATGGTATACTTTTGAACAAGAGATATCATTATCCTGTAAAAATTATGGTAAATAAAATGTTCCCAGTGTCATGATGATGAAGATAATGCTGCTGCCTTGGTGTGTGGCAGGCACCATGCCCAATGCTACACAGTGTCACTTCATTTTCACAATAGCCCTTTTAGAAAGGATTATTATTACCCCCATTTTACATATGAGGAAACTGAGGTGATGGAGCTGGGATTTGAATAGAAATTGATCTCACTGAGAAATCTCCTCTCTCTCTCTCTCTCTCTCTCTCTCTGGTTGTCAGAGATTCAAGGTGCTGCGCATTGCATCTTTCCTCTTTGCAAGACTTTGTTTTATTATTTTTCCACTTTCATCCACACTACCATTCTCCTCCTAGCGCATAAGCACCATATCGCAACAAATATTATTTAGTGCTGTTTTATATGTGATGATTTACTCCAATGGTTTTCCATATATTTTGTGCTCTTTCACTTTTCAAAAACAATCCCATGTCTTTAAAATTTATTCATGTTACTGTGCCTGCGTCTCCCTCATCGTTTCAGACTGTCCGTAACACTTTACAGTGCATGTCCATGCCCATAGTGATGGGCACCCCAGATGCTTCCCAACCCTCAGCTGCCACAAAAAATGCCACGATGCCTCTCTCTCCAGCCAACACAACAAGCAAACTCACCACCCTCCCCCGTCTACATGGGACATGACTCCCAGGGGTGTGGACCTTCCTGGCAGCGTGGGACAGAAATCCTAGAATGAGCTGAGACTCAGCATCAAGGGATTGAGAAAACCTTCTCAACCAAAATGGGGAAGAGTGAAATGAGACAAAGTGTCAATGGCTGAGAGATTCCAAACAGAGTCAAGAAGTAATCCTGGAGGTTATCCTTACTCATTAAGTAGATATCACCTTGTTATTCAAGATGTAATAGAGAGGCTGGAGGGAACTGCCTGAAAATGTAGAGTTGTGTTCCAGTAACCATGTTTCTTGATGATATTGAATAATGATAAAGCTTTCACAATGTGACTGTGTGATTGTGAAAAACCTTGTGTCTGATGCTCCTTTTATCTACTATATCAACAGAAGAGTAGAACATATGGAATAAAAATAAATAATACAGGGAACAAATGTTAAAATAAATTTAGTTTGATATGCTAGTGATCAATGAAAGCGAGGGATAAGGGGTATGGTATGTATAATCTTTTTTTTTTGTTTTCGTTTTATTTTTTTTCTGTTGTTTTTTAATTCTTTTTCTGAATTGATGCAAATGTTCTAAGAAATGATGAATATGCAACTATGTGATGATGTGAATTACTGATTATATATAGAACGGAATGACCATATGTTGATGTTTTTGTTCGTTTGTCGTTAAATTTTTTAATTAATAGATAAATTAATTAATTAAAAAAGAGACACATACACACAAAAATGTCACGATGAACTTTTTCTTTTGAGAATTAAAATGTTATCTTTTTGTAAAAGCTGTATCAAGATTAGTTTTAACACTGCTTGCCTTATCATATAACTTATGATATGGAGCTACTATCTTTTCTATGACATGCAAACTGTCATACTCCTAAGTTTGGATGAGCATCCAAAATTTTATCCTTTGCATTTTCAATGTCATGAATAGTCTTCACGAGTTCCTTTAATATGAAGCTTCTTGCCAGAATCACTTCCTCTGAGACAGCTTCATCCTTTGCATCACAACCTCTTTCCTCAGTTATGTCTGTAAGTCTCCTTCATTCAGCTCCTCTGGCTGCATATCTGAAGTCTCTTGAACAGCAGCAGGGTCCACATTCCCACAGTCAGCTACATCTTCTGTAACCCCATTTCCATTCCATTTGAGTCCTGCAAAAAGTTTTAATAGTATTGTTCTGCACTACTCTGCAAAAACAAGGACTAACTATAATTCCGGGACTCCGGGGGTGAACTTCACCACAGTATCTTCATCTGAACCGACAGCTTCACCAGATAGCTTAATATTAATCAATTCATGCTGACCTCTGAAACAATGAAACCAGTCTCTACAGACAGTAAAACCTTCATTTTCAGTCTCCTTGTAATGAAACATTTTCTTTCAATATAGCAACTAACTTCTGCTTTGGCCTGAATGCTAATCAGACTGATAAGAATTTTTTTTTTACAAAACAGTCTTGAATGCAAAGTTAAAGTGAACACTCCATTTTAACCATGAGAGGCTTCCTGTTCCTAATGCAATTTATGCTACAAGATGTTACTTTACCTTGTTTTTTATATGTATCAGACTTTTTCAATATAGTTCGTACTGTAGTTTCATGCAGGCCTAGGTCTCTTCCTAACTTGGCTTTGCTGTCACCATTTTCAAGTCTTCTAATCACATACAGTTTCACTTCCAGCATTATCACTTTGCATTTCTTCACTGCCCCATCATCTTTGTTGACCAATTCCCTCTTTGTAGTATCCATTTTTGTAAAATATCAAATGGGTTTATCACTGGGAGACAACAAGGCTATGAGACTAAACACTTTGTTGTTTGTACGTGAACTGGGTAACAGATGCTCAGTGACCAAAGCAGAATGTGAAAGAATTATTGTGATTCGTAATCGATTGTGATGCACATTTGTTGTTTGCATAATGATTTACGGACAAAAGAACAAGGAGCAAAGTCTGCACTTCATGCAACTATTCATAGCACTGTGGTAACTGAAATTTTGACTGCATTTTTGGCAGCTTGTTTTAACTTAACTGTAGCAACTGATGTTCATGCATATTGGAACCGTGCAAAGCAAGGACTGCCTTATGAAAGAAATCTTCAAATTCTTGGTCAGGTAAATCTGACAAATGATAGTTTTCTAAGAAAAAAACCCTTTGATTTTATTCCTCCCCAGCATATTTCAAGTAATCATCTTTAAGACCCAGCTATCTTTTTCCAACATCTCCAAGAATAAAATTCCTTAGCCCCTCAATTCCACAGTGGCAAGGTGTCTTGCTGAAAAGGTTTCGTTGAATTAAGGGTCCATGTATCTTCATTTTAGAATTTCAAACTATTCTGAGGTCACATACCTGTGGTGAACCTTACTGAAAGCTCCTCCATTATCTCCACATCAGGGAGTCTCTGCTTCACATTCTTAGCTTTGCCTCAGAACAGGGGGAATGGCACTGGATTGAGCCAAGACAGGTGAAAGCAAAGGACAAGCTTGTTAAAACAAAGCCTACCCACCATCCTCTAAGGAGGCGAGAGGAGCGGCCCCATGATGAACATTTTTGACACATATTGTGAGGACTAAGTGAATTAAGATAGGTGAAGGGCTGAAAGAAGGCACATAGGAGGCATCATGTAAATCAGTGATGATGACAATACGGTAACCCCCTACAGACCTGTGGGGGTGCGTCCATCTACAAGTGGGATTGCAGGGTCATGGCCATGAATTAGGTGCATACACATTTCAAAACCCAGATCTAATCCATCAGCAAATCATGACGAGTCTACCCATCCATATATAACTTCCCTTACAGGATATATACTTTACTAAAGTACAAGAAGAGCCTATAGATTTTTTTTTTAAGGGGCAAGCACCAGGAATCGAACCCAGGTCTCGAGCATGGCAGATGAGAACTCTGCCACTGAGCCATCATGGCCCGCCCCCTATTGATTTTAATGCAACAGAGTCAGAAGCATTCATTGATTCAATTTAAGATTCCATATTGCAGCTAATCTTTAAGAAACTACCCCTTGCTGAGTTTGGGGGCAGCAGCCAAGAAAATATCCACATCCAAGAAAATAAAAAGGTTCTTAGAACATTCCTCCTTTTTCCAACTGTATATCTGTGTGGGGCCAGATTTTCTTCATAAACTAATGGAAACAACATTTGGGAATAGATGTCCTGCAGAAGAAGCTATGAGAATCCTTCTGTTAAGCAAACATTAAAGAGATTTGCCAAACTATAAATCAATGCCTCTCATCTCACTTTTTTGTTTTAAAAGATAGAGTTATTTTTCATAAAAAGGTGTTATTTATGTTAATGTGTGTCTTTGTTTACCAGACCCCTATGACAGATACCACACAATTGGTTGGCTTAAGCAACAGGAACTTCTTGTTTCAGTTTTGGAGGCTTGAAGACTCGCTCACTCCTGGGCTCAGTAGCCTTCTGGTGCTGGCTACTGGCAATCATTGGGGCTCCTTCTCTTTCCTATCAGAAGGCGATGTCATCTCCTTTCTGGCTCCCGTGATTTCCAGGTCCTTTTTATAAAGCCTCCAGAAATCCAGAATGAGACCCACCTTCATTCAGTTTGGCCACACTTTAACTAAAAACAGCATCTTCGAAAAGTCTTGTCTTCTGGTACACATATGCTAGCATTTTTCTTGGGTATATACACCTGGGTAGGAATTTGGGGGGTTAAGGTACGCAAATGCTCAACTTTCCAAGATAATGGATATACTTGCTATCTAATGTTTACTTCAGAGAAGACATCCATCCTATCTACATTGGACCTCTGTGGATAACAGAATCCTAATCTTCATGGACCATAAACCAGACTCAGTGTAATAATTCCTATCCCCACCCTGTATTCAACCACCCCAGGCTCGAAAGATGGCGATAGATAAATGCTTTCACTCTGGCTCTCTCTCCTTCTTTGTTTTTCTCTTTTTTCTCTCAACTCTGTTCCTTCCTTACTCTTGATGATGGAAGAGTCTTTCCCTGAGGCTGTCAAGCCCATGACTCAGTGCCCCACAGTGGGTTCCTTGGATGGAATTAGAGCTTTTGCTGGGGGCCTACAAGATTCCAGATCTACCACCCATTCTTTAAGGTCCAGCTTAATCCCCATCTTCCCCAAGATGGCTTTCTTGGTTATGCGAGTTCAACTCAATTTAACCCAACAAAATTTACTGATGGCTTATAGATGCCTTAATAAGCTATATACCAGCAAGACAAAATGGAAGAAAGAGTTCAAAGAGTGCTCAAAGTTTTCACCCTCTAATGAGTGGAAATAAGATAAAAAACTAAAATGCTATGTGATGATAGGTGTGCCCACAGATACATAAAGAGGAGTGCAGAGGTGACACTATCTCAGTCAGTTGTATCTATTTCTCCCTTGCCTGATCTCGATAGCTCTTATTATCTGCATATGAATTCCCTACTTAGCTTGCGCTTATAAGATGCAATCATGAAAATGGGAGCATTAACTGAAATCAACTCCATGTGAAATGGTTATAACAGAGTATCTTTGGGGATACATCAGCAACTGAATTTCCATTTTGTTTCAAATCCACCAAAGTCATGACATACCTCTGGTCATCACTTCTTCCAACTCGGGATTCATACAATTGTTAATCAGTCCCCCCAAGCTGCAATAATACTTACAGACTTCTATTAACCCCCAGTTGCCTCCTAATCCTTTCCCTTGAAGGCACTAGTAACCACTATAAAATGTGCATTCTAACAACCAGTATGGTTCTATTCTTTTATTTCTTTGTAGCATATCTGACACTACCACATGCATCTTTCATAAATTATTATGGGTCAAAACTTGACAGAATAAATGGCCCAAAGAAAGAACACAATGGAGAAAAGCATACCCACGTGATTCAGGATAACATGGTAGAGGGTTGTTTGGCCAAGATCATTATAAAACAGGGTACTAAGACATTGATCAAATGTTGGTCTGCTAGACTAACTCTATGTACAATAACAGTTCAAGCATAGAAAAATTATCAATACGGTACTAAAAGAGCTGCATATTTTTGTAAAAAGGAAAATATTTGAGGGGCAAATTGCTTATAACAAGAATTGCTGCTCCACACAAAGTTAATACTTGATCACTAATTTCTGGGCGCAGTAGGTTCTTGTGAAGAATGTTTATATTCTGCTTTGTTTTATGGGAAGGAGTATTATTGCCCATATACTCAAAGTTTAAGCCTTCTGTAGACAAAGACACTGTCTTAAGAGTATTCTTAAATTCCATATCACATAAACCCAGACATGTAGCCAAGGCCAATTAAATACCAGTATGTAATTAATTCTTGCTGAATGAGGCTGAAAGGGAAGAGGAAGTAGAAAGAGAAAGTTGTACCCCCCCCCCCCCCAGAGTCCAATAACTGCCTTCCATTAGGCTGGAGTTTCTCAACCTTGACACTATTGACATTTTGGACCAGATCATTCTTTGTTGTGGGGGCACGGCATGTGCCTTATAACATTATGGGATCCCTGGCTTCTACTAACTAGATGATAGTAGTACACACACAAACACACCCCACTGTAACACCCAAAATATCTCCAGACATTATTAAATATCTCCCTAGGGGACAAAATCATCCCGGGTGAGGATGTCTGCTTAAATCCACCTCCATTGCTTCCTTTTAAGTACAGATTCTGGTCTGGGTAACAGAAGGAATTGTTTGGTCGAGAGAAAGCAAGATTATTTTGTAATGTTAAGAGAGAATACACATTATACCTAAACTCTGATCACTACTTTGTACAAATTTATTTATATTCATCAATCTCCATTAGTCTAACAAAACACTGGGCCACCTTTTAAAATGATTTGTGCATACTTCAGGAGGGAAAGAGAAAAAGAAATAGAAAGAGTTGGATTTATTGGGGGTGGTTGAGCAATATTGTGGTGAATTGGTTACGTTTATTTGGAAGCAGCCTTTGTGGTCTCAGTCTTCAGGTGGCTAGACAAGTCCCTCAGCTCCATGACTATGTAACCAAGGAGAGCTCTCACATCTTGCATGTGTTTGAGAAGAATGCCCATCTGGTGATGGAGGTGAGGGTCTGGCCCTCTCAGAGGAGAGGAGAAACACGGATCCTCAGAAGAAGGGGTGTGCAGAGGAGGCGAAGGCCCGGGAGGCTCTGTCAGAGTCATTTCTGGAGCAGCTGGTTTCTGAGGTGCTGGAGTCAAGGTGCGGGGTACAGCAGGTTTGGAGGGACCTGGATTATGGGGCAGGAGGCACATACAAGAGAGAATATTAGCTCTGGCCCTGCTTTCATCTCCATGGTCAATCTTTTCCTGTTGTTGTTGTTCCCTGGAAATGGCTGTGGGGCCCAATGATAGCAGGGGCTTGAGGACTGTAGTCTCCCTTCTGGTCCAAATTTGAACCTGAAGCTTGACTATCTCCACTTGAAATCTCATCATCTAATGATGAGACCTCATCATTAGATAGCTATAACTATTAGCCAATTTGTCTTTTATCCAGACAGAATCTAATTCCCTGCAGCATGAAGTTGTAAATGACTAGTTCAACTTTTTCACTGTACATAGCATTAGTTTAGTTCCTCACCTTCATGCCAGCTTTCAAATTTTTGAGGACACCTACTGGCTCCCTGAGTTACCTTCTCTTCTGGAGAAACATCTCTAGTCCCTTCCACTATTTTTCATATGACATGCCTTCTAGCCCCCAATTTACCATGGACACCTTCTCTGAGAATGTTTCAGGTCAAGTACAATCTTCTCAGTGGGGGCTCCTAGAACTGAGCACAGACTTCAGAGTACCCCTATCCTCTTTCTAGATACTATATTTTTTATAAATGCCCAGAAATCATGCTGGGATCATAAGGTTTGTGGGAAATAGCAGGGAACTAGCTCAGGTCTTGGTTTGGTGAGGTATAATACCATGATCTGAGGAAAAAATCTCCATTTCCACCATGAGGACTTAACTCCAGCATATGTGGCCAATAATCTTATTCCCTCCCCTCTCTGCACACACCAAACCAACACACAACCCCAATACATGCTAACTCACCCTGCACCCTGATCTCCAGCTGAGGGCTCTGTTTCAAAACTTGGTTGTTGTCAGTGGCTGCCTCACACCAGTAGGACCCAGAGTGCTCCTCTGAGGCTGTGGGGATCTGGAATTCTGAGGAGAGGTCCCTGCTGCGTACTGTCCTGCCATCCTTGTAGAAGGAGAAGAGGAGGCGGGTGGCCGACCTCTGCAGTGACAGCTTTGTCTGACAGCTCAGGGTCACTGAACTTCTCTCTTGAGGCTCAGCTGAGGGTGTGACTCTGAGCACTGGGGTTGGAAACAATTCTAGGAGAGAGATAAGAGAGAAAGAAGAGCTCAGCCATCCTATATTCAGGGGGATCCATGATAGGTAAAGAACCCCGGTTACATTTCCATTCCCCTATTTCCATCGGGAATGGACTCGCTTAGAAAAATTCTATTTGGACATTTCGAGTACCATGCCCCACCCCCCACCCGTCCACCCCAGCCACCTGCCTCTCCCTCTTCCTCTCTCTCTCTCTTCCCAAGTAGGTAGGAATACAAAAGCTTCAGAGATGAGCAAATCTGAGAACAGTTCAGATATCCAATCGTTGAAGCATAGGTCTGGGCTTATAAGAAATATACTGGACTCAGAGTAGGGCTGAATAACTTGAAAAGGAAATGCTGGAGTACCACTATTCTGGAAGCCTGACTTGAGTATTGCCAGAACCTACTTGAGCCTTCAATGACCTCGTCACCTCCAGGTCAAAGAGAGACAATTTGGGGCTCTTTGTCTCTCTCGCCTGCCTCTGCCACCAAGATACTGGCTCTAACTCTTACCTTGTACTGTGATGGTCACGGCAGCTGTTATTTCTGTGCTGTCAGGGCCTGGGCTCTTGAAGATGGCACTGCAGTGATAGGCCCCGCTGTCTGCCTCTTGCACTACAGCAATGGAGAATTCCCTATTAGGTCCAGGGGGACCCAGGGCCAAGCCATCTCGGTAGAAGGTGACCTGAGTCAGTGGCCAGTCTTGCCAGGCACGGCAGTGCAGAACCAGAGGATCTCCTTCAAACACAGGTTTTGCTGGACCTTGGAGGATCAGCCAGTCTGTGGCCAAGAGCAAGAGCTGAGTGTCACCCACTGCCTCTTTTGGGAGCTCCCCCAGTGCTGCCCACAGATAGACCCCCCCACCTTCCTAAACTTTATTTGAGGGCCCAGGCAGCTCTCATCCCTGCTGTAATTGTGAAACAACTACTCAAGGGCTTAGGGCTGAGGAGACCCCAATGGCTGTAAGTTGAAGCCAGGGAAGAAAGTATCTCTTCCCATGGCCGGTTTCTCTGTCCTTCCCTCTACCCCAGGTCCCCCTAATCTCAGTCTATACTAGTAACTGGAACAATTCTCTGTCTTTGCTTGGAGACTCAGAGTTAAAGATTTCTCACTACTTTCCTTCAACCAAACTCTTACTCACACAATTGATCAATTGATGCAGACAAAGAAAGTGCCCTCCCCATGAGTGCTCCTTTGTCTCCATTAATCCCTCTCCCCATCTTCTAGCCCCATGGTCATTTCATAGAGTTCACTTCTTCACTCCATCCTTTCCTGCCCCACTTGTCTTTATTCCTTCCACCCTGATTGGTCCAGTACTCTTCTTTGGCCTCGTAGCTTCCTTCATCAAGCTTCCTGAGTGGGCTGTGTGACTGGAAGAGGGGTTTGGGGAATGAGAGAAAGGGCGGTGGTCAGACCTGCCAGGACCTCACCATAGGACACAATCAGATGGAAAGGTTCACTGAAAGTGTAGCCCTTGATCTCGAAGCCAGCTTCAACTGGGCCATCATTGGTGTCCTGGGTGCTGACAGATTCAGGGGCTGTGACACCTTCACACTGTAGCGACTCAAAACCGGGAGCTTCAGAGGGTACATCCCAGGGAGAACCAGGAAATGATGCTGCCGGGGCTTGGAGAAAGAGGACAAGGAATTACTCTCCAGAAGGATTCCTCCCTGTCCTAAGGGAAAGATCCTTTCTAGAGTGAGAGCAGGAAAATGTCTCTTGGAGGATGGTTTCATCCTTGGTTCACTGGTTTCTTGGTGGTCTCAGTGAATGGACTATGGTCTGGGGAATAGGGACGGTAGAGAACCTCAGAATGGTGAACTCACCAGCATGACATCCAGCTGCTGGTGCAGGAAACCAGAGGCCAAATACAAGGATCATCCCAGATCGGGCAGACATAGGAGGAGGAAAAGGGAGACAATTCAGATTCTAGCATTCTTTGAGTCGTTACCATGTGCCAGGCACTGCTAGGCACTTTCACCCACTATCTTATTTATTTACACAAACTTTGCAGTCATGTGATTTCATTCCTATTTTATACATCTTAAAGAAATAGTTTTAGAAATGTAAATTAACTTACTCAAAGTTCCATAAGAGAGTAAAGAACAGAGGAAGAAAATCATCTGAATCCAAAATTTGTGTCCTTTTAGCTTTCCCTTGGACATGATCTACTTCAGTCCTCAGACCTTCCAGCACTCTCTCTTTCCCAAAACTCACTTGGCTCTTCATCCTTAAATATGTTACCTACCACATTCCTTTCACTACCTGTCTGCATCTCTCCTTCATTGCTCTCCCTTTCAGTTCTTCATTTTCCGGACATCTCTACCTTGGTGTCCTCTGCTCCCTGAACTTTCCCTGGCAATGTCTCCTTTCTCTGTCCTTCCCTCTACCCCAGGTCCCCCTAATCCCAGTCTATACTAATAACTGGAACAATTCTCTGCCTTTGCTTGGAGACTCAGAGTTAAAGATTTCTCACTACTTTCCTTCAACCAAACTCTTACTCACATAATTGATCAATTGATGCAGACAAAGAAAGTGCCCTCCCCATGAGTGCTCCTTGTCTCCATTAATCCCTCTCCCCATCTTCTAGCCCCATGGTCATTTCATAGAGTTCACTTCTTCACTCCATCCTTTCCTGCCCCACTTGTCTTTATTCCTTCCACCCTGATTGGTCCAGTACTCTTCTTTGGCCTCGTAGCTTCCTTCAACAAGGCCTGTCTTTACTTCCTAATTCTCATCACATCAATACCAGCTGCTTTCTTTAGATCCTCTCTAAGGTCCCTTCACTACTCTGCTACCTCTTTTCAGTTCCTCAACTGTCACTCACCTGGGCTCAGCCTCTCCTTCTTTTATTTTTTACCTTTTTAAAAATAAAACCTTGTTGGGTTAACTCAGCAAGTGAAATCATTGCCCTCCCCCCTATGTGGGACATGACATCCAGGGGTGAAAGTCTCCCTGGCGGCGTGGGAGAGGACTCCCAGGGATGAATTCAGACATGGTACCATCAGATCAACAATTCCATTTTAACCAAAAGGGGGAAAAGAAGTGTAAACTACTAAAGTATCAGTGGCAGAGAGAGTTCAAATAGAGCTGAGAGGCTACTCTGGACGTTGCTCTTACACAAGTTTCAGTTTGACCTTGCTACCTATCATAACCTGCCAACCCCCAAGCAGGACCTTTCCAGCCAATCCTAAAGAACACCTAAGGCAATATATAAGATCCCACAAGGGTTCCATGCACTAGAGTAACTTGCCAGAAACCTACAACCTCCAGATGGGTCCCTGGTCCAGATAAGTCCTGTAACCTAGCCCAGCCTCTTCAGAACATCAGATAGTTCCATCTCCCTACCCCATGTCAGTGACAGACTCCTGCAATATCAAAAATTTAGAATTGCCATAGCCCAAACAACCCCAGTGAGAGGTATGGAAAGATCAAAGTTGATGGTGGAATTATACATAGAAGATAGGACTTAACAAATGAATGTGAATGCTGAATCATTAAATTGATATCTCTTTTAGTCTCCAGTATTTTAGAGCAGCTAGAAGTAAAACCTAAAATTGTGAAATTATAACCCATGTCAAAGTACAAATGAGGAAACTAAAGCTCAGAGATATAAAAACGACTTAGCCAAAGTAGAAGAAGAAACACTTGAAACCAGAGTATCTGATTCCAACTCTACAGTTTTGAACACAATGCCATTGCTGTATCTTAATACAGTCACCTAGCACTGTTCTGTGAATTTAATAAAAACAGCTCGACAAAATTATTGGGCGTAGACAATAAACATGCCAAGAATTCAAAGATGAATACGATAAGGTTAAGCTGAACAAACAAAAACATTTTCCCTGCTTACAACTAACTTTCAGTTTAGTGGAAGACACAGGCATATAAAGAGACTATTTCATCACGAGTCCAGCAGGGTAGGAACTAAAAAGTGCAATGATCCAGTCAGTATGGAGCTCATTGCACCTGGAGCAAAACTGATTCCAGCGGAAGCCAGATGCAAGCATTGAAGAGTGAGTGGAGTGAGAAAGTGGTGATAGTAAATGCAGACTACTCTTTCAAGAAACTTGTCTGAGAAAAAGAAGAAAAGAATTGAGATGGTTCTAGAGAGTGTATCATAGTTGTAAGGAACTTTTAGTATGAAAAAGACTTCAAGAATTTTATACTTAGAAACCCTTCACATCCCATCTCAACCTTGCTTCTTTGGAGGGCCAAAGTTAGCCCATATTTATTCCCATTGAATCCATTCTCCAAAGGCAGGTGTATCTCCATTCCTATGCCAATATGCAAACATTTTACTTACCCAGTAGCATTTGGGCTGCCCACAGCGTCGCAGGGGAAAGATAGGGAGCCCAGAAGGTAAGGACACAGCCCAGCTTCATGATGGCACTGTTTGGGTCTCTTGCAACCTCCAATACACTGATTTTCTTCAACGTGAAACCACTCAAATTAGAAAAGAGGAAGTAAATTTAACTGTCTCATCTCCTAGCATCTAGGCCCTGCTTTCAAGTTCATGATTGACTTTCATCGTCCAGATTTGGCCAGGTTAGTTCCAGTGTCATCTGTACCCTGAGAGTTATGGGTGATATGACAGCACTCTCAATTTTTCAGGAATCCCTCACAGAGTCAGAGATACTTCAAAGCTCATAACTAAATGATACCCAGCTGGCCTTCACACATGGTATGGGAAATCTCAGTGCAGCAACCACCCATTGCACTGGTTAAGAAACTGACTACAAGGAGGTGGAAAGTTGCTTGAAGGTTACATGGCAAATCACTGGGAGAGGAATGGTGAGAATTCAAGTGTCCTGCCCATCCTGTTCCAAGTGTTACATGTTTTTAGTGACTAGAACATAGCAAAAGGGAAGAGGGAGAAGACCGGTAAGGGAACCAAGCCAGATATCAGGTTAGTCCCTTATAGGCTCCAACTACCTAATGTCTATACAAATTTGTACACAAATTTCCCTAGACCTATGTCTCGGCTGTCTGCTTTTGTAGCATGACTAAGGCTATTCAGTCTCAGTGGAAATCTGAGTATGAGGCAGATAATCCCATGGGAAAGAGCAGAGGGAAAAAGGAAATCAATTTCCAGAGGACCCAGCAGTAAGCTCAGGGCTCAGGCTCATGGCCAAAGCTCTGGCTGCTGATCCCAAGGAAACTAGAGACCAGAGGCATCCAATACCTTGAGAAACCTGAGGAGACTAAAAAATAGGGGCAGTATGGACACCACAGCATCTTTCTTCAGCTCTTATGAGAACCAATATCCTTGCCTTCAAATATTTCCTGTAAGATTAAGGCCTCCTCAATGGCAGGTCACACGCCAATTTTCAAAGTGAAAATCTGTCCCTTTCTACCATCATAACACCCACCAGACTCCCAGTTGGTTATTTAGAGATGTCTAATAATGGCATGGACAGGAGCAATCAGAAAATGGGAGGACGCAGTCCTGCTTTAAGCAGAGGAAGGGACAGCATGACCCTTGAACTCGGCAGAAACCACAGATCAGAGCAGACACATCAGCGACATGGGCATGACAGTAGATTCTTCTCAATCTAAAATAAGCACTTGGCATAAATTTTCCACTATCTGAGAGGCATATGTTTTTGTGTGGTTCACCCCAGGGAATCCAGGGGATGCTGAATATGGGTGTGGGGGAAGCAGTGAGGCAGTAAACCTTGCAGATGTGATATGAAAGACCCAGTGGCCTCAGAAAAGGAAGAAAAGTCTAAACCAACCTTAGTCAAATTAAGTATATGAAATGTGTTTAGATTGACCTCTACCCCAATACTATTTGTTTTTACTCCATACATAGAATCTCAGGGTTAGACATGTCTGTGAGGAACTTCTAAACCAACCACAAAATCTTTCCCTTCCCAAGCCCCACCTTCTCCTTAACTGCTCTACCATAGTGCCTTGTCTGGTTAGAGACCTTTCTCTATTTTACTCTGTATCAACACCCACAGGACCCCACTCTCAATATAGAAAGCAAGAAGGGCTCTAAAGATGATATACTTTACATTTATATTCCCACTAAGCCTCTGGGAAAATTTACTCACTTAGCCTGATCAGTGAACTATTTAGAATACATGTGATTCACTGGGGGGGAAAGGCTAGCTTGGGTTTGCTATATGCTTATAGAGATTGAGATTCAATTCTTGGAGTTAGTTCTACCATCAGGACCACCCCAAGATATTCCAGGGAGATGGGGCAAGTCCCTGCCCTCATCCCATCCCAAGAGCAACGAGACCTTTGATACTCTCCTCAGCTTCTCTTGGCTTGTCACTAGTGGGCTGATGCTTCTTTGCTTACCTTTATTTTTAATTGAGTAGGTTTTTAAAATGATACAAAAGGTGTGGAGGTATAAAGAATAATGATGCAATGTACACTCTTGTACCATCACTTGGTTTAAGCAATAGAATATTATCATTATTCTTGAAGTACCATGAGGACCTGTGTCTCACTACATCCTCTTCCCTCCTCATCAAAATCTACCACAATCCTGATCTTATATTTATGACTCCCTGTTTTTATAGCTTTAATAATTTTGCATGTTCTTGAATTTTATATACATGGAAGTACACTGTGTTTATCAGAGACTTGTTTTTTTTTAACCCATCATCATTTTCCTGCAGCCCACCCTGATGCTCGGTATAGCTGTAGCTCGCTAATTTTCACCACCATGAACAATTCCACCGTGTGATTATGCCACAAATTATTCTACTGACAATGGATGTTGGATTTTATTGTCTGTATTTCGCTGTTAAAAACTGCATCTGTTATCATACATAATTCGTAAGTAAAGCAATTTCTGTAAGATACATATATGAGTGAATCATATTGGCTCACAGTATTCTTTATATTCTAGGTATAATCTCTTTGCCATTGTGTTGCAAATATCTTTTGTTTCCCAAATTGTGTTGCAAATATCTTTCAGTTTGTGGTTTGCCTTTTCACTTTATTTCCATGTTTCTGAAAATAGCTTTATTGAGCTATAATGACAAACATAAAATGCACTTAGTTACATTGTGCAATATCATGAGTTTTGTTTGTTTTTGCTTCTTCCTTTTTCTGTTATCATGAGTTTTAATTTAAGTATACACATGAAAAATCATTACCACCATCAAAATAATTAATAAATTCATCAGTCCTGAAAATGTTTTGTGCCCTTTGTATTCCCTTCCTCCCCACCCGCCTCCCTCAGGCAACTGCTAATCTGTTTATGTCACTATACTTTAGACTGCATTTTCTAGACTTTTATACAAATAAAATTGTATGGTATGTACTCTTTTTTATCTGCTTTCTTTCATTCAGCATAATTATCAGATTTATACATGTTGGGACTTTCAATAGCTTGTTCTATTTTATTGTGGAGTAATATTCCATTGTATGACTATACTATACTTTGTTTATCAATTTCCCTATTGATAGACCTTTAGGTTGTTTCCCATTATGACTATTACATTGAACATTCATGTACAAATTGTTGTGTGCAGACATAAACTTTCATTTCTCTTCGGTAAATGCTTGGGGGTGTAAAGGCTGGGTAAGATAAATGCAGGTGTACTTTTAGGTAGGTATGTATTTAAGCTTCTAAGAAAATGGTTTTCCAAACTAATAGTGCCATTTTACAATCCCACCAGAGTTCCAGTTGTTAGACATCTTTGCCAACACCTGGTATGGTCAGTCTTTTTAATGTTATTCTAGCAGTAGTATCTCATTTTCATTCAAATTTGCATTACCTTAATGGCTAATGATGAGCATCTTTTCATTGATTTACTATCTGTACATATTCATTGGTGAAGTATCTATTCAAATCTTTTGCCCATTTTTGAAAATTGTGTTTTCATCTTATTAAGTTGTAAGAGGTTTATTTTTTAAAAATTATTCTAGATACAAATCCTTTGTCCAATAAATGCTTTGCAAATATTTTCTCCCACTTGTGGCTTTTCATTTTGTTATCATTATCATTTTTTTTTTTTTGAGGGGGTGCATGGATCAGGAATGAAACACAGGTCACCTGCATGGCAAATGAGCCTTCTACCACTGAACCACCCAAGTACCCAGTGTCTTCTTTTTCTTTAATGCAATTTTATTGAGATATATTCACATACCCTATAGTGTACAATCAATGGTTCACAGTATCATCATAGTTGTGCATTCATCACCACAATTAATTTGGGGGCATTTTCATTATCTGAAGAAAATGCATATAAAAATAAAAACAAAAATGAAAATGAAAAACAACACCCCAAACATCCCATACCCTTTATCACCCTTATTATTTATTTATTTATTATCCTTGTTTTTTTTACTCATCTGTCCATACACTGGATAAAAGGAGCATCACATAAGATTTTCAAAATCACATGGTCACACCATAAAAGCTTTAGTTACACAATCATCTTCAAGAATCAAAGCTACTGGAATACAGTTCAAAGCTTCAGGCATTTCTTTCCAACTATTCTAATTCACTAAAAATTAAAAAGAGATATCTATATAATGCATAAGAATAACCTCCAGAATGACCTCTTGACTCTATTTGAAATCTCTCAGCCACTGAAGATTTTTTTTTTTTTTCATTTCTCTTCCCTTTTTGGTCAAGAATTCTTCCTCAATCCCATGACATCAGGGCCAGGATCATCCCCAGGAATCAGGTCCCACATTGCCAGGGAGTTTTACACCCCTGGGAGTCATGTCCCATGTAGGGGGCAGGAAGTGAGTTCACCTGCCAAGTTGGCTTAGAGAGATAGGCCAACAAAAGATCTTCTCTGGGTGACTCTTAGACATAATTATAAGTAGATTTAGCTTCTCCTTTGTAGGAATAAGTTTCATAAGGGCAAGCCCCAAGATAAAGGTCTCAGCCTATTAAATTGATGGTCCCCAATGATTGTGAGAATGTCTGGAATTCCCCAGGTGGGAAAGTTTAATATTTCCATATTGTTCCCAGTCCCTCGAGGAGGCTTTACAAATACTTTTTTATTCTCTGCCCAAATTACTCTGGGCTGTATTGGTGCATCACACTAACCTGTACAAACCAACAAGATCTCACTCCCTATTCATGATTCCATGTTATTATGGTGTTCAAATAAACTGACCAAACAAGTTAAATTAGATAGTATGCTACAGAAAATATAAATTTTGTGCCAAATAAACATCTCTTCTTCAGTGTCACATGGAATCTGAAGTTTTAAAATACAGTAGATATAATCCCTTACCCTTTAGTCTAATTTACCTTATGCCTAACCAGATCAACTTCATTCATATCTCTAGTTGAAGTCTGGTTTCCTTTTTAGCTTTTTTTTTTTCACAGTTACTGTATGGGGTAATGCAGATTTTCAGAGTCTCAGGTGTCACAAAGATACCCAATGTTCCAGGGATTGACCAGGTGTCATGGTTAGGTTCATGAGTCAACTTGGCCAAGTGGTGGTACCTGTTTGTCTGGTTGGGCAAGCCTGTCTGTTGCAATGAGGACATTTCATAGAATTAAATCATGATCATGTCAGCTACATCCACAGCTGGTTACATTTGTAATCAGCCAAAGAGGAGTATCTTCTGCAATGAGTAATGCTTAATCTGATCACTGGAAGCCTTTTAAGAAGGACTTAGAAGAGACAGGCTCTTCCTGTCTCAGCTGCTGAGTCTCTTCTGTGGAGTTCATCCAGACCCTCCATCAGAATGGTGGGTTTCACAGCTTGTCCTGCAGATTTTGGACTCTGCACTCCCATGGTCACGTGAGACACTTTTATAAATTTTATATCTGTGAGTGTTCCCTGTTGATTCCGTTTCTCTAGAGAACCCTAACTAATACACCAGGTTATACACAAAGAGCTCAGCATCTCAGAATTTAGAAATGACCATTACAACTCAGATATAGATGTGACTGCTGTAAGAGCTTACACTCTAGAAGCCTTTACCATAAGCCTTCCCCTGGCAACTTATGCTCTTGGGTTCAATTCTTAGAGTTTGCACATTAAAGTTGTCCATATTAGTGAGACATTATAAAGTCTGTTTTTTCGTTTCTGGCTTATTTACTCAACATACTATCCTTAAGGTCCATTCACCTATTTGAATGCCTCACAGCTTCATTCCTTCTGGCAGCTGCTCAATATTCCATTGCATATATGGAATATAGATGTATAGCCACCTTCATCCATTGCAAACTGTGAATACTGCCTCCATAAACACCAGTGTGCAAATGTCCATTCATGTCTCTGCTTTCAGTTCTTCCAAGTATATCCTTAATAATGGGGTTGTTGGATCATATAGCAATCTATACTTAGCTTCCTGTGGAACCACCACATGGCCCTCCAGATGGGCTGCTCCATTCTACTTCTCTACTAACGGTGAATAGGAAACAGTACATCACTCTCTTCACATTTTCTCCAGCACTAGTATCTTTCTGTTGATTTTTAAACAGTTTTATTTATTCACCCACCATGTGATCCATCCAAAGCAAACAAACAATGATTCCTGGTATGATTACTTAGTTCTGCATTCACCACAACAAGCTTTATGAGAACATTTCCATTTCTTCTGAAAAAAAAATTAAGAATAAAAAGTAAAATAAAATATAAAGGAGAAGCATCAACACCAACATCAAGAACCTCATATCTTTTCCTTATATCCCCCTCTTTTCGACATTTAGCTTTGGTATATTGACTTTGTTATATTTACTGAAAGCATAGTAGTACAATGTTACTGCTAGCTACAGACTCTGGTTTGCATTGGTTGTATTTTTTCCACGTACCATCTTATCTTCAACACATTCCAATGTTGACATTCATTTGATCTCCCTCATGTAAAAGCATTCGTATATTTGTACATTTCATCACCATCATTGACCACTCTAGGTTTTGCTAAGTTGTACAGTCCCAGTCTTTATCCTTATCCTTCCTTCAAGGATAAAGATATCCTTCCTTCCTTTCAACCATACTCACACTTTATTCAGTGTATTTACAATATTGTGCTACCATCAGATAGTATTGCTCTATCCATTTCTAGATGTATACAATCTTTTTTTTTTTTTTTTTTTTTTTTTTTTTGCATGGGCAGGGACCAGGAATCGAACCTGGGTCTCCAGCATGGTAAATGAGAACTGTGTCTGCTGAGCCACCGTGGCCCGCTTTAGATGTATGCAATCTTGTTGAACATTCTGTACTCTTTCAGAATCAAATGCCCAATCTCTACCCTCTTTCTTCTCCTGAAAACCTGTGTTCTCCACTTTAACTCTCGAAGTTCACTCATTAATATTAGTTCATATTAGTGAGAACATACAGTATTTATCCCTTTGTTTCTGGATAATTTCACTCAACATAATGTCCTCAAGGTTCATCGATGTTGTTACATGCTTCATGACTTTTATTCAGTCTTACCACTGCATAATATTCTATCATATGTATATAACACAGTTCGTTTATCTACTCATCCATTGACGGACATTTGAGTTGTTTCCATATCTTGAAAATCATGAATAATAAACTCAGTGTGAAAATGTCTGTTCCTGTTCCTGCCTTCAGTTCCTCTGAATATGTACCTAGTAATGGGATTGCTGGATCATATAGTAATTCTATACTTAGCTTATTGAGTAACTGCCAAACTTCTTTCCAGAGTGGTTGCACCACTCTACATTCCCACCAACAGTGAATAAATGTACCTCTTTCTACATAACTTCTTCAGTACTTGTAACTTCTGTTTTTTGGTAATGGCCATTCTAGTAGATGTGATGTCATATCTCATTGAGGTTTTGATTTGCATTTCCCTAATATCCAGTGAAGTTGAACATCTTTTCATATTTTTTTTGAGCCATTTGTATTTCCTCTTTGGAAAAGTGTCCATGTCTTTTGCCCATTTTTTAAGTTGTGTTGTCTGTCTTTTGTGGAGTTGTAGGATCTCTTTATATTTTCTGGATATTAAACTCTCATCTGATACTTGGTTTCCAAATACTGGCTCCCATTGCAAAGGTTGCCTTTTTACTTTTCCAACATAGCCCTTTGATGCAAAAAATGTTTAATTTTTGAGGAGATTCTATTTATCTATTTCTTCTTTCATTGTGCTTTGGGTGTAAGGTCTAGGAAACCATTTCTTATCACAAGATGCATAAGACATATCCCTAAATTTTCTTCTGAAAGTTTTATGTTCTTAGCTCTGATGTTTAGGTTTTTGATCCATTTTGAGTTAATTTTGTGGAAGGTGTGAGATATGAACACTCTTTCATTCTTTTGGATATGCGTAACCAGTTTTCCAAACGCCATTTATTGAAGAGTCTGCTCTGTCCCAGTTGAGTTGGCTTGACCACCTTATCAAAGATCAACTGTCCATAGATAAGAGGGTCTATCTCTGAGTACTCATTTCAATTTTATTGGTCAGTGTATCTATCTTTATGCCAGTACCATGCTATTTTGACCACTGTAGCTTTTTAATATGCTTTAAAGTCAGTTAGTGTGAGACCTCTGACTTCATTCCTCTTTCTCAAGATATTTTTAGCCATTTGAGACTCCCTGCCCTTCAAAATAAATTTGGTTATTGGCTTTTCTATTTCTACAAAGTAAGTTGTTGGGATTTTAATTGGTATTACATTGAATCTATAAATTGATTTGGGTAGAATTAACCTCTTAAGTATATTTAATCTTCCAATCCATAAGCACAGTATGTCCTTCCATTTACTTAGGTCTTCCATGATTTCTTTTAGTGATTTCTTGTAGTTTTCTATGTATAGGTCAATTGTGACTTGGTTAAATTTATTCCTAAAACCTTAATTATTTTGGTTGTTATTGTAAATGGATTTTTTTTCTTGATTTCCTCCTTAGAATTGTCATTGCTAGTGTATGGAATTGCTACTGATTTTTGCATGTTGATCGTGTACCCTGCCACTTTGCTGTATTCATTTACTAGCTCTAGTAGCTTTGCTGTAGATTTTTCAGCATTTTCTACATAAATTATAAATTTATCTGCAAACAATGAAAGTTTTACTTCTATTTTTCCAATCTGGATGTCTTTTATTTCTTTTTCTTGCCTAACTGCTCTAGCTAGACCTGCCAGCACAATGCTGAATAACAACGGTGACTCATTACTTTTGTCTCTCAGACCTATCTTAACTCACCCCTTGCCTGGGTCCCACTGACAACTGAAAATGCCTGAGGCTTTCTCTAATGCACTATTTAGAATAGTTTTCAAAAAGAAGAAAAAGAAAAGAAATCCATTTTCAGAGTCAGGCCCCAGCTCCCAAGTTTTTCAGTCAAGAACCAGGGTTCTGGAGGTCACTCTTAAGCAAGCTTCAGTTAGACATTGCTACCTATCATAACTTGCCAAACACCAACCAAAACTATTCCAGTCAATCCTAAATAACACCTAGGGCAATATATAAGGTTCACAAAAGGTTCCATGCACTAGGGTAACTTTCCAGAAACCTACAACATCCAGATGGATCCCTGGACCAGATAAGTCCTGAAGCCCCAAGGGGCCAACTAGTTCCATTTCCCAACACCATACTATCAACAGCCCCTCCAACATGAATAAGTTAGAATGAATATATCCCAAATAGTCCTAAAGAGTGGGAGAAAGATCAAAGATTATGGTGGAGTTGTACAGAGAAGGTAGGGTTTAACAAATGAGTATGATTGCTTAATCATTATACTGATACTTTTTTTAGTCTTAGAGCAGCTGGAAGTGAAAACCTAAAATTGGGGGATTGTAACCCAATGTCAAACTCTCAAATATGTTCAACAAATAATTGCTGTGCTGTGCTTTGAAATTTATTGCTTTTTTTGTATATATGTTATTTTACACACACACATATACATACACAGAAATCGATTGTGATGACAAAAAATATATATATATTCCTACTACCTTCGATATTCTGGAGCAGCTAGCAGGAAAAATCTGAGATGACAAACTCTGGGATCTGTCCTTTAAGCACTTTTTGAAGAGTATTTGGAAAATTATTGCTTTTTTCTTTCTTTGCTTTATATATATGTTATATGATACAATTTTTAAAAAGTTAAAATAGGAAAAGAAAAAGACCAGAGTTGGTTCCTGGCTCTATGTGCCCCCCTTCCCAGTTTTCTGAGCTTGGCCAACTCCAAAATCCTCTGTCTTTATTCTTTTTTAATTTAATTTCATTTTATTTTTTGTCTGTTAGCCCCACCTCCTCTCTGCCAGGATTAAAACCACAACTGAAGCTTGGCTGAGCTACCTTCCCTTGCTCCCATAGAGACTACATAAAATACACCCTTTAGTGAATTATCTCCATCTGACTAGTTACTTTTTCTCTCCAGATGTATGCTAATTCTGCCCTTTCCTGGGGTAGTGCTGAAGTCTAACAATGCCCATAGTTCTATCTAGTGAGCTGGTAGTAAGTTAATTTAAAAAAATGGAGAGAAAACAAATCATTTTCAGATCCAGACCCCAGCCCCATGTTTGCTAATCAAGAGCCAGAGTTGGAACCAAGCTCTATGTGCCCTATTCTAGTATTTTGAGCTCATCCAACTCAAAAGGCCTCTGGGATTTTTTTTTCCCCATCAGCCCTGCCCCATGTCCACCAAGGTGAAACCTCTGGATTCCTTTCATTCTTACTCTAGGTTTATCTGTGTCCAGAGCTTGTATTCGGCAGTCTGAATTTGTTAAAATTCCACAATTGGAGTTTCATTGAGCTACCTTCCTTGCTCCTAGTAGAGAGGGCTTCTTTTTCCATGGGGAGCCAACTCCAAGACAGCCTGCCATGCCAGTGGTAGAGAGGTACCAGCTTCCATGGCTTGAGAGGCTTACAGTTCTGTGTGAGATATCAGCCAGTCCGTCCATTCCAGACTGGTGTACAATGTGTGTCTGGTCACTGAAGTCTCTCAAATAGTTGTTCCAGACAGTTTTTGACCATTTACTAACTGCCCTGGAGGACTAACCAAATTTCATACCTCACTACACTAGCATCTTGTCCCTATCATTGTCTCTTGAAAAGCAAATATTTTAAATTTTTATGAAACCCAAATTTTCTACTTTTTCTACTAGAACTCATGGTTTTCCTGTTCTCTATAAGAAATTTCTGTCTAACCTAAGGTCACTAATATTTTCTGCTAATTTCTTTTAGAATTTTTATTGTTTTAGCTTTGGCATTTAGATTGATATTCCATTTTGAGTTATTTTTTGCATATGGTATGTTAAAGATTGAGTTTTAATTTTCCTGACACTAACTATAAATACCACAGTAATTTAATTTAATTCAATTCAATTCTGACTTTAACTGTTAGAAAGTAGAACACATGTCATAATCTAAGGGCAATTCTCTACAACATTCCCTTTCAGGCATCAGTCACAAGTGAAGGGGCCCAGGCCATTCATACTTATAACCAACTGTCTACAAATGCAGGGGTTCCCAGCACACCTTTGAGGCACAATAGAATAGGGCATCAAGGCTGTGGTCCCTTATTGAGCTCTGAATGAGTTAATGTAGACTGCAAATTCCTGAGGACAAGAATTCCCCCTAAAGCCCTGAAAACCCCCAAAGCCATAAAGGTTGTAAAATCATGGCCCCAATGAAGACTCTTAGTTAAAAACAGAAAGCCTGGGATCATAAAGATTGTCAAACATTTGCCCAAAAATACATTTTGGACATGTAACAGAGCTCCACAAACACTGATAGTTATCTTCTTCTAAAACAAAGAAGACACCTGTTATTCAAAGGTCAAGATAGAAAATCACTGCTGCAAAACCTCCTTACAAAATAAGCTAACCGAGGGTGGTGCAACAGTGGCTCAGTGGCAGAATTCTTACGTGCCATGCCAGAGACCTGAGTTAGATTTCCAGTGCCTACCCATGTGAAAAATAAACAAGCTAGCCCATGCCATTCTTGAGGACCTCCATGTGAACTCCTTTAGTATGTACTAACCTTTTAATAAACTTTGCTGCTTACCACTTTTGGCCCTCTCTCTGAGTCTGGCTTGGGAATTGGGGCAGGGGGACAGGAGTCTCAGATTTTCTCCCCCAAGGGGACACTCAGGGGTAAGAAGGAGTTACAGGGGATTTCCTTAGCTGATGGACACATGGGACACCAGGCCTCAGTAAGTGAATACCCCATGTGTCTCACTTCTTCCAGGGTATGGGTAGTGAATCCAACATCACAGTTGACTGCCCTCTAGGATGCCTCTTGAAAATTTTGAATGCCGTACCAACTACCGAGCTAAAGAAAAAGCTTATCTTCTATTGTAACATTGCTTGACCTCAGTGTAAGTTAGACTGTGAGGAGCAGTGACCTCAAAGCAGCACTCTTAGCTTTAATACCATTCTCCAATTAGATCGTTTTTGCAAAAGGGAAGGAAAATGATCTTAAATTCCATATGTCCAACTTTTTATGGACAAAGTTATAAAGGGAATTTGTAAGGGTTACCATTTAAAGGACAAATTATATTAAAAACCTACTTTCTAAGCCAGTCAGATCCAGACATAGGGAAGAAGTCATAAAAAAACGTCCTCAGGGCCCCAAATGTCTATGAATGATCTTATGGGTACTGCCTTTTCTGTCTTTAATAATAAGGCAGGACTACTAAGGAGGAAGAGAGCAAGGAGAGACTGGAATAAGGCAAGGCTTATAGCTCTAGCTGTAAATGGTTAGCAGCCACCTCAAGGCTACTCTGGGAAGAAACTGCTCAGAACATGCCATCATTGTGGAGAGCTGGGGCATTGGAGCAAGAATGTTCCCAAGGACTGAGAAAGCCTTCCTGGCCAGAAGAGGGAAGAGAGGAATGAGTCAAAATAAAGTGTCAGTGGCTGAGAGATTTCAGAGTCAAAAAGTTATCCTGGAGGTTATTCTTATGCATTATACAGATATCCCTTTTTGGTTTATGGTGTACTAGAGTGGCTGGAGGGAAGTACCTGAAACTGTTGAACTGTATTCCAGTAACATTGATTCTTTTTTTTAAATTTTATTATAAAGACAAACAGGGATATATTATAGAGTAGAATGCACAACTCCCATGCATTTTCACAGAGACTTCAAGGTGGAATTGTTTTTCCTCTATCTTGAAGATTTCTTTGGATTGTGTTCCAAGACTACAAAGGCATATCTTTACTATTCTCTGCAGTTGAAAATACTCAATAGAAACACCTAAGATATAAAGGTGTTTTAATCCAGTGTATTAGGAATCAATAGTCCACCAATCCAAATGCTATTGCAAGAAAATTATAATGGAGAAGGGTGAAATTTCATTTTCCATGCTATCCCATAGTTTTCTTGTGGTTTGACATTAAAACAGAAAACAAAGCTTTCTTTGGTATTTAAAGATGTCTTGTGCACCCTTCTCTAATAATATCAAATTTAGAATCAGCCTTTTAAAAAATATATTTTTATTGTCAAATCTTTACACACATACAGTCCTTACATGGTATATACTGAATGGCTCACAATATCATCCTATAATTGTGTATTCATCACCATGATCATTTTAGAACATTTGCATCACTCCAGAAAAAGAAATAAAGAGAAAAAACTCATACATCCCATATACCTTACCCGTCCCTCTCATTCACCACTAGCATTTCAATAGTAGCCTAGATTCTTGAAGGCAATTGTATAACTACATAGCTTTTACAGTGTGACTGTATGATTGTGAAAACCTTGTGTCTGATGCTCCTTTTATCTAGGGTATGGGCAAGTGAGTAAAAAAATAAAGATAAAAAAATAAATAAATAATGAGGGGATGTGCCGGTTTGAAAGTGTTGTGAACCCCAGAAAAGCCATGTTCTTTAATCCTCATTCAATATTTGAGTGGGGTGTTTTTTTATTATTTCCATGGTGCCGCGTCCTCTTTTTCCTCCCCGGTTTGACACGGTTCCCTGGAAGGAAGGGCGGTGGCAAGGCCTTCAACGCCCCAAAAGAGGACGAGGCATAAAATGGTGTAATAGAAAAATACTGGGATTAATGACACTAATTGTGTGTTTCTTGTTGCTGGTTGTGCTCCAAGCATTATATCAAAACGAATCAAAAAGCAAAAGAATTGGGAAAAAATGATACAAATTGTACAAATTGCAAAACCTTGTCAATGACTGTTTGGAAAAAATTAGGTTGGGACGCCCCCATTAAGCAAGTCATGCTGCAGATACAGCAGGCAGAAGTGCTTTTAGAACAAGTCACAGAAAAGTACCCCATAGAAAGTAAACACTTACAATTAAAAAACCCTGCATTAAGCCATCCTAAAAATTTACTCCCCACCACGGCACCGGTCCATTGCTATAAAACAATAAAAAATCTAAGTAAACAATGTAACCTTTTAATCAAAACAAGCTAACCTTTAACCAAATTAAAATAGGTCTTGACATATTGCCTCACCTGTAGAATAATAGGAAAAGAAAGTCTAAACTCAGAAAACTACAAACACAATGTCTGCGGTTTAAGCCAATATCTTGCTGCTATTAAAATCTTGTGTAAGTGTTCCTAAAAAAATCAGAACGTGCACTTTCGCTTTGCTTCCCTGAACCTGTAACTTTACCTAAAACGTAAGCCATGACACAACCATGATCCTGTGATACCTGTTTTCTTGCCAAGAATAAGGGTATAAAATCAGTTAAGCAAAAATAAATCTAAGCAACTCTTCTCAGAGGAAAATTCTCTAAGCTGGCTCTTGGTGTTCTTCTCGCGCCGACAACCCTCCACACCTTCAAGCCCGTTCCCTCTGCTGCGGCTGGACCGCGGCACCATGGAGATGTGACCCATCCAATTGTGGGTAGGTAACCTTTTGATAAGGTAGTTTCCATGGAGATGTGTCTCCACCCATTCAAGGTGGGGTTACACTGAAGTCATTTAAGGGGGAACCCTTAAATGTGGGCTTGAAAGCTCACACAGCCTGAGACCTTTGGAGATGCAGAAGGAAAACACCCCCAGGGAAGGCTTTTGAAGGAGACGCCAATAGAGAAAGCTAGCAGATTTCACCCTTTGCCTTCCCAGCTGAGAGAGAAACCCCAAATGTCAGCAGCCCTTTTTGGGGGTTCAGGTATCTTTCTCAGGATGCCTTAGTTTGGACATTTCTATGACTTTAGAATTGTAAACTTGCAACCTAATAAATTCCCTTTTTAAAAGTCATTCCATTTCTGGTATATTGCATTCCAACAGCTTTAGCAAACTAGAACAGGCGGGATAAAGGATAAAAAATTGGATACATTGAAATACGAGCGGTCAATGAGAGGGAGGGGTAAGGTGTATGGGATGTATGAAGTTTTTCTTTTTATTTCTTTTTCTAGAGTGATGCAAATATTCTGAAATGATCATTGTAATGAATACACAACTATGTGATGATATTGTGAGCCATTAATTGTATACTATGGGATGGACTGTATGTGTGTGAGAATTTCTCAATAAAAATATTTTTTTAAAAAAAGAAAAGAATGCCCCAGGGTGGGCCACGGTGGCTCAGCAGACAGAATTCTTGCCTGCCATGCCAGAGACCAAGGTTCAATTTCTAGTACCTGCCCATGCAAAAAACAAACAAACAACAAAAAATGAGTGCCCCCAAGGGCAAAAGAAAGAAGTCCTAAGGGCAAAGAGAGCCCCCAGGGCCCTGCTCTAAATGCCGGAGAGCTGAGCACTGGGCCTGGGAATGCATCGAGCCCCCAGTGGGGAGCAAGGACCTCAAGAGCCTACTGACTGCCCCCACTCAAGACTGAGAAGGTTGGAGCCAGAAGCTCCTCGGACCTTGTTGAAGAACATCAATCTTGACAGACCCTGGGTAACACTTTGAAATGATGGGTAAGACTGTCAATTTTTAAATTAATACAGGAGTCACATATTCTGTCTAAGCCTCTCACTCTGGCTCTCTTCTCAAAGACCTGTCCCATAGTAGGAGCAGATAGGAAATCTCCGGCTCAAGCCTTCACCCCTACCCAAATTGGTAGTATTCTTTTAAATCACTGTTTTTAATAACATTAGAGTGGTCAACCCTGCTTCTAGGAAGGGGTATACTAAAAGGATTAGGTGCCCAAATCTAAATAATGGGCTGTCAGCCAAAACAAAAACCTGTAAACACCATTAAAAAATTGTGACATCAAGTATGGTGTTAACTGGGACTAAAAATACTCTAAAGTCCCTGCTCTCAAAGTTAAAAAGTCAAGTGGACCCCAAAGTCTGGGAAACAGACCTGTCTAGGAAGGCAACTTATGTTCCTCTGATTATAATCCAATACAGAAAGGATTTACCATTTCCAAAAAAAAAGTATCCCTTTAAGCAGGAGGGCATAAAGATATCTGTGCCAGTTTGAAACTGTTGTGTATCTCAGAAAAGTTATGTTCTTTAATCCTGATTTAATATTGTAGGGTAGGATCATTTTGATTAAGTTCTTTCCATAGAGATGTGACCCACCCAATTGTGGGTGGGACCTTTTGATTAGGTGGTATCCAAGAAGAGGTGTCTCCACCCATTCAATGTGGGTCTTAATCCACTTACTGGAGTCCTTTAAGAGGGAACCATTTTGGAAAAAACTTCAGAGCTGATGCACATTTGGAGATGTAGAAAGAAAATAGCCTTGGAAACACTGTTGAAACCAGAAGATAAAAGACCAGCAGATGCCAGCCACGTGACTTTTCAGCTGACAGAGGTGTTCTGGATGCCATTGCCCTTTCCTGAGTCAAGGCATCTTTCCCTGGATGCCTGAGTTTGGGCATTTTTATGGCCTTTGAACTGTAATCTTATAATGTAATAAATCCTCTTTATAAAAGCCAACTCATTTCTGGTATATTGCATTCAGGTAGCATTAGCAAACTAAAACAGAATCCAACCTTTCATCTAAAAATTCTTAAAGGCAGGACTTCTCATCCTTTGCAGGTCTTCTTGTAATACCCCCATTATGCCTGTTAAAAAGCCAAATGAGACCTACTGGTTAGTGCAAGATCTTAGGGCCATAAACCAAACTGTCATTCCCCTGCACCCTGTAGTGTCTAACCTTCACACCCTCCTAAATAAACTCCCGTGCTCCACCATGTGGTACTCAGTTCTTAATTTATAGGATACTTTCTTCTGCATACCCTTACACCCAAACTCCCGGCTTCTATTTGCATTTAAGTGGAAAAAGCCAGGTAAGGCTATCCCAACCCATCTCACCTGGACAGTCCTACCTCAAGAGTTTAAGGACAACCCCATTCAGGAACAGTTTAAAAAGTGATCAGATGCTCTTTTTATCTACCTTGTCAACAAATGAGTAGAACATACGGAATAAAAATAAATAATAGGGGGAACAAATGCTAAAATAAATTTACTTTGAAATGCTAGTGATCAATGAAAGAGAGGGGTAAGAGGTATGGTATGTATAATCTTTTTTTTTTCTTTCCCGTGTTCATTTTATTTCTTTTTCTATTGTCTTTTTATTTCTTTTTCTGAATTAATGCAAATGTTCAAGAAATAATGAATATGCACTAAGTGATGATATTGTGAATTACTGATTATATATGTTGATGTTTTATGTGGTTTGTTAATTCTTTTAATTAATAAATAAATTTTTAAAAGTGATCAGACATCAAGTAGAGATATGAATGAAGAAGATCTGGGTAGGACTAAGGTATATCAGAAGAGTGGGTAAAGGATGATATCACCCATGTTTTAAAACTTCAACTTCTGTGTGAGACTAAAGGGAGAGATGTTTTTCTGGTGCAAAATTTAAATTTTGACCAGTGCATTTCCTAATTTAACTTGTATTGTCAATTGAACACCTTAAGTGCAAGGAATCTTGTATAGAGCCTGAGATTTTGTTGGTTTTTACAGGTTACCGTGATGCCCCAATAAATCCCAGCATGATTTGGACAGTGAATAAAGAAGTATTGCAGGGTCCCCTTAGGGAAATTTGGAGAGGGGGGAAAGATTCAACTTCCCTGTTCTAGTTTGCTAGCTGCCAGAATGCAATATACCAGAAATGGAATGGCTTTTAAAAGGGGAAATGTAATGAGTTGCTAGTTTACAGTTCTAAGACTGAGAAAATGTCATAATTAAAACAAGTCTATAAAAATGTCCAGTCTAAGGCATCCAGGGAAGATATCTTGATTCAAGAAGGCTAATGAAGTTCAGGGTTTATCTCTCAAGTGAAAGGCACATGGTGGACACAGTCACAGTTTCTTTCCCAGCTGGAAGGGTACCTGGCAAGCAAGGCATCATCTGCTAGCTTTCTCTCCTGGCTTCCGGTTTCACGAAGCTCCCCGGGAGGCGTTTTCCTTCTTCATCTCCAAAGGTCTCTGGCTGGTGGACTTTCTGCTCCGTGGTGCTGCAGCATTCTCTGCTCTCTCCAAATCTCTTTTCTCCAAAATGTTTCCTCTTTTATAGGACTCCAATAAACCAATCAAGACCCACCCAAATGGGTGGAAACATGTCGTTACTTAATCCAGTTTAACAAGCACTCTTGACTAAATCACATCATCCAGGGAGATGATCTGATTACAATTTCAAACATACAGTATTGAGTAGGGATTATTCTACCTTTATGAAATGGGATTTTGATAAAACATGGCTTTTCTAGGGGGCATATTTCCTTTCAAACCAGAACATTCCCCATTTGGAGAATTTCTGCTCTAACAAGCAGTAGAGACAATCAAATCAATAGGCCGAGCCCCCAACTTTGGGGTTGGGGTTCGTCCCTATGAAACTTATTCCCGCAAAGGATAGGCTTAGCCTACTTAAAATTAGGCCTAAGAGTCACCCCTGTCCCAGAGAATCTCTTTTGTTGCTCAGAAGTGGCCTCTCTCTCTAAGTTGACATAGCAAGGGAACCCACTGCCCCCCCCACACACACACACATGTGGGACATGACACCCAGGGGTATGAATCTCCCTGGCATTGTGGGATAGAAATCCAAGGATGAGCTGGGACATGGCATCAAGGGATTAAGAAAACCTTCTTGACCAAAAGGGGGAAGAGAGAAATGAGAAAAATTAAGGTGTCAGTGGCTGAGAGATTTCAAACAGTCAAGAGTTTGAATATCCTGGAGGTTATTCTTAGGTATCACATAGATATCCCTTTTCAGTTTATGGTGTATTTGAGTGGCTAAAGGGAAGTAACTGAAACTGTAGAGTTGTGTTCCAGTAGCCTTGTTTCTTGAAGATGATTATATGAAGATATAATGTTTATAATGTGATTGTGAAAACCTTGTGTCTGATGTTCCCTTTAACACATGGATGATGAATAAAAAATATGGATAAAAATAAACAAATAATAGGGGAACAAAGGCTAAAAGACATTGGGTAGATGGAACTACTAGTGGTCAATGAGAGGTAGGGGTAAGGTGTATGGTATGTATGAGTTTGTTCTTTTTGCTTTTTATTTATTTTTATGGAGTGATGCAGACATTCTAAGAAATGATCATGGTGATGAATATACAACTATGTGATGAAATTGTGAGCTATTGCTTGTACACCATGTATGGAATATTTGTATGTTAAGAATGTTTGTTTGTATGTTGTTTTGAAAATAAAAATATTTTTTTAAAAGAGTTCAAGGACAGCCCTCATCTCTTTAAAAATGCATTAGCACAGGACCTAGCCCTTCTGCATTTAAAATCTGGCTCCTTTCTTCAGTATGTGAATGATTTGTTAATTTGCAGTCCTATGAGGGAGGCCCCCTCATGTCACCATTGCCATCCTTTATTTCTGAACTGAACAAAGGTATTGAGTCTCACCTTCTAAAACTAAAAATGCCTTGCAAAAGTTCATCAACTTGGATTTATCCTCATCCCAGGGGAGCGCTCTTTGTCACCCTCCAAAATCCAGGCCATACTCTCAGTGCCACCTACTGAAAGGTAAACACAGACAAGGACATTTAAAAAAAAAAGTGTGCATAGGGGAACAGCCACAGAGTGGCAAATGGCAAAAGCATTAGAAATCCCTCTCAAATACTCTAATTTGATAACTGTTACACAAAATTGCAAAGCTTGTTTCCAGTTTCACCCTCATTCAATGCCCTATAGTGGTGCACTTAACAAAACTGTAAAATCAAAATACTTTCATAGATTAAATAAATGTGTTTTTTGGGGGGGTGGGAGAACACTGTAATACCTATATGTTCTATTAATACTTGTCAATAATTGCATATTTCTGTTTCAAAATGCATTGACTAAGGTTTTTTAAGTATTTAGTATTATTCTGACAAGCTTAACTTTAATGGTAATTATATGTTGCAAGATGTCTGCTTAAACACAGTTTCCAAAACTTTTTTGGTAGCTTAAGTATGAAAGACTGAGAAGTAGAATGGCAAACTGTCGTGTATACATATGACGGAATATTGTACGGCCACAGTAATGAACGAAGTCGTGAGGCACTCAATTAGATGAATGAATTTTGGCATTATGTGATGCAAAATAAGCCAGAAACTAAAGAAATACTGGATAGTCTCTTTCAGAAAATACCTATAAGAAAATTGGGACCTAGATTGTAAGCTTCTATAGCTTAGTCTCAGAGCTGTTAATGTTATTTCTAAACTTTGAGATACTGTACTGTATTTGCATAAACTGGTATCTTCCTAGGGCTTTGGCTATCTGTGTAATACCTAAGACTCAAAGTTAGAGTTCTTCAGCTCTGATAATCACCATTTCTACATACAAAACTGGTTGTATGAAACCAAAAAAGCGATCAGGCTTCAATTAGAGATAAGAACAAGGCTTATCTGTTTAGGACTAAGGTGAACCAGGATATAGGAGTAAGGATAACATTGTCTATATTTTTTAACTTCACTTACTGTATGAGACCAAAGTAAGAGAGGTTTATTTTGTCCAAAACCTAAATTTTCTATAGCACATAACCTAACAACCTGTCTGGATAGCTTATTTAAACAACCCAAACACATGGAGCCCAGAATGGAAATGAGGGCTTGAAATTCTGTATAGCTTGAGGTAATAACAGAAATCATTGGCAAAAAAAAAAAAAAAAGGATTGTCAAAGTCCTTGAGGGACAGGAGAAAAAATATGCAACTATTAAGCTTTACCACTGAGGAGAACCCTGATACTGTCTCTAATATTATGTACTCCCAAGTCAATAGGCCAAGCCTTTGATCTTGAGGCTTGCTTTTGTGAGGCTTACTTCTGTAGCAGAGAACCTAAACCAACCTTTGGTTATGCCTAAGATTTACTTCTAGAAAACTTATTTTGTTGCTCAGATGTAACTTCTTTCTAGGCCCAACTCTGCAATTAAAGACATTAACCCCTCCCCACCCCCAATGTGGGACATTACATCCAGGAGTGAAAGTCTCCCTGGCAATGTGGGACATACCTCCCAGGGATGAACCTGGCCCTGATAGTATGGGATTGATAATGCCTTCCTGACCAAAAGCAGGAAAAAGAATGTAATGAAATGAGATATCAAACACTAGGAGAGTTCAAATAGAGTTGAGAGGACAGGCCACGATGGCTCAGCAGACAAGAATGCTTGCCTGCCATGCCAGAGGACCCGGGTTTGATTCCCAGTGACTGCCCATGTTAAAAAAAAAAAGAGTTGAGAGCTCTTCTGGAGGTTACTCTTACACAAGCTTTAGTCAGCTATTGCTAATTACCACAGCTTACCAAACCCCAACCAAAACCATTCCTGTTAACCCTACAGAACACCTAGGGTTCTCTTTTGAGACTCTACAAAAGTTTCACATACTAAGGTTACCTTCCAGAAACCTACAACCCCTAAATGGGTTCTTAGTCCTGATAAGTCCTGAAACCCAGAGAATCCAGTCTCTCCAAGAACATCAAATAGTTCCATCCCCCATCCTGTATTATTGACACCCTCTTCCAGCATGAAAAAAGTTAGAAGGAGCAGGGCCCAAATACCCCTAAAGATTGGGAGAATTATCAAAGGAGGAGGAGCAGTTATAACAGACAAGATAGAATTTAACAAATGAGTATGATTGTTTAATCAGTGCATTGATGTTCCTTTTAGTCTCCAGTGTCTTGGAGCAGCTAGAAGGAAAAACCTAAAATTGTGAAAAAATAACTTCAACAATAGATTTGAAGAGGCAGAAGAAAAGATTAATGAACTAGGGGACTGAACATTTGAAATCCAACATACAAAAGAAAATATAGGGGAAAGAATGGAAAACTATGAGCATGGTCTCAGGGAATTGAGTGACACCATGAAGTGCATGAATATACATGGCATGGGGTCCCAGAAGGAGAAGGGAAGGGAAAAGAGGGAGAAAAACTAATGGAAATATTTATTTCAGGAGAAAAAACTAATGGAAATATTTATTTTGGGAAGTATTCACTGAAAATTTCCCATCTCTCCTGAAAGACATAAAATTACAGATCCAAGAAATGCAGTGTACCCCAAACAAAATAGATCCAAATAGACATACTGCAAGACACTTACTAATCAGATTGTCAAATGTCAAAGAGAAAGAATTTTGAAAGCATCAAGAGAAAAATAATCCATCACAACCAAGGGGAGTCCAATAAGACTATGTGTGGATTTCTCAGCAGAAAATATAGAGGCAAGAAGGCAGTGGTATGATATATTTAAGATGCTAAAAGAGAAAAACTGCCAACCAAGAATTCTATACCCAAGAAAATTGTCCTTCAAAAAGGAGGAGAAGAGCAAAATATTTTCAGACTAACAATCACTGAGGAAATTTGTGACTAGTAGACTGGATCTGCAAGAAGTACTAAAGAGAGCACTACAGGCAGACAGGAAAAGGCAGGAGAGAGAGGTCCAAAGAAGAATGTAGAAATAAAGACTGTCAGTAAAGGTAAAAAGAGAAGAAAAATGAGATATAACATATAAAATCCAAGAGACAAAACGGTAGAAAAAAGTACTGCTTTTACAGTAATAACAGTAAATGTTAATGGATTAAACTCCCCAAACAAAAGACATAGACTGGCAGAATGGATTAAAAAACAGGACCCATCTATATGCTGTCTATAGGAGACTTATTTAAGACCTACAGACAAAAATAGGTTGAAAGTGAAAGATTGGAAAAAATATTTCATGCAAACAATCAGAAAAGAGCAGAAGTAGCTGCATTGATATCCAAAAAATTAGACTTCAAATGTAAAACAATTAAAAGAGACAAAAAGAACACTATGTATTAATAAAGGATAAATTCAACAAGAAGACATAACAATCATAAATATTTATGCACCAAGCTAGAGTGTTCCAAAATACATGAGGCAAACTGAAAACACTGAAGGGCAAAATAGACACCGCTATTGTGATAGTTGGAGACTTCAATTTCCCACTTTCATCAAGGGAAAGAAAATTTAAACAGAGGCTCAATAAAGAGGTAGAGAATTTGAATAATACAAGAAATGAACTAGACTTAACAGACATTTACCGAACATTACATCCCACAACAGCAGGATGCATCTTTTTCTCAAGTGTTCATGGATCATTCTCAAGGATAGACCATATACTGGGTCACAAAGCAAATCTCAATAAATTTAAAAAGATTGACATCATACAAACCACTTTCTCAGATCATGATGGAATGAAGTTGGAAATCAATAACAGGCAGAGGGCCAGAAAATTCACAAATATATGGAAGCTAGACAATGCATTCTTAAACAACCAGTGGGTCAAAGAAGAAATTATAAGAGAAATCAGTAAATCTCTCAAGGCAAATGAAAATAAAAACAATATATCAAAATTTATGGGGTGCAGCAGTGCTAAGAGAATGTCATTAAAACCCCCCTCCCCTAATGAAATCTCATAAGACCCCACTGAAACTCATTGCCACACCCTGTGGTAGTCAGGTGTCAACTTGGCCAGGTGAAGTGCCTAGTTCTGCTGCTGTGGACATGAACCAATGGCATGTGAACCTCATCGGTCTCTGATTACATCTGCAGTCTTCAGCCAGCTAAGGGGAGTGCCTGCTGCAATGAATGATGTTTGATTTAATTGGCTGGATGCTTAAATGAGAGAGCTCAACACAGTACAGCCCAAGCAGCTCAGCATATTTCATCTCAGCACTCACAGCTCAGCCCAGGCCTTTGGAGATGCAGAAAAGCAATACCCCAGGGAAAGCTGTTGGAACCCAGAAGACTGGAAAGAAGGTCAGTAGAGATCGTCCTGTGCCTTTCCGTGTAAGAGAGAACCTCAGATGAAAGTTAGTTGCCCCCATTCCACCAGGCCCCAGCGCACATACCTGCCCCCCAAGCCCACCCCAAGTGCAGCCCAACCCACCTCTCCTGCACACCTCCTGAGCACTATCCCCCCCTTCCTGTTCCCTGTTCCTTAAAGGCTATTGCCAGCACATAAAGGTTGTGGGCACTAGCCTCCATACCTAGGCTACCCCTGTTCCCCCTCCCCACCCATAGTGTTGCATAGCCTCACCCCACTCTCCCTGAGCTCAGCGCATCTGTTTATGGCACTCCCAGGCCCACACATGTGCACAAGCCCCCAATCACATCATTCAGCTCTGGGAACTGAACTTTACAACAGTCCTAGAACCGCACATATGCATAGCCCTCAGCCTCACTTCCCAGCTCTAAGAAAGTGCCAACCTGTGCAGCCAGGTCACATCTGTCCCCAATCCACGAAGGCATAACGCTGACCTGCTGCCACAGCTCCATGCATGTGCACAAAGAGCCCCGTGCCTTAGAACAGTGTACACCAGGGCTATGTCCCTCAGACTGGTGCACCCACACAGCTACTTCCTGCCTGGCCGCTGGGCACTCATGTTCACAAGCATCAGCATAACATCCCCAAATGCGCCTATACCTGCCCTGAAACAAATCACTACACTGAGTGCTCCACCCTGTGCCCTGCTCCCTGCTGTATAACCATCCCACAAACACAAGGCCTTAGACTACTGAAAGAAATCAACTCCCAAAGTAAATCAATCAACATATTTACATGCCACGAAGACAGCAGAAGATCACTAAGCATATCACAATGCAGACAGATATAGCCCTGCCTAATGACCAAATTAAAACACCAGAGGAGACACAGATGTTGGAACAACTAATCAAAGATGTTCATAAACTCCACTTAATAAAATAAGTGGGATAGCGAATGACATAAAGTAGATCAAGAAGACAGTGGAAGAGCACAAAGAGGAATTTGAAAGAATAAATAGAAAAACAGCAGAAATCACAGAGACTAAAGACTCTGTTGACCAAATGAAAAACATACTAGAGGCACACTACACCAGATTTGAAGAGACAGAAGAAATAATAAGTAATATGGAGGACAGGATAATTGACTTCAAAGACTCAAAACAGTAAATGGAAAAAAGATGGAAAAAATTCAATGGGAACTCAGGGAAATGATAGACAAAACAAAGCATGCAAATATAAGAATCATTGGTGTCCCAGAAGGAGAAGAGAGGAGGAAAGGGCTAGGAAGAGTAGTTGAGGATAAAATGGGGGAAAACTCCCAACCTTCATAAAGAACATAAATATACAAATCAAAGAAGCCCAAAGAACTCCAAACAGAATAAATTCAAATAAGCCTTCCCCAAGGCATATACTAATCAGTCTGCCAAATGTTGAACAGAAGTAGAAAATCCTGAAAGTGGCAAGAGAAAACATTCTACAGCATACAAGGGAAACCAAATAAGACTGAGTTCAGACTACTCAACTAGCACCCTGGAGGTGAGAAGGCAGCAGTATGATATATTCAAGATACTGAAAGAAAAAGACTTCCAGCTGAGAATTCTGTACCCAGCTGTTCTGGTTTGCTAGCTGCCAGAATGCAATATACCAGAAACAGAATGGCTTCTAAAAGGGGAATTTAATAAGTTGCTAGTTTACAGTTCTAAGGGCAAGGAAATGTCCTGATTAAAACAAGTCTATAGAAATGTCCAGTCAAAGGCATCCAAGGAAAGACACCTTGGTCCAAGAAGGCCTTTGAAGTTCACGGTTTTTCTCTCAAGTGAGAAGGCACATGGTGAACACAGTCACGGTTTCTCTTTTGGCTGGAAGGGCACATGGCGAGCATGGCATCATCTGCTAGCTTTCTCTCCTGGCTTCCGGTTTCATGACGCTCCCCAGGAGGCGTTTTCCTTCTTCATCTCCAAAGTGCTGGCTAGTGGACTCTCTGCTTCGTGGTGCTGCAGCATTCTCTGCTCTCTCTGAATCTCTTTGATTCTCCAAAATGTTTCCTCTTTTATAGGACTCCAGAAATTTATCAAGACCCACCAAATGGGTGGAGACATGTTGTCACCTAATCCAGTTTAACAACCACTCTTGATTAAATCACATCTCCATGGAGATGATCTGATTACATTTCAAACATACAGTATTGAATAGGGATTATTCTACCTTTATGAAATGGGATTTTGATTAAAAACATGGCTTTTCTAGGACACTTACATCCTTTCAAACCAGCACACCAGCCAAACTGTCCTTCAAAATTGAGGGAGAGATGAAAGTTTTCAAAGACAAAGAAGTCCTGAAAGAATTTGTCAAAAAGAGACCGGCCCTACAAGAATTACTAAAAGGAGTTCTGCCAGTTGAAAAAAAATACAGGAGAGGGAGGTCTGGAGGAGGACACAGAATTGAAGAGTACCACTAAGCGGCAGAAATCTCGCCTACCATGCTGAAGACCCAGGTTCAATTCCCAGTGCCTGCCCATGCAAAAAAAAAAAAAGAGTACCACTAAGGGCAATTTAAAGAATACAAAGAGAAAGAAGGAAAAGAATATATAGATCTGACAAATAAAATTTTAAAAGTGGTGCATTCAAGAAACCCTTTCAGTAATAACTTTGAATGCTAATGGACTAAATTTACCAATTAAAAGATCCAGATTGGCAGAATGGATTAAGAAATATAATCCAGCTATATGCTGCTTACAAGAGACTCATCTTAGACACATGGATACAAATAGATTGAAAGTGAAAGGATGGAAAAAGATTTTCCACGCAAGTTGTAACCAAAAGGAAGCAGGAATACCTATACTAATATCGAACAAAATAGACTTAAAATGTAAAGACATGATAAGAGACAAAGGACACTATATATGAATTAAAGGGTCAATTCACCAAAAAGATATAAGAATTATAAATGTTTATGCAACCAATCAAGGAGCTCCAAAATACATGAGACAGATATTGGCAAAACTGAAGGGAGTGATAGATATTTCAACAATAGTTGACCACTCTCCTCTATAGATAGAACAAATAGACAAAAGATCAACAAGGATATAGAGAAGTTAAATAACTTGATAAATGAATTAGACCTAACAGACATATATAGGTCATTGCACCCCCAAAGCACAAGGTTATACATTCTTCTCTAGTGCTTATGAAACATCCTCCAGGATAGACCATATGCTGGGGCACGAAACAGGACTTTATAAATTTTAAAATATTGAAATTATTCAAAGCACTTTCCCTGATCACAGTGGAATGAAGCTGGATCTCAATAACCACCAGAGACTGAGAACGTTCACAAATATATGAAGATTAAATGACACACTCTTAAACAACAAGTGGGTCAAAGAAAAAATGTCTAGAGAAATCAGTAGCTATCTGGAGATGAATGAAAATGAGAATACAACTTATTAGAACTTATGGGATGCAGCAAAGGCTGTGCTGAAAGGGAAATTTATTGCCCTAAATGTCTATACTAAAAAACAAGAAAGAGCAAAAACTGAGGACTGATCAGCACACCAGGAGGAACTTGAGAAAGAACAGACCAATCTCCCTAATGAACATAGATGCAAAAATTCTCAGTAAAATATTAGCAAATTGAATCCAACAGCACATTAAAAGAATTATACACCATGACCAAGTGGAGTTTACACCAGGAACGCAAGGACGGTTTAACACAAGAAAATCAATTAATATAATACAGCACATTAACAAATCGAAAGGGAAAAATCATATGATCATCGAGATTGATGCTGAAAAAGCATTATACAAAATTCAGCATCCTTTTCTGATAAATACACTCCAAAAGATAAGAATCAAAGGTAACTACCTCAATATGACAAGGGGAATATATGAAAAAACCGATAGACAGCATCATACTCAAAGGAGAGAGACTGAAAACCTTCCCCCTAAGATCAGGTACAAGACAAGGATGCCCACTGTTACCACTATTATTCAACATTGTGCTAGAAATTCTAGCTAGAGCAATCAGGCAGGACAAAGAAATAAAAGGCATCCAAATTGGAAAGGAAGAAGTAAAACTCCCATTATTTGCAGATGATATGATACTATACTTGGAAGATCCTGACAAATCTACAGCAACATTACTTCAGCTAGTAAACAAATTCAGCAAGGTTGTGGGATATAAAATTAATGTGCAAAAATCAGTAACATTTCTATACACAAACAATGACCTAGCTGAGGAGTCAGTTAAGGAAAAAATTCCATTCAAAATAGCAACTAAAAGAATCAAATACTTAGGAATGAACTTAACTAAGGATGTAAAGGACTTGTATACAGAAAACTACATAACATTGCTAAAAGAAATCAAAGGAGATCTAATTAGTGGAAAGACATTCCCTACTCATGGATAGGAAGACTAAGTGTACTTAAGATGTCAATTCTCCCCAAATTGATCTACAGACTCAACACAGTACCAATCAAAATTCCAACAACCCACTTTTAGGATTTGGAAAAACTAACTACCAAATTTATCTGGAAGGGAAAGAGACACCAAATAGCTAAAAGCATCCTAAAAAAAGGAGAACAAAGTGGGAGGATTAACACTCCCTGAATTTAAAACCTATTATAAAGTCAAGTGGTCAAAACAGCATGGTACTGACACAAAGACAGAAGCATTGACCAATGGAATCAAATTGAGAGTGCAGGAATAGACCACCAAATCTACGGTCAATTGATTTTTGGCAAGGCCTCCAAATCCTCTGAACTGGGACAAAATAGTCTTTTCAATAAATAGGCATAGAAGAACTGCATATCAAAAGCCCAGAGAATGAAAAAAAACTCATTCTTATACCCTACACAAAAATTAACTAAAGTGGATCAAACACCTAAATATATGAACTAGCACCATAAAGCTTCTAGAATAAAATGTAGGGAAACATCTTCAAGACCTAGTAATAGGAGGTAGCTTTCTAAACTTTACACCCAAAGCACAAGCAACAAAATAAAAAATAGATAAATGGGAACTCCTCAAAATCAAATGCTTCTGCACCTCAAAAGACTTGGTCAAAAAGGTGAAAAGGCAGCCAATTCAATGGGAGAAAATATTTGGAAATCACATATCAGACAAAGGTTTGATTTCCTGTATATACAAAAAAAATAAAACCCAACAACTGAAGAACAAACAACCCAATTATAAAATGGCTTAAAGATATGAACAGGCATTTTTCTGAAGAGCAAATACTGATGACTCAAAAGTACATGAAGAGATCCTCATTTTCATTGGCTATAAGGGAAATGAAGATCAAGACTACAAAATATACCACCTCACACCTGTAAGAATGGTTGCTATTAAACAAACAGGAAACTATAAATGTTGGAGAGGATGTGGAGAAACTGGGACACTTATGCACTGCTGGTGGGAATACATAATGGTGCAGCCACTATGGAAGACTGTTCGGCAGTTCCTTAGGAAACTAAATATCGAGTTGTCCTATGACACAGCAATAGCACAACTTGATATATACCCAGAAGAGCTGAAAGCAAAGACACAAACAGACATTTGCACACTGATGTTCATAGCAGCATTATTCACAATTGCCAAAAGATGGAAACAAACCAAATGTCCATCAACAGACCGGTGGATCAACAAAATGTGGTATATACATATGATGGAATATTAGGCAGCAGTAAAACGAAATGACATCCTGAAGCACATGACAAGATGGATGGACCTTGAGGACATGATGCTGAGTGAAATTAGCCGGACACAAAAGGATATATACTGTATGATTCCACTTTTATGACCAGTATAAAGGTATAATCAGAGGTTTATATTACAGAATATTGGGGACTTAGAGATACATGGAAGCTAGAGATGGGTGAACCATTAGCTCATGAAGTTGAACTCCAAAGTAAGAGAATAGATAGGAGTGAAGGTGAATCTCTAATGGATCTTGAAGTAATATTACCATATTGAAGATGAACAAGTTTGAAAGGGATTGTATAGACCTACATGTCCCACTGATTCACACTAGAAATGTGAATGAGTTCTCATAAGAATTACTTCAAAGATATGATTCTTGTATAAAGCGAGTTTAAGTCTAGTGTACAAGGAGAAAACTGCTATTTCATGCAAGGAAACCATAAGCGCTACCACAGCAACAGCAGAGGTAAAGAATGGGGTGAGGGATAAGAGGTAAGAGGAGGTTTAGATTTCCTATTTGGTAAGGGTGTGTTTATTGGTTTTCTGTAAATGAAATAATCTAAAATTGAGAATGTTGATGGGCTGTGGGCTTTGGGCCTTCCACATGATGCCCGATGAATGCAGGTAGCTGAAGGATGCACTGACAAAGAAGCAGATTGTCGAACAATTGTGTACACTTATAAATGAAAGTTGTGGTGCTACAAAAAGGAACAATATCGTGAGGCATGCAACAATGTGAATGAGCATGTGGAACATTTGGTGATCAAACTAAGCCAGAAACAAAACAACAACAATGGTATGGTCACCTGTAGAAAATGCTTATAAGAAAACAGGGACCTAGATTGTAGGCTTTTAGAGCAGATACGTTAAGTCTGGAGTGGTGATTATTATTTCTGGATTTTGAGAGGCTGTTTTATATATATAACCTGATATTTAGAGATAAGAATGAAGCCCAACAGGTTGGAGTTAAAGTAATTCAGAACATAGGGGTAAGGAAGACAGTGTCTATATTTTAGAACTACATGTACTCTTTGAGATCAAGGGAAGAAAGTTTTATTTGATCTGGAACTGAAATTTTCTGTAGTGCATAATCTAATTCAACCTATCTGTATAGCGAACAATTGAAACACAGGGAGCACAGAGTAAGAAAGATGTCCTTTAATCCTGTATAGATTATTCTAATGCCTGGAAAAATTCTGGAGTATGTTAAGTAGATAATCAAAAAGTATTGGCAAAGGCCCCTGAGTGAGGGGAGTAAGAATATGCAACTATTAAACCTGACCATCAGGGAAACCCTTGGTACAGTGTCAAACTTTAGGGATACCCAAATCAATAGGCCATGCCATCGATCCTGAGGCTTACTCTTGTGAAGCTTATGTAGGTAGCAGAGAAGCTTAGAACCTATAGGTATGCCTAAGAGTTACTTCTGGAGGACCTCTGTGGCTGCTCAGATGTGGCTTCAGTCTCTCTAAGACCAACTCTGCAAGTGAAATCATTGCCCTCCCCCCTACGTGGGACATGACGTTCAGGGGTGAAAGTCTCCTTGGCGACATGGGAGATGGCTCTCAGGGATGAATCCAGACCTGGCACCATCAGATCAACAATTCCATCTTGACCAAAACGGGAAAAGAAGTATAATTAATCAAGTATCAGTGGCAGAGAGAGTTCAAAAAAAGCTGAGAGGCCACTCTGGAGGTTGCTCTTATGCAAGCTTCAGGTAGACCTTGCTGCCTGTCATAACCTGCCAACCCCCAACCAGGACCATTCCAGCCAATCCTAAAGAACAACTAGGGCAATATATAAGATCCCACAAGGGTTCCGGGCACTATAGTAACTTGCCAGAAACCTACAACCTCCAGATGGGTCCCTGGTCCAGATAAGTCCTGAAACCTAGCCCAGCCTCTTCAGAACATCAGATAGTTCCATCTCCCAACCCCATATCAGTGACAGACTCTTCCAATGTCACACATTTAGAATTGCCAAAGCCCAAACAACCCCAGTGAGAGGTATGGAAAGATCAAAGTTGATGGTGGAATTGTACATAAAAGATGGACTTAACAAATAAATATGAATGCTGAATCATTAAACTGATATCTCTTTTAGTCTCCAGTATTTTAGAGCAGCTAGAAGTAAAAACCTAAAATTGTGAAATTATAACCCATGTCAATGTCTGAAATATGTTCTACAACTAATTGTGGTAGTGTGCTTGGAAATGTATAGCTTTTTTGTATTTTTGTTATTTTTCACCAAAAAGGAAGGAAAAGAGTCAATTTTGATGATAAAAGAAAGTATTTACTCCCTCTAGCCTCCTATACACTGAGCAGCTAGAAGGAAAAATCTGAGAGTATTGTATGGTAGCCCATGACAAACTCTGAGATCTGTCCTATAACTACTTGTTGAAGAGTGCTTTGAAAACTATTTTTTTTTAATTTCTTTGCTTTATATATATGTTATACTATACAATAAAAAAAAGATAAGCAGAGTTAAAGTGATCAAGGTCATTGAGTCTCCAACAATCATTCTACTTCAAAATGATAAGCCTAAGTAAAGTAGCCTTTCTAGTGATTGATTTGGGAATGGGTGTGTGACCTGGTGCTGGTCAATGTGACATAACAGGAAGATTACTGGGCTTCTGAGAAAGGTTTTCTCACTCCAAAGAAAGAGACACAATAGTTAGTGCCTTTCTTTCTCTAGATACTTGCTGCTAGCCTAAAGAAGCAGAGCAAAACCCAGAAATTTGCAGGAAAATGAACTCAGAGTCCTAATGTGCTACACCTGCAGACACCCTGTCTCTGGACTTCTGGTTATGAGAGATAATACATTTCCTTATTGTTTAAGCCAAGCTGAATCACGATTTCCTGTTATTTTCAGCTGAACTCATCCTAACTGACAAAAGAAAACACGAAAGCTAGAAGTGAGAGGGGGAATGTAAGTACAAATGCATAAATCACTACAAAAAAAAAATAGAAAATGCAATATACAACTGCCTACCAATAAAGTGGATGATTTTCTAGTAAAGTGAGCATTTTAAAAATTGACTCTAAAATAAATAGAAAAGACAGATTAGACCAACAATGTCAGGAAAAAATTTAATTTTGTCAATGATCTCTCCCCAAAAGGGTACCAAGCCCAGAAAATATTATAGAAGAATTTTATCAAGTCTAAATTAATGATGAGCCATAACCTATTCATGGATGGGAAGACCCAATATAGCACAGATGTCAACCAAATAATTTATAAATGACATGCAATTCTGCCAATATCCTAATAGTTTTATGGAATTCTAAAATACATCTGGAACAGAAACAGCACAGTAACAGCCAAGAAAATTTTGAAACAAAAGAATGAGAGAAAACTTGAACTTCCATATATCACAATATACCATAAAGTTACAGCAAATAAAAGTGTAGTTATTGATGCTGAAATAGAAAAATTAACAGAAGAGAGTAAAAAAATAGACCTGCATATGGCAGTTTAGTATAATAAAGGCATATTTCAAATCATTGAATTATTCAGTAAATGGTATTGGGACATTTGACTTTCACGTGGAAAAATTTATGTGAGGCCCTTACCTTATATCAAGTTCAGAAATAAATTCCAGATGTATTAAAGTTCTAATACTTAAAAAGTGTTTTAGATTCTTGATAAATGTATACGATTATCTGTTTGAACTCTTGGGATGAAGAAGGCCCTCCTGAGCATGTCACATAACCCAAACAGGGAAAGAGAAAAGTTTCATTCGTTCATTCATTCATCCATACAGCAAATATTTATTAAAAGCCTATCATGTGCCAGGCACTGTTCTAGTCACTGGGAATACACCAGTGATGAATAAATGTCCTGCCTTCATTGAACTTATATTTTAGTATACATATAAATTCTTAAGCATAGAAGTATGCAAGATAATTATAGATAATCATAGATACCATGAAGGAAATAAAAGCAGTGGGGCAAAGGTGTTCAGAGAAGACCTTGTTGAGAAGTGATGTTTAAGCTGAGATCCAAATTCATAAGATAGTGTATGCTACATACAGACTCTCCTACCTGAGCAAGGGTTGACCTTGCCCCTGTCTTGTCTCCTCTCCTCAGGCATCCCTCCCATAACTCCCTGGAAGCACACCAAGTTTTAACTGACATAAACTTTAATGCTGCCAGCCCTGGGCTTGTCTTATTTTGAGAAAAGAGCACAAACCCAGATGTTTTCCCAAAACTTGCATGCAAGTCTATACAGGCAAACCCTGGAGCTACTGAGGGTTCCATTTCAGACTACTGTGATAAACTGAATATCACAATAAAGTGAGTCATACAAATTCTTTGGTTTCCCAGTGCATATAAAAGTTGTATTTATACTGTATTCTAGTCTACTAAGCCTGCAATAGCATTATGTCTAAAAAACAATGTACATACCTTAGTTGAAATGGAACACAGAGATGAAATGAGCACATGCTGTTGGGAAAATGATGCCAATAGACAGGACTGGCATGAAACCTCAATTTGTAAAAAAAAAAAAAAAAAACATTGTCTGCGAAGTGCAATAAACAAGGTTTGCTTCAGTAGGGCATAAGATTTTGTGTGTTTGTCCAGAGTGATGCCCCAATAAATCCCAGAGTGCTTTGAACAGTGAGTAAAAAAGTATTTGCAAAGTTCTCTTGGGGGAATGGTGAGAAAGGGGGAAAATTCAACTTCCCCAAGTGGAGAATTCTTGATGTTCTCACAAGCAAGGCAGACAATCAAAGCAACAGGCTAAGCCCCCAATCTTGGGGTTTGTTCATACGAAACTTAACTCCACAAAGGATAGGTCAAGCCTACTTAAAATTAGGCCTAAGGATCACCCCCAAGAGAACCTCTTGTGTTACTCAGATGTGCTCTCTCTCTCCAGCCAACACAACAAGCAAACTCACCACCCTTCCCCTGTCTACGTGGGACATGGCTCCCAGGGGTGTGGACCTTCCTGGCAACGTGGGACAGAAATCTTAGAATGAGCTGAGACTCAGCATCAAGGGATTGAGTAAACCTTCTCCACCAAAAGGCAGAAGAGCGAAATGAGACAAAATTCCAAACAGAGTCAAGAGGTTATCCTGGAGGTTATTCTTACGCATTAAATAGATAACACTTTGTTAGTCAAGATGTAATGGAGACAGAATAAACTATTCTTACGCATTAAATAGATAACACTTTGTTAGTCAAGATGTAATGGAGACAGAATAAACTAATTAAGGTAATTAAATGCTTAGATGCCAGCAAAAAATAACAAATCACACTAGGAAAATTGAAGATGTGGCCCAGTCAAAGGAACAAGCCAACAATTCAAATGACATACAGGAGCTAAAACAATTCATTCAGAATATATGAACAGACATGGAAAACCTCATCAAAAACCAAATCAATGAATTGAGGGAGGATATAAAGAAGGCAAGGAATGAACAAAAAGAAGAAATCGAAAGTCTGAAAAAACAAATCACAGAACTTATGGGAATGAAAGGCATAGTGGAAGAGATGGAAAAAAACAGTGGAAACCTACAATGGTAGATTTTGAGAGGCAGAACATAGGATTAGTGAACTGGAGGATGGAACATCTGAAATCCAACAAGAAAAAGAAAATAGAAGGAAAAAAATGGGAAAATATGAGCAGGGATTCAGGGAATTGAATGATAATATGAAGCACACGAATATACATGTTGTGGGTGTCCCAAAAGGAGAAGAGAGGGGAAAAGGAGGAGAAAAACTAATGGAGGAAATTATCACTGAAAATTTCCCAACTCTTATGAAACACTTAAAATTAGAGATCCAAGAACTGCAGCATACTCCAAAGAGAATAGATCCAAATAGACGTATTCCAAGACATTTACTAATCAGAATGTCAGAGGGCAAAGAGAAAGAGAGGATCTTGAAAGCAGCAAAAGACAAGCAATCCATCACACACAAGGGAAGCCCAATAAGACTATGCGTAGATTTCTCAGCAGAAACCATGGAGGCGAGAAGACAGTGGGGTGATATACTTAAATTATTAAAAGAGAAAAACTGCCAACCAAGAATTCTATATCCAGCAAAATTGTCCTTCAAAAATGAGGGAGAAATTAAAACATTTTCAGACAAAACATCACTGAGAGAATTTGTGACCAAGAGACCAGCTCTGTAAGAAATACTAAAGGGAGCACTAGAGACAGATATGAAAAGACAGAAGAGAGAGGTATAGAGAAGAGTGTAGAAAGGAAGACTATGAGTAAGGTAAAAAGAAAGAAAATTAGATATGACATATAGAATCCAAAAGGCAAAATGGTAGAAGAAAGTACTACCCATGCAGTAATAACATTAAATTTTAATGGATTAAACTCCCCAATCAAAAGACATAGACTGGCAGAATGGATTAAAAAACAAGACCCATCTATATGCTGTCTTTACTCAGAGGACATGAGGGCAAGAACACAAACGACATTTGCACCCAGTGTTTATAGCAGCATTATTTACGATTACCAAGAGATGGAAACAGCCAAAATGTCTATCAACAGATGGGTGGCTAAACAAACTGTGGCATATACATACAATGGAATATTATGCAGCTGTAAGACAGAATAAAGTTATGAAATATGTAACAACATGGATGGACTTTAAGGACATTATGCTGAGTGAGATTAGCCAAATAAAAAAGGACAAATACTGTATGGTCTCACTGATATGAACTGACATTAGTGAATAAACTTGGAATATTTCATTGGTAACAGAGACCATCAGGAGATAGAAATAGGGTAAGATATTGGGTAATTGGACCTAAAGGGATACAGATTGTGCAACAGGACTGAATATAAAACTCAGAAATGGACAGCACAATACTACCTAACTGTAACACAATTATGTTGAAACACTGAATGAAGCTGAATGTGAGAATGATAGAGGGAGGAGGGCTGAGGGCATAAATGAAATCACAAAGAAAGATAGACGATAAAGATTAAGATGGTATAATCTAGGAATGCCTAGAGTGTATAATGATAGTGACTAAATGTACAAATTTTTAAAATGTTTTTGCATAAGGAAGAACAAAGAATGTCATTACTGCAGGGTGCTGAAAATAGATGGTAATTAATATTTTAAAATTTCAACTTATGTGTGAGACTAAAGCAAAAAAATGTTTATTTGATAAAAAAATTTATATTTTGACTAGCACATTTCCTAATATAACTTATGTAGATAGTTGGTTGAACAACATAAGTACATGGAACCTTGGGTAGGACGTGAGATTTTGTTGGTTTGTCCAGAGTGATGCCCTGATGAATCCCAGAGTGATTTGATCAGGGAGTGGAAAAGTATTTGCAAAGTCCCCTTCAGGGAATGGTGAGAAAGGGGGAAAATTCAACCTCCCCAAGTTGAACTCTTGATATTCTCACAAGCAGTGTGGACAACCAAAGCTATAGGCTGAGCTCCCAGTCTTGGGGGTTGTTCATATGAAACTTAACCCCACAAAGGATAGGTCAAGCCTACTTAAAATTAGGCCTAAGAGTCACCCCCAAGAGAGCCTCTATTGTTGCTCAGATGTGGCCTCTCTCTCCAGCCAACACAATAAACAAACTCACCACCCTCCCCCTGTCTATGTGGGGAAGGAGTGTGGACCTTCCTGGCAATGTGGGACAGAAATCCTAGAATGAGCTGAGACTCAGTATCAAGGGATTGAGAAAAACTCTAGAATGAGCTGAGACCCAGCATCAAGGGATTGAGAAGACCTTCTCAACCAAAAGGGGGAAGAGTGAAATGAGACAAAGTGTCAATGGCTGAGAGAGTCCAAACAGAGTCGAGAGGTTATCCTGGAGATTATTCTTTAAGTAGATATCACCTTGTCATCCACAATGTAATGGAGAGGCTGGAGGGAGCTGCCTGAAAATGTAGAGCTGTGTTCCAGTAGCCATGTTTCTTGAGGATGATTGTGTAATGATATAGCTTTCACAATGTGACTGTGTGATTGTGAAAACCTTGCTCCTTTTGTCTACCTTATCAATAGATGAGTAAAATATACGGAATAAAAATAAATAATAGGGGGAACAAATGTTAAAATAAACTTAGATTGAAGTGCTAGTGATCAATGAAAGGGAAGGATAAGGGGTATGGTATGTATGAATTTTTTTCTGTTGTCTTTTTATTGCTTTTTCTGAATTGATGCAAATGTTCCTAGAAATGATCATGATGATGAATATGCAACTATGTGATGATGTGAATTACTGATTATATATGTAGAACAGAATGATCATATGTTAAGAATGTTTTTGTTTGTTTGTTGTATTTTTTTTTAATATTAATAAAAAAATTTTTTTAAAAAACAAGGTATGCCTGTATAATCTAAAAAGTGGCTGCCTTAGATGTGAACTTAAGAAGTTCCTGAGTGAACTTCTTGACAGTCTCACTGTCTGTTGCAGGATAGCTGCAGCTTTCTACATGTTAAGTCCCCCTAATAAATGCTTAAGGATTGATCACTGTGGTGTTTAGTACCTCTTTCTTCCACGACCTATTGTGGGGTGTTTTGAGGCGGTCCTAGCCAGGTCTCCCCCTATTTCTTCTTTCCAAGGAAGTTCTGCTGCTGATCCAGTGGGACACAACAGATAAATAAAATCATACAAAAATCTTGGGAAATAATAGACCAGGCAAACAGAACAGCAAATAAAAAGTTCCTGAGGTGGAAAAGAACTTGACGTATTTAAGGGACAGAAAGAAGAGAGTGAGACTGGAATGTAGTAACTATGGGGGGGGGGGTGCTTATGGGAGAGGTGATGGAGCAGATATGCTAGAAGATGAGTCAAGAGAAGGAGGCAGGAGCCAGCTCATGTAGCACTTAGAGCTGATGGATTTGACCACATGAAAATTTAAAATCTCTTTAGAAAATAAACACCATGAAAGAGAAACTGAAAACAAGGAGAAAATATTTATAATACACATAAGACACAGAATTGTATTCAGTTTGTACTTTAAAATTCTAAAATCAATGAAGAAAAATTCAGGCAATCCAGTAGAAAAAATAGGCAGAGATAGCCCATTAATTTATAGAAAAAGAAATACAAATGACCAATAAACATGAATAGCTTCCCTTCTTGAAAATTATAGGAAGGGAAATGCAAACAAACAAGATACCATTTTCCCCCCACAATGTACAATGTGTCAGGGGTCTTAAGTTGCAATCAATAAGACCCTCACTACCTGCAAATATTTCCCAAGTTTTTGTTTCAACATTGAGGGGTCCAAGAGATTCCATGCACAAGCCCTCCAGGGTCCTTACTTGCCCTCTGTCTCTGGATAAAATCACCAAGATTTGTGTAAAAAATCTTAGCAATGGCAGAGTTCTAAACAGAAGTATCCCGAGGGATTTTAATGCCCATTTGTCCACATAAGCAAGAGTATCCTCGAGTTTAGGCTCATTAAAAAACCATCAACATGGAATACTATATAGCTGTAAGACAGAATAAAGTCATGAAGCATGTGAGTGAACCTTGAAGACGTTAGGTGGAGTGAAATCAGCCAGAAATAAAAGGACAAATACCGTATGGCCTCACAAATATGAAATATTATTAATGAGTAAACTTTGAGAGTTAAAGTTGAAAACACAGGTTATCAAGGAGAGAGAGAGTCGAGACTGGGCATTTGGTGCTGAAGGAATACAGAATGTGCAGCAGGACTGATTGTAAAAATCCAGAAATGGATAGCACAATACTACCTGATTGTAGCACAGTAATGTAAGTACACTGAATGAAGCTGAATGTGAGTACAGTTGAGGGAGAAGGGCTGGGTGCACGTATGAAACCAGAAGGAAAAATAGAGGATAAAGACTGAGACGGAATAATTTTAGGAATGCCTAGAGTGGACAGTGATGGGGATTAAATCTATAAATATGAAAGCGTTTTTTGCATGGGTGAGAACAAATGAATGCCAACATTGGAAGGGGTTGAAAATGGATGATATACAGGAAAAGGCACAATCAATGCAATCTAGGGTCTATAGTCAACAGTAGCATTGTAACATGCTTCCTTCCTCTGATGTCACAAAGGCATTATGCCCAAACTAAATATGGATTCTACATGGAAGAAAAAGTATTGTCTTGGTATAGATTATGTTGGCCAAGGCATGTCTATTTTCTTACGTTGGATAGTATGAAGTATGAAAAAAATGGTTAAAAATGAACAGAGAGAGAGGGTGTGAGGGTAGTTCAGTGGTAGAATTCTCACCTGCCATGCAGGAGATGCAGGTTTGATTCCCCGCCGATGCACTACCCAAATAAACAAAGAAAACCAACAAAAACCACAAACAAACAAAAAATTCAACAAATGGTGCTGCAATAAGGGATACTCACATGGAAAAAGAGTGAAATGTGACCCCACCATACAGCATACCCCCAAAAAACAAAATAAATGAACAAAGAGAAACAAGTGCTAGAGAAATGTACTTATTCACTGTTGGTAGGGGAGCAGGCGGTGTGGTGGTTCCACAGGAGGCAGGGGTGGGGTTGCCATAGGATCCTGCAACTCCATTGCACCTGGAGGGACTAAGAGTGGGGACACAAATGAACATTTGCACACTGGGGTCTATGGCAGCAGTGTTCGTGATTCGCGATGGATGGAGGTGGCCTAAGGGTACAACGACTGAGGAATGGAAGGGGGAACTGTGCTGTATACATATAACAGACTACTGAGTGGCTGCAAGAAAGAATGAAGTTGTGAGGCATGCAACGAGTGAATGAACCTTAGGGACAATATGCTGAATGCAATGGCAGAAACAAAAAGACAAATATTATGCCTCATTCATATGGACTAACTAGGATATACAAACTCAGAAAATTGAAGACAAGACTTCGAATTATCAGATTGGGGCCTATTGTAAAGGGTCCTAGATAGTAAATTCTTACAGCAGTCACATATATTCAGGAGTTATAACCGATATTTCTAAATTCTGAGATACTGAGCTATTTGTATACAACCTGGTCAAATGCTCTGAAACTCTGGGTATTTTATGTGACACCTGAGACTCAGAATTAGAGCTCTGAAGCTATGAAAGTCAGCAGTACCCCATTCAGCAACTGTTTAAAAAGCTGAAAAAGTGATTGGACTTCATCTAGAGATATGAATGAAGCTGATCTCAATAGAAGCAAGGTAAATCAGAATACTGGGCAAAGAATGATATGGCCCATATTTTCAAACTTCAACCTCTGTGCAAGATCAAAGGGAGAGATGTTTATTTGGTGCAAAATTTATGTTTTGGGTAGCATATTATCTCATTTAACTTGTATGGTCAGTTAACTTGAACACCATAATTACACGGAATCTTGAATAGGGCATGATCTTGTTGGTTTGTACACGTTAATGTTGATACCCCAATATATCCCAGCGTAATTTGGGTAAAGAATAACAAAGTATTTGCTAAATCCACTTAGGGAACTGGGGAGAAAGGAGAAAATACTGAACTTCCCCATCTGGGGAATTCCTGATATTCTCACAAACAATGGGAACAACCAATTCAATAGGCTGAGCCCTCAATCTTGGGACTTGCCTCTGTGAAGTTTATTCCTACAAAGGAAAGGCTAAGCCTACTGGTAATTGTGCCTAAGAGCCACCCCTGGAGAGCCTCTTTTGTTACTCAGATGTGGCTTCCCTCTCTGTGCCAACTTGGCAAATGAACTCACTGCCCTCCCCTCTATATCCCAGTCATATCTCTGGGACATGACTCCCAGGGGTGTAAATCCCCCTGGCAACGTGGGACAGGACTCCCAGGGATGAGCCGGGACCTGATATCATGGGATTGAGGAGGTCTTCTTGACCAAAAGGAGGAAAAGAGAAATGACACTAAATAAAGTCCCAGTGGCTGAGAGATTCCAGAGTCAAATAGTTATCTTGGAGGTTATTCTTATGCAAATTATAGATATCCTTTTTAGTTTATGGTGTATTGGAATGGCTAGAGGAAAGTACCTGAAACTGTGTTCCAGCAGCCTTGTTTCTTAAAGAAGACTGTATAACTATATAGCTTTTACAATGTGACTGTGTGATTGTGAAAACCTTGTGTCTGATTATCCAGGGTATGGACAGATGAGTGAAAAAAAAAGGATAAAAAGTAAATAAGTACTAGGTGGATAAATAATAAAGGGTAAAAAAATGGGTAGATTGAAACACTGTGGGTCAATAAGAGGGAGGGGTAATGTATGAGTTCTTTTTTTAATTTTTATTTCTTTTTCTGGAATGATACAAATGTACTAAAAATGATCATGGTGAAGAATACACAATTATGTGATGATATTGTGAGTCACTGTATAGTACGGCTGGACTATATATGTATGAATATTTCTCAGTAAAAATGTTTGTTAAAAAGAAGGGAAAAAAATCAGCAAAGAAACTGACCCCGGGGATTGCCAGGGAAGTTTCAGACTTTAAACAGCACATCATAAATCCCTCTGCACTTATCTTGGCCAGGAGTAAAAAACAGACATCCAGGTATCCCCAGAGATAGAGACAGAACTATTCCAGTGCAGCTGTAAATCCACCCTATTCTTCCATTACTTTACGCAACTTTTTAAAAGAGCACAAGGTATTTGGCAGAAGAGAAGGGAAAATTGAAGGACCTCAGAAATTACAGGGAGACTCAGAGATGTAAAAGGTCGGTCTCATCTGGGCAGTGCCACTGGGATGAATGAACCTCACTTGCTTTCAGTCTTAGCATCACTCTGCTCAAGATTTAAATTCCAGGGAAGCAGCACCTGATTGGCCCTGGAATCAAGGATAAAGTCAACCCAGCTAACTACATGGACTGAGAGCGGATGTGGGGCTATTGGGCAAAACAAAATCAGGTCTCTGTTACTAGAATAGGAGAAAATTAATGCTGGGTATGAACCAATAGCAGAGTCCATTATAATCTGGCCAAAATTGTGATTGCCCAACATTTGTAAGAGTGTCAGAAAAAGACTGTGCTAGTATACTTTGGGAGGACATGTAAATTGCTTCTTCTTTTTTTTTTAAAGACAATATGAAAGTACCCTCTGAGTCAACAATGTTACTTCTAGGAATTTATCCTGCAGAAATTACACATGCAGCCAAAAATATCATCTGAAAATGTCATTTATTGCAGCATTGTGTATAATCACGAAAAACAGAAAACATTTAAAATATGAGTTGAATAAAATATGATATGGTATTTGTCTTATGTAAACATATGTAATTCTTAAAAAGTACTGCCATGGAAAGATCTCCACAACATACTGTTAAACAAAATAATCCAAATGCATAATATGTAAAGTATGATGCCATTTATGGAACTTAAGAACCCTTAGATATGTGTTAAATACATACCAAAAATCCAGAAATATACACCAAACCTTCAACAGTGGTTACCCATTCATAAAGGACCAGGATTGGGAGGTGAGGGGAGGCAAGAACAAAAGAAAACTTTCACTTTTCACTCTTTATATTTCTGTATTTTGTGAGCCTTTAAAATGAGCATAAATTTTTGCCTAGCTGCATTTATGAATACGTAAAAAATTATGTGATCCATTTTTAAATATGCATTTACTTATATAATGCATATTGCCACTACAAGAATGTGGATTGATATACTTTAAATGTTAGCGTTGATTATTTCTTGTTTGTGGGTTTATGGATGTTTATAATTAACCTTCTTGCTTATCTGTGTTTTTAATCATATAAAAAATATATTATTAGTGTATATATAAATGAAAGAAAAGTTGCCACTAGGCAGTATAAAGGGACATACATGGCTACTACAAAAAGGAGCAAAGAACATATGAACAGGAAAGTCATTTCTTCTTCAAAAGAAGAACTATAAATGTTTAATAATCTTAAACTTTCTAATTCTAAAGCATGTAGTTTGGCACAGGGCAAACCCTCAATAATGGCAGCAGTAATTATAATTACTCTATTTTATTATAACGATATATGAGCCTGAAACCTGATGGTGGGACTATAAAATGTATCATATAACCAAGGAAGCTGTTGAATCCTGAATGCAAGACAAATGTGGCACAGACTCTAACCGTGTTAGAGTCCCAGGAAAACCAGCCCTCTCTAGAGCTGCCACCAAACCCCGCAAGGAAGCTACAGCCACAATTCTAACCTGCCAGGAAAGGCTCTTTGAGAAGCCTCCCTTCTTCTGGTCATCAGATGGGACCATCCCAGAGCCAGAAGATTCAGCAACCCCCTGGAAACTCACCTGGAACTGTCTTCCTGAGAACTCAAGTTGCAAATCAAAACAATTGCTTCAGCCATGGGAGGGAGGGTAAGAGACATTGACAAGAGAGGACAAGCTCGTTGCAGCAGAATATTCAGTTTTAAGAAGAGGGTCACTTATCTTACTCTCCAGACCCTATCTCCCTTCTCCCCCACCTCCAGAACAGCACCCCCTTCCCAAGATTCTTATTACTGAAGAGAAACAGACCCCAGATAGTTTGGTCTATGTTCAAATCAGTACAGCCTTTAAAGGGTAAATGGAATGTTGGTTTTTGTAATGTTCTATAACAGCAATACATTTTAATCCATTAACCATCACTGAGAATCCCCACCCCTCACCCCCCACCCCAACAACTTCTTTTAACATTTTGGTACGTGTTGGTCCATTTTAACATTTCTGAGATCCTGTATACTTCTATAATTTTCTCATATAACGTATAAGGTAAGGATTTCCCATGTTGCTATAAACTCTTAATAAGGGTACTTTTCTTGGCTTGTATGGACGTAGACGCAGAAGCGCCTCGATGGCGGGAAGCGCTGCGGCCCCTGCAGCGCCCGGTGGCCTGGGGCTTTCGGAAGCGTGCTCAGGACTCACGCGGGGGGGGCTGTGAAGGAGACCCCTCCTTCCTCCCCGACTGGAATTCAGGCCAGGAGACACCAGATCCACCCCTTACTGATTCTCTTCCCCAAATCCCAGGGCAAGTGAGTGGCCACTAAGCTTGGTTTTCGTAATCCGGAGATGCTATTTCTTCATCCGCAATTTCCAGGTGATTGAGGAGTGAATAGGTGATTGTTTTCTCAGCCTAGAGAAAGAGGAAACGAGCCATGAGGATCCAGGAAAAGTCACAGGGAAGAAGGTGACAGCAGAGGCAGCTGGGAAGAGGGGGCGCGGGAAGGAGGAAGAGGAGGCGCTCACCTCGACTTTGGCAGCCTCTTCGGTGTCAGTGAGATTGGCTGTGGGCAGAGGGAACAGCGATCAGCCAGGGCAGTGCCGGGAGGGCGGCCTGGCCCTGCGGTTGCTGAAGCTGCAAAACCAAAGGCCGAACCAGGCACAAGACCACGCTGACCCCAACCCAGGCGTGTAGGCCAACAGCTGAGTAATAGCTTGCTTCATTCACCCTTCACCCACGCACGGACTCAGCCGCCCACACCTGCCACGCTGCCATAGGGAAGTGGTCATTTGTGCCGAATTCGTGTCTGAAAATTGCTGAGCTTCCCCAAAAGGATGCCAGGCAGCTTGAGGGATCTGAGATGGTGGGGAAGTGTTAAGAGATGTTCGGTATGGAGTCAAGTAAAGCCCAGATTTTTGCCAGCACAGACTCCAGGGAGAGAAGACTGAGGGCAATTTTCACACCGGCCAAACCTACAGCATCTTTGATGGAACACTGAAGAATCTGGTGCTTACTCCATGACATTAAAAAGATAAAGAAAAAAATAAGAAGAAGAAAGGAAGAAAGAAAGAAATTTCTCTGATAAATATCCAAAACACACCAGATTCCTTGCATGTTTTTGCCAATGAACTCTTTGCTGGTATGAAAAGCAGCCTCAGCATCTGCGAATTGATAGCCCTGAGGAAGTTGGGGAGGAACCTAAGACAATGCATCTGGTCTCTCAGCTCGGCCCCCTGAGCACAGAGTCCCTGTTTGTCAGGCTCCAAAGTCTGAGACAAGCTATGTTCTGAATTCCCCTTCTAACATCCCTGGACAATCCCAGCGATCTAACTTTGCCTTTTGGGAAGCCATCTGCCCTAGCGTCTGGTGGCATAAATGCCTTGTGAAATAGTTTTATGCCAGTGTAGACAGAACTCTATTGTCAAGTTGGCTAATCCTGTTGGGTTCAGACTTTTTTCCACATCTGATTTGGCCATGGCACAGACCCAGGCCCGTATCCCCACTTGGCCTGGCCAAGGGACATAGGGACCTTGCTGAAAGCGTTGCAGGGCAAGTGCTATTGTGCTCAAGCTCTCAAATCTGTTGGCTCTGCTCTGAGTCATGCTCCAGTCACATAAGGCAGAGTCCTAAGTGGGCTCCTTCTCCTGCCTGTTTTTGCTGTCATTGGAGTCCCCCACTGAAGGCTCTGAGTGCCTACATGCTTTGGCTTTAACTACAGCCAAGAAGGTGCCTGGGACATGCCTACTCTTGGTACACACTGCCACCCGGGCCAAGGATGGGGTGGCCACTGACTCTCAAAACATCAGACCTGGAAGTTCATCCTTAGGGGTCAGCCAGGCCAACCCATGCCTTTTCTCAGGGAGGTGCCTGAACCCTGAGTTAATCCCAAGGGGCAATGCCTTGCCCAAGGCTCCATTGTGCAATGGCCAGACCCTATTCAAGTGGGCATCAGGGCCGAGAGTTGCTCCCCAAGTAAAGCCCAGTAACTCCCTTATTGACCTGGAACTTTCTCAGGCTTAAATCTCCTCCTACGGTTCCACCAAGAGCTAAGCCCTACCACCCTCACCCCTGTCACTCTATGGAGACAGATTCCTCAGCAAGTCTGGGGGGTTCCCCCTAAGCCTCCTTCTCCTTTCCTCTTAGAATCCCACTCTCTAAATCCTATTCGAACCCTTACCCTTTATCAGCTCTGCCAAGGTTCCACAGAAAAATCCAAATCTCTCTGATTTCCTGCTCTGGAAATATTCCCATCACTCCTCGCCCCAGAAACTCAGGCCCAGCCCTCACCTCACGTCCTCATCTTCAGTGACAAGGTCCCCTTTGGGCCCAGGAGTTAGACTTAGAGCTGAGCAAGCAATTTGAGCCCTCCCCCTCCTCCCACTCCCCCCACCCTCTCCTGTGCATCCCCGCTGAATTCACACAAGCCACTTCCTGCCGGGTCCTTTCTATCTGGCAGCCCCAGAGGCATCACTAAAGCCCCCAGAGCGGGAGCTGCACTCACCTGGTTCCTGTGGGAGGGTCTCTCCTCCCATTTCCCTGTGCTCAGAGTTTCCTGGGAGAGCGAGGAGGGGCACAGAGGAGGTTAGTTGGGTTATGGGGCGGGGAGAGGGAGGGGGGTTGACTCCTCAGACCGAGAACCAGGGGCAGGATTGGTTAAGAACTACCACAACCTTTCCCCCCCCACACAGAGTCTGCCCACTCCCCAGCAACCCTGCCCAGGGGCTGCCCTGACCTGTACAAGGGCTGGACCAGAGAGATATGAGTCTGTTAATAGTGGGGACCCCTGGAAGCCTTAGAAAGGTCGCTCCATTCCTTAGGCTTGCTCTTCCTTTGGAAAAAAACTGTTTGCTCCCTCTCAGTATTTCTCTCCATATCTCTGTATTTACTTATCGTCAGTAATTGAGGTCCTAGCTAAGAACCAACTACAAAGGCAGGTAGAAAAATTATTTTCTCTCTCAATGGCTCCAAACCTTTTTTTTTTCCTTTACTTTGTGTCTGGGTGTCTTTTGCACTCTTTCCCTCCATCCAGCTAGCTATACAGCACAATAAATTGGGGTGATTTGCTTACATTTCTATGGCAACTTCTCCACTCTCTCAGCTCTTTCACATTCATACTAAGGGAGATAGACGCTGTTTTTTTAAGAGTTAAAGTTCTTCAGGTGACCAATTAGTGAACAAATGTTTATGGAGCAACTTGCAGCATTGAGCTAGGTGCTGGAAAGCGGTGGAGGAGAGAGAGACATGGTTACGACCTCAGGGGGGCTATGTCTTTCCAGCAGGTTCAGCATAAAGCTCCAGTTCCTGAATGTGCCTCTTTCTGCCTCACAATTTATTGCTTCAAAAGCATCATGCCTGGAAGGCTCTTCCATCCGTCTTTGCCTGGCTAACTTCTACCCACTAACAGCTCCTCCTCCACACAGTAATAGTTCACATGACATACCGCTGGCTGCATGCTAGGCACTGTTCTAAAAGCTTCAGCCTCATTCATCCTCACAACCTTATGAGGTAAGTTCTATTAGTGAACCCATTTTCCAGGTAAGGACATTGAGGCCCAGAGAGGTTAACTAACTCACCTAACGTCACACAGCTGATGAGCTGTGACGCCGAGATTTGAGCCCAGATGGTGTCTGGTCCCACAACATGTGCTTCAGTCTACACTACACTATACTGCCTCCCCATGAGACCTCCTCTAGCTACACCGTCTTCTCCTGGGTTCTGTGGACTTCTCTGTGCCTCCATCGTACAATTACAATTCTCTGTCATTGCTCCTAACCCATCTTATTGCAATTATCTGTTTTTGCAGCTGTCTTCCCCACAATACTGTGAAGTCCTTGAGAGCGGGACTGGACTTCATCTTGGCATCAGCCAGTGTCTTGCACAGTGCTTGGCACATAAGCAAGTCTGTCAAATGAAATTAAGTAATAAGTGAATGAAAGGTTGAAATATGGGAAATATGGGGCTGTATCTGAATGCTAAGGATTGTTTTTTTTTTTGCGTGGGCAGGTATCAGGAATCAAACCCGGGTCTCTGGCATGGCAGGCGAGAATTCTGCCACTGAGCCACCGTCGCAGCACCCTGAACGCTAAGGATTCTGTAGTCCAAAGCCTGGGGGGAGGGGCAGTTCTGGCAAAGGGGTAAGGCCTTCGCTAAGTGGGAACTGACCACAGGAGCGACCCGAGCGACCCGGGGCAGCCACAGACCTGAGACCCGCTTTCTCCTGAGGTAGAACAACTTCACTACTGCGGCAGCAATGGCCAGGGCCACAATCACGGCAACCACAACCACAGATATCACCACCAGCGAAGATGTGTTCAGGCTGGACCCTGGGGGAGAGAGGCCTCAGAACAGGTGGAGCTATTTCTGTCCCCACCCAGGCCCCGGCCCTCCCCACCCTCCTGCAGTGCTCTGCCCCAGAGCTGGTCACCTGGAACTGTTCTGTGTCTGGGTCACTCACAGGTGCACCCCAACCCTCCCTGCACAGGGTTTCTATGGCTGGACTTGGACCTTCTCCACACCCAAGTTTCTCCACCAAGCTCATAAAGGCCCTGGCACCCCGGTGAGTGTGTGAAGACTGAGAAAAGGGTTCCTTTAAGCCCTCAGGTGCAGCAGGGAGGGTGACCTGAAGCCCCCCGTAGATGGAGGCACTAATGGGTTATTAAGCCTTGAACGATCTGGGCAGGACACGCCAGGCCTTTTGGAAAGAACAGGCATGATGGGAGACATGGAAAGAGACCAGGAAAACCTCAGCTCTTAAGAACATCCAGGAGCTTAGGGTACCTCTGTACCAATGAGGCAGTCCCATGGCTGTCCTTTGTATGGGATGACAGCCTTGTCACTTATCACCTGGAAGCTGGAGAACTTAGAAGCCTGGATGTGGAGGGCTCTGAACGCTGGCCCCTGCTCCTGCCCACTGACCAATAGTAATCAAGGCCCCCACAACTCTCTTCCTTGGCTCTTTGCCCTAGAGCCTGATTTTGCTGCTCTGACGTTTCTCAGATCTTCATATAGACCCAGAGGACCTCAGCCCTGACTGTCCATCCCCTCCTCTCCCCTCCCTACATCTTCACAAAGTCCTCTTACCTTGGACAGTGATGGTCACAGGCTTCGAGGAAAACTGTTTGACCCCGAGCATTGCTGTGCAGTGGTAATCCCCACTGTGACTGTGGTTTGCTCGTGGGATACTGAAGTTTGAATCCCTGGAGAAAAACTTCTGGGATTTTTCATTCTGGTAGTACGTGACCTTGTACAGAGGCTTGTTCCTCCAGCCGTGGCACTTCAGAACGATGGGCTCGCCCTCCTGGAACACCTGGCGAGGGGTCTGGAGCAGCAGCCAATCTGAAAGGCACAGAAAGATAACAGGGCCCAGGAGGTGTTGGCTCAGCTCTAAGACCCATACGGCTCTTACTGGTGAATCACGTGTGCAGGAAAGAGCTTCGGTTTGGAACCAGGTTGTTCCGATTGCTAGCTCTGACTTCATCGTTTCTGAGCTCTATAATCTTGGACAAGTAATTTAATTCTTCTGAGACTCAGTTTCCTCAACTGTGAAAATGAACATCCCTGATACCATGCGATTGCAGTAGTTCCTGGCACAGAGTAGGTGTTCAGAACATGCTCATCTTCTCTTTCCTTTTCAGGGAGAAGGCAAGGAAGTCAGCCCAGCTGCTGCCCTGTCCTGAACCCCACAGGGAGATACAAGGGACACTAAGATGCAGTTCCATCCCTGAGAGGAGGGGGAGGGATCTTAAGAGAAAGAAACAAAGCACAGACATCAGAGACTTGTATCTATGGAAAGCGTAGGAAGTCCTGGACATCCAACAAATGTCAGTCTATTTGATGAATGTTAGTAAATGTGGAGCTTCACTTCAGCAGGGTTTTTTTCTGAAGGCAGCCGTGTCACAGGTGGGTCATTAGCCTGATGTGCCCATTTGAGGAAAATCTGGAGCTCAGGTGAGGAGAGGAGACCAAGATAAGAGAAATAATGACAGTAGTCATCATGACGACTCTGTTGGTTTGAAACTGTTGTGGACCCCAGGAAAGTTGTGTTATTTAATCCTCATTCAATAGTGTTGGGTAGGGTCTTTTTGATTAAGTTGTGTCCATGGAAATATGTCTCCACCCATTCAAGGTAGGTCACTTACTGGAGTCCTTTAAGAGGAAACATTTTGGAAAAAGCTGCAGAGCTGCAGAGAAGAGAACTTTGGAGATGCAGAAGAAAATGCCATTTGAGACCAGAAACCAGGAGAGAAAGCTAGCAGGTGTCCCCATGTGCCTTCCCAGCTAACAAAGAAACACTGAACATCATCAACCCTTAACTGAGTTGAGATTTCTTTCTCTGGATGGACATTTTTATGATCTTACAACTGTGAACTTGTGACTTAATAAATTCCCTTTTTAAAAGCCATTCCATTTCTGGTATATTGCATTCCGACAGCTTTAACGAAAGAAAACAATGACTTCATTACGGCTTCTCTGTATAAAGAACTGTATTTGTGTCATTCTCTTTACAAAATAATTTATCTGTTCAGCAAACACGTGTTGAGTCCTGCCCTGTATCAGGGGCTAGAAATACAAAGATGGATAAGACACAGCTTTAGCCTCAGGTTGCCCACAGTCTGGTGGATGAGAAAGAGCACTGAGTGCTATGGGGTGCTATGGGGAAGGGGCCTCGGAGAGCATGGGGTCAGGGAAACACTGATTCTCACGAGACCCCTATGAGGGAGGCAGCCGCATGCCTGCTGAATGGATGAGGAAACTGAGATTCAAGGGTTCCCTAACATGATCATGGTTACATGATGAATAACTTCCAGAACTAGGATTCAGCTGTGGTTTGGCTGACACCAACCCTCCACATTTTTACTCTGCCATAAGAATGGAAGGATACTGAGCATGGGTGGTTCAGGGGTAGAATGCTTGAGTCCCATGCAGGAGACCCGGGTTCGATTCCTGAACCATGTAACAACCCCACCCCAAACCCCACCCTGCCAAAAAAAAAAAAAAAAAAAAACAAGGCAGGCTAGTAAGGATTTACTTCTGTTTTTCTCGGCTGCCTATTTATGGCCTTGAAGCCTTCTTGCTCAATCAGGACTGAGACAAAAAACAATTATAAACCTATGCTCAAGGAATTTTTTATGAATTTCCGCCCCCACCACACAAGCTGAGCAAAGGGGGCGGGTAAAAAGGGAAATGAATGGGCAAAAATGATTCCAAAGGAATCTCAGCCTTTGCTTCCCAGTAAACAGGCCACACCCCTATCCTGAAATACACTGCAGCATAAGCAGATTTCATCCCTCCTGTTCTCTGAGACCCGCCCCGGGTTATCCTTCACTGACCGGAAAACACGCCCAAATGCACAGGATCGCTGAGGCTCGTCTGGCTTGTCTGGCACCGGTACTCCCCACTGTCGTGGTTCTGGGCTTGAAAGTGATAGCTGGGCTGGATCTGGGTTGGGATGCTGCTCCCATTGAAGAACCAGCGGGTGGAGTGGTCTCCAGGGCTGCGAGCACCCTGACACTTCAGAGTCACAGAGTCTCCCAGGAACACATTGATCCATGGGGGATCAAGTTCCACCACGGCCTTTGGGAGATCTGCTGAGAGGCAAAGAGAGGGGGCAGCATGAGGAAAGAGAGCCCCAAGGCCTGAGCAGTCCCAATATTCTGTAACAGATATAGAAGCACCTGTGGGCCTGCTGATGACATTGGAGTTGGGTCCAGAACTGTTCTGCAACTGAAAGCAATCCCTCTTACTCAACCAGCCCATCACAAGGCCCCAGGGAACCCAGGACCTCCATGGGAGCCCACTCTTCCTTAGAACGAGAGGGCAAGAAGGAAAAAGAGGTAGAAAGACAAAGATCTCTCCAAGGGATAGCCTAGCCTGTTCTTTAGTTCCCTTCTCTCTCTCTCTCTCTCTCTCTCTCTCTCTCTCTCTCTCTCCCCAACACACACACACCACATATGTGTACTCTGGGGACTCACATTCCACTCATGCAAACTGAGGCATTTGGACACTAATGAATAAAGTCTCTCCAGAGCTGGCTGAAGAGAAGTGTAAGCATCTCGTGGAGATATCAAGCAAGGTTTCCATCCTAACCCAATATCATTCTTTATGCCTCAGAAAGGAGGTCAGGATGGCTTTGGGTCAGACCCAAGGACAAAGGAGACTTCTGTGGCCTCAGAAGGATAAATAGGGAGGGAGGGAGGCTGAAGGGCCAGTATAGGAAGCCACAGGTTCAGTGCCCCATGGGAATCCCCACTCTTACCAGCTAGGCTGAAGTCCTTTGGGAAGTGAGTAGTCCAGGAAACAAAATGCCCAGCAAAGCTCATTCTACCACAGTGACACCAGAGGCATGTTCCTCCTTCTCAGGCCAGGGGAACAGGCCCTGAAGCCCCAGATACAAGCAAGGTAGAGGATTTTTTGACCCATAGGGAAAATCCATGAAGATCATGTGATTTTGCATGAAGCTGAGATTAAAATTGCCAGGGCTCTTGATTTATTTGGAAAGAGGAAGGCAATTGAGAGGGAGAACAGAGCTCTCATTTTCTGTGACAACATCGGTGACATCTCAGCATAACAGCAGCAGAAGCTTGAAGCACCTGGGCACCATGGCTACCCACCTTCCTCTCTGGTAGGAGGGGAAGGAGAGAAGGAGGGCGGGAGATGGGCAGGGCAACCCCTAGGAGCAGTAATCCTTTCCCAGCCCTGACTGGTTCTATCAGTTCAGAGCACCTGGCTCAAGCAGGGCACTAAGAGTAAATGAGAACAACTGGGAGAGGGAGAGGATGTGGGTGCAGCACTTACCAGGGGTCCCGGAGACAGGCACTGTAAGAGAGAAAACAAAGATCAGCCCAGTGCCTGAAGTCTCACCACTGAGATCCCCCTGTCCAGCCCAGGAACCTGTGTCTAGAAGAGTTCTGCCTACACTCGCCACCCACAGTGTGGCCCTCACCCAGTAGCCCCTGGGACTGCCTGGAGGAGGAGCACTTTCAAAAGGACTGGGAGCAACTTCCCCAACAACGGAGGAAATTGAGTCTTCAATCGATTGGATTAAATGCAACTGATTGGATTCTCTATTGCAGAAGATGCTCCCTTATTTATCGTAGATATAATCAGCCACAGGTGCAATCAAGTGACTGACGATCCAATAAATCAGCCTTCTGGTTTATTAACCAGTCATGAGATGTCCTTAAGTAATGGCTAGGACAGTGCTTGCTTGACCAGATAAATGGGCACCATTACCTGAACAAGTTGACACATGGACCCAAACATCACATGTGGAAACTACACAACATACTCATGAACAACCAATGGGTTAAAGAAGAAATTACAAAGGAACATCTTGAGTTGAATGAAAATGAAAATATGGCATACCAAAAGTTGGGGGTTGCAGCAAAGGCAGTGCTGAGGTGGAAATTTATAGCTCTAAATGCTTACATTAAAAAACAAGAAAGATTTCAAATCAGAGACCTAATCTCAAAACTGGAAGAACCAGAAAAAGAAAAGGAAACAAAACCGAAAGTGAGGAGAATGAAGGAAATAACAAAGGCTAGAGTGGAGATAAATGAAATAAAGAATTCAAAAACAGTAGAGAGAATCAACAAAACCAAAAATTGCTTCTTTGAGATGATCAGTAAAATTGGCAGACCTTTAACTAGACTAACAAGTTTTAAAAGATAAAGGGCACAAATCATAAAATCAGAAATGAAAAGGGGGACATTACTACTGACCCCACTGAAATAAAAAGAACTATAAGAGGATATTGTAAACAGCTGTATGCCAATAAATTTAAAAACCTAGATGAAATAGACAAATTACTAGAAACACACAAACTACCTACACTCACTCAAGAAGAAATTAAAGATTTCAACAAACCAATAACTATTGAAAAGATTGAATGAGTAAAAAAAAAAAAAAAAAAAACTCGCAACAAAGAAAAACCTGGGACCAAACAGCTTCACATGGGAATTTTACCAAACATTCCAAGAAAAATTAACACCAATTCTGCACAAAGTCTTCCAAAAAATTGAAGAGAAGGTAATACTCCCTAATGCATACTACGAAGCCAACATACCAAAGCCAGTTAAAGATACCACCAAAAAAATTACAAACGAATATCTTATATGAATATAGGTAAAAATACTAGCAAAGTGAATTCAAAGCACATTTTTAAAAATTATACACCATAATTAAGTGGGATTTATCCCAGGTGTGAAAGGGTGGTTCAACATAATAAAGTCGATTAACACAATACCCCACGTTAACAAAGAGAAGGGGAAAAAAACACATGATAAACTCAATTGAAGCAGAAGAATTTGGCAAAATCCACCCCTTCTTGATAAAAATACATAGAAAACTAGAACTAGAAGGAAACTTCCTCAACATGATAAAGAACATATATGCAAAGATGCACAGCTACATCATACTGTTCTAGTCAAAGCAAATAAGCAAGAAAAAGAAATAAAAGGCATCTAAATTGGAAAGAAAGAAGAAAAACTTTCCCTATGTGCAGTTGACATGATTCTATATAGAGAAAATCCTGAAAAATCCTCAACAAAGCTCCTAGAGCTAATAAATGAATTCAGCAAAGTGTCAAGGTACTAGCTCAACACCCAAAAATCAGTAGTGTTTCTATACGCTACCAATGAACAATCAGAAAAAGAACTCTAGAAAAAAATTCAATTTACAATAACAACTAAAATAATCAAATATCCACGAACAAATTTAACCAAGGATGTAAAGGACTTGTACACAGAAAATTACTAAACATTGCTAAAAGAAATCAAAGATCTAAATAAATGGAAGGTCATTCTATGCTCGTGGATTGGAATACTAAATATTGTCAAGATGTCGATTCTACCCAAAATGATTACAGATTCAATGCAATACCAATCAAAACTTCAACAACCTTCTTTGCAGAAATGGAAAAGCCAATCATTAAATTTATATAGAAGGTTAAGGGGGCTTGAATAGCAAAGCCATCTTGAAAAGAATTAAATCAATAGACTCACACTTCCCAATCCTAAAACTTATTACAAAGTCACAGTAATCAAACCAGAATAGTACTAATGGCTAAACTGTTATTGTGAGGACGTTTCATGGATTTACATTCTCAGGAATTTGATTACATTTATGGCTGATTACATCTACAATCACTTAAGAGGATTTCTTCAGCAATGAGAGACATTTCATCCAATAAGTTGAAGACTTTAATAGGAGGAAGGATGATTCAGTAGTCAGAAGAGAGAGTTTCCATCAATACTTCACCCAGTTGGCTTCTCCTGGGGACTTCATCAAACACTTTCATTGGATTTGTCAGTCTACAGCCTGCCTTATGGAATTTGGACATGTGCATACATGAAGTTCTGTGAAACATTGTTTTAGTTTGCTAGCTGCCAGAATACAACACACCAGAGATGGATTGGCTTTTGATAAAAAGGGGTATAAGTAGTCAATGTATAGTTCTTCAGAGGAAAGGCAGCTAACTTTCAACTGAGGTTCTTTCTTATGTGGGAAGGCACAGAGTGATCTCTGCTGGCCTTCTCTCCAAGCCTCTGGGTTCCAACAACTTTCCCCAGGGTGATTCCTTTCTGTATCTCCAAAGGCCTGGGCTGAGCTGTGAATGCTGAGATGAGGTATGCTGAGCTGCTTGGGCTGTGCTACGTTGAGTTCTTTCATTTAAGCACCAGCCAATTAAATCAAACATCATTCATTGCAGCAGGCACGTCTCCTAGCCAACTGCAGATGTAATCAGGAACAGATGAGGTTCGCATGCCATTGGCTCATGTCCACAGCAATAGAACTAGGCACCTTCGCCTAGTCAAGTTGACACCTGAATCTAACTACCACAAACATTTTATAAAATCTCATAGTATTAAAAGAAAACATCATGGTACTGGCACAAAGACAGACATATGGACAAATGGAATTGAATTGAGAGCTCAGAAATCAACATTTATGGCCAACTGATTTTTGACAAAGGGGCAAAGACCACTCAATTGGGAAAGAATAGTCCCTTCAACAGTTCATGCTGGGAAAACTGCATCTCCATTTGCAAAAGATAAAGGTGGACCCCTACCTCACACCATAAACAAAAACCAACTCAAAGTGGGTCAAAGACCTAAATATAAAAGCCAGAACAATCAAACTCATAGAAGAAAATGTAGGGACGCTTCTTCAGGACCTTGTATTAGGAAACAGTTTCTTAAACTTTATGGCCAAAGCACAAGCAACAAAAGAAAAAACTAGATAAAAGAGACGTCACAAAATTTTAAAACTTTTTTGCCTCAGAGGACTTTATCATGAAAGTAAAATGACAACCTACATAATGGAAGAAAATATTTGGAAACCACATGACTGATTAGGGTTTAATATCCAGAGTATATATAAAAGGAAAACTAAATCACAAAAACATAAAGAACCCAATTAAAAATGGGCAAAAGAAAATTTGTATTTTGGGTGGCACATTATCTAATTTGAGTTGTGTTATAGTTTGCCAGCTGCCGGAATGCAACACACCAGAGACGGATTGGCTTTTAATAAAAGGGTACTTATTTCATTAGTTCTTCAGAGGAAAGGTAGCTAACTTTCAACTGAGGTTCTTTCTTACGTGGGAAGGCACAGGGTGGTCTCTGCTAGCCTTCTCTCAAGGCCTCTGGGTTCCAATGACTTTCCCCGGGGTGATTCTTTTCTGCATCTCCAAAGACTTGGGCTGAGCTGCAAGTGCTGAGATGAGGTATGCTGAGCTGCTTGGGCTGTGCTACCTTGAGTCTCTCATTTAAGCACCAGCCAATTAAGTCAAACATCATTCATTGCAGCAGGCATGCCTCCTAGCTTACTGCAGATGTAATCAGCAACAGATGACGTTCATGTACCATTGGCTCATGTCCACAGCAACAGAACTAAGCACCTTCACCTAGCCAAGTTGACAACTGAATCTGACTACCACAACTTGTTTGGTCAGTTCACTTGAACACCATAATTGCATGGAATCTGGAGTACAGCATGAGATCTTGTTGGTTTGTACAAGCTTATATGATACCCAGTATACCCCAGAGTAATTTGGGCAGAGAATAAAAAAATATTTTCTAAGTCCCCTGGGGGACTGGGGAGAAAGGAGGAAATGTTCAATTTTCCCATCTGGGGAATTCCTGATAATCTCACAGGCAGTTGGAACAACCAGTTCAATAGGCTGAGCTCTCAATCTTGAGGCTTGCCCCTGTGAACCTTGTTTCTGAAAAGGAGAAGCTAAGCCTACTGACAATTATGCCCAAGAGTCACATCCAGAAAACCTCTTTTGTTGCTCAAATATGGCCTCTCTCTAAGCCAACTCAGAAGGTGAAATCACTGTCCTCCCCCTGCTACATGGGACATTACTTCCAGGGATATAATCTCCCTGGCAACATGTGACCCAGCTCCCAGGGATGAGCCCAGCCCTGGTTTCATGGGATTGAGAAAGCCTTGTTTACCAGAAGGGGTGTGCTGGTTTGAAATGATTTATGTACCCTTGAAAAGCCATATTTTAATCCTAATCAACCTTATGAGAACATCGGTTTCTTCTAATCCCTATTCAGTAGCATAGGTCAGAAAATTGATTAGATTATCTCTGCGGACATGTGGCTTAATCAGTTGCAGGTTTTAAACTTGATTAGATGGAGATGTGTCTCCACCCATTCTATATGGGTCTTGATTAGTTTACTGGAATCCTATTAAAGAAGCATTTCGGAGAAAGCTTCAGAACACCGCAGAACCACGAAGCAGAGAGTCTACCGGCCAGCAACTTTTGGAGATGAAGAAGGAAAATGCCTGCCAAGGGGCTGAAAAGGAAGCAAGCAGATGACCCCGTGTTCGCCCTGTGCCTTTCTGGATCAGAGAGATACCCTGAACTTCATTGGCCTTCTTGAATCACAGTTTCTTTCCCTGGATGCCTTAGATTGAGCATTTCTATAGACTTGCTTTAATTGGGACATTTCCATGGCCTAAAAACTGTTAAATTGCAATTTATTAAATTCCCCTTTTTAAAAGTCATTGTGTTTCTGGTATATTACATTCCAGCAGCTGGCAAACTAGAACAAGGGGGAAGAGAAATGAAACAAAACAAAATCTCAGTGGCTGAGAGATTTCAAACAGAGTCGAGAGGTTATCCTGGAGGTTTATTCTTATGCATTGTATATATACATACCTTTTTAATTTATGGTTTATTGGAGCAGCTGGAGAGAAGTACCTGATACTGTTAAATCATGTTCCAGTAGCCTTGATTCTTGAGAAAGACTATATAACTATACAGCTTTTACAATGTGACTGTGTGGTTGTGAAAACCTCCTGTCTGATGCTCCATTCATCCAGGGTAAGGACAGATGAGTAAAAAATAATAATAATAAAGATAAAAAATAAATGAATAATAGGGGAGATAAAGGATAAAATTGGGTAGACTGAAATGCTGTGGGTCAATGAGAGGGAGGGATAAAGGGTATGTATGAGTTCTTTTTTCTTATTATTTCTTCTTTTCTTTTTTTTGGAGTGATACAAATGTTCTAAAATGATCATGGTTAAGAATACACAACTCTGTGATGATATAATGAGTCACTGATAGTATAATATGGTTGGATTGTTTGTTCGTGGGTATTTTTCAATAAAAATATTTTTTAAAAAAACAGGCAAAATACTTGAGTAGACATTTCTCCAATCAAGGCATACAATAGCCAAAAAGCACACGAAAAGACGTTCAGTATAATTAACCATTAGGGAAATGTACATCAAAACCACAGTGAAATACCATCTCACACCCGATAAAATGGCTACTATTAAAAAATGCAAAATAACAAATGTTGGAGAGGATGTGGAGAAATAGGAACACTCATTCGTTACTGGTGGGAATATACATGGTGCAGCCTCTGTGGAAGACAATTTGGCAGTTTCTCAGAAAGTTAAGTATAGAAATACCATATAACTCTGCAATTCCACTTCTACTTATATATGCAAAAGAATTGAAAGCAGAGACTCAGATATTTTCATATGGATGTTTCTAGAGGCATTTTTACTATTGCCAAAAGATGGAAGCAACCCGTGTCCATCAAGTGATGAACAGATAAACAAAATGTGGGGTATAGATACAATGGAATATCATTCAGCTGTGAAAAGGAATGAAACCCACCATGCCTGCACCTGCCCCTAGCCAGTGGTTCTCCACACAGCATCCAAGGAAATAAACAGCATGCACAGGGAGCAGATACGGGCAAAATGATGGTGGCCAGGCTTGGGCTGGACTGCTGCTTCTGGCGCTGCTCTTACTCACGCAGATTTATTCAAATCAATCAACTGTCATAAAACTTTCAAGTAACTCCCCCCAGAATACCATGGATGCCCCAAGTCCAGCTAATGCCACCACCCCAGGAGGTGGCAGTGCCCTGCAGCCTATAGCCAGCCTCCTCGTGGTCTCATTCTTCCTTTTACATCTCTACTTTTAACAGATTCAGGCCAAGAAATCTCTATGCTTCCTCATCTTCTGAAACCAATCCAAATGGCACCTAAAGTCCAGTGTGGCAAGGAGAAAACCAAAGGAAAATCCTTTTATTGACTAGGGGGGTTGAAGACCCAGGAATTGAGATTGAGAAGACAATACTGGCAGTAGGGGTCCAGCTTCCCTAGACTTGTCCTCCCACCCAGCATCAACTGTCTCTCTTCCCTGGCCCATGATTGAGAACATGGGAAGAAAAATAGCCTTCCATCTAGGTCTAAAACCCTTGCTTTCTCTCTGATCAGAGTCAGGACCCCATGATCTGTGCAGTAAATGGAAGCATGCATGATTTCTCTGGACCTATAGCCAATAGTTTCAGAATTACCCAGGTTTATGTTTCTCTGAGCCCCAGAGCTCCCTGGATAACTCAAATCTTCCTGTGCTTCTTTCCAGGGGAATCTCCTTACAAATAAAAGGAACAGTCTCTGCTATGTGAAGTAGTTTTAGGGGCACAGAGAATTGCCCCTACCCACCCTCCTAAGAAAATACATTTTACAGCTTTCTCCCTACCCGTTGTCTAAGGCAGCCCCTCTTGCTGAAGATTTTGGTCCCATGCGAAATACAAATTTCCAAGAATGTTTTCCTTCTGGTCACTTTTAGTCATTCAAGCCTGGGTCACTAGACTTTCCTCAGAGTAGGATCTGATATGAGGACGGCAGAGACTGGGTAAAGGATACTGAAAACCCTGACCTCTGCCAATTTCTTGATTTGCAAGGCCAGCAGGGTTGTCAGGGTTTGATCTTTATCCACCTGCCTTTGCACTCTCTGGGCTCCTGGTTTTCCTGCCATCTTCCCTTGTCACCCCTCATCCTTGCAAAGTTCAGCCCCAGTCAAGGTAGCAGCAGCTTTAGCTAGGAAAGCTAAAAGATGTTTCTGCTCCATCTCTCTCTCCTGGTGAAAGGGGATCCTGACTCACCCAGGAATAGCAGAGCTGTCCACAGTAGCATATGGCCCAAAAGTTGGGAGGGCAAGCAATCATGTAGGTCACTCTCAGCAGCTGGGAGAGGTAGGATTCCCATCACCCCTTGAAGTTGGCTGGCTCCAATGGCCCAGAGAGGCAGCACAGCAACGCTGGATGCTGTTGAGGCTTGACAGATTTCGCCTCAAAGAACAGACAAGTTTTGGAGTCTAAAAGAGGAAGTGAGAAGAAATCATCTGTTTTATCAAAGACTCCTCCTCTTCCACCCCCTTTTCCTTTCAACTGTTCCCTCCCAGTTTCTCAGAATTAATCAAACTCAGTCCAACTCCAAGTTCACAAAGATATCAGAAACTGGGAAACAAGTCTCCCCTCTTCCTCTGGGGCAATGAACTGGGCTGGGACCCTGGGGGAAAGAGGGAAGTCATCTTCCCGTCGCACCTCACAACCTGTCTCAGTCTCCACCCTCTTTGGAAAAGGCAATGGAAGGGAGCGTGCGGCCGTCTGGTCTTACTTCGTTTCAAGGCTCAGACACGAACCTGGGCTCCTGAAAGTGAGCACAGGGCTTGAGACCACCCGCCTTCATTTGAATTTTTTCTATTATCATTGTCACTGACTCACTTTTGGACCGTGGAGCAAAGACAAGGAGGAGTGTCAGGGAGACAATAAGATGCCCACATTTATCTTCTCGTTTTCATTATTTCCCTTCTACCATTCTTCTGTTCATTCATTCATTCGACAAATACCTATTGAGCACCAGCTTGTGCCTCTGATCATTTCTGCCACCCTTATTCCCCTCTCTGTTCTCACCTCTATGGACTAGTGAAAGAGCATGGGCCTTGCAGCTGTACAGGGCTGGGTTTGAATGCCAGGGAGCTTTTCAGAGCTTCATATTCCTTGTCTATAAAAATTAAGATTATTCTATCTATAGTCAAGCAGAGTTTCTCAATCTTAGCACTACTGGAATTTTTTGGCCAGATTATTCTTCGTTAAAAAATACTTTTATTGAGATATCTTCACACACATACAGTCCATCCAAAGTGTACACTCAATAGCTCACTATCGTTGCCTAGTTGTGCGCTCACAGCTAAAATGTTTTTAGAACATTTGCATCACTTCCGAAAAAGAAATGAAAAGAAAATATATCCCATATCCCTTACCCCTTCCTCTCATTGACCCCTTGTATTTCAATTTATGCAGGGATTTTTTTTTATCCCTTATCACACACACACACCCATTATTTATCTATTTTTTTGTCCTTCTTTTTTACTCATCGGCCCATACTCTAAATAAAAAAAGCATCAGACACAAGTTTTTCACACTCACACGGTCACATTATAAAAGCTACATAGTTATACAATCATCTTCAAGAATCTAGGCCACTGGAACACAGATCAACAATTTCAGTTATTTCCCTCCAGCCACTCCAATACACCACAAATTAAAAAGGAATTTCTATATAATACATAAGAATAACCTCCAGGATAACCTCTCAACTCTGTTTGAAACCTCTCAGTCATGGATACTTTATTGTGTCCCGTTTCTCTCTTCCCCTATTTGGTCAAGAAGGCTTTCTCAGTCCCGTGATGCCAGGTCCCTGCTGGCCAGATTACTCTTGTTGTGAGGAGCAGTCCTGTGCACTGTAGATGGTTAACAGCACCCCTAGCCTCTACCCATTAAATGTCAGTAGCATCCCCCAGTGGTAACAACAAAATGTCTCCAGACATTGGCAAATGTCCTTTGGAGGCAAAAATCACTCCCAGCTGACCAGGGTTGCTTGAAAAATTAAGAGAATATATGTACTAAAGTGCCTGGTGCGCTGTGAGAGTCCAATGAGAAAGAAAATATCCTTTTCTTTCTTTCTGCCAACATCTTTATCAGCATTTGTTCCTCTTCAACACTCCAAAACATGAGATGCTCCAGGGTTCCTTTTGGGGTCTCTTTCCTAAATGCCCTCTCAGGAAACAAGCCATAATACTCAAGGAAATCAGACTGTAAAACCTCTCCACCACATGCTTTTACTTCCCTCCCCATCCTACCCTTCTCACCCATCCCCCAACCCATCTCCAGGCCTTATCTGATTTTTAGGCTATTTTTTTTTCTTTTACCACTGATGAGATGCCAATGAGCTGGCATCAATATTTTAAAACCATCATTAGGAGCAAAAACATAGAGTAATATAGAATTAACACACTGTATTAGTTTGCTAAAGCTGCTGGAATGCAATATGCCAGAAACGGGTTGGCGTTTATAAGGGAATTTATTAAGTTATAAGCTTATATTCTAAGGGCATAAAAATGTCCAAACAAAGGTCCAGGGAAAGATACCTTGACTCATGAAAGGCTGATGGGTCCAGAATACCTCAGCTGAGAATGCACATGGCTGGCCTATCTGCTCCTTTGACTTCTAGTTTCAACAGCTTCCTTGGGGGAATTTTCTTTCTGCATTTCCAAAGGTCTCTCCTTCTGTGTTGGTTCTGAAGCATTTTCCAAAATGTTTACCTCTTAAAGAACTCTAGCAAGTGACCTACCTTGCATGAGTGAAGATAGCTCTCCACGGAAACAGCTTAATCAAAAAGATCCTACCCAACAATACTGAGTCAGGATTAAAGAACATGGCTTTTCTGGGGTACACAACAGTTGCAAACCAACACACACACTAAGAAACCAAAATCAATGGCTACTATGTAAGCATGGTAATGCTTACTATGGAGGAGGCACCTCACTTATCCCTACTCCTTACAACAATTGCTGCAGGAAAATATATCATCCTCAATTACACATGAAGAAATTTAGCTTCAGGGAAGTTAAAACAATTTGTCTAAGGCTGCATGGTTAGTAAGTAGTGGAGTCAGAATATAAAGCCAGGGCTGCCTAATGATTCCAAAGTCTTCTCTTCAGGCTTCCTACCATACTAGAATTACAGGGTGGGGCAGGGAGAGTGGCTGAACTACCCAGGAATGGCTGGGTGGGACCAGTTCCCCCTGACTGCAAGCAACTTCATTTGCTTAAATGCTATACACATCATTTCCTCTGTGCGCCAGGAAGCATGGTGCTGCACCCCAGGCAACTTCCCTGAATCACTGTAGGCCCCAGATACCATCACTAGCCATTTAACTGAGATGAAAGTACCAACAAAATAGAGGGGTATAAAAAGTGTTATGCACAGAGTCAGGACGGGTGTTTCCAGGGTCACTAGACTAAAACAGAAATAAGAGACCCTTCCCCATCACAGCTGGGAAAAGACAAAAGAAGGAACAAAATATAATGAAGTATTTCTAAAAGAAAATGATTACAAATATATGGGCAAACTTTTGAAAAGTGAAATATGCCAACTTTCGGGCACAGATTTGTTAAAGAATCCAAATATGACAGTGAGTCAAAACAGAATAGGTTTATTGAGAAAGTGAGAGCCCATGTACAGGAAGGAGAAGGCTCTGACCCTCGTTCTGGGGGCCAGTTTTTTAAAAGGGAGTGAGATGGAGAAGTGGAAAGACTGCAGACATCACCGGGAGACATCAGACTGGTGCTCATGGTTATCTGGTCTGGCCTCTGGCAGGTGGGGTGTTGGCACGTCCATGCTCATCTATCTTGCTGGCACATCAGGTCCCGTCAGAGGAGATGCTGAGGTCGGGAAACTGAAGGGGCCCCCATGCCACAGAATCCATTTTACATTCTGCATTCAAGTTTTTTCTGAGACCTGACACCCACGAGAAAGGAGAACTCTTTGAAAGGGCAGCTTATAGAAAGAGTGTATTTATGACAGTGGGATAAGTATCAATAATTCAAAAATCGGAAAAGCCTAGTAATTAAGAGCATACCTTTTGGAAATAGACTGGGTCAAAAAGTTCATCCCTTTCACCTGTGTAATCTTGGATATATTATTCACCCTTTATAAGCTCTGTGTCTCAGCTGTAAAACAGAGACTAAATAAGTCCTTGCCTTATAATGTTGTTGTGAAAATTAGATAAGGTAATCCATGAAAAGTATTTAAAACCTGGCATATAAATTTAGTCTTTGTCATCATCAGCATTAAAAGGCTCTTGGACTAGGAGATTTAATCTGTTGCCTCCAGTGGAGTCTGAGGTATCTGGACCAATTTAGGGCAGGGTCAATAAATGCTATAAACTCAAATGGGCCAGTGATTGCATTCTTCAGATAATTGTATGGTTTCTGATATATCTCAACTAAAAAAAAATAAGTTCAAATAGTTCCAGCTCTAGATACTCTCAGATTCAGCCACTTGATTCAGAATATGCTCTTTTTTCTTTTCTCTGCCTGACTGGGTTTAAGTTTCTCTTCCTCTTAATACCTTGACCACCCTTGAAGTGGATCCCTATGATTGCTTTATAAGTCCCTGCTGGCGTTTCCTGGTTTCAGCCACTTCCCCCTGAGCGAAGCCACCCCAGCCAACATTGCAATCAACTGCCAACCCCAAAGGAGGAGAAGCCTGGGAAGGAAGGCAACCACAAAGGGGGGAGAAGAGAAAGAATCACTGAGTTATAGAAGCTCCGATTTGAGGGCCCCAACCACGTCCAGCACCAGCATTATCTCTTTGTGTTAAAGCACTGCCACCTTAAGAAACCATTTCGAAATGCAAACACCCTTGGGAAGAGTGATACACTAAGCTACAGGATCATTAACATCAATGCGTGAATTTGTGCTCCAGCCACTTTTCTCCAAATCAGCTGGAGACCCAATGAGTTTTGATCAAAGGAGGAGATAGAAATAATATGGTAGGAGGGTTATGTCCTGGAAGCCAAGGCTCAGGACACAGTGAGAGGATCAGACAACAAAGGACTTTTTATCTCTAAAGACCTCCATTAGGAAGGGAGAGATAAGATCTGGTTTTAATCCATCTATGCTACTGTATGATTTTAGGCAAGGCATTTTGCTTCTCTGGACCTCAGTGATTTCAGCAGTAAAGTGAGGGGAGATGGACTGAATGAATGCTCTTTTGAGAGCCTTTCCTGTTCTAACCACAATGTCCCTATATCTAATAGGCTAATGGAGACAAGCATTGACTTATTCCCTATTTTAACTGGTTTAGGCTCAAAACTCTACTTTCTCTTCAACGATACTTCACAGGCTGCTCAGTCTTCCACAACCTGTCAAAGGACAGCAGAGAGTTGGGATCCTAGGTCACACCTGGACGGGCTGCTCTATAGGTAACACACAGAACGGTGGGGACAGAGAAAAAGGTTAACATGGGTGCTATCCTAAACACCAGGAGAGAAGAGATAAACAATGGCCTCAAGAGAAAGGACAATAAGGAGCCAGAGAGGCCCATTAATCAGGTTCCCAGAGCAGAAGACAACCAAGACACCATCCTAATTCTAGCCCTATCTCAGAAGGGGTAGATGGTGAAGAGGTCGCCAGATTTGGTTTCCTAAGTTCTTGGCCATTCCATGAGAAAGAATTCAAGAGCGCAGTGCAGCATAGAGTAAGCAGGCAGAAATTTTATTAAGAATGCCTGTGATTGGCGGCCATATCCTGATTCCCAGCCTCTCACCTGCCTCCCCAGACAACATGAGCTTCACCACCCACATCATCACTTTCTCCACCAACTACTGATCTCTGGGCTCCATCCAGTTTCCCAGCCACCAGGTCCAGCTGGCCAACAGTGCAGCCATCATCCATGTGAGTACCGGATACTTGGGCTCCCCATTATCTTAGTCCCACTCCTCTAGCTTCTGGGACAGCTGAGGGCCCAGGGTCCTGACCAGCAGGATGGTGGGAGTCTGGTGGAATGGAGGATATCCAGGGTGAGAAGGAGACCATGCAGGCCCTGAACTGATCACCCGGCCTCCTACCTGGAACATGGCAAGCTGCCTGGAGACTGAGAATCAGAAACTGGAGGGCAAAATTTGGGAACATCTGGAAAAGGGATCCAAGGTCAGGAACTAGGGCCACTGCCTCAAGACCACTGAGGAACTGAGGGCTCAGATCTTTGAAAATTCTGAGGACAATGCCCACATCTTTCTGCAGATTGATAATGTCCAACTGGCTGCTGTTGATTTCAGAGTCAAATACGAGACTGAGCTGGCCATGTGCCAGTCTATGGAGAATGACATCCATGGGCTCTGCAGAGTCATTGATGACACCAACATCCCTCGTCTGCAGCTGGAGATGGAGATCAGTGAAGAGCAGTTCTCAAGGAGCTGCTCTTCATGAAGAACCATGAGGAGGGAGTAAAGGATCTGTAAGCCCAGATAGCCAGCTCTGGACTGACCATGAAGGGGGATGCCCCCAAGTTTCAGGACCTCAGCAAGATCATGGCAGATATCCAGGCCCAGTATGACGAGTTGGTTCAGAAGAACTGAAAGGAGCTGAATAAGTGCTGGTCTCAGCAAACTGAAGAGCGCATCACAGTAGTCACTCTCAGTCTGCTGAACCAGGAGCTGCTGAGATGACACTCACAGAGCTGAGATGCTCCAGTCCTTAGAAACTGACCTGGACTCCATGAGAAATCTGAAGGCCAGCTTGGAGAACAGCCTGTGGGAGGTGGAAGCCCACTATGCTCTGCAGATGGAGCAGCTCAAGGGGGTCCTACCGCACCTGGAATCAGAACGGGCACAGACCTGGGCGAGGGGTGGCACCAGACCCAGAAGTATGAGGCCCTGCTGAACATCAACATCAAGGTTAAGCTGCAGGCTGAGATCGCCACCTGCTAGAAAATGGGAGGACTTCAGGCTCAGTGATGGCCAGGACAGCAGCAATGCCAGGCAAACCATCCTCAGGGCTACCACCTGCAGGATCATGGACAACAAAGTGGTAACTGAGGCCAATGACACCAAAGTTCTGAGTCACTGAGGCAGCAGACACAGGGTGTCCTTTGGGAAATGGGTGGCCAATAAAACCTTCTGCATTTCAAAAAAAAAAAGAAGAAGAAGAATGCATGTGATTGCAAATCCAGATCCTGATATAGTTCAGTGTTATTCAGTGAAGTGGTTATTCAGGTGATCCAGAATATGCTTTTTTAAATATATATTACATTGAAATTTAAAAATGCTCATGCAGAACCACAGGTCCCCATGAATAAATAGATTCCAGTTTAAGAAAAACTACCTAAAGATATATCTGATGTAGGGGTTTCTTCAATCAAGCAATTCATGGAAAGAATTTGTGTTGCTTATGGCCACATTTTAAAGTAAAAGTACTGAAGAAGTAGATGCACTGAAAAGGATATATATATTCACTGTAATTCTCACTTATCTACAAAACTGTGGTTTAATTGGTTATGTTGTGACAATTTTAGGTATCTATCTAACAAAAAGTCAGTTTTTCCTTAATTTTTTATAAACTCTTACCTAACACAAGCAAAAAAAAAAAAAAAAAGAATGCATGTGAGAGGACATGCGGGCACTCTTACAAAAACAATTGCGAGAAAGAGGCCCCGGCACTGTGTGGCCATTTGCTTTTGTAGATTAGGTTTACTTTCTCCCTCCCGCTTTTTTGCTTGGGGCTCCACCTCATCCCTGTCTCCTCTCCAGCACTGTGCCTGGTGGTAAATAGCACATTTGCGTGGGTTGGTTGGCTCCACCCATCGCTGTCTGACTCACTCAGGTCGGGGTTGCTTGGCTCCAGGTGCTGTTGATTAGCTGTTCTTCTCAGGGCTATATTTATCCTTCAGGACTGACCATTTCTGAGAATTTGGCCTTTGCTCAACCAAGCCATTGCCCTAATTCTAACCCTATCTCCGGAAGGGTTAGAATTTGAAGAGATTGGGGACAGATGGAAGTATGGTGGGTTTAGGGTCAGTTTAGGACAAATCCCGTTAACAAGAAGTTCCCACTGTTCATTGCCTCCTGTGTATTGACCGGGAGATTACGAGGGCAGGGACAGATCCTTAAAGTGACTGGAATGAAAATAAAGGGAAATCGCCTTGTGGTAGCCCAGGACCTGGGTCCCCTCCTAAACTACCCATAACAAATCTGCCTTAGCCAAGGACGAAGGTCAAGAGAGTAAACAATCTCCCTGGAGGAACAAAAATGTAACAGCAGATGAAAAAGCAGCATTGATTGTATCTTAGTCTTAGATACTAATCTAAGTGAAATATCAGGTCTTAGGCCCTTTAGTGATTGTACTAGTGACCTGATGTCCTAGTACTATATGGAATGGCTCTGTTCTAAAACTATATATTGCCCCTGGTTCCCTGTTCCTCAGAGCTAAACCTCCTGGTTGGCCGCCACTGGAGAACTTCTCTTAATGGTAAGTCCCAATAAATCTATGTCTACTTCTGTGTCTGGCATATTTTTTGGTCTCATGGCAGCCCCAGCTGGTGGCCTGCAGGAACTCAGTCTGGGCCCACACACTCCTGTGAGGACCCAGGGCCCGGAACATGCCGCTCCTCCATCATGAGAACAAGTAACACCATGTAGGTGTTACTATAAGATCGGGGACAGACATTAAAGGTCAATAGATGCTCCCAGGGAAGAAAGAATGTCATTAAAGCTGCCCTCCCCCAACAAACAAGCTCAGCACACCCTCCCCCTGTCTCCGTGGGACATGGCTCCCAGGGGTGTGGACCTTCCTGGCAACGTGGGACAGAAATCTTAGAATGAGCTGGGACTTAGCATCAAGGGATTGAGAAAAACCCTAGAATGAGCTGAGATTCAGCATCAAGAGATTGAGAACACCTTCTCCACCAAAAGGGGGAGGAGTGAAATGAGACAAAGTGTCAATGGCTGAGAGAGTCCAAACAGAGTCAAGAGGTTATCCTGGAGGTTATTCTTATGCATTAAGTAGATATCACCTTGTTAGTCAAGACGTAATGGAGAGGCTGGAGGGAACTGCCTGAAAATGTAGAGCTATGTTCCAGTAGCCATGTTTCTTGAAGATGATTGTATAATGATATAGCTTTCACAATGTGTGATTGTGAAAACCTTGTATTTGATGCCCCTTTTATCTACTTTGTCAACAGATGAGTAGAACATATGTAATAAAAATAAATAAAACGTGGAACAAATGTTAAAATAAATTTAGTTTGAAATGCTAGTGTTCAATGAAAGGGAGGGGTAAGGGGTATGGTATGTATAATTTTTTTTTTCTGTTTTCATTTTATTTCTTTTTCTGAATATATGTAAATGCTCCAAGAAATGATCATGATGATGAATATGCAACTATGTGATGATATTGTGAATTACTGATTATATATGTAGAACGGAATGATCAAAATAGGAATGTTGGCGTTTATTCGATGTTCTTTTTTTGGTATTTAAAAAAATTAAAATTAAAAAGTTAAAAAAACACAAAAACTCCCCTCCCCTAGCCAAATTCCACGAGACCCTCCTGAAACCCTGTTGTCACACCCTGTGAACCTAAACTTTTGTATGCCGTTCCCGTGGCACAATTCTCTCTCTCGAACGGAACACTGCCTTCCATTTCCTGGCTGGCTGCTATCAGAAAGAATCTGCTCCTGTTTGTAAGTCCCTAATTAAACTCATGGGTAACTCTGTGCCAGGCATGTTCTTTGGTCTTGGGGCTATGTTGGGTTGGGAAAACTCCTTTTAGCATAGTAGCTGAGGAAGATTGCAAAGATGAACGTTAATGGTGTTGCTGGCTAAGGAGCCTTATGGAAAAGTTCCTCTATGGAGCCTCTGTTTATTGACCAAGAAACTGGGAAAGTTATTTTGTACCAAACGGCAGTGCATGTCTCTGGCTCAGCATCTGATCTCTATTGTAGCCCCCATTTCTGATATAGGCTTCAGGAGAAGAGTTTACTCCAGCAAAGGTGCAAAGAAGAAGGCAGGATAGACTGAAGTTGAACATTGGCAGAATTGCAGAAGTGAAACTAAGTCATCTGGACCCATTGGAAGGAAATGATACTGACCATGACAATAGCACTCATTGCTGAGCAAGAAAGAACTCATAGGAGTCAAAGAGCAACTTACTGTGTCAATCAACAACCAGTGTTTACCCTATGTTGACCCAGTACTGACCTCTGCTGACCCTACGTTGACAATCAACATCCTATGCTGACCCTATGGATGAAAGGGGGGAAGTGAATAGAGAAGATGAAATGAGAAGAGACAGATGACGCTGCCCTGAGGAATTCTCATTATAATGAAAAAAGACAGAAGACAGATAGAAAAACTCTACAAATGCAACCTGGACTTTGCCTGGATATCACAGAGTGGAAAGGAGATTTGAGGTTGTGGACAGAAAGGAAACTTGAGAGAAAGTGTGTTAGAAAAAATTATTATTGATTATTAAGCCAAAGTATCAGTCAGGAGGGTTTGATTTCAGAAACATCAGCAAGTTACTTGCAGGGTAAGTCTGGATTCACATAGTAAAAGCATAAATGTGAGAAGTAGCTGAAGGACACAGTAGCTAAGAAGCTACATTTGAACCTTAAAGGTTAGAGCAGTCATCAAATTAAAATCAAAATAATGTTTGCATGATAAATGACATAACCTCAAGGACAATAAATGCCAATATCAGGAAGTGGAGAAAGCTTAGGACAAGCAAACTGAGCTAGAGGTGAGAAGAACGTAGAGAAGAAGCTGCCACCACAACCCAGCTTCTACAACAGTGGCCCCTTCATCGTCGTGAGGCCTAACTCTAGGTCACTTTTGATGAACTTTTTAAAACGTATCATTTGCTTAGTTTTTTAGATTATCAAGTCATGTAAGATGCAGATAGTGTCACCTAATTCCTGACCCTGGGATCATCATGACCGGCTGTCTCAGTTTTTTCATTTTGGACTTGGCCATTTTAATTTAGTGGTGTAAAAACAGTTGGGTAAATCAGCCACATCAAAATATCTTAATTAGAACCACAAGAAAGAGCCAGGTAACATACAAATAATAACTTTGCTGGAGCCCATTAGAGCTGAAGTAGCAGAGCAATCAACTACTATGAAATCTAAGGAAAGACAGGTGCTTCCAAGGAGAGTGTCTTTAGGCTGCTAAAACAAATTCCGTACAATGGGTTGGCTTAAAGAATGGGAACTTATTGAGTCATGGTTTTGAGACTAGGAGTTCAAAATTGAGGCATCAGCAAGGTGATGCTTTCTCCCCAAGGACTGTGGCATTCTGGGGCTGTCTGCTGGTGACCCTTGGGGTTCCCTGGCTCTGTAATCACCTGGTGATGTCCTTTCCTTTCTCTTTGGTGTCCCATTGACTTCTGGCTTCTAGCTTCTCATGGCTTTCTCTTTGTGACCTTCTCTATAAGTCCTCCAGTAATAAGATTAAGACCCATCCTGATAGAGTTGGTGTCATGGTTAGGGACATGTGTCAACTTAGCCAAGTTGTGGTAGCTGTTTATTTGATTGGGCAAGCGCTGGCTTGTCTCTTGCAATTAGGACATTTCATAGGATTAGGTCATGATCACATCAGCTGCATCCACAGCTGATTCCATTTGTAATCAGCCAAAGGGGAGTGTCTTCTGCAATTAGTGATGCTAAATCTAATCATGGGAAGCCTTTTAAGGAGGACTCAGAGGAGACAGGTTGCATTCCTGCTTTGGCTGGTGAGCCTCTCCTGTGGAGTTCATCCAGGCCATCTATTGGAGTCGTCAGCTTCGCCGCCTGCCCTGTGGATTTTGGACTCTGCGTTCCTGCGGTCACGTGAGACACTTATATAAATTTTATATTTGCAAGTGTTCCCTGTTGATTCTGTTTCTCTAGAGAACCCTAACTAATACAGTTGGCCACACCTTAACTAAAAATAACATCTTCAAAAGGTATAATTACAATGGGTTCACACCAACAGGAATGGATTAAGATTAAGAACATGCTTTTCTGAAGTACATAATTCAATTTACCATAGAGAGCTAGGACTTCAGCAAGGCTTACCTGTGGCAGGGCATGGGAAGAAAACAGACTGGTACACAAGGGGGTTAGAAGAAGTCTGTTAAAATTTTTAGCAAGACAACAGAAAAAGAAATAAAGTGATAATATAGAGAAAAAAATACAAAAAATATATATTAAAAAAAACAGAACAAACAAACAAAAAAAATTTTTTAGCAAATTGCTAAAAGCCAGGTGTTGTCAAAGCAATGGCATAAAAGAAATTATATTTGGTGCTTTCTCATCCTGCTTGGCTTAGTCATAAGCTTTTCTTTTGAGCAACTAACACAATTAGCCCTGCTCTAGGTATAACCACAATTAGTAAGGTCAGCATCTGTCATGGTTAGGGACAGGTGTCAACTTGGCCAAGTTGTGGTACCTGTTCATCTGATTGGGCAAGCGCTGGCCTGTCTGTTGCAATGAGGACATTTCATAGGATTAGGTCATGAGCACGTCAGCTACATCCACAGCTGATTCCATTTGTAATCAGCCAAAGGGGAGTGTCTTCTGCAATTAGTGATGCTAAATCCAATCATGGGAAGCCTTTTAAGGAGGACTCAGAGGAGACAGGTTGCATTCCTGCTTTGGCTGGTGAGCCTCTCCTGTGGAGTTCATCCAGGCCATCCATTGGAGTCATCGGCTTCACAGTCTGCCCTGTGGATTTTGGACTCTGCGTTCCTACGGTCACGTGAGACACTTTCATAAATTTTATATTTGCAAGTGTTCCCTGTTGATTCTGTTTCTCTAGAGAACCCTAACTAATACATCTTGGTACCAGGAGTGGTTCTTAAGGAACAGAATCTTAAAAATGGGTTTTTATGAATGGTTTTCTACTCTGACTGGGCTCAGAGACACTAAGGACTCTGATTCCCATAATCAGAATGACACTCCCAATCCGTGGAGTGAGTTGGCAAAGGAGATAGTCAAAATATCATCATTCGATTCTCCTAATGCTTCGCTTGTACGAAGCCAGACTCTGGGGGATAATGTTTTTGACACCTTTACAGAGTTTTGTAGAAATAAGAGTTATAGAGATGTTGGTTGGTTGTTGTTAGATACACTGTCTACATTAAAGGGTAAAAGGGATGGGCTTAAGGCTTCAAACAAGAAGCTTAAGTGCCGTCTGAAAGATGTAGAGGTTTCTATGAGTATCCTGAAGGAAAATTTTATTTCCTGTAGCCGTAGACTTGAGATCTCTGAAAATCAGACTCAGAATCTTATTGTTAGAGTAGCAACTTTACAACATAAACTGAAATCTCAGTCTTGCATGGTGTCTGCCGTTAAAGTGAGGGCATTGATTGGAAAGGAGTGGGACCCTGAAAAATGGGATGGTGACATATGGATTGATAATGATGTTGGGGGTGAGGTTGAAACCCTAGACCATGCTGAGCCTTCTTTAGATAACCCTGTAATAGTCTGCCCTGAGGACATAGCCGCCCCACCTCCAGCCTGCCTTGAGGAATTGGCCACCCAACCTCCTCCTGAAGGGATTAGCCCTAGAGTTATTAATCCTGTTTCACCAGATGAAACTGCAAATGAAAGCCCTGAAGCAAATGGCTTGGAAGATATTTCTAATTCTTTTCATGACCCACCCCCACCACCCCTCATTTCTTCTAGACCTATAACTAGACTAAAGTCCCAACAGGCCCCTAAAGGTGAGGTACAAAGTATCACACATGAGGAGGTACGTTATACTCCAAAAGAACTGTGTGAGTTTTCCAATTTATATAGACAGAAATCAGGGGAATATGTGTGGCAATGGATTTTAAGAGTGTGGGATAATGGTGGGAGGAATATAAGGCTGGATCAGGCTGAATTTATTGATATGGGCCCACTAAGCAGAGATTCTGCATTCAATGTTATAGCTAGAGCAGTTAGAAAAGGTGTTAACAGCTTGTTTGGGTGGTTGGTTGAAACATGGATCAAAAGGTGGCCGACATTACCTGAGGTTGAAATGCCAGAACTGCCCTGGTATAATGTAGATGAGGGGATCCAGAGGCTTAGAGAGATTGGGATGTTAGAGTGGATTTATCATGCAAAGCCTGCTCTTACACCCCAGGAATGTCCAGAGGATGCACATTTTACCAGAACAGTGAGAAATAAGTTTGTGAGACTAGCACCATCATCCCTAAAGAGCTCTGTGGTTGCACTTCTCTGTAGGTCAGATATTACTGTAGGAACTGCTGTCACTGAGCTGGAATCCTTAAACACAATGGGGATGACAGGATCCCGAGTTGGCAGAAGCCAGGTGGCAGCACTTAATCACCAAAGACAGGGTAGACGTGGTTATTATAATAGACAGCAAACTCAAAGGAGGCGTCAAAATTATATGACACGCAGAGATTTGTGGCATTGGCTAGTAAATCATGGGGTGCCTAGAAATACAATAGAAGGGCAGTCTACTAAATTCTTGTTGGAGCTGTATAAACAAAAGAGTTCTAGGTCAAGGGAACAGAAGTCTAACCTGAATTACAAAAACACAGAGTCACGGCCCCTTAACCAATTTCCAGACTTGAAACAGTTTACAGACCCTGAGCCCCTTGAATGAAGGGGAGGCCAGGTCCCTATGGGGGAGAAACCTGTTACACTGCCACAAATTTATACTGTTAACCTTCCTCTAAGTCTTCCCCAAGGAGACCGACGGCCTTTTACCAGGGTAACTGTGCATTGGGAAAAAGGAAATGATCAGATATTTCGGGGATTATTAGACACTGGTTCAGAAGTGACATTAATTCCAGGGGACCCAAAACGTCACTCTGGACCACCAGTCAGAGTAGGGGCTTATGGAGGCCAGGTGATCAATGGAGTTTTAGCTCAGGTCCGTCTCACAGTGGGTCCAGTGGGCCCCCAGACCCATCCTGTAGTTATTTCCCCAGTTCCAGAATGTATAATTGGCATAGACATACTGAGCAACTGGCAGAATCCCCACGTTGGTTCTCCAACTCGTGCAGTGAGGGCTATTATGGTGGGAAAGGCCAAGTGGAAGCCACTAGAACTGCCCCTACCAAGCAAAATAGTAAATCAAAAGCAATACCATATTCCTGGATGGATTGCAGAGATTACTGCCACTCTTAAGGACTTGAAAGATGCAGGGGTGGTGATTCCCACCACATCCCCGTTCAACTCTCCTATTTGGCCTGTGCAGAAAACAGATGGGTCTTGGAGAATGACAGTGGATTATCGTAAACTCAACCAGGTGGTAACTCCAATTGCAGCTGCTGTTCCAGATGTAGTATCATTGCTTGAGCAAATCAATACATCCCCTGGTACCTGGTATGCAGCTATTGATCTGGCAAATGCTTTTTTCTCAATAGCTATTAGTAAGGACCACCAGAAACAGTTTGCTTTCAGCTGGCAAGGTCAGCAATATACTTTCACTGTCCTACCTCAGGGGTATATCAACTCTCCAGCCCTATGTCACAATCTTGTTCGCAGAGACCTTGATCGTTTCTCCCTCCCACAAGACATCACACTGGTCCATTATATTGATGATATCATGTTGATTGGACCTAGTGAGCAAGAAGTAGCAACTACTCTAGATTTACTGGTAAGGTAATTGCGTGTCAGAGGATGGGAGATAAATCCAACAAAAATACAGGGGCCTTCCACCTCAGTAAAATTTTTAGGTGTCCAGTGATGTGGGGCATGTCGAGATATCCCTTCTAAGGTGAAGGATAAATTGCTGCATCTGGCCCCTCCCACATCCAAAAAAGAGGCACAACGCCTATTTGGTCTTTTTGGATTTTGGCGACAACATATTCCTCATTTGGGTGTGCTACTCCGGCCCATTTATCGAGTGACCAGAAAAGCTGCTAATTTTGAGTGGGGACCTGAACAAGAGGAGGCTCTGCGACAGGTCCAGGCTGCTGTGCAAGCTGCTCTGCCACTTGGGCCATATGATCCTGCAGATCCAATGGTGCTGGAAGTGTCAGTGGCAAATAGAGATGCTGTCTGGAGCCTTTGGCAGGCCCCTATAGGAGAATCACAACGCAGACCCTTAGGATTTTGGAGCAAAGCCTTACCATCTGCTGCAGATAACTACTCTCCTTTTGAGAAACAGCTTTTGGCCTGCTACTGGGCCTTAGTAGAGACTGAACGCTTAACCATGGGCCACCAAGTTACCATGAGACCTGAGTTGCCTATCATGAGTTGGGTGTTGTCTGACCCACCAAGCCATAAAGTTGGACGTGCACAGCAGCACTCTGTTGTAAAGTGGAAATGGTATATACGAGATAGAGCCAGAGCAGGTCCTGAAGGCACAAGTAAGTTACATGAAGAAGTGGCACAAATGCCCATGGTTTCCACTCCTGCTGCCACATTACCTTCTCTTTCCCAGACCAGAGCTATGGCCTTTTGGGGTGTTCCTTACAGTGAATTGACTGAGGAAGAGAAAACTCGGGCCTGGTTTACAGATGGTTCAGCACGATATGCAGGTACCACCCGAAAGTGGACAGCTGCAGCATTACAACCCCTTTCTGGGGTGTCCTTGAAGGACAGTGGTGAGGGGAAATCCTCCCAGTGGGCAGAACTTCGAGCAGTGCACCTGGTTGTTCATTTTGCTTGGAAGGAAAACTGGCCAGAGGTGCGTTTGTATACTGACTCATGGGCTGTTGCTAATGGTTTGGCTGGATGGTCAGGGACTTGGAAAGACCATAATTGGAAAATTGGTGACAAAGAGGTCTGGGGAAGAAGTATGTGGATAGACCTTTCTGAGTGGGCTAAAAACATGAAGATATTTGTGTCCCATGTGAATGCACACCAGAGGGTGACTTCAGCAGAGGAAGATTTTAATAATCAAGTGGATAAGATGACCCGTTCTGTGGATACCAATCAGCCTCTTTCCCCAGCAACTCCTGTTATTGCCCAATGGGCTCATGAACAAAGTGGTCATGGTGGTAGGGATGGAGGTTATGCATGGGCTCAGCAACATGGACTTCCACTCACCAAGGCTGACCTGGCTACAGCCACTGCTGAGTGCCCAATCTGCCAGCAGCAGAGACCCACACTCAGCCCCCGATATGGCATCATTCCCCGAGGTGACCAGCCAGCTACATGGTGGCAGGTTGATTACATTGGACCACTCCCTTCATGGAAGGGGCAGCGATTTGTTCTAACTGGAATAGACACATACTCTGGATATGGGTTTGCTTTCCCTGCACGCAATGCTTCTGCCAAAACTACTACCCGTGGGCTTACAGAATGCCTTATCCATCATCATGGTATTCCACATAGCATTGCTTCGGATCAAGGAACACACTTCACAGCAAATGAAGTGCGGGAATGGGCACATGCTCATGGAATTCTCTGGTCTTACCATGTTCCCCATCATCCAGAAGCTGCTGGATTGATAGAACGGTGGAATGGCCTTTTGAAAACTCAATTATGGTGCCAACTAGGTGGCAAAAACTTGAAAGGCTGGGGTAATGTTCTCCAGGAAGCTGTGTATGCTCTGAATCAGCGTCCGCTGTATGGTGCTGTTTCTCCCATAGCCAGGATCCATGGGTCCAGGAACCAAGGGGTGGAAATGGGTGTGGTGCCACTCACTATTACTCCTAGTGATCCACTAGGAAAATTTTTGCTTCCTGTCCCTCCTACCCTGAGTTCTGCTGGTCTACAGGTTTTAGTTCCAAAACGGGGTGTGCTTTCTCCAGGAGAAACAACAGTGATACCACTGAACTGGAAGTTAAGATTGCCACCTGGCCACTTTGGGCTACTTATACCTCTGGATCAACACACCAAGAAGGGGATTACATTATTGTCTGGGGTAATTGACCCTGACTATCAGAAGGAAGTAGGACTGCAACTGCATAATGGAGGTAAAGAAGAGTTTTCTTGGAATATAGGAGATCCCCTGGGGCATCTATTAGTACTACCATGCCCTGTGATTAAAATCAATGGAAAACTGCAACAACACAATCCAGGCAGGACCACTAATGGCTCTGAGACTTCAGGAATGAAGGTTTGGGTCACCCCACCAGGCAAGGAACCACGGCCAGCTGAAGTGCTTGCTGAGGGGAAAGGGAACATGGAATGGGTAGTGGAAGAAGGTAGTGATAAATATGAACTTCAACCACATGATCAGTTACAGAAACGAGGACTGTAATGCTGTTTTGTTTGTGTTATACTATTTAAGTTGTAAGATATCAAGTTTAAGAATGAATGTTGCCCAAGGATTTGCACGCTATTCTGGAGAGATTTAATGTGTTTCCAGTTATATGCAGGACAGTTGAGTATTGTCAGGTAAAAGAAAAAACGTGTGCTTATTTGTTTTCATTTGGAAATTAAGTATGGTCTAACGTGATATATATATATGTGCCAAGTTGACAAGGGGTGGACTGTCATGGTTAGGGACAGGTGTCAACTTGGCCAAGTTGTGGTACCTGTTCATCTGATTGGGCAAGCTCTGGCCTGTCTGTTGCAATGAGGACATTTCATAGGATTAGGTCATGAGCACGTCAGCTACATCCACAGCTGATTCCATTTGTAATCAGCCAAAGGGGAGTGTCTTCTGCAATTAGTGATGCTAAATCCAATCATGGGAAGCCTTTTAAGGAGGACTCAGAGGAGACAGGTTGCATTCCTGCTTTGGCTGGTGAGCCTCTCCTGTGGAGTTCGTCCAGGCCATCCATTGGAGTCATCGGCTTCGCAGTCTGCCCTGTGGATTTTGGACTCTGCGTTCCTACGGTCACGTGAGACACTTTCATAAATTTTATATTTGCAAGTGTTCCCTGTTGATTCTGTTTCTCTAGAGAACCCTAACTAATACAGCACCTCTATTTTGTTTGATAAAACAGTTAAGTTATAATTGCCAAATTACAAACCAGCCCTAACTTCTCCAAACAGCCCTTGCCACTTCCTCTCCTAATGGCCCCTTGCCCTTTCATGCCACATAATTTACTAGAAAATCCTGTATCTCCATATGGCTTAGATGTTAAGACACTGCCTGTACTGGTTTAAAACTATTATGTACCCCAGAAAAGCCATGTTTTTCTAATCTATTCTTGTGGGTGCAGACCTACTGTGGGTGGGACCTTCTGTTAGGTTGTTTCCATGGAGATGCGACTCACTCAGTTCAAGGTGGGTCTTAATCCTTCACTGGAGTCCTTTAAGAAAGGACACTGAGAGCTCAGAGCTGAGAGATGTTTGGAGACAGAGAAAGTTAAGAGAGAAAGAAATGCCCAGAGACATTTTGGAGACAGCCATTAAACCCAGACGCCAGGAGAAAAGGACCAGCAGATATCGCTATGCATAACCTCCCATGTGACAGAGAAACCCTGGATACCATCGACCTCTCTTTAGTGAAGGTATCCTCTTGTTGATGCCTTAGTTTGGACATTTTCATGGCTGTAGGACTGTTAACTTATAACCTAATAAATCCCCTTTGAAAAAGCCAACCGTTTCTGGTATATTGCATTCCAGCAGCTTTAGCAAACTGCAACACTGCCTTCAGTTTCTCCAAATGGCCCTTGCCACGTCTGCTTTTTGTGCTGTATAGCTTGAAACTTCCAATCCCCAATATCCATGGGAAAGTCCAGCCTGTCCTCTCTGGGTCCCAATAAAGGCAAGAGCCCAGGGCCCACATGTGCTTCTCCCACCCCCTCCACAGAGCCTTGCAGAAGCCTAGGTTAGGTAAGCTCAGCACGTTTTTCTACCACCCTCCTTCTCCCCTCTCCTCCTCTAGGAGAAAAAACAAAGATAAAAAGAAATGTCATTAAAATACTAAATTTTTAAATGCCATAACTAAAGAGCTAGGATATTAGTGCTGTTAGGTCTCAGAAAAAGAATTTTAAGAACAAAAGGAACTCTTGACGCAGGGACCCCTCTGCACTTCCCACCCCTCAGCTTATTCTCCAGATGGCGAACGAAGACATCGCAGACAACTAGAAAAATGGTTGTAATCTGTTTCTGCTGCTAACACCCTCCCCTACCAGTGCCTCTCCCTGCCTGATACATGCAGCTGCACATCAGAGGAGAATAGGGCGTCAATATCTCAGCAGTCTATCCTACGCTAAGTTAACAAGTCCCCATCCAATCAAGGGACAACACACCATCTAGTGGGCACCCTCCCCTCCGGGCGTCACTTGTCCTTTAAAACACAGCTCCCAGCACAAAGAGTGGGAGTCATTTTTCTTTCCTTTCTCTGGCAGGTTTCGCTGGCTCCCGCCTGACTGCCTTCTCCCTGCTTCCTCCCTGCTTTCTCTCTCTTCCATACATCTGTTAAGCTTTGACTCACTGTCCAGTGTGAATTCCTTAACGATTCTGTACCGAACAAGTGCCACCACGTTAGCCAGCCACCAAGGGTATAACCGCTCCAGAAGCAATACTGGCAGAAATCTCAAAACATCAAAAATTTTTTTCTTGGCCAACTCGCAATTGTATTGTGACTGAATAGTTTATAAATTTTTTCTAAGAAAAGGAGATGAGCAAAAGAAGAGAGGCAGATCCCAGTCTCTAAAGCATGCCACACAATAATAGTCTGCTGCCAAAATAGGCAGAAACCTCAATGGAGCCCAGAACTTGCTTTCTAGTCTTATCTGAATGGCTGAAACTTCAGCTCACTTCCTCAGGCTCCAGATGACGGCTCTACACTCTTCCCTACCTCATCCTTTGAAGAGGAAGTCACTATGATTTCTGAATTTCAAAAGTTCCTCCTTTGAGTGATCCTAGATGTTGCATTGTGTCTTGTCCCAGGAAATGATCCTTTCTTTCTAATCTTATTTGGTATTTTAACATAATGTTGTACTTGTAAATTTAACAAACAATACATTTAAGATGAAAATAAAGGAAGCTGAAAAATATTTTTATGTCTAAGAATTCGGAATGGGTTTGAACTGGTTGAGAAACATGACCCTGCACATTTCTCACTCTTTCTAGATTTTATCCATACCCATGCCATGGTTTCTCTGCACTAGTGGTTCTCAAGTGGGGCCATTTTGACACCCAGGGGACATTTGCCAATATCTGGAGACATTTTTTGTTGTCAAACTGGGTAGGGTTGTTACTGGCATCTACTGGATAAAGGCCAGGGATGCTGTTAAATATCCTACAATGCACAAGACAGACCCCCCCAATAGAGAATTACCCCAGCCCAAATGTCAGTATGGCTGGGATTGAGAAACCCTGCTTTCTCTATCTACAGGCATGCCTGCAGGTTTAATTCTAGATCCTTGCAATAAAGCAAATATTGCAATAAAGTGAGTCACATGAATTTTTTGGTTTCCCAGTGCATATAAAAGTTACGTTTATACTATACTGTCATCTATTAAGCTTGTAATAACATGTCTAAAAAATGTACATACTTTAATTTTTAAATATTTATTCCAAAAAAAAAAAAATGGTAGCCATCACCTGAGCCTTCAGTGAGTTGCAATCTTTTTGCAGGTGGAGGGTCCTGCCTCGATGTTCATAGCTGCTGACCAACCAGGCTGGTGATTGCTGAAGGTTGTTGTGGCTGTGGCAATCTCTCTCATTTTTTAAAATATTTTTATTGCAAAAACTTAGCCAACAGCATATATTCTCTCTTTTTTTAGAGTTTTAAACTAAATCCTTTATTTAAAGACAAAAACAAAACCAAAATAGTGTGCCAAGCAGGGAAAAGGTCTGAATAGAAGATGAAAGTCTTCTTGTTACCAGTCCTTTTCCAGAAATCCATATCGGTGAGTTGAATGGAGGGAGAGGGAATGGTCAAGTAAGGAAGAACTTCACTATGAATGATGCATCGTAAGTGGCACCCCCTGCAGATGTTGTTTATAGTCTTTACTTAATCACAAGACATCAAGAAATGGGTTAGTGTAGAGTAGTGCTCCATTCCATCACCTGGGTCACTTCTCTTTCCCCACGTGCTGCTCCACAATGCAATGGAACCAAACAGTGTATTCATCTATAACAGAATATTTAAACAATACCTGTCCAATAACTGCGCGTGCTTTTTTGTGCTGTTGGGAAAGAAAAACACAAGAAAGCAATAAGCCCCAAACCCTTTGCAAGCCAGCTGGTGTCTATCCTTTCAGGGCATTGTTGGTGGAATTTCTGCTGCAACCTGTCCCTCACCTACCACATCAGTTTGGTCATCCGCGCTGGAGTGGAAACAAAAACCAAACATAAATTTGGGCCACAAGTAGATGTTGGTACATGTTTAGATTAGGTTAGAGATGTCACTGTATGCACAGGAAGCAGGCAAAGGAGTTGTCTGAGGGAGGTGATGCCTGTAGGCAGAACAAACCGTCCCGTCTACTCTTGAGGACCAGCCCCCTGTGGTATGGACAGAAGAGCTAGGGGGCCTCGAGGAAGGTGCTGGATCAGAAGATGGAGGAGACAGTCTTCCCAGTGGCATTGATGGTGCCTTCGCTGTCTGAGCTGGACTCTGAGTTGCTGCTCCCAGAGTAGGCGCCCAGGCCTGGGAGGATGCCGATACGAACTGCAGCAGAGGGGCAGTGGATGGGAGGACTGCTCAGGGAAGTGCCTCCAAGAGACACAAAGGACGAGGCCTCTGGATTTTTGTCATCTGGGTCAGTGTCTGGTTTCAGTCTTTTCACACTATTGCCACTCTCTGAGCTCTTATGTTTCACGGCTCCTGCCAACAGCTTTGCCTGGGAGAACTTGTTCTTCGTTTCTATAGGTTTCACAGGCAGTTTCTTCTCCACTTCCTTCTTATTTTCTGGAGAAATTCCAACCTTGGCAAGACTACTGTATTCTTTCTGTTCTTTTAGTTCTTCTTCTCTTCATTGCTTTTCTATTAGTTCCTGCTGCCAAGAAACCTCATGAAGGAAGTTGGTTTCATCTTCATCTAAGCCTCTTACCATGTTTTTGAATTTGAACTTCTCCTCATACTCCTGCTGCTTCCTGTCTTTCTCTTCCTGCAGTCTTTCATACAGAAATCAAGGGTCATAAACCTCTTCTGGACATTCTTCTGGAACCTCAGGTTTTAGAATTTTCTCCCATTCTACTTGCCTCCTTTTGCACCGTTCATCTAGTTCTGCCTCCGTCACAAATCTCTTTTTGATAACAAGGTTAGCATTGTCCCCTCCATCCATAATGGGACAGTTTCAGCAGAGCCCACCCCAACCGCCATCGCTGAAGTCACTTGTTCTGTCTAAAAAATTGAAAGAAAGGGGAAAAAAGAAAGAAAGAAAATAGCCTTTGCTTTTGTATTCCTTTTGACCCTTCAGGGCTTCCTATTCCCCCCAAACATATATTCTTGACATAAAAACATTCCATACATGGTGTACAGTCAATGGCTCACAAGATCATCACATAGTTATATTCATGGTTATATTTATCACCATGATCATTTTTGAACATTTGCATCACTCCAGCAAAAGAAATAAAAAGAAAAATCTCATGCATATCATACCCCTCACCCCTCCCTCTCATTGACTAGTGTTTACATTTTCTACCCAATTTATTTTACCCCTTTGACCATTAGTGTTTTCATCTACCCAGTTTATTTTACCCCTTGTCCCCCCATTATTTATTTAATTACTTTTATCCATATTTTTTTACTCATCTGTCCATACCCTGGATATAAGGAGCATCAGACACAAGGTTCTCACAATCACACAGTTCCACTATAAGTGTTATATCTTTATACAATTGTCTCCAAGAATCTAGGCTACTGGAACACAGTTCAACAGTTTCAGGTACTTTCCTCCAGTGTGGCAATCTCTTAAAATAAGACAACAGTGAAGTTTATTGCATCGATTAGCTCTTCCTTTCATGAGAGATTTCTCTGTAACATATTATGCTGTTTGATAGCATTTTAACCATAGTAGAACTTCTTTTAAAATTTGAATCAATTCTCTCAAACCCTACAGCTGCTTTATCAACTACAGTGATGTAATATTCTTAATCCTTTGTTGTCATTTCAACATTGTTCACAACATCTTCACAAGGAGTAGTTTCCATCTCAAGAAACCTTTTTTTTTTTTTGCTCATCCATAAGAAGCAATTCCTTATGCATTCAAGATTGTCATGAGATTGCAGGGTGGGCCATGGTGGCTCAGCAGGGAGAGTTCTTGTCTGCCATGCCGGAGACCTGGGTTCGATTTCCAGTGCCTGCCCACAAAAGAAAAAAAAAGAGAGAGAGAGAGATTGCTGCAATTCAATTACATCTTAAGCCTCCACTTCTGATTCTAGTTCTCTTGCTATTTCTACCATATCTACACTTACTTTCTCTACTGAAGTTTTGAACCCCTCATAGTCATCCATGATAGTTGGAATCAGCTTCTTCCAAACTCCTGTTAATATTGGTATTTTGACTTCCTCCCGTGAATCATGAATGTACTTAATAGCATCAAGACTGATGATTTCTTTCCAAAAGGTTTTCAATTGAGTTTTTCCAGATCTGTCAGAGAAATCACTGTCTTATTGGCAGGATAGCCTTGCAAAATGTACTTCTTAAAAAACTGAGACTTGAAAGTCAAAATGACTCCTTGGTCCATTGGCTGCAGGATAGATGTTGTGTTAGCAGGCATGAAAACAACATTAATCTCACTGTACATCTCCATCAGAGCTCTTGGGTGACCAGGTGCATTGTCTGTGAGTGAGCAGAAATATTTTGAAAGGAATCATTTTTTCTGAGCAGTAGCTCTCAACAGTGGGCTTAAAATGTTCAGTAAACCATATTGTAAACAGATGTGCTATCATCCAGCCTTTGTGCTCCATTTGTAGAGCACAGGCAGAGCAGATTTAGCATAACTCTTAAGAGTTCTAGTCACCAGCTGCATTAGTCCGTCTTATAAGAGATTCAGTCTGTCCTTTGAAGATTTGAAGCCAGGCATTGACTTCTACTCTTTAGCTCTGAAAGTCATAGATGGCATCTTCCTCCAATACAAGGCTGTTTCATCTCCACTGAGACTCTGTTGTTCAGTGCAGCCACTTTCATCAATTATCTTAGCTGGAGCTTCTGGATAACTTGCTGCAGCTTCCACATCAGCGCTTGCTGCCTCCCTGTGATGGTCAGGTTCGGGTGTCAACTTGGCCAGGTGATGGTGCCCCGTTGTCTGGTCAGGCAAGCCCTGACCTAATCGTACTGCAAGGGTATTTAGTGGCTGGTTCATAATCCAGAAGGCTAGTTTATTAAATCAGCAGTCAGTTGATTGCAGCTGAGACTGATTATATGTACCTCAACTAAGGATGTGTCTTCTGCAACGGGAGAACCCAAACTGATTTAGTCCAATCAGTTTTAAGATGTTTAAGGGAGAAGAGAGACTTCTCACTTTTTTCTTCAGCCAACCAGCCTGTCCTGTGGAGTTCATCAAGGCCTTTATTGGAGCTGCCAGCCTCGCGGCCTGCCCTGCAGATTTTGGACTTTTGCATCCCCACAATTGCATAAGACATTTTTATAAATCTCATATTTATAGATCTCTCCTGCTCTATTCCTCTAAAGATTACTGACTAATACACTCACCTTGTATTTTTATGTTATGAAGACAGCTTCCTTCCTTAAACCTTGTGAACCGACCTCTGCTAGTTTCCAACCCTTTCTTTTGCAGCTTCCTCACCTCTCTTTGCCTTTATATAACTGAGGAGAATTAGAGCCTTGTTCTGGATTATGCTTTGGCCTAAGGGAATGCTGTGGCTGGTTTGATCTTCTATGTAGACCACTAAACATTTTCTCCATATTGGCCATAAGATCATTTTACTTTCTTATCATTTTGTCTCTGGACTTAGAAAGGATGTTTAATTTCCTTCAAGAACTTTTCCTTTGCATTCTCAACTCGGCATACTCTTTGGGACAAGAGGGTTAGCTTTAGGTCTATCTCGGCTTTCACTAAGCTCTATCATTTCTAGCTTTTGATTGAGAGATGTGGTATTCTTCCTTTCACTTGAACACTTAGAGGCCACTGTCAGGTTATTACTTGGCCTAATGTCAATATTGCTGGGTCTCAGGGAATAGGGAGGCCCAAGGAGAGGGAGGGAGATGCAGGAACAGCTGGTCAGCAGAACAGTCAGCACACACAACAATATCAGTTAAATTTACCATCGTATACGGACGCAGTTCATAATGCTCCAAGACAGTTACAATGGTGACATCAAATTTCACTAGTCACAGAGCGCCGGAACAGATGCAACAATAATGAAAAAGTTTGAAATATTATGAGGATTACCAAAATGTGACTCAGAGACATGGAGTGAGCACAGTGTTGTTGGAAAAATGGTGCTGATAGACTGGTTCATTAAAAGACAGCATTTAAAAAGTGAGTAAGGATTTAACAGATGAGTATGACTGATGAATCAGTATAGTAACATTCCTTCTAGCTCCCAGTGTTTCGGAGCAGCTAGAAAGAAAATCAGAGAAACTCTGAAATCTGTTCTGTAACTACTTATTGAAGTGTGCTTTGAAAATTTTTGCTTTTTTCTTTCTTTGCTCTGTGTATATGTTATATTTAACAATTTAAAAATGTAAAAAATAAAAATAATTTTTAAAAAAGTTAGTAAGCGAGTTACTGACCAGAATAGACATTTGCAATATCTATATCTGAGTCGTATCGAGAATACATAAAGAACTACAATTCAATCAGAAGACAAACAACCCAATTAAAAAGTGGGCAAAAGACTTGAACAGATTCTACACAAAAGAGGAAATCCAAACAGCCAGTAAGCACATGAGAAGGTACTCAATTTTCATCAGTTATCAAGGAAATCCAAATTGAAAACACGAGATGTCATTACATACCAACATGATTGGCTAGAATTAAAAAGATTGCCAATCCATGTTTCTTAAAGATAATTGTATGACGATGTGGCTGTCGCAGTGTGACTGTGTGGTTGTGAGAGCCTTGTGTCTGATGTTCCTTTTGTCTCCTTATCGACGGACAAGTAAAACATATGGATTAAAAATAAATAAATAATAGGGGGAACAAATGTTAAAATAAATTTAGTAGATTGAAATGCTGGTGATTGGTGAAAGGAAGGGGTAAGGGGTATGGTATGTATGAATTTTTTTCTGTTTTCTTCTTACTGCTTTTTCTGAATTGATGCAGATGTTCTAAGAGATGATCATGATGATGAATATACAACTATGTGATGATAGTGTACGTTATTGATTATATGATAAGAACGGAATGATCATATGATAAGAATGTTTGTGTTTGTATGCGGTTATGTATCATAAATAAAAAATTAATTAATTAAAAAAAGATTGCCAATACCAAAATATACCTCCATTTAAAACAAAAAAAAGAAAAAGATAGTAGATGAGGTCACTACCCTGCTCAGAATCCTTCGGTGACTTCCCAGTGTCTTCAGGATGAAGTTAAAATTCTTTGAGATGCACACAGACCTGAGAGTGTCTGTCCAATCACACGACTCTATCACTGCCTCCCCAGCCCCAGTTCTGTGCTCCACCAGCCTCCACCTGATGTTGCCATGCTATTGCTATGTTCCCACCCATTCTATTATCTGTGAACAGAAATCCACACCCATTCTTCAAGACCAAACTCCTTTTCCATAAAGCCTTCCATAGGTTGCACATAGTCAAACCGTTGGTTGCAAGAGGAGAACTAGTCTGAAAATGTCTAACTTCCTTGGGAGATGCCCTGTCTCCACAAAGATTTCCTCCATTAATAAACTCCTGGAGCATGTGTTAGGTACCTTGATGCTGAGATAATGTTGGTGAAGGATTTGTCTCTGGACTGGAAAGGCTATCTGCTGCTCTCTACTGCCCTCTGCTGAAACAAGGTGGGCAATGAAAATCTCTTCTGCAGAACAGAGGAAACCAGTTTGCAAGGAAACTGAAGAAAGATCTGGGTCTTCTAACTTACACACACACACAAAACAGCCAGCTACACACCAATGTTCATAGCAATGATTATTCACAATTGCCAAAAGATGGAAACAAACCAAATGTCCATCAATAGATGAGTGGGTCAACAAAATGTGGTATATACATACAAAGGAATATTATGCAGCAGTAAGACAAAATGACGTCCTGAAGCACGTGACAAGATGGATGAGCCTTGAGGACTTAATGCTGAGTGAAGTTAGCCAGACACAAAAGGATAGATACTGTATGATTTCACTTTTATGACCAACCTAAAGGTATACTCAGAGGCTTATAATACAGAATATAGGGGACTTAGAGATGCATAGAAGCTAGGGATGGATGAACCGTTAGCTAATAAAGTTGAACTCCAACATAAAGGAGTGAAGGTGATTCTCTAGTGGGTCTAGAAGTGATATCACCATATGGAAGATGAATAAGATTGAAAGGGGTTGTATGGACCTACATGTCCCACTGCTTAACACTAGAAATATGAATTAATTCTCACAAGAATAACTTCAAAGCTATGACTCTTGTCTAGTGGGTCTAGAAGTAATATTACCATATGGAAGATGAACAAGATTGAAAGGGGTTGTATAGACCTATGTGTCCCACTGATTAACACTAGAAATATGAATTAGTTCTTGCAAGAATTATTTCAAATATATGATTCTTGTACAAAGAGTGTTTAAGTCCAGGGTACAGGGGGAAAACTTTTATTGCATTCTATGAGCTATGTTCAAAAGGAAACCGTCAGCACTATCACAGCAACAGCAGAGGTAAATAATGGGGTGAGGGACAAGAGTTAAGAGGAGGTTTAGATTTCCTATTTGGTGAGGATGTGTTTATTGGTTTTCTTTCTCTTGGGAGCAATGAAATTATCTAAAATTGAGAGTGTTGATGGATTGTGGACTTTGGGCCCTTTACATGATGCCCGATGAATGCAGGTGGCTGAAGGATGAACTGACGGGGAAGTAGATTGGTGAACAATGGTGTGTACTTATGAAAGAAAGTTGTGCTGCTACAAACAGGATCAAAGTCATGAGGCATGCAAGGATGTGGATGAACATGTGGGACATTTGTTGAGACAAAATAAGCCAGAAACAAAAGAAGAAGAATGGTGTGGCCACGTTTAGAAAATGCTTATAAGAAAACAGGGGCCTAGATTGTAGGCTTTTAGAGCAGGCACATTAAGTCTGGAGTGGAAATGATTATTTCTGGATTTTGAGAGGCTGTTTTATATATATATATATATATATATATATATATATATATATATATATATATACCTGATATTAAAGATGAGAACAAAGCCGAACAGGTTGGGGTTAAAGTACTTCAGAACACAGTGGTAAGGAAGACAGTGTCTGTATTTTAGAACCACACATACTCTTTGAGACCATTGGAAGAAAGGTTTATTTGGCCTGTAAAACAAATTTTCTGGAGTGCATAATCTAATTCAACCTATCTGTATAGTTCAATTGAACAACTGAAACACAGGGAGCCCAGGATAAGAAAGAGGTCCTTTAATCCTATATAGATTATTGTAATGCCTGGAAATATCCTAGAATATATTAAGCAGATAATCAAAAAGTATTGGCAAAGTCCCCTGAGGGATGGGAGAAAGAATACGGAGCTATTAAACCTTACCATCAGGGAATCCTTTAAGGACACCCAAATCAATAGGCCATGTCCTTGATCACGAGGCTTACTCTTGTGAAGCTTATGTAAGTAGCATAGAAGCTTAGACTACCTACAGGCACGCCAAGAGTTACTTCTGGAGGACCTCTGTAGTTGCTCAGATGTGGCCTGTCTCGCTAAGCTCAACTCTGCAAGTGAAATCGTTGCCCTCCCCGCTACATGTGACATAGCATCCAGGGGTGAAAGTCTCCCTGGTGACATGGGAGATGACTTCTAGGGATGAATCCAGATATGGCACCATCAGATCAACAATTCCATCCTGACCAAAAGGGGGAAAAGAAGTGTAAACTACTAAAGTATCAGTGGCAGAGAGAGTTCAAATAGAGCTGAGAGGCTACTCTGGACGTTGCTCTTACACAAGCTTCAGTTTGACCTTGCTACCTATCATAACCTGCCAACCCCCAAGCAGGACCTTTCCAGCCAATCCTAAAGAACACCTAAGGCAATATATAAGATCCCACAAGGGTTCCGGGCACTATAGTAACTTGCCAGAAACCTACAACCTCCAGATGGGTTCCTGGTCCAGGTAAGTCCTGAAACCTAGCCCAGCCTCTCCAGAACATCAGATAGTTCCATCTCCCTACCCTATATTAGTGACAGACCCTTCCAATATAAAAATTTAGAATTGCCATAGCCCAAACACCACTAAAGAGAGGGATGGAAAGATCAAAGGTGATGGTGGAATTATACATAGAAGATAGGATTTAATAAATGAATAGGAAAGTTGAATCATTAAATTGATATCTCTTTTAGTCTCCAGTATTTTAGAGCAGCTAAAAGTAAAAACCTAAAACTGTGAAATTGTAACCCATTTCAAACTCTGAAATATGTTCTACACCTAATTGTGGTGCTGTGCTTTGAAATGTATAGCTTTTTTGTATATATATTTTTTTCACCAAAAAGAGAAAGAAAAAAAGTCGATTGTGATGATAAAAAAAATATTTAAGCCTTCTAGTCTCCTATATTCTGGAGCAGCTGGAAGGAAAAATCTGAGAGGATCGTATGGTAGCCCATGACAAACTCTGGGATCTGTCCTGTAACTACTTGTTGAAGAGTGCTTTGAAATCTATTGCTTTTTTATTTCTTTGCTTTGTATATATGCTATACTATACAATAAAAAAGTTAAACAAACAAAAAACCACCAGCTAATGGGCTAATAGGGCAAGAGGCAGGTGCTGGAGAAAATAAAACCTAGGGATGCTCTTGCTTTAAGCAACTAGCTCTGCTCTCTACTTGAGTGGTGCTTGACTTCAGCATGACCTCAGATGCTGGCATCCAGAATAAAGTCTTGCTTCTATTCATCCGCCCTCTCTGGCATTTGGTCCTCAGTGGTGAGGGTGGGATTTGAAGTTGTAGCAGGAAAGTAAGAATTAGATCCCAATACCTGTAACTCAAACGGCTTTGAACCTCTTCCTCAAGCCTAGGTTGTCCTTTAAATTACATCAAGTGCACACACCTCCATCAAGGGTAAAGGGCCATGAGAGCAGGAGCTCTGTTCTAAGCCAAACATGCTGTGGGTTCGTGGAAGCTGCTCCTGGAGAAGGCTAAGGTGGCCTTGCTCAGCTGGGAGTAATGATTTGACAACAGTATTAGAAGAACCATAAATGAAGGTCTAAGGGATTCAAAACCATCTTCTTGTTGCTAGAAATAGAACTTATCTCATGACCTCAGAAAATAAAAGAACCACCTCAGTGACTTCTAGTTAATCTCCTAAAACCCAATTTAGCTAGAGTCTACATCTCTAGCTCTAGCCCAGACCTCTCCTCCAGATATCCAACTGAGTCTGATCACGCCACCATATGGTCCTAATCAGCACCCAAAATTCAGAACATCCAAACCTGAATTTATCATCTTCTCTTTCTCCCATCCTCCATTCCCCCCGCCAGAAATTTGGATGTCATCATGGTTTCCTCCCTGTGCTGGTTTGAAAAGATGTGTGTCCCCTAGAAAAGCCATGTTTTAATCCTAATCTCATTTTGTAAAGGCAGCCATTTCTTCTAATCCCTATTCAGCATTGTATGTTTGAAACTGTAATTAGATCATTTCCCTAGAAATGTGATGTAATCAAGAGTGGTTGTTAAACTGGATTAGGTGACGACATGTCTCCACCCATTCAGGTGGGTCTTGATAAATTTCTGGAGTCCTACAGAAGAGGAAACATTTTGGAGAATGAAGGAGATTCGGAGAGAGCAGAGAATGCTGCAGTACCACGAAGCAGAGTCCATGAGCCAGCGACCTTCGGAGATGAAGAAGGAAAACACCTCCTGGGAAGCTTCATGAAACCGTTCTGTTTCTGGTATATTGCATTCCTGCAGCTAGCAAACTAGAACACTCCCTCAATTTCATAATCCACACCCAAACTTGCCAATTCTGTTTCTGGTATATTGCGTTCCTGCAGATAGCAAACTAGAACACTCCCTCAATTTCATAAGCCACACCCAAACTTGCCAATTCTCCTTGCTAAATATCTCAATCCCAACACCATTACCTTAGTCCGAGACCAGCTTAATATGCCATAAAGTCTATCCCAAGAGTCTAACTCCTCTTCTTGTGCTGAGTCTTACTCCTTCCAACCTGTTTGCAAGCTGTGACCAGGGCAATCTTCTTAAAGTACTAATTAAATTATGTCACTTTCCTGCTTAAAATAATTCAGCGGCTCCACGTGCCTTCATGATAAAAAATCTAAACTTCTCAATGCGGCCTGTCTCTCAGGCCTGTGCCTTCCCCAGGGGAGAGGTGAGGCCCAACTCAGGTGGAATCCCTCCCTCAAGGAATTCAAACCCCAGGGTTTGGTAATTTGAAGCCATTAAAACCAGCCTACAACCTCTCCTCTGTCTCCACCACGCCCCCAGCAGGGAGAGTCTTCCAAAGTTAAAGATAACGCATCATCTTATGCTGGTGGGACCCGCAGGCAGACAAGCGCCACATACTGGGCAGGATAAGAAAAACAGAGTCCAGAGACTTCACAGGAAAGTCTTTCAACCTGCTGGGTCTCACCCTCAGGGAAAACCGACGCAGGTGACTCCTTTCCCCTGACAGGAGGCCAGTTTAGTCTGGGAAAACCCAGCTGGGGTCTATAATACCTACGTAGACCCTCCTAAGGGTGGCGGGGGTGGGGGAGAAAGGCACCATACAAGCAGGGCAAGAAACAAGAACTGAAAAATTCTCCTCTGTTAATCAAAACCTAAGCTAGAGGTCCAGAAAAAGCTGAACTGAATGTCAGTGTGGCCTGTAGGGCATTGTGAAACAAAGGCATGCCTAATCTTCCTAAACTTAATCTCCTTAAACTATCCTCCTTATCCTGCAGGTACACCGGACTCACCTCTGAGAGAAACTTTTTGGTCTCGGTGTAGACATGACCGCTTCTTCTCCTATTCTGGTGAATCACGAGAATCAAACTATAGAAAACTTCACAGAAAATTTTCTAGAAATTATATAAAAATAATTTAACTGAATATTGATCAAAGGTTCTGAAGGAGGGAAGATTTCTGAGCTCAGAAAAAAATAGAAGAAAATATAAAAGAAAAAATCCTCATAAAAATTTAAATTTCTGAGTGACATAAAACAAAACTAACCCCAAATAAACTACCAACTGCAGACTTGACAAAGGAATATATGTAAAACTTATACTCCCCAAACACGTATTTTTATTTTACAAATAATTATTGTGAAAGATCGAGAGTCCTGATAAACAGGCAAGGGCAGAATTTTCATAGAGAAGTCCAAAACCATTCAGTTAAATAAACACTTGCTAAATATTTATGTGTGCCCGACATTGTGCTAAGTGCTTCCTGCCCAGTAGAAATATGAAAGAGGAAATGCAACTCTGAAATGGAAGCAGTAAACCAACACATGGGAAATGTTTAGTAACCAAATAATGCAAATTAAAACAATGATGAGATCCATTCCTCACCTATTAAATTACCCACGAAAAGTGTGATTAATTGGGTTCTCACAGATTGCATTTCCAAAACAGTTTTTGGAAAGTAATTTTAAAGTACCATTAAAATCTTAGAAATGTGCATACTAAAAACTTAGAATTAACATTATAATTTCACTTCTGAGAAACAGGCCTTTGGAAATATTCCAAAATATAAAAATACTATTGCTCTTTTCTGCACTATTGGACAATAATGAAAACGAGAAACAACCAAAAATGTCTAAATTCTTGCTGCAAGTAAATTAGTTTGTTCCCACGTTAGCTGGTTGATGCTCTGAGCATTGAAAGAGAGGTATCAGGTGATTCTCTATAGCAATGAAATATTCAGATGGCTTCAACATCAAGAAGCATTTTATTATCTCATCTATCAAATTGTCTGAAGATGGAGCAGTCCCAGGGCTGGTTAATCTACAGCTCAATAAAATTATCAGTGGCCCAGATTCTTCCTTTCTGTACTTTGATAGCATCAGCATAAAGTCACTTCCCTCACGGAGACAAGTTGGCTGCAACAGCTCCCAGTATCACATCCTTAATATCATCATATCCAAATGTTGACACAAAATACAGAACTCATTACTTCTTCTTCTTCTTTTTTTTTTTTTTTGCAATGTTTTGCTATTGTTTTTTGTTTTTGTATGCTGTATGGCAGGGTCACATTTCATTCTGTTTCCATGGGAGTTTCCCGTTATTGCAGCACCATTTGTTGAATATTTTGTTTGTTTTATTTGTTCTTGTTGGTTTCTTTGTTCATTTGTCTTTGGGACACGCACAGGCCAGGAATCGAACCCGGGTCTCTCACAAGGCAAACGAGAATTCTACCACACTCATTACTTCTTGTGCTCCAGAATTCCCTCCTCCCTGACCCCCAGGGCAGATTGCCCCCTAAGAGTTCTTGCCCAGAACTGTATTACATAATCAGTACTAAGCCAATCACTGAAAAAGAGAAGGACCGGCTTAGATCAGCCGTTCTCTAGGTGTGGCCCCTGGACCAGCAACATCAGCATCACCTGGAAACTCACTAGAAATGCACATTCTCAGGCCCCATCTCAGACCTACTGAATCAGAAACACTGAGAATGGGAACCATCCATTATATTTCAACAAGCCCACCAGGTGATTCACATGCTGCTAAAGCTTAAGAATCACTGGCTTCGACTAAACAAGAGTCACACCAGGAAGTGGAGAAAAGGCCTAGCCTTCCTTAAAGCACATGGCCACCATATATCTGAACAAAATCATGTTGTTCGCAAGGAAAACAGGGAGAAATTTCTGTGGAGTAAGCAACCTCTTTACAGGAGAAAATCCCTTTCTGGCACTAAAAAAATGACCTGAGGAGTCTTTTAAGAATACAAGATAGCCAAAGAAGTAACACTATCCCTTTTCTTTTCTATATATTTCTCAAAAAAACTTTTGCTGCATTTTTCCCTTCCCTTTAAAAAAATGTAAAAAATATTGAGTGGAGGATGTGTTTGTGTTTTTGTATAGGTGTGGAAATGTAGAAAAGCAAGTTGCCAAGTAATATGTATCATGTAATATAATATATAAACAATAACAACAAAACTATATATGTAGAGGTTGGTGTGTACTTATATGAACATGAATGTACAGGAAAGTTCTGGAAGGGTACACAACAAACTCAGTGAGTGCCCCGAGGAAGACTGCGAAATTGCGAGAGTTATTAAGTGTCACATTCACTTTTTTTTTTTACTTCTGAATTGTTTCACTTATTTAAAGTAAAAATATGTTATAGCTCTTTCAAACAAAAAGTGATTAAAGCAGCAAAAACAAAATATTGGGGAGAGGGACAAGAACTGAATCCATAGGGATGGTTCTGGACCCATTGAAGCCTCCAACCTTTCCCACTTCACATGCAAGGGATGGGACTAACCAAACAAGAAACAGTAATTCTGTTTCCTTTTCAAAAATTAAGGTTTCTTCTCTCTAAGCCAAACTCTGCAAATAAACTCACTACCCTCTCCCACCTATGTGGGACTTGACTCCCAGGGGTGTTAAGTCTCCCTTTCAACGTGGGACATGACTCCCAAGGATGAGCCCGGCCCTGGCATCATGGGATTAAAAGCACCTGCTTGACCAAAAGATGGAAAAGAAATGGAACAAGATAAGGTTTCAGTGACTAAGAGAGTTCAAGTAGAGGCTAGAGGTCATTCTGGTTGTTACTCTTATGCCAGTTTCAGCCAGATACTACAAATTGCCATGGTATGCCAAGACCCAATCAACAGTACTGTTGAAAACCTTAAAGAAAACGCAGGCTCTATCTAAGACTCTATAAAAGTTTTACAAATTAAGTTTAGTGTTCGGAAACTTAAAACAATCTTAAGTCAAGATTGTTCCTGTGCTAGATAAGCCTTGAAACTTAGAGGCACTAAAGTCTCCCAGAACACATAAACCAGTTGCATCCCCTTACCCCATAATGTTGACACCCCTTTTCAACATGAAGAAATTAGAATGGCCATTGCCTAAATATCCCAGAAGATTGGGAGAATGATCAAATGAGTGAGAGGATTGTAACAGAGAAGTTAGGATTTAACAAAGTATTATAGCTACTGAATCATCACATAGATTTTTCTTTTTAGTTTCTAGTGTATTAAAACAGCCAGAAGGAAATACCTGAAATTGTGGAACTATAACCCATACTTTACGTTGAAATTTGCTCTATGACTACTTATTAGACTGTACTTTGAAATTTATTACTTTTCAGTATTTATATTTCACGATAAAAATGTTAAAATATATATGTAAACCAAGGGAATTGAAATAAAAACGAAGGTTTCTTTCTGATGTTACCTTTTATTTTCCTAGTAGGTTCTGAATATGTTGCTAGTGTGTTCCATTTTTGTAACTAACTTTGAAATTTTACAGGAACTAATTTGCTAGCTCTTCTGAAAAATCCCCTTGGCCTCCCAAAGCTGCCCAGTGACCTTCATTAGAATTTTTAAAAGACAAAGGCTACCACATTCTGCAATATCTAGAAGCTACCATTGAAAGCCAGCACACACTATAGAATATTTATTTTTAGAACTATAACTAGAACCATAGATGGAAAAAGTTAGACATTAACCCAATTACCTTATTTAACAGATGAGAAAACTGAGGTTTAGGGAAGAGAAGTGACTTGACAGCCAACAAGTGCGAGAACTGAAATCAAAACCAGATTTCCTTCCTCCTCACCCATTTCATCCCCTCGATGCATTATCAACACTACTTTGAAACTTTAAAGTTGTAGGAGTTTGGGGAGATTCTAAGTGTGTTCTGATGTAGGACAACACAAGGTAGGGCATTTATAAATCACTGTAGAAAATAGCATCAAATTTCTAGAAAATTTTTACATGTCAGTAGGCTATCTTATTTTAATAATCATAGCCAAAGTAAACAAGCCATGACATGCGGTCACACATCACAGAATTTATTTCAATTCCTTAAGCTTTTCTTCCTTTGCATCTCCCTATCTCTTTCTTTTTGGAGCTGTTCTCTCATTGCCATCTTATTGTCTCAATGTTGTGACTTTGTGTCTCTGCAGCTTGTCTGTTTCTGGGCCTCTGTGTGTGTGTGTGTGTGTGTGTGTGTGTGTGTGTGTGCGCGCGCGTTTTGTTCTGGGTACATATTCCTTCCGCATGTGAGATGCTGAATACTTTTAATTAAGCAATTTTGATATCTATTATATTTGTGGTTCAGAGCTTCCTACAGTTTGTCACTTATATTAAAATGAGAAAGTGAAATATTTCCTTAAAAGGCAATTTGCTTCTTTGTGGCCCTTAATTATTAATTCTTTGTGGACCGGTGATACTTAACAAAAACAGGGCTTGGGAGTCATGTTTCCTCCGGTTGGCACACATTAAGGCATAGAAGATTTCAGCCAGAGGGGATCTTAGCAAACATATAATCCTTAGCAAACCATCTCATTTCATGGATATGGAGACTCAGTTAATTTCTCAGAGTCTTCCCACTAGTTCTAGAGCTCCTGGTCTCTAGGTTAGTATTCTTTCTTCTACGTTAAGTGACAAGATTTTTCCCCCCTATTAATTACCAGTTCCTTCCAGAAAGAGAGTTTTCTATTCTTTCATTAAATACTTATCTGTTAGGAGGCCTTTGGCTGCAAGAGATAAGCATGACTTAAACTGGCGTAAACACTAAGGAAATGCATCTCAAATGACAAGAAATCCATATTGGGTGCTTCAAGAGCTCAGGAATGTCATCACGACCATATTCTATCCCTTCCTCCACTTTGCCCTTCTTAGTACTTTGGTTTTGGTCTCAGGCTGGCTGCCCTTAAACTTTACTATAGCTGCCAGCAGAATCTGCTGCAAAATGCTTCCTTCTTCATGTCCACTGGAAGAGATTTCAGTGCGCAGCCTCTCCCAAACGTGGTCTATAAAAACCATTCCTTTCTGCCTGATAGGATCTGTTTAAGACAGTGCACTCATTCTCCCCTTTAACCAAAAAGAAACAAAAAACAAAAAACCCACACTGGGAGGATGCTGTACCCTGTGTGTCTTAGACCAATAAGGACCCACCTCTGAATATAGGTAGGAAGTGGATTCTTCAAATAAAATCAGAATTGTGGTAGGAAGGAGGAAGGGAAATGGAGATTGGTTATACCACCTTTTCAGTGCACAACTCAAAGGGGAACTATTCACATTGTATTCCATTTGCTAGTCAACTGAGTCATTGCAGTTTTTTTGTGCTTGAAAGAGCTCAGAGGTTACCATGAATTCAAGAGCAAGTCCTTGCCTCATACTTATCTCAGCATTGCATTGTAGCCTTGAACAAAGACGGAACCATGAAATTCATGGTTCCCTTGCTGTTATAATCTTAGGTCACACTTGGGTCTGGGAAGGAGATGGATGGGTAATGTTTGCCTGGCCTTCTTTAAATCAGCTACCTCCCTTCTTGCAGTTTTTCTTGGAAGAGGATGAAAATTCTTCCATTCCCTCTTGTTTTATAATCTCTCATATATACCTACACAGGCCTTTTCTATTTTAAAGATATTACTTTAATCACCACACCACAAAGGATCAGGTAATCTCCAAATGTTATTAGAGTGGCTAGATACGACAGTTTAAAGACATGGCTCCATATTTTTCGATTCTTCCTCCACCTGGAGGTGGGATCTGTATCTTGCACCCTTGAATCTGGGTGGGCTTATGACCACTCTGACAAATAGAAAGCGGTGGAAAGTAATGCTATATATGTTTCAAGGGTCGGTCATAAAAAGCCACGCAGCTTCCATCTGGTTTGCTAGAATATTTGCTCTTGTACTCTGTGCTACAACTACATGACCAAGTGGAGAGATCAAATGTGGGTGCTACAGTTGATGAACCCAGCCGAGCCCAGCCCTTGAGACATCCCATTCTAGATATCAGGCACGTTTATGAAGCAACTTCCAGATAATTACAGCCCCCGGCTGTTTGATTCTTCCCTGTTGAGACAACACCCACCCCCAATACTTGTGGTAGGAAGTGGTAGGAAGTGGAATAGAAACAAACCAGCCCTACTGCACCCTCTCTGAATCTCTGACCCATAGAGTTCATCAGCAAAATTAAATTGTTGTTTTATGCCACTAAATTTGGGGGTGGTTTGTTACTCAGCAACAGAGGACTGGAATTCTAGTCCTGGTCCTTTGTACCAAAGACAACCAGGCCAGTGTGCCTTTTTCTCACAGTGCCTCTTCTAACCCCTGTCTTGCATGACCTCATGAAGTCCTATGTTCCTTCATTCTACGTATTTCCTCAACCTAACTGAAAGGTGACAAGACCTACTTCTAGTCCTGTGCGGGACCATACTCAGCAAGCTACTCAGAGAGCAGTTGGCTCTGTATACTATTGGAGAAAGGTTTACCAACACTGAAGATTGGCCCAGCGACAAATCCTAATCTCCAACCTCAGTAGGGCCCTTAGCACTTCTTGGCAATCCTTTTACAATTGCTCAGACTCCTTGGTAAAACTTTTACATGCAATGGTCAACACCTCCCATTCTCTATAATGGCCACTCCATACCTTCTCTGGTGTCTTTAAGACCCTACTACTACCTTCACCCTCTCTTTCTTAGCAAATAATTTTGACTCCTTCAGTAAGAAAATCAGGGCCATCAGATAGAAACGGCTTCAACTTTCTTACTCAGTATCTGAAAGTGGACTGTGTGTGCTCCCCCTTACCTCCTACCTTCAACACTGAGGAAGAGGTGTGCCACCCCCAGTTCAGAGCCAACTGTCCACCAAGGTCCTGTCCTCATCTCTTCGTGATCTTGTCAAAAAAAACTGCTGCTGCAAATAGAAAGAAGAGAGCTTTGTTAAAAGTAAAACAATTTGCAAACTGGGCAGCACCAAGTATGAGCAAATGTTCCAAAGCTGTTGAGGGGACATTGGGAGTTTATAATCCCCCCAAAAGGAAAATTACCATTGTCTGGCAAGTTCTGTCCTAGCAGCTTATTGGAACATTGAAACGGTAGGAAACTTGTCTGAAACTGATCAGAACTTAGGTTTCTTTCTTGCGGAGCTGAAGTCTGATTGTGTCAGTCCGTCGTGTGTCCTCCTTTGCCAAGAACCATTTTGTAACCCAGGGCCTGAAAGTCAATGTACAGTCATTTTCACAATCTCTACTTCCTTCATCAGGTATTGTCTCATCGCTGTGCATCCAAGCTCTCCCACTCTGCTGGTATCTGACTCAAAGGCCAATAAATATGCTCAAGCCTTACACTTAAAACAAAACAAAATCTCCTTTCCTTGATCCCCTCTAGCTACGAGTCTCTGCTTCTCCTTTCCTGTTGCATCCCTCCAGGCTCTAGGTTGTAAGCAATTGCATCAGAATCTGGATATATTAAATAAAGAAAGGGAATGTGTCAGAAGGAAACCGGAAGCTAACCAGCACATCTCACTATGGTAATGACTGGGACCCAACCATCTCCCTCCCCTCATGTGACTTGTTCAGAATTGGCTAAGCTTAGATCACAGACCTCCTCTCCGGCTGCTCCAAGATGGGAAAAAGGATGATCTGACCCCATTTGGTTCCTGTAGTTAAAAGCAATCACTATTCTCCATTAAGACTACTTGCTGTGGGGGACTTCCCCAGGGGAGAATAAGATGCTACTAGAAAGGGCAGGGTGAGTGGTGATAGCCAGAGCAAGTGTCCACTATTCCTTTTTAACAGGATCTTAAAAGGAGTAGTAATTCATTAGAACACTTTCTGTTTTCTACTCAATTTTCAACCAGAAGTTATCAAGCTTCTGACCCCCAATCCCAAGTCCCAAAATAGCTCAGATAGTGAGTCAGTCATATTTTCTGACTACCACATTGGAAGCCCTCTTTCTTGACTGCTTTAATACAGCATTTAATATTGTTGACTTCTTCTTTTGTTAAGATCTCTCATCCTGGGTTTGCCTGTTCTCTTTTCCCTCTTTAGCCCCACCCATCCAATCTCCTTTGTCAGCTATTCATCCTTTGTGCACTCTGTAAAAGTTGCTGTGTGCCAAGTTTCTGTCATTGTCCCTTTTTTCCCTTCCTCTTCCTCCCTCCCCTCCCTTCTCCTTGCCCCCTTTTAAAATTTCTCTCTTTAAAGTTGGAGAGCTCTTATTCATACTTTACCTTTGGATGGGCTTCACGTGGAGCTTCTTAAATTATAAGGAAAATTAAGTGCATATTTGCATATTTCCTTGGGGAGAGGGTCTATAGCTTTTACCAGAAGTTTAAATCATCAACCATGTTGGTGTGTTCTGAGTTCCAGGACCACGTGTCTAACTGCCTGCATGGCATCTACCCGAAATCTCCACAACTACCTCAAACCCACGAATGTAAAAACCTGAAATCATCATCTCCCCTCCCAAAGCCTATCCTTCATTCTCCATCTTTTGTGTACGTGAATGGTATCACCATCCTCCTACTTGCCCAAATCAGAACATGGAGAATCATCCCCAGACCCTTCCTTCTCCAATCACTCACCCCAGTCTAGTAGTCCATTCTACCTTCTTACCATGTCTCCTCAACACTTCCATGGCACTGCCACTTCCTTAGTGGAGGACCTCCTGGTCACTCAATCAGACTGTTGAAATAACCTCCCAATTTTTTCTCTACCTTCCTTCACTTTCTTCTCTAACCCATTTCCCACATTGCCAACAGAGTGATTTTTAATAAACTGTAAAACTGATCATGCCACTCCTGAGCTTGAAATTTTTCGTGGTTCCCAGTAGCTTCAGAATAAAAGATAAACGCAAAGAGTCCTTCATGATCACCCGATAAATATACATTGAGTGCCTAGTACGTGCCAGACACTTTGCTAAATGCTGGGGATGCAATGGTTAATGAGATGAACAGACTCCCTGCCCTCAAGGGAGGTTCAAATTGGAGCAAAGGAGAAGCACAAACTCTTAAGGAGTATATGGAAGTGGGGTGGCACACAACTTAATGTGGAAAGGTGGGGAACGCCTCAACCTTCCATATCAACGGATTCAGTTCCAGATATGGAACCAACAACTTCACGCTCGCTATTTCATTTAAGCTTCGCAACAGTTTATGGAGTTAGCACCATTATTGTTAGCCCCATTTTACAGGTAAGAAAACTGAAGCACAGACGGTTAAGTGAGTTCAGAGTTGGGATCCATCTTGAGCTTTTCTTTCTCCTTTGCAGTACTTAATGCATTGTGGAACTCCTCCCTGCTCTGCAGACACACCAGCCTCTCCGGTCCAAGTCTTTGCCCGGGCTGTTCCTTTTGCCTGGACTGTCAGTTTCCTCCCATATCTTCCAGCTGAACAGGCAGTTATGTTTTGTGGGAGGGGAAGGGGAAGGGAAGAAATGGGAGGGAAGAGGAGAGGGAGCAAAGAGAATGAAGGGGAAAAAGAAAAGGAAGCATAAAGACAGTTCCTTTAGTATAAGATATCCAAAGAAGACCTGCCCCTCTCTACAAATTTCACAAATTTACTCATCACTGTAAAATTTAACCCTTTCAACCCAATGACACTCAATTTGAGGATTGTCCAGCAAACATTTAGAAAAACCTGTTGAAAACTTCCTGCCGTGTTGTGGTCCTTTCCTCTCCTGTGCTTTCTCTCCTCCCCTTCCTATCTAGTTCCCCCTCTCTGGCAGAAAGCCACTATGGTAAGCCTGATGAACAGGGAAAGCCAAGGCAGGTGCAGCTCTCCTCTCAGGGATCGCGGGCATGAAGGGGCCCTTTCTGCTTCCGGCTTCCCAGATAAGCATCTGAAGTGCCTTGGCAGGGAATGCTCGGTTTCCAGGTACTCTCAGGAATTTGCAAGATGTGAATGAATCTGTTGAGAAGGTTACTAGAATGCCTGCAAGGCCCATTTCCATTGCCCCCTTTAATTAGATGTCCAAGCTCAGGGCTTGCAGTTCCAGGGTGCTGCTGCAAGACCAGGTTCAGCTGAGGGTGGGGTGGATGGATGATGAGTAAGGAGGCCCACTTAATTCCACGCTGGGGCAAAGCAAAACAAACAAGCAAAGGAAACCTGAGAAGCAGCTTTTATATGGCTCTGGGGAAGGAAGGGGAACCAGCCAAAGGAGTTGTCAGCAGGCAGTTGAGCCACACCCTGCCTCCACCCTACCCCCACCAACCATCACTTGTCCCCACCTATCTGCTGCTCATCTCCTGGGCTTTTCCATGCCAGGTGTGGTCTGTCCCAGATGAGAAGGAACCCTTCGGGAAGACTATGTCTGGGTGGTAGTGCCAAGCAGTCATTTGACTTTCCATCTGGACCTGGACTGATGCGAGTGTAAACTAAGTGGGGTGGGGGTGGGGGTAAGGGCCCAGGGAGAGGAGGGTTGGTTCACAGCCTTACCACATCATGGCCACTCTATCTTTTCCTACCAGGACCCTGGAACTCTGGCTACTGGACTCACCAACCAGCCCAGGGCAGGTGGGTCCCTGAGGGGCCTGAGCAGACCTGAGCTACTGTGGCTTAGTACAGCCCTGGTAATGCGGTAAAGGGAAAGGGTCCTGTCCTCACCTCACCTCACCTCCCTACACCTTTTCTATGTTCCCTTCAGCCTTTCAGTGTACTCTTCCCCCTAGGAGCTCCTTTCTCTCCCCCTCTGCTTGGGTTTCTTCTAACAGAACGAGGACCTCATCCTCACATTCACACTAAGAAGCTAGTAACTCCTGTGGATTACAGCTCCTAGGAGCAGAGGCATTTTGAACTGGGAAAACAAATCTTGGCAGAGAGAACATTGGGGTGAGAAACACTTGTTACTCTGAAGATTTTTAAACGACCCCTTTTTCTTTGCAGGCAGGCTCAGGGCTGAATGGAGGTGGGTTGGGGCCAGGCAGGAGACAACCATTTGGGTGTCCTTGAGAAGTTCAGAGGTGGACAACCAGGAGCCCCACAGGGATTGATCCTCCCTGAGTCTCATTCCCAGGGTCATGCTACCCAGCTCTTGGCATTGGGTGGCTCTAAACCCCAGAGCTAGAGGCCTCCTGAGATTTCTGGGGGTCGACAGGGCCTCTCTGAGGTGGTGCCCAGATGCTCAGCCGCTGACCCGGGGGGACAGAGGAGAGCAGAGCTACCTCAACTCTCCCCCAGGCCTTTCCCTCCCTTCTCGCTCTATCATGGGGCTGATTTGTCAGAGTTCAGATTTGGAAATCAGGTGACGTTCCAGAAAAGGAATCAGTGGGTAATGGATGGAGGGGGTGGGGAGTAGGCTGTTTACTTCCTTTTTATTCCGGTCAGTGAGGTTCCTTTAGGGCTCTCGATATGTAGTGACTTGTTCATTTTTATGCAGCAGCATGTGGCAGCTGCAGCCTCCGATGGCTTTGCTACTTTTAGGTAAGTCAGAGTCACCAGAGCTGAGGGAGGGGCTGAGGGGGTCTCTGGCTCAGCAGAGACCTCTTTTCAGGCAGGAGGAGACCCCATTGAGGGATGGGTCCCTCACCATATCTATCGGCTTTAATTTAGCTCCCAGAGCGTGCCAGCTGGGGACCAGAGAAGTCAGGAAAATTCGGGATCTGAGCTGGGCATAATCAGGAAGCAAAGCAGGACTGTGAGGCCTCAGTTAGTTACTTCGCCTCTCTGGGTCTCAGTGTCCCTGTATGTAAACTGAGAAGCGAGGAGTAGATGGTCTCTAAAGTCTGTCTCCTCCATTCTGACCTTCCCGGGTTCCCCTCTATGACTTTTTTTTCCTACCCTAATAGGAATAATATCTTGAGGTTGAGGTTGTTTTTGTGCCTGATTCAGGAAATTCAACCTGTACCTTTAATCTGTGAGCTTGAACAAGGAACGAGGAGTAAGGTACTAGTGTTAAAAACAGGGATTAGGGTGGGCCCTGAGGCAGGAGGCCTGTGCCTGGGAGACCAGAGGGCAGGAGGAGAGGTAAACACTATAAATAGATTGATTCTTCAGAACGCTGGCTTCCCAGGTCTCAGGTGGGCAGGGTTGTTTAAATTCATCCCACACTCATGTCATTCTAGTCTCTCCTGCTCAACGTTTGATTCACTCTTTTTTCTTACAGTTGCAGCTGGTCTGCAGGCTGGTAAGTTTGCTTCATTATCGTGGTTTGATCAAGTGAAGGGAGAAGGATGAACAGTTACGGGATGTTAAGAAATGCCTGGTGGAAAAGGGGAAGAGTGAAAGGAGACAAAATGTCAATGGCTGAGAGATTCCAGAGTGGAGAGGTTATCCTGGAGGTTTTTCTTAGGCATTAAGTAGATATCACCTTGTTATTCAAGATGTAATGGAGAGGCTGGAAGGAACTACCTGAAAATGGAGAGTTGTGTTCCAGTAGCCATGTTTCTTGAGGATGATTGAATAATGATACAGCTGTCACAATGTGACTGTGTGAGTGTGAAAACCTTGTGTCTGATGCTCCTTTTATCTAGCTTGTCAACAAAGGAGTAGAACATATAGAACAAAAATAAATAATAGGGAGAACAAATGCTAAAAGAAATTTAGTTTGAAATGCTAGTGATCAATGAAAGCGAGGGGTAAAGGGTATGGTAGGTAAAATCTTTTTTTTCTTTCCTGTGTTCGTTTTATTTCTTTTTCTATTGTCTTTTTATTTCTTTTTCTGAATTAATGCAAATGTTCTAAGAAATCATGAATATGCAACTAAGTGATGATATTGTGAATTACTGATTATATATGTTGATATTTTATTTGGTTTCTTAATTTTTTAAGTAATAAATAAATTTTTTTAAAAATTTAAAAAAAGAAATGCCTGGTGGGAGCAAAACTGCCGAGTCGGGGTTGGCAGGGGCAGTTCAAGGCTTGTCCCTCTGCTTCTTTCGTCAGCCTTGCTCACAGTCCAGAGCAGGGAGAAAACAACAGAGCCCAGTGCTTCCCAGCCTCCACAATGCCCTAAGACTGCGGGACAGCGTGGTCCCACTTTGAGTCTCCTCGGAAGGCCAATGTAGGGCCTGCTCAGCCCCTCATACTCACCCCCCTCCCCGCCCCGTTCTTGCCTCCCCAGCAGATCCCCCAAAGGCCGTGGTGCTCCTCGATCCGCCGTGGGACAGAGTGCTCAAAGACGACAATGTGACTCTGAGGTGCCAGGGGCCCTCCTCTCCTGGAGACAGTGTCACGCAGTGGTTTTACAATGGCAGCCTCCTCTCAAAGCAGGACCCCAGCTACTTCATCGCAGCTGCCACCGTTGAAGACAGGGGAGAATACAGGTGTCGGACAGGCCTCTCCTCGCTCAGCGACCCGGTGCATCTCAGCGTCCACGCTAGTGAGTTGATGGAGGGAAGAGGGTGGTCACTGAGCAACAGCGCCACGAGAGGCTCTGAAGGACTTGGAGAGAATTAGAACATTTTCTTGAGCGTTCAGACTAAGATGAGATGATCTGCAGCCCCAATTACTGATATCAGAGTCATGGTCCTAGCTCTAAAGCTTAGGCAAAATTTCAAAAAGGGCCAGGTAAGAGAGACAGGCTGCCACTTGGCACAATTCCAGGAATCACTTTTCACACAAGATGCACAGAATAGATGATTGATACAATTGTATTGAATAAATTAATGACTTTATTTTTAGAACCTCAATCTTCTTCTCACCGTGAGCTTTCGTGAGAAGCTTTGGGAGTCCTAAGCTCCCAAACCATCCTTCATTGTCCAGTATCATATATATTTTCGTATCCTCAATGCCACACTCAAAACGTTGCTTACACTTTAGTGCAAATTTGTGTAAATTTTAGTGTAAATACCTCCTCTCTCAATGGAGGTATACACATGTTCAGCCTGCACATTAATCATGGAATGAAAGTCTTTATGCACTGTTAGAGTCCAGATATCAGGAGGAAGTAGAGGTAGTAATTTTGAGGCAAGGTCCTTTTCTAGAATCCCTGGAATCACACTTGGTACCTGCACTATCACTGTGAAAGCCTGACCCTATTTCCACGGCCACCCCATTTACACAATGTGGATGCGTGGAACAAGACTGGGAGGGAGGGAGGGGAGGGCAGGCAGCGAGGGACCAATAGGAGTGGCCCTGCGTGAAGTTCCACGGAATTGGGGAGACTGATCTTCGTGGGCCCTCTGCCTCCGACCCTACCACCCAACCGACAGGCCTCACACCCCAGGGCTAAGAAAAGGCATGTCTATGTCCTTGTTTGGTGAGAGATGGCCACCTAATTCCATATGAATCGGGGAAATACCATCAGGAAGAGACAGAAAAATGAAGCCTGGGAGTTATTAGTTTGCCTTGAATTTAGCTTTAGAAACTGGCTTTAGAAGTCTAATAATCAGTGAGAACTGCATTAAACGGTGACCGTGAGCATTCACTTCACCAGGCACACTCCTGCTCGCCCTTTAGGACCCATTTCACTTGTCGCCAACTCTGAGAAGCCTTCTTGGCTTTCCTCAGGCACAATCCCTCTGCTCTGTTCTCTTTGGCTCAGCCGCCCTTTGTCCTTAGACCGTGCTGCAATGAGCCTTGAGTTTGCGTGTGTCTCTGTCTAGACTATAGATTCTTTGAGGTTGGAAACCATGTGACTTTGTCATCTGGGTATCCCACGTTTGCACAATGCCTGGCACCTAGATGGTGCCCAGTAAAACACTTATGGAATGAACGTGCGTGTGACTATTCATCGAGTCACGGCAGGGCAGGCTGGGAGAAGAATGTTCATTGCAAAGCGCCCAGACTAAATGTCAACCAGAATCTTATGCTGCTAAAATCATTCACCTTTCTGCTAAAAAACTGAGTGAATATATAGGTGCATGATGCTTTTTGATAAATGATGTATCTTAAGCAATAAAGATTACCTTCTGTGCGGCAACTTTTCCTAACAGAATTTTCATCAAAACCAAATACCAATTTTGTGTAGTAAAGTTTTCTGTGTTTTTCCTAATTATGAAAGTCATTCATGCTTAATTTCAAAAACATATAAAAGTGAAAGGGAGAGGGTGGGCCGCGGTGGCTTAGCGGGCAAAGTGCTTGCCTGCTATGCCGGAGGACCTCGGTTCGATTCCCGGCCCCAGCCCATGTAACAAAAAACAAAAAAACAAAATACAAGAAAATGTTTAAAGATGTTTCCCTTTCTTCCTTCCTTCCTTCTCTCTGTCTTTCCTTTAAAAAAAAAAAAAAAATGAAAGGGAGAACATGAAAAAGACCTGTAGTCCCACCTTCCAGAGAAAAACCCTGTTAATATTTAAATGCATATCCTTCCATTTTTCCTTCCATGCATATAAACCTTTTGTATTCTGCCTTTTTAACTTAATGTTGTCTTCTGAATGTTTTTCTCATGCCGTTAGAATATTTATCTGCAATATCATTTTAAATTATTCAGGTCCCCTTCTGAGCATGACTTTGTGTCCTTTCTGTGCTACAGTAAAGTCTGATAGGTTAGTGAGACAGTTGTGAACAATAGTCCCTGAAGATGTAAGGATTTTCTCTCTTGAAAGTCATCTCCAGTCATGTTCAGGAAAGAAGATGGGCTTATTAAGGCCCTGTGGCTATTCAGAGACCACCAGTTTTCCATGAGCACTGCCAGTCGTGCCTTTCCTTCCCTGCCCTGATGTTTATGTTGAGTATTCCTGCATGATTTCTGCAGCCCCTCCTGTGGCCACCCAGTCACCTTATTCTTTCCATATTCCTACTACTCTCCTCTCCCTTCCAAAATCTAATGGGGCTAATCATTTTCGAATGTCATTTTTACTCTTTCATCTAAAACTTACTGTAGCTCCTTATTACTTGCCATAGCTAATCCAAGTCTGGCACTTTGGTACCCTGCTGATGTCTCCAACCTCGCTTCTCACCCACCCCCCTGGCTGGTTGCCTACTCTATCCCAGCTAGCCTGCTGACTGAGAACAAGCAGCTTACTCCGTCATGATGTTTGCCCCTGCAAATGTCATCACCCCCAGCGAGAATAACTTCTCTCCATTTTATGAGCCCAAACCTCTCTTTGCCCTCAGTATGCCCAGATTAGACTGCACCACCCTCATGGAACCGTCCATGATCACGTCCATTCCTTTCTAATAATCTGTGTCCCTCAGCACTTCTTTGGTTTCTCTGAGTCTATTTTCTGTGCCTTATATTTTAATCATACATGTGCCTTTCCTCCTTTCCCATTAGACAAAAGCGCTTGGTGTTATTCAAGTACTCGTGCAGGGCCCAGATAGCTTTTCCCCAAACGGAGCTATGTGGGGGCAGCTGCCAGCCTGGCCTTCTACTGTGTCCCGGCCCTGGGGAGTGAGCAGACTCTGCACTGAGGCCCCTGCCTTCCTGGACCTGAGGTCTCGCTGTGTCTTTCAGGCTGGCTGTTGCTCCAGTCCCACCGCTGGGTGTACCAGGAAGGGGAAAGCATCCTCCTGAGGTGTCACAGCTGGAAGAACATTCCTGTACATAATGTCATGTATTTACAAGATGGCAAAATCAAGAAGTTTTTACATTGGAATACTGACTTCTACATCTCAGAAGCAGCCCCCAGTGACAGCGGTTCCTACGCCTGCAGGGGGTTTATTGGGACTAGGGAAAAGAACATTACATCGGAGAGAGTGAGCCTCCTTGTACAAGGTGAGAGACGCGCAGCGCCAGAGCGCCCTGTGCGCGGAGCCGCGCGGTGGCCGCCACCTTCCCTAGGCTCCCCTCCAGGACCAGAGCTGCCTGGGGACGCAGTCCCGCGCTCCCGAACTCCCTAACCGCACAGAGCTCCCGTCCGTGCCCAGCCCGGCAAGGCGCAGATCGTGACCAACTTACGTATGGCCGGGCAGCAAAACAGACCCACGCCTTCTGAGATGTCAACCAAACCCTGCCACGATTTGTATAAAATATAATTTCATTGCACTTTTAATGGAGAGTAAATGCTTTCAAATGGTTCAGGAAGGAGACAGCGTGTGATGAAGGAAATGAGGCAAAACAATTAGTGAACCTAAGTAAAGGATATGTGAGAATTATTCACACTATTCTGGTAACTTTTTTAAAAGTTTGAATTTATACCAAAATAATTTTAAAAAAAAATAGGGAGTAAAAATCCACTCTAATGCTCCCAGTTTATAGGCAACAGCAAGGAATGATTTTAAAATAACAATATCAATATTAAGGGCGATGATGTTGAAAATGAACAAATTCTGCCTCTTCCCCTTTGTGTTAAGGACCAAGCTGAGAAATACTATCAATTTTGTGCCTATGAGTAGCAAAATTCAAGGAGTGACCTTTTTTAGATTTCCTTCAGTGATAATGAACAATGGTGTGGAAATTAGAATTATATTTTGAAACAAAGAGAAAGTTGCTGAATTAAGAAATAATGTTTAGAGCAGGTGATGGTGGCTTAGTGGCAGGGTTTTTGCCTGCCATGCCAGAGACCTGGGTTCGATTCCCAGTGCCTGCCCATGTTAAAAAGAAAAAAGAAATAATATTTGCACACTGTTTTGACTTAGTTAAATTGGATTTTAAATACTAGGTCCGGGTAGAGGTCAGGGTTAACACAATGGGAAACGGAACCCATAATGTATAAGGAAAGATAATTTGTTACTCAAAGGTCCCAGAAACAGAGGGGGTGCCACGAGGGGTTAACCAGAAGCTGGTTTGGCTCAAGTGGCTCAACGAGCAGATGGGCAGCACGTAAGCAGAGGGAGAGGGAGACATGGGCTTGTGCTGTTATGTGTGGCCCAGAAACGGAGGTTAGTAGATTTCCCGTGGGAGTCAAGGATTTGTTAGTTTGCTTTAGCAAGCATGCGCAAAGCAAACGCGTGTGAAAACAGGGATGGGGGTATCCTTAGTTAATCATTTGGGACCAGCTGTGGCTTGTGGGAGGTGGCGGCTGTTGTGAGTTTGTGTGCTCTAGAGAGTCAAGGCCCCAAGGCTGGAAAGCTCTTTGGTAACTAGGCCAAAAAGATCAGCATGGAAGCAGGTGGCTTAGCCAAAGTAAGACGGATGCTGAGGCAGTACACACACACACACACACACACACACACACACACAATTTTTGATACATATGACACACGCCTATGTAAACATTGACAACTTTCATAATCTCACACAAAACCCGGCTCTAACCTAACTTGCTGAACTCTCCCTGTCAAATCCCTCCACCAAACAAGAACAAGATTTTGCTGAATGTTGCATGAGCTGTGTTCTGCTTAGGTGGCTGAAGGTCAGGAGTCTGTGGAGATGTGGGAGGAAGCAGAGGCCTTTCCCCAGACTCCCCAGCCGTGTCCTAGATAGAACCTGTCTCTTGTCAGGTGTCAAGAGGCTCACCACTTGGGGACCTCACCGTTTATTCCAAATGTCTGCCTTAACCCCTGTCATTTATGTCATCCCTCTACCTGTCCCAATAGGTCCGGCAGTTCCACCCAACCCACAGCTCTTTCTACCTTGGCACCAAATTGCTTTCTGCTTCATGATGGGACTCCTGTTTGCAGTGGACACAGGCCTGTATTTCTGTATACAGAGAGAACGTCGAAGCTCAGTGGGGGCACTGGAGAATCACCAAATTAATTGGAGCCAGGGCCTTCAGGATAAATGAGCCTTCATCCCACGAGTTATAGGAGCTGTGGCAGCAGCATCTTCCAGCCTCTTTCTGGATTCACAACCCCACTAGCTCCAAAAGTCATCTCCGGGAGCAGCAGGAGAAATGCACCTCAGAGCATGGGCTGTGGGCTCTTCACCAACCCCCTGTTTTCTCTTGGTGTCCAGCGAAAAGGAAGGGCCTGTGAATTTCAGGTGCAAAAAGTGGAGCCCCAGTGAGTAAGTGCATTCCCAGAAATTGAAGTCTCAGAGCTACCCAGATATTTTCCTTATCCCAACCATTCCTTTACAGCAAAGCAAGAATGCAGACTACAGATAGTGACCCTTTAAATGTATAAACATTGCTCCTAAGTAAATGGATAAGTAGATAAGTAAATTAATAGTGAAGACAGGACCAGCTAGACACTTGGACTGCATCTGCTGGTTGTTTTCAGGATATTCCAAAACTTTTTCTGGACAGAGCATAGGGATGGTTGAGACTAAAGAGTCAATGCAGGGGATGGTTGAGAAAGGGTCATCCAGGACCACCCAGGGGACAAACCCAGAGGTGGGGCCCCCGGAAATAAGGCTGCCATCCTAGACCATGAGGCACAGTTGAGGTGGCAGGAAACCACAGGACTGATGTAGAAGTGAATTTTCAAGGGGAGTTCCTGTCAGAATTGGGATGGTTCATGCGTATATAATGATGAAGTCTCGTAATGTGATGATTAGAAAAATGGTCCTAGGAAGGGAACTGGGGATTGGGAGGATTTGGAAAAGAAAACACAGAACAAACCCATAGGAAGGAGAGCAGTGTTGTTGTCCCAAACAGAGTTATCTCAGTGTCCGAATTGAGAAAGCATAAGGGTCAACCACAGTTGCACAGGAAGGAACAGGTAAGGGGTGAGGATGCATTTTTGTAATGATTTGGGTAGAAATCATTACAGCGAGGAGGGCCAGAAGTTATAAAGCCAGCTTTCCTGTTTCAGCATCTAATTTAGGTTTAGCCTTGCTCCCATCGTTCATTAAACAAATGTTGAATAACCAATACTAAATGTACCAAATTCTACCAAATTAAATTATGAATATGAAACTTTGAAATCTCTCAGCATGTCAGTAACAGTGGGGTGGAGGTAGAGAATGCAATCATTGTTTCTGGAAGAAAACTTATACATATTGCTTTCTGTTCTATAAACTTTAAACATTTCTTGATTCCATTTTACAAGATCTTACGTCTTAGATGGAAAAAACATGGTGATAAACATGAATCATAAAATTCTTTTTTTTCCTCCCCATACCCAGAACGCTATCAGAAATTTGTTTGGTTTGATGAGTGTTTTGGCTTGTTAATGCTACCGGCATGTAATATTTAAGAAATGGATCAGCTTTTACAAAGGGAATTTATTAGGTTACAAATTTATAGTTCTAAAGCCATGAAAATGTCCAAATTAAGGCCTCAACTAGAGGATGCCTTCACTCAAGAAAAGCCAATTCCCATCCAGGGTTTCTCTGTCACATGGGAAGGTACGCGGTGACTGCTGGCTCTTTGCTCCTGGGTTTCCATGCTTTCAGCTCCTGGTTCCAGAAACCTCTTCTCTGAGCTTCTGTCTGTCTCCAAGCATCTCCAAACATCTCCAAACGTCTGCATCTGAGCTTTCACCAAAATGTTTCCTCCTTTAAAGAACTCCAGTAAACTAATTAAAATGCAACTTGAATGGGTGGGACCACACCTCTGTGGAAATCTTCTAATCAAAAGGTCATACCTACAGTTGGGTATGTCACATCTCCATGGACACAACCTAACCAAGAGGACCCATCCTACAATATTGGATCAGGATTAAAAGAAGATGGCTGTCCCACAAGATTGGATTAGGATTAAAAGAACATGGCTCTTCTGGGGAATAGAACAGTTTCAAACCAAGATAATGAGAAACACGTCTCCTCTCAGCAATCATCTAACTACAAATGATTTCAAAATTAGCCGGCTTGCTTCCCAAATCTTCCTGAAACAAAAGGGTGAAGGGAGGATTTTATGGGGATATGGACATGGAGGTGGTCTTTGAGCATAGGGTGGGTGGGAGTTGACATAGAGAGGCAAGAGGTAGTTGCCTGGGCAAAGGTTTAGGGTCAGCCTAATTGTGTCAAACATGAACTATATACTAGGAGGAGTCAAGCTTGGCATGAATATGGGATGAGAATCAGGTTTGAGATAAGTGCATTTGGAACCATGGATGTTCCACTCACCTTTGCTTATTACCTACAGTGTGCCAAGTTTGAGTTTAAGTGCTGAGGATACTAAGAAGAACAACATAGGGTCATTGCTCAGGAGCTTTTATTCTAGTGGGAAAAGCAGGTAACTGGGGAGATAGTGAAGGAAAGAAAAGGCTGCAGGGAAGTGGCTTAGCTCTTTCTTTCTTTCTTCTAAAAAATATTTTATTATAAACAATGAACCGACATACCAACATTCTCAGCATACGAACATTCTTGACATGAGTACAATCAATGGCTCACAATATCATGACATAATTGTGTATTCATCTCTATGATCATTTTTTTTGAACATTTGCATCTCTCCAGCAAAAGGAAAAAAAAAAGAAAAAGCTTATACATGCTATACCCCTTATCACTCCCTCTCATTGACCACTAATATTTCAATCTACTCAATTTATTTTAACCTTTGTTCCCCCTATTATTCGCTTATTTTTTAATCCATATTTTTCACTCGTCTGTCCATACCATAGATAAAAGGAGCATCAGACAGCAGGTTTTCACAATCACAGTCACTTTGCGAAAACTGTCTCATTGTACAATCATCTTCAGGAAACATGGCTATTGGAACACAGCTCTGTAGTTTCAGGCACTTCCCTCTAGCCACACGAATACACCATAAACTAAAAAGGGGATATCTATATAATGTGTAAAAATAACCTCCAGAGTAACCTCTCGACTCTGTTTGAAATCTCTCAGCCACTGACACTTTATTTTGTCTCATTTCTCTCTTCCTCCTTTCAGTCGAGAAGGTTTTCTCAATCCCTTGATGCTGAGTCCCAGCTCATTCTAGGATTTCTGTTCCATGTTGCCAGAGGGGTTACACCCCCGGGAGTCATGTCCCACAAAGAGAGGGGGAGGGCGGTGAGTTTGCCTGTCTTGTTGGCTGAGAGAGAGATAGGCCACATCTGAGCAACAAAACAGGTTCTCTGGGTGACTCTTAAGCCTAATTTTAAGTAACTTAGCCTATCCTTTGCAGGGGCATGTTTCATAGGAACAAACCCAGACTGAGGGCTCAGCCTGTTGATTTGGTTGTCACCACTGCTTGTGAGAATATCAGGCCTTCTCCAAATGGGGAAGTGAATTTTCCTCCTTTCTCCCCATTCCTCCAGAGGGACTTTGCAAATATTTCTGTATTCACTGTTCAGGTCACTCTGGGATTTATCGGGGCATCACTCTAACCTGGACAAACCTACAAAATCCCATGCCCTATTCAAGGTTCCATGTACTTACGGTGTTCAACTAACCTGTCCATAAGTTAAATTAGGAACGTGAGAAGTGGTTTAATTCTTCATGTACTCATGGAGGATGAGTAGGAGTTTGCCTAGCAAAGATGAGAAAAGATAGAGGTCCATGGGCAAAGAGTCAAAGGCCAGACTATGAGTTCAAGAAGGCAGTATGGTTCTGTTAGAGTCTAAAGAGCAAGTGAGAAAGAGAAAAGAGTTCTGAGGCCATGCCATGAGGAGCACTGCCTTCCTAGCAAAGGAGATTGTGCCAGAGCCCACAAGTCACTGAGGAATTTTAAGCAGTTCCGGCGTGCATTTAGAGGGGCTCCCTGGTAGCTAGTTACTTAGAGGATGAACGGGAGAGGAGAGCTGAAAACAGGAAACTAGCTAGGAAGGTTAGGTAATTATTGCAATAACCCAGTGGGGAGTTAATGAGGACATAAAACGGTGGCAGCCAGTCTGGCCGGGAGGTCCCCCTCCCGGGTTCTGGACATGGTGCTGAATCACGAGGAAGGAAACACAAAAGCAAGGCAGTTACAGGTTCGGTGAGGAAGATAAATAATTCATCTTTGAATTAGTAATACTTCCTTTGGTCAGTAAATTTACTTATAGCATCAGTCTCGTAAGACTTTCGTAGAAAATAAATGGAAAAAATCTATCACTAATTACAAACCTAACCGCACAGACCAACTGTATCAAAACTTCCATGCTGAACGGGGGCTGAGAAAGGAAATGCAAACTTTGGGGTGATGGAAGCAGTACCCCACAAAGGGATTCTCTGCCTTGGGAAAAAAGGATGCGTGCCCGTCCCTGGGTGGGCTTGACCCACCAGCCTCGGTTAACAGCCCAGCGCGCTGATGCCGCAGACTGCAGGAAGTGGTCCCTTCTACCCAGCCGGTTCACTGAGGGCCCTGCTCCTAGCGTCCCCTCTTACATTCTCAGAAACTCGTGGTTGCAAAACTGTGGACTGGACAAGGCTATTTGGGGGCTGACGGAAGACGTGGTGGGCCGGTGACCACTCAGCGCAGGTGCTGAGAACGAAAGTCCCGAGCGACGCAAAATCTTTTTCCCACGATAGAACTCGGCTTCTGCCTAGAGCAAGCTCAGCAAAACAAGGGGCGAAAGAGGGCGAAGTTACGAAGGGGCTCTAGGTGCTCCAAAATGGGTGCCCTCTGTGAGTTCAGGGGTTCAGTTCGTTTTGCTCAGAGATATATGGCAGTAAGGTTTTTTTTTTTTTTTTTTGCTGGTCTAGACAATTTTTGTATTAGCTCATAATAAGCTTTTTATTGTGCAAATTTAAAATACTGTTTCAAGCGTCCGGTCACATCCGGCACAGTGCAATATCTAAGTAAGGGAATTTCATATAACGAAATTAATCTTCAAGCTCAGATGCTGCGAAAATTTTCTGGCATATTAGGCACCCAGACAGAAGCACAAGTTTATAAACGCCTGTCACTTAAGGACTTTCCCACCAGCAAATCCCGCTTTAAATATCTGCAGGGCTGAGATTTTTATTTCACCCTCAGCCCCCCAGGGATCCTTGTCAGTGCTGACCCTGATGAGGTTTTGCTCTTCTCCCCCTGGACCTGTGGCCCTCAGATCCGGTCCCGTTTAGTTCCTCTTTCTGTTCCTGGGCAATTTCACAGCCACAGACTTCCTGAGACACATCCCTTCTGCCCCAGCATGAGCATCCGTTCCACAGTATCCGGCTCGGCGCTAGCACCAGACACATGCAAGCAACCCAGTTCTTTGTTGCTCAATTCCGGGGCCCCTCGAATCCTCCAGGCAGAATCTCACTCTTCTTTTCTGGGCTTAATCATTAATCCGGGGGTTCCGGATGAGGTGCGGTCAGTTTTCTCCGATGTTCAGGGAACTGAGAAAACAAGCACAAGCACAAGCACAAATATGCATGTGCATAACTTATTTTTTCTTTCAAAATGCTTGCCAAATGACCTGTAAGCATGTTTTTTTACATTTTACTTTTTTTTTAAATGCTCTTTCTTTTATAAAATGATAGGGTAAATGACAGTTGTTGTAGTCGTGGCTGCTTTATTAATTTCTTAACTGGCCAAATTAAGAAAAATTGTCAACCGCTTATTGGCCACCAACATTTGGGGGAAATTTTACGCATCTGTGAAGTTCAGAATTTGGAAACCACTACTCTGATCTGCATGTCCTTTGCTGGATTGACAACAGAAATAAAAAGTTATCATTTTCCTGCTTATTCTGAATAAAACATACATTTCCCATACTTCCCTTTACATGCACACGTGAGAGCAATCCAGAAGGAGGGAAGAAACAAGAATAAAAGAAGCATAGAAAACTAAGGCAGAAAGAAAGTACAAAATGGGGTGTTGAGGTAAATTCAAATATATGGGTGCTCATAATAAACATAAGTTGACCAAGTTTGCCTGTTAAATGACAAAATGGATTTTTTAAAATAAACATTATTCTGTTTAGAAGAAAGACATGAAAAAAAACATAAAGAAATACCTACTTAAAATGTTTAAAATGATGTCATGTTACGTATATTTTACCACATTTAAAAATGTTTTAATTAGGGACACCCAAATCAATAGGCTATGCCCTCCATCCTGAGGCTTACTCTTGTGAAGCTTATGTAGGTAGCGGAGAAGCTTAGACCTCCATAGGCATGTCTAAGAGTTACTTCTGGAGGACCTCTTTTGTTGCTCAGATGTGGCCTCACTCTCTCTAAGCCCAACTCTGCAAGTAAAATCATTGCCCTCCCACCTATGTGGGACATGACATCCAGGGGTGAAAGTCTCCCTGGCGACATGGGGGGGGGGAGTGTAACTAATAAAGTATCAGTGCAGAGAGAGCTCAAATAGAGTCAAGAGACTACTCTGGAGGTTGCTCTTATGCAAGCTTCAGTTAGACCTTGCTACCTATCATAACCTGCCAAACCCCGAGCAGGACCATTCCAGCCAAACCTAAAGAACACTTAGAGCAATATATAAGATTCCACAAGGGTTCTATGCACTAGAGTAACCTTCCAGAAACTTACAACCTCCAGATGGGTCCCTGATCCAGATAAGTCCTGAAACCTAGAGAGCCCATCCTCTCCAGAACATCAGATAGTTCCATCTCCCTACCCCATATTAGTGACAGACCCTTCCAATATGAAAAAGTTGGACTTGCCATAGCCCAAACACCCCTAAAAGAGGGATAGAAAGATCAAAGGTGATGGTGAAGATATACAGTAAAGATAGGATCTAACAAATGAATATGAATACTGAATCATTAAGTTGATATCTCTGTTAGTCTCTAGTATCTTAGAGCAGCTAGAAGTAAAAACTTAAAATTGTGAAATTGTAACCCATGTCAAACTATGAAATATGTCTTACAACTAATTGTGGTGCTGCGCTTTGAAAATTACTGCTTTTTTGTACATACGTTATTTTTCACACACAAAAAAAGTCTATTGGGATGATAAAAAAAATTTTAAGCCTTCTAGCCTCCTATATTCTGAAGCAGCTAGAAGGGAAAATCTGAGAGGATCATAGGCAGCCCATGACAAACTCTGGAATCAGTCCTATAACTACTTGTTGAAGAGTGCTTTGAAAACTATTTTTTGTTTCTTTGCTTTGTATATATATGATACTATATAATAAAAAAGTTTAAAACGCATTAATTAATTATAAAAAACAAAAAGCACTAAAAAACTACGAGACTCCTCTACACATTTGTTAAAATGACTTAAAAAACAAACAAAACAAATGAACAAACCTGACCATACCATACCGAGTGCTTGTGAAAACATGGATCTGGTGGGAATGCAAAGAATGGCCACTTTGAAAAAAAGATCTGCAGTTTCTTAAAAAGTTAGAGCATTCATTGGCCAAAGGATTCAGCAATCTTACTTCTCACTTATAGGTATTTGCATAAGAAGAAATGGAAGGTTATGTATATACACATACACAACCCTGTATGCAAGCATTTACAGCAGCTTTATTCATAGTTGCCAACTCCGGAGCAACCCAAAAATCCTTCAATTGGTGATTATATAAACAGGAGCACATAGATACAATAGAGTACTACTCAGAAAAAAAAAAAAAAGAACCAATGACTGATATATGCAAAACAGGGATGCATCTCAAATGCCCCATGCTAAGCAAAAGAAACCAGATTCATGTAGATCTGATTTCATGTATAAGACATTCTGGAAAAGGTAAAACTACAGGGACAGAAAACAAATCATTTGTTGTCAGTGCTGGGGGTAGAAAGAGGGGTTGACGACAAAGGGCACAGAGAAATTGGAAGGGGAGGTTCAAATATTCTATATCATAATTATGGTTACCCAGCTATATGCATCTGTCAAAAATTACTTAAATTGTACACCAAAAAATAAAAAATAAAAAAACAGAAAAAATTAAAAAACAAAAAAGAATGGACAAATATATGCCTTGAAAATTTTAACAACAAAACTGGAATATAGCTGTATAAATATCACATAAAATAAAATTCATTTTATTTTTATTTTATTTATACATACGATGGAATATTATGCAGCTTTAAGACAGAATAAACTTATAAAGCATGTAATAACATGGATGGACCTAGAGAATATTATGCTGAGTGAGACTAGCCAAAAACTAAAGGACAAATACTGTATGGTCCCACTGATGTGAACCGACATTAGAGAATAAACTTGGAATATGTCATTGATAACAGAGACCATCAGGAGTTAGAAATAGGGTAAGATAATGGGTAATTGGAGCTGAAGGGATACAGACTGTGCAACATGACTAGGTACAAAAACTCAAAAATGGACAGCACAATACTACCTAATTGCAATGTAATTATGTTAAAACACTGAATGAAGCTGCATCTGAGCTATAGTTTTTTTGTTTGTTTGTTTGTTCTGGTTTTTATATATATTTTTTGTATTTTTTATTTTTATTTTTTTCTCTATATTATCATTTTATTTCTTTTTCTGTTGTCTTGCTATTTCTTTTTCTAAATCGATGCAAATGTACTAAGAAATGATGATCATACATCTATGTGATGATATTAAGAATTACTGATTGCATATGTAGAATGGAATGATTTCTAAATGTTATGTTAGTTAATTTTTTTTAATTAACAAAAAAAGTGTAGTTTAACTTATGGGAAAAAAATAAAATAAAATAAAATAAAATTTAAAAAACAGTGCAATATTAGAGGTGAACACGTTTACCATAGACAAATAAAAAATTAAACTCGTGATGAAAATATAATAATTCTAAACATATATAGCTCATAAAATTGCATTGAAATATAAATAATTATTAAACCTACAAGGAAAAATAAACAAACCTATCACCACAGTGAGAGAATTCAGCATACTTCTAGTAGCACCTGATAGGTCAAGCAAGAGAAAAAAATGATTAAGCATATAGACTATTTGAAGATCACAACTAGCAAGCTTGATTTAATGGATATATATATAGAGAACTATGCAACCAATAATTACTGATTATACAGTCTTCTCAAATGTGCATCGAACATTTATGAAAACCAACTATACTGAAGTTCAAAACAAGTCTCGATACATATCGCGGCATTGGTGCTATGTAGAACACATTCTCTGAACACATTGCACTTTTGACTCAAAAGCCAATTACAAAAAATAACTTTTCAAAGGTCTATACATTTAGAAATTTTTAAAAACATACCCTTAAATAATTCATGGATCAAAGAGAAATCAATTGAAAAATACTTAGAATTGAGTAGTAATAAAAATAAAACATGCCAGAATTGTAGAATGCTCAAGGCTTCATAAGTGCACTTGGGAGAAGGAATAATGCACCAATTGTCAATGTTTAGCATGTGTGTTAAACAGTACTCTCTATTAATCTGTTAAAAAAAAAACTAAAAACTTGTGGAATGCAGTTAATCCTGTTACAATGAGGCAAATGTATAGCCAATGGCTATGCTGATTGGTCAAATGTGATACCACAAGGACAGCTCTTTTTCATCAAAGGGCCTGCCTGACCCGGCCCTATAAAGGAGAAACATGTCTCTGAGGGTGAAGATGATCTTATTGCAAGTGCACATTGCAAGGAACTGGAGAAATTTTCCCAAAACCAGTTTGAAATGAGGATGTGAGTTAGGAGTTTTAATAGGTAAAGAAAGCAGGGTAGTGGTCAAAAACTAAGCAATGTCAACATGATTCATTCTTGTCAGATCAGCAGTGATGTTGTATCTTTATGAGGAAGGCATGAACAATTTTTCAATCCTGTGTTGTCTTGTTGCTCCAAGGGGGTGAGTGATTAGACTCAGACACTGACGTGCAAGCTCTTATGTGCTTGTCCTCCTGACTCTTAGTTGGTCCTAGTAATGTCAGAATTTTGCCCTTTTGTCGAAATTCACTGGAAGTCATTGATTCACTGGGCTATGGGATGTTCTTGTGGTGTCATTCTGTTATCTTATTCAGAAATGAGAAGGTCTGGTTAAGGTCCTGGAAACTAAATACAAAGAGTAAATTGCTAAGCTCATCTAAGATAAGCTATCGAAATCCATGCCAGTTAACTCCCTTCAAAAAGAATCATCTTCTGGGCTATGCTTTTGGGTCTACCTTGAGAACCCAGAATGTCAGCCGCCATCCCTCTGCTGGCCATAGGGAACTCAAGGTGACCATTTCCATGGAGGTTCAATGCCTCCCAACCTACAGGCCTGATTCAAGGCAGCCTGCTGCAGTTCCTGGATATAGGCTCCCAACCCCTTAAGTTTCTCTGCGGTCTGGACCCTGCTGTAATTAGCAAGTGCCCAGTGTCAATATGGTCCCCTAGGTTGTGATTACCCACTAACAACCAGTATTCTAGAGTCACCCATTCTGTGGCTACTGTGGGAGCTGCAGCCTCCATAGGACCTCGGTACTAAGAGAGAAAATAACAAAAGAGTAGGCAGGCAGTAACAGTCCATACTGAGGGCACCCTTTATGAACCTCCAATTACTTCCCTGAGAAGTTGATAGTAGAATTTTTTGTAGATTTTTTTCCTAACATAGGGTTTGTGATGCTGAATCCTGTCATCTAGTGTTGAAGGAATAGCAAATGTATTTAAAAATGTTCTAACCTTTAACATGTTGTCTTAAGCTTTTAAATATCTATTTTCAACAATCACAAAAATCATTTCTTCAAATGATACATATAATTAGGTTGAACCCAACCATTTAGGCTGAATGAGGGAACACAGTGGACACATTTAAGAATTGTGCACCAGTTTGAAAGTATTATATACTCCAGAAAAGCCATGTTTTAATCCTGATCCAATCTTGTAAGGGCAGCCGATTCTTGCAATACTGATCTAATACTGTAGGGTGGAAACTTTTGATTAGATTATCTCCACAGAGATGTGAGGTGCCCAATTGTGGGTGTGACCTTTTGATTAGATGGAGATGTAACTCCACCTATTCAAGGTGGGTCTTGATTCGTTTACTAGAGTCCTTTAAAAGAGGAAACATTTTGAAAAGAGCTCAAAACAGAGACATGGATGTTTGGAGATGCTTGGAGCCCAGCAGACATTGCCGTGTGTGCCATCCTATGAGATATATGAAGCAAGCCAGAACCTGGAGAAAGCCAAGGGAAGCCAAGAGATGAAGGCCAGCTCTGGAGAAGCAAAGTGAGGAACCCCCACCAGAACAAAGGCTGAAAGCAACCACGCCCAGGAACAAGGAACCAGCAGATGCCATGTGACTACCCAGCTGACAGAAGTGTCTCAGAACCATTGGCCTTTCGTGAATTAAGGTAGCTTTACCTGGATGTCTTAGTTTGGACATTTTCATAGGCTTTAAACTGTAAACTTGTAACTTATTGAATTTCCTTTATAAAAGCTATTCCATTTCTGGTATATTGCAGTCAGGCAGCTTTACAAACTAAAACAACCCATAATTATCATCATTATCTCCTTTTAGAGATGAGGAAATTGAGACAGAGAGAGTCAAGAGTCAAACACAGGAAACATGACAACAGAGCCCACACCTAACCATCCACTGTGTTCCCTATATTCCTCCTAATATAGAACACTTCCTCAAAAGATCTAAGTGCCCCAAAAGTCTCAGTGACTATGGAGTTTGGTTCTTCCGTTTTACAGATGAGGAACTCAAGCCCAGAAAGGTTAAGTGACTTCTGCAAAGGCAAACCTTTCACTAATTTAAAACAAACAACAACAAAAGATCTCCTGATCGTCAGAGCACTGCTCATTCTCAAACCGTGTATAGGCATAAAAATCTTTGTTTTTTTCCCATCACCAGTTAGTAGAGGAGGTTGTTTCAGATGTCTGCACACTTCCTATAGAACGGCAGTGGAATGAGCACGTACTTGAGAACTTAGACTGGCCACTGGTTGAATAGCAACATTAAAAAGGGAGAAAACGAAGCAGGAGCCTCTAGGGAATCAATTGGGCAAAAGGTAGCAAGAAGGAAAGGTGAGAATCCCGAGTCCGGAGCCTAACACAGAGCTCGGGTCCTGGTATTCCCTTACAGGGGGCAGAAAAAAGCCGTGGGCAAGAGAGGAGAGGAACCAATGACAGGCCCATTCAATAATGGATCAGGTGGAAACCAAAAACTTTAACATAGAACCACTTAGAGTTGCATCCATTTGTCCCCTTTCCATTAAATAAGAACAGTGAATGCGAGAGAAAAACTCTGGATGCAAACAAAGTTTTTTGAGAATAATTTTTGTTTAGATGGTAAAACGAATAAACCGGGGGAGGGAAGAGTAGACGATAAAAATAATCCACAGCCTCCCCGTCGGGGAATCGAACCCCGGTCTCCCGCGTGACAGGCGGGGATACTCACCACTATACTAACGAGGACAAGCCTGACAGGCGCCTTAAAAGTGTAGCCTAGGAGGTGACTTGTAAACTGCCACAGAAACTCATTCTGCAAAAAGTTGATTGATGGCAAAATTGTATCCTCAGTATCTATACCAGCGTATTCTGGTAGAAACACAGCAACACCCATACGTAATTTTTAATTTTCAAGTAGCCACAGTAAAAAAGTAGAAAGGAACAAGTGAAATTAATTTTTAATAAGAAATTTAATTTAACCCAATATATACAAAATATAATTTCAATATGTAATCAATATAAGATATTGTTAATCATATTTTTTCATACCTAGTCTTTCAAAGTTTGGTGTGTATTTTACACTTAGGATACATTTCAATTTGGACGTTAAATTTCCGTTGGCAGTACTTGAATTGTATTTAGATTTCGTAAACTTAAAAGTTGAAAATGTAGATTCACGAGTTGTTCCAAACGTATCTAAAAACGTTTTTTTCCAATCCCTGACTTGAGTATCCCTTTTAAACTTTTAAATTTAAATTAATTAAATTGGAGAAGATCGAAAGTGTTCTTCCTGAATCGCACTCGCCGCATTTCAAGGGTTCAATGGTTAGGGGTGGTAGCGCCGCGCAGTTATGGACACTAGGGGCCCTTCGGGAAGCTGTTTGCTCCAAAAAAATGTGAAAACGAGGAGAGCGGGCGGCGGGAGGGGAAAGCCAGAAGGAAAACGACAACCTGCGTTGGCCGGGAATCGAACCCGGGTCAACTGCTTGGAAGGCAGCTATGCTCACCACTATACCACCAACGCCGTGGTACTCACACCCTTAGAATTACGTATTTAAGAGAAAGAGATGTCTTAATTGCCAATTGGTTCATAAGATTGATTTCTATTTAGGGCCCAGAGGCATATAGATCCTTCTCTCGATGGGAACCCATCCACCCTAATTCCTCTCCAAGCAGCATGTCTCGATGCCCCCCCCCCCCCCCCCCCCCCCCCAGCGAGCGACGCGGTCCGGGAACAGTGGCCACCTAGAGCCAGCGAGCAAGCGGAGGGCAGCGGCCGGCGTGCAGCTCTGCGAGCAGGCTCGGCCCGGTTCTTTCCAGAGCTTTTCGTCTGCCGCTTGGTCTCGCCCCCTGTTTCCTTTCGGCATTCCCTGCGCCGCCGCTCAGCCTACTCTAGCACTGCATACAACGGACGCCGGATTCGGTAACGGCGATTTGGGACGGAAGGTTCGAGAGAAACGAGCCAACTAGGAATCAACCCTTTCTTATATGGCTCGGCTCCTCTGCAGAGGGCCGAGAGGAGCGTTCGAAAGGTAGCTTTACGGTTTAGGGTGGTAAGGTAATAGAACGTAACAGAGAGCTATTAGAGACATTTCATTTCCTCTGCTTTGTTAAAGGATCCAAGGAAAGTTCGAACTTTATTTGAAATCATAAATAAATTAAATACAACACTGATGTAACTGGCCATAAAACTTCCGCATTTAAAAGCCTTAAAGGACAGTAGGAAACTCACTACCGTAAGTGTCAGGATGGCCGAGCGGTCTAAGGCGCTGCGTTCAGGTCGCAGTCTCCCCTGGAGGCGTGGGTTCGAATCCCACTTCTGACAAATGCTGTTTTTTAGTAATTCCTTCTACGTTTCTTGGGCTGAAGACAGTGGGAAAGTGGGATTCAGTTAGTGGAGGAAAGAAGTAAGACTGATCAGCAATGTTTTTGTCCTATGCGTCTGCATACATGAGCAGTATCTATTCTTCACAGTGAATACAAACCAATACTCTGTATTATAGGCAAGAGAGTGGGCATTGAAATCAGGGAGCAGTTGAGAGTGAAGTCTACTCCTATGGAAAAAAATTGTCTTTCCTTTACATTCCAGCTCCTTAGTGCCTATTTATGCATACTTTAAGCAGGCAGATACCAAAGATTCCTCTGACTTGAAGAAAAGCCTTCAACCAGGATCCTGTAATTTGTTGTAATTAGTCTGTCTAGTAACACTGGAGCAGTAGCCTCAAACGTTGGTAAGCATCAGATTCCCCACCTTCTTGCCTGGCATACATACACCTGCCAATTTTAACTCAGTAGTTTACTGTGTCATCAAAAATCAAGAAAAGAAATCAAAAAACCAAATGAGAAAAAAGTAATAGCGGAGAGAAATAAATTCATGGAGTTGATTGTTTCAAGAATTCCTTTTCCTTGAAGATCACAAATAAGTACCTTCTGATTTGGCAGGAGCTGGATATAGAAAAAGACTTACCCTTTGGAGAAGAGGGGAAAGCTGTGAAACAGGGAAGTTTGAATGTGGGAAATCCATAAAGGTGAGGATGGAAGGATCTTTAGTAAATAGTGACAATTTGCTGCACAAAACTGCATTCTCTGTCGTTTAGTAAATTGTGAACTTAGAAAATTGATTTGGCCTTTCAGAACCTCAGTTACTTCAACTGTTGTGAGGATTAAGTGAGATAACTCCATAAAATGCCTGACACAGTGCCAAGAACATGTAGACATTTAATAAATGAAACAACACTGTTAGCAACACACCACTTTTGGAAAAAAGATGTTAGCATTCTCTCTCGTGCTCTCACTTGGTTCATAGTTTGTTAGAGGGTACAGAGTGGCTGGTTTCCTGGCTAAAGGAAGAGGTTCAGGCAGGAGTGTGGTTGTCAGGGGAATGCAGAGGGCCCCCCAAGGCCTCCAGGCTCTGGAGGCTCCTAGTTGTGCTGGAGGATGAGCCTTTTAGAGGACCTGCGGAGGTTGGTCAAGTGGTTACCCATCTTTTTGAGGAGCGTCACCTCCTTTTCTAGGAAATGGTTCTCCAGAAAGTCATAGAGGTGAGGGTCTGTGTTGCCAGAACACAGGGCATGCAGAGCCAAAAGACAGTGGTTCAGGCTCTTCTCCAGAGCGATGGCGGCTTCCATGGCATCCAGGGGTTTAGTCAACTGATCTTGGGATGGCTATTGCACCTTTCGGAAGAGGGCATGACTGCCAGGCTAGTTTTGCATCTTCAAGAGACGCCAGACCTCTCCCACATCATCTCCCCCAGTCACAGAGGAAGTAATCCACACCCTCCAGGACCACATCATTTTGGGCAAAATAGGAGCCCCCTAGAGAGGTAGGTGGTGATGCAGGTTTATAAGACGGTTGACAGAGCTCTCCACTTCTGGGGAATAATTTTGATGTCTCTGGAAGCCCATGGTTGGTCTACAATGACAAGCTAAAAATAAAGAACAACAACAACAAAAATGGTGTCAACTGGTACTAAAAGCAGAGGATGGCGGAGAAGATGTTCCCAGAGCTGGCAACTGACACTCAGTTGGGGGGTGGTCCAAGGCTGGAGATGGGGACATAGGCCCGGACCTGTTCAGTCCAAACACAGTTGAAGCAAGAAATAAACCCATGGGAGTGCGAGTACACTGTGTCAACATCGGCCTTTTGAAAGCTCTTCTGTAAAGGTTCCTGCACCCCAATAGCACTGCCATCACACCACAGGCTTCAAGGAATAGGGCTGAGCACTCACCTTTCCTCCAGGCAGACTCTCAAATATCTATTTACTAGAAGGAAGGGAAGCAAGAAGACTATAAGCATAAATATGTATGTGAATGTATTCATTCTCATAATGAAACATAGAAAGTATACATGAAATAAAGGTAAAAATAATTAGCATAAAGTAGGACCTGTAGGAGGAAGGGAGGGGGAAAGGTAATTCAACACAGGTGTGGGAACAATATTTCTTCAAGCAGAACTTTTCGTTGTCTTTGGTTTTTGAACCATAAGTATAGTAACTATAATAAATGACAAAAGGGAATTGACATGAAATTTGCATAAACCTAGGGTTTTTGTTTGTCTGGTTTTTCAACATCCCAGCTCACAAGGTATAGGTTCTGATTCTTCTAGAAGCAGTCCTCCACCACGCCCATACACAGTGTCAGGGACTGACACTAGAGAACAGACAGGGGCTCCTCCCGAGTGTCTCAAGTCTTAGTTTTGGGTCTCTCATGACCATTCTACAACTGCAAAAGACTGATATTATGTGTCCCTTATTTCTCTGTTACTAAATAGAATTCTGTTTATCTCCTACCCCATTTCTGAGAATACAATTCAACTTTACAGGCTTTCTTTTTACTTATAATAATAACCAATGAAATCTTAGAACCTGATTTTTAAAATACAAGAGTCACTATTGACAAAAGGAGTTTCAGAAAGAAAACAAACTATCCCCTCTCCTCTTTACCTACAGAGAGGAAGATGTTTCTCGGTCATGAAAGTAATACTAAGAATCTGATTCAGTACAATTTTAAATTGAGAATACTTGTAAGAATGTCAATTCTGTTTTGCTGGATAATGTAGGAAAATGTGTGAATATTTGTAGTTGTTACCTATTGCTCTGGTATAAGTGTGGTATACAGGCAATGCCTCGGAGATATTGAAGATTTGGTTACAGATCTCTGCAATAATGCACTGTTCTAGTTTGAATACTGCCAGAGTGCAATATACAAGAAACAGAAAGGCTTTTAAAAAGGGGCAAGTTTTCACTTCTAAGGCTGTGGAAGTATCCAAATTAAGGCACCGACAAGAGGTTACCTTCACTCAAGAAAGGCCGATGAAGTTCAGGGTTTCTCTCTCAGCTGGGAGGATGCATGGTTGACTCTGCTAGCTTTCTCTCCAGGTTTCTTGTTTCATGAAGCTCCCCGGGGGGGGTGTTCTCCTTCTTCATCTCCAAAGGTCTCTGACTGCGTGAACTCTGTTTGTTCTAGTGGCTCTCAAGCTTTCTCCAAAATGGTTCCCTCTTAAAGGGCTCCAGTGAGCAACCCCACCTTGAATGGGTGGAGACACATCTCCATGGAAACCACCTAATCAAAAGTTACCCCCTACAATTGGATGGGTCGCATCTCCACAGAAACATTAAAAAAAAGATACAACCCAGCAATGTTGAATTTTAAAACTTGGCTTTTCTGGGATACGCAACAGATTCAAACTGGCACATGCATATACCACAACTAAACAAGATACGCAAATTTTTTATTTCCCAATGCTTATAAAAAGTATGTTTACACTATATTGTCATTTATTACATGTTCAATAGCATTATGTCTAAATTAAAATGCAACACAGAGACAAGCAGTGAGCACAGGCTATTGGAAAAATGGTGCTGATAGACTTGCTCAATGCAGGGTTCCCACAAACCTTCAATTTGTAAAATATGCAATATCTACAAGACACTATAATGTGAAGCACAATAAAACAAGGTATTTCTGTAAATGAACATATAAATCATTCCTTGGAAGTATAATTTAAGCATTAAACATTTAAAACATTTAAACTTTAGAAATTGTCATCATGTCCCGTAACAGTTCATTTGTTGTAAATGACAAATCAAAAATCTACACAGTATAATTACTTGTAAGGTTGTTCTGTTAAATCATGAAATCTTCCTTGGCATTCCCTCTGCTTCATTATGCATAAGGGGAAAGAAAAGTCTATGACACTGCTAGACTAGTGATAGTTACATATAAAAGAGGTCATTATTAAAAGGAGGCAGAGAGTTGTATTAAGAAAAGGCAATAGGGTGGACTTCCGGAGAAGATGGCGGCTTAGTAAGACGCACGGATCTAAGTTTCTCCTCCAGAACAGCTACTAGGGGAGTAGAAACAATACAGAACAGCTCCCAAAGCCACGACAGAGATCAAAAAGACAGCGTACCCCATCCTGGAACGGCTGGCTGGCTGAGAGAACCCGCTCTGGTGAGATCGCCGAGGGGCGCGGGCTTCACCAGGGGGGGCGGCAAGCGGCCGGAGTCACTCCCTTCCCCCTTCCCGGGCCAGCTGGGAGAATTGGACAGGCGGTCCCCTCAAGCCGCGGCGGCTGGCACCCACACCACGCGCGGCCCCCCGGACCAACTGAGAGAATTGGATCGGAAATCCCCAGGCCGCGGAGAACGGTGACGGGGAGGGGCCCTTCCAAACCCGTGACTCCCCGGGAACGGTGCACACTCTCGGGCGGGCCGCTACGGCTGGCGCCCTCCCGCCACGCTTGCCACCCCGGGCCGACTAGGAAATTCGGACGGGCATTTTCCCGGGCTGCGGCGGCCAGCGAACCTCCCCGCGTTCGGATCCCGGGCCGGCTGGCACTCTTCCAAGCCGCTTTGACTAGCGAACCTGCCAGACAGCGAGAGTTTTCCAAAGTTAAAGGACCCACAGCACCTTTTACTGGTGGGACCCTCAGACAAACGTGTGCCACGAGCGCCACCTACTGGGCAGGATAAAAAAAAAAAACAGAACCCAGAGATTTCACAGAAAAATCTTCCAAACTTTTGGATCCAACACCCAGGGAAATCTGTCTAAATGCGCAGATGCCAGAAGAAGATAACGGATCACGCTCAAAAAATTGAAAATATGGCCCAGTCAAAGGAACAAACCAATAGTTCAAATGAGATACAGGAGCTGAGACAACTAATGCTGAATATACGAACAGAAATGGAAAACCTCTTCAAAAACGAAATCGATAAATTGAGGCAGGACATGAAGAAGACATGGGCTGAACATAAAGAAGAAATAGAAAAACTGAAAAAACAAATCACAGAACTTATGGAAGTGAAGGACAAAGTAGAAAAGATGGAAAAAACAATGGATACCTACAATGATAGATTTAAAGAGACAGAAGATAGAATTAGTGATTTGGAGGATGGAACATCTGAATTCCAAAAACAAACAGAAACTATCGGGAAAAGAATGGAAAAATTTGAACAGGGTATCAGGGAACTCAAGGACAATATGAACCGCACAAATATACGTGTTGTGGGTGTCCCAAAAGGAGAAGAGAAGGGAAAAGGAGGAGGAAAAACTAATGGAAGAAATTATCACTGAAAATTTCCCAACTCTTATGAAAGACCTAAAATTACAGATCCAAGAAGTGCAGCGCACCCCAAAGAGATTAGACCCAAATAGGCGTTCTCCAAGACACTTGCTAGTTAGAATGTCAGAGGTCAAAGAGAAAGAGAGGATCTTGAAAGCAGCAAGAGAAAAACAATCCATCACATACAAGGGAAACCCAATAAGACTATGTGTAGATTTCTCAGCAGAAACCATGGAAGCTAGAAGACAGTGGGAAGATATATTTAAATTACTAAAAGAGAAAAACTGCCAACCAAGACTCCTATATCCAGTAAAATTGTCCTTCAAAAATGAGGGAGAAATTAAAACATTCTCAGACAAAAAGTCACTGAGAGAATTTGTGACCAAGAGACCAGCTCTGCAAGAAATACTAAAGGGAGCACTAGAGTCAGAACCAAAAAGACAGAAGAGAGAGGTATGGAGAAGAGTGTAGAAAGAAGGAAAGTCAGATATGATATATATATTACAAAAGGTAAAATGGCAGAGGAAAATATTATCCAAACAGTAATAACACTAAATGTTAATGGATTGAATTCCCAATCAAAAGACATAGACTGGCAGAATGGATTAAAAAACAGGATCCTTCTATATGCTGTCTAGAGGAAACACATCTTAGACCCAACGATAAACATAGGTTGAAAGTGAAAGGTTGGGAAAAAATATTTCATGCAAATAACAACCAGAAAATAGCAGAAGTGACTATACTAATATCCAACAAGTTAGACTTCAAATGTAAAACAGTTAAAAGAGACAAAGAAGGACACTATATACTAATAAAAGGAACAATTAAACAAGAAGACATAACAATCATAAATATTTACGCACTGAACCAGAATGCCCCAAAATACATGAGGAATACACTGCAAACACTGAAAAGGGAAATAGACACAAATACCATAATAGTTGGAGACTTCAATTCCCCACTCTCATCAATGGACAGAACATCTAGACAGAGGATCAATAAAGAAATAGAGAATCTGAATATTACTATAAATGAGCTGGACTTAACAGACATTTATAGGACATTACATCCCACAACAGCAGGATACACCTTTTTCTCAAGTGCTCATGGATCATTCTCAAAGATAGACCATATGCTGGGTCACAAAGCATGTCTTAACAAATTTAAAAAGATTGAAATCATACACAACACTTTCTAGGATCATAAAGGAATGAAGTTGGAAATCAATAATAGGCGGAGTGCCAGAAAATTCACAAATACGTGGAGGCTCAATAACACACTCTTAAACAACTAGTGGTTCAAAGAAGAAATTGCAAGAGAAATTAGTAAATACCTCGAGGCGAATGAAAATGAAAACACAACATATCAAAACTTATGGGATGCAGCAAAGGCAGTGCTAAGAGGGAAATTTATTGCCCTAAATGCCTATATCAGAAAAGAAGAGAAAGAAATAGCACAACAGAAAAAGAAATAAAGTGATAACACAGAGAAAACACAAATAAAAATAAAAAGTACAAAAATATATAAGAGAAAGAAAAAAAAAAAAAAAGAAAAGAAGAAAAGGCAGAAATGCAGGAATTAACTGTCCACTTGGAAGAACTGGAGAAAGAACAGCAAACTAATCCCAAAGCAAGCAAAAGGAAAGAAATAATAAAGATCAGAGCAGAAATAAATGAAATTGAAAACATGAAAACAATAGAGAAAATCAATAAGACCAGAAGTTGGTTCTATGAGAAAATCAATAAGATTGATGGGCCCTTATCAAGATTGACAAAAAGAAGAAGAGAGAGGATGCAAATAAATAAGATCAGAAATGGAAGAGGAGACATAACTACTGACCTCACAGAAATAAAGGAGGTAATAACAGGATACTATGAACAACTTTACGCCAATAAATACAACAATTAGATGAAATGGACCCGTTCCTGGAAAGACATGAACAACCAACTTTGACTCAAGAAGAAATAGATGACCTCAACAAACCAATCACAAGTAAAGAAATTGAATCAGTCATTCAAAAGCTTCCTAAAAAGAAAAGTCCAGGACCAGATGGCTTCACATGTGAATTCTATCAAACATTCCAGAAAGAATTAGTACCAACTCTCCTCAAACTCTTCAAAAAAATCGAAGTGGAGGGAAAACTCCCTAATTCATTCTATGAAGCCAACATCACCCTCATACCAAAACCAGGCAAAGATATTACAAAAAAAGAAAACTACAGACCAATCTCTCTAATGAATATAGATGCAAAAATCCTCAATAAAATTCTAGCAAATCGTATCCAACAACGATTCATTTAAAGAATTATACATCATGACCAAATAGGATTCATCCCAGGTGTGCAAGGATGGTTCAACATAAGAAAATCAATTAATGTAATACACCATATCAACAAATCAAAGCAGAAAAGTCACATGATCATCTCAATTGATGCAGAGAAGGCATTTGACAAGATTCAACATCCTTTCCTGTTGAAAACACTTCAAAAGATAGGAATACAAGGGAACTTCCTTAAAATGATAGAGGGAATATATGAAAAACCCACAGCTAATATCATCCTCAATGGGGAAAAATTGAAAACTTTCCCCCTAAGATCAGGAACAAGACAAGGATGTCCACTATCACCACTATTATTCAACATTGTGCTGGAGGTTCTAGCCAGAGCAATTAGACAGGAAAAAGAAATACAAGGCATCAAAATTGGAAAGGAAGAAGTAAAACTATCACTGTTTGCAGACGATATGATACTATACATCGAAAACCCGGAAAAATCCACAACAAAACTACTAGAGCTAATAAATGAGTACAGCAAAGTAGCAGGTTACAAGATCAACATTCAAAAATCTGTAGCATTTCTATACACTAGTAATGAACAAGCTGAGGGGGAAATCAAGAAACGAATCCCATTTACAATTGCAACTAAAAGAATAAAATACCTAGGAATAAATTTAACTAAAGAGACAAAAAACCTATATAAAGAAAACTACAAAAAACTGTTAAAAGAAATCACAGAAGACCTAAATAGATGGAAGGGCATACCGTGTTCATGGATTGGAAGACTAAATATAGTAAAGATGTCAATCCTACCTAAATTGATTTACAGATCCAATGCAATACCAATCAAAATCCCAACAACTTATTTTTCAGAAATAGAAAAACCAATAAGCAAATTTATCTGGAAGGGCAGGGTGCCCCGAATTGCTAAAAACATCTTGAGGGAAAAAAATGAAGCTGGAGGTCTCGCGTTGCCTGACTTTAAGGCATATTATGAAGCCACAGTGGTCAAAACAGCATGGTATTGGCATAAAGATAGATATATCGACCAATGGAATCGAATAGAGTGCTCAGATATAGACCCTCTCATCTATGGACATTTGATCTTTGATAAGGCAGTCAAGCCAACTCACCTGGGACAGAACAGTCTCTTCAATAAATGGTGCCTAGAGAACTGGATATCCATATGCAAAAGAATGAAAGAAGACCCATGTCTCACACCCTATACAAAAGTTAACTCAGAATGGATCAAAGATCTAAACATTAGGTCTAAGACCATAAAACAGTTAGAGGAAAATGTTGGGAGATATCTTATGAATCTTACAACTGGAGGCGGTTTTATGGACCTTAAACCTAAAGCAAGAGCACTGAAGAAGGAAATAAATAAATGGGAGCTCCTCAAAATTAAACACTTTTGTGCATCAAAGAACTTCATCAAGAAAGTAGAAAGACAGCCTACACAATGGGAGATAATATTTGGAAATGACATATCAGATAAAGGTCTAGTATCCAGAATTTATAAAGAGATTGTTCAACTCAACAACAAAAAGACAGCCAACCCAATTACAAAATGGGAAAAAGACTTGAACAGACATCTCTCAGAAGAGGAAATACAAATGGCCAAAAGGCACATGAAGAGATGCTCAATGTCCCTGGCCATTAGAGAAATGCAAATCAAAACCACAATGAGATATCATCTCACACCCACCAGAATGGCCATTATCAACAAAACAGAAAATGACAAGTGCTGGAGAGGATGCGGAGAAAGAGGCACACTTATCCACTGTTGGTGGGAATGTCAAATGGTGCAACCACTGTGGAAGGCAGTTTGGCGGTTTCTCAAAAAGCTGAATATAGAATTGCCATACGACCCAGCAATACCATTGCTGGGAATATACTCAAAAGACTTAAGGGCAAAGACACAAACGGACATTTGCACACCAATGTTTATAGCAGCGTTATTTACAATTGCAAAGAGATGGAAACAGCCAAAAGGTCCAGCAACAGACGAGTGGCTAAACAAACTGTGGTATATACATACGATGGAATATTATGCAGCTTTAAGACAAGATAAACTTATGAAGCATGTAATAACATGGATGGACCTAGAGAACATTATGCTGAGTGAGTCTAGCCAAAAACTAAAGGACAAATACTGTATGGTCCCACTGATGTGAACGGACGTTCGAGAATAAATTTGGAATATGTCATTGGTAACAGAGTCCAGCAGGAGGTAGAAACAGGGTAAGATGATGGGCAATTGGAGCTGAAGGGATACAGACTGTGCAACAGGACTAGATACAAAAACTCAAAAATGGACAGCACAATAATACCTAATTGTAAAGTAATCATGTTAAAACACTGAATGAAGCTGCATCTGAGCTATAGGTTTTTGTTTTGTTTTGTTTTTACTATTATTACTTTTATTTTTTTCTCTATATTAACATTCTATATCTTTTTCGGTTGTGTTGCTAGTTCTTCTAAACCAATGCAAATATACTAAGAAACGATGATCATGCATCTATGCGATGATGTTAAGAATTACTGACTGCATATGTAGAATGGTATGATTTCTAAATGTTGGGTTAATTTCATTTTTTCCATTAATTAAAAAAAAAAGAGAGAAGGGGTCATTGGAGCTGAAGGGATACAGACTGTGCAACAGGACTGGATATAAAAACTCAGAAATGGACAGCACAATACTACCTAATTGTAATGCAATTATGTTAAAACATTGAATGAAGCTGCATGTGAGGTATAGGTTTTTTTTTTCTCTCTATTATCGTTTTAATTCTTATTCTGCTGTCTTTTTATTTCTTTTTCTAAATCGATGCAAATGTACTAAGAAATGATGAATATGCAACTATATGATGATACTAAGAATTACTGATTGTACATGTAGAATGGAATGATTTCTAAATGTTTTGTTAATTTTTTTAATTAATAAAAAAAAAGAAAAGGCAATATCCACAATACACTCCTTTGCTCAGCTATGACCAATATTTACATTGTCATAATGATATAAACAGTGAATACCAATTTCTTTTTGTAAAGGTGATATATCTACATTAGGAGGAAAGAGGGAAGAGAAGCATGTGAATGAAGGATGGGAGACTCTAAAAGAATGAAGATTCCTTTCTTCCATAGTATCAAGTCAACAAATGTCTAAAAATTTTTTTTAAATCAAGAAATAGCAATACCAATATGGCATTTGAAAATGTGGAAACAAATGACAGAAAAAATAGTAATACTTAAAAGGTTGAAAGAGTCACTCTTGAATCACTCCCTCTGGGATACAGATGTCATGGCATCGGGACACTCAACTAGCCCTGTGGAGAGGTCTATGTGGCAAGGAACTGTTGCTTTTTGTAGAAACAGACCTCAAAGGATATTAAGGAATGATGAGAAAAAAAGAAAGGAAGAAAGAAAGAAAGACACAGACGGGCTCAGGGGGTCTGAAGCTTGAGCTTAATTCAGACAGACTTCAGACAATTTTATTCTCAACCAGATCCTAGTTATATACCACAGGATGTCAATAGATATGCAGGCATTTCCTGAGGGAGCAAGATTCTTATCTCACAGTGTTCTTCATACTTAACATAACTGTTTGGGGTAAACATTCTCTTCCTCCCAGACTGCTCTACATAACAATCGCCACAGTTTACCACTGCCATCCCGAGGCCAGCAGCTTGCAACAAATTCTGTAGGTCTTGCTTTAAACTCTTGGCTTCTACAAGGAACTAAGGCCTCCTGTCAACAGCCACCATCACCTTGCCAGCCATGTGAGGGAGCCATCTTGGATGTGGACCTGCCAGCCCCAGTCAACCCTGCAGCCTGGTCAATATCTTGACTGCAACCTCATGAGAGACAGGGAGTCAAAACCAATCAGCTAAGCTGTTCCCACTCAATCCACAGAAATGCTGGAGACCAGTGCCCTAGACAATTAGGACTGAACCATGACAATGGCAAAAGATGGAGAGAAGCAGCACATTGGAAGACAACTCCAGATGAGGATTCTACTGCTAACAAGTAGCGACTTGCCGCATCCGGCTCTTGAAGCCGAGTCAGGAGAGGGGCGTCGAGGTTGACTTAAGAAATCAGCACTCAGGAGACAAGTATGGTTCCATCACTCAGGGCTCCCTGCTTCTTGGGAGTCAGACCTTTATTAGTTCTTTCTTAGTAGTTCCCCATCTTAGTAGTAGTAGTCTTATGTTTTCTTGCCTCCCTTTCGTATCCTCAGAGCTTCCCTTATCTAGCAGGTCACCACCCCCAGGTCACACCCGTTTCCTCCCTACCCCCTTGACAGGGGGCAATCTTCTCGGAAACTTCTGCATGCGATATTCCAGGAAGTTTTACTCCCTCCAGCCCGAGGGTAAACAAAAATTGCAAATCAATTTAGCTGTTTGCTCAACAGAGCTTGTAAAAGAGCTTATAGAAAGGCTTAACCTCATGAATGCCTGCAACTTCTCAAGACAGGGGAAATAGGGGAATTACTTTATTCCCAGGCACAGATGTCCCTCTGGCCGGGAGGCAACAGCGACTCTGCCTTCTAGAGCTGGCCAGCAGCCAGCCTTGCTGATAAGACCATCTAGAGATAGATATTGAACTGCTACTCCAAACAGATCTGGACAAGTTTTATCTAAATTCCACTATTTGACCTACATGGAGAAAGTCCAGTCAGCAGAGCTCAAAGCAAGGTTGGTTGGCTTTTGATAGGATAAACCAAGACTGAAGCAAGAAGGGAAAAGAAGGGGAGGTCTTTGGAGGAAACGTGATCTAGGCCAAAGTCAATCCAATGATGTTAACTGCTGTCTGTTATGGGTGTCTACTGACCAGGGATTACCAGGGATGCTGGTGCTCAAGATGTACATCAGATTTACAGTTTATCATCCCCTCCAGCTTTGAAATACAAAAACAGAGAGAGGATGAAGGGCCTGTAGGCAGGAGCTCTTTCAAACTCATGATTCAGGCACCCTGGAAATATCTATGGCAGGGACTGTGTCTTATCTATCTGCCCATCACATATAATGGTAACAATACTCACTACCATTTATTGCGTATCTATCATTTGCCAGACATTACACCAGGAGATTTATCTCAGTTAATTTTTATAGCAACCGCTTGAAGTAGGCCTTGTGTATTCCCAGTTTCCATTTTATAGACAAGGAAAATGAGGCTTAGGGATATCAAGAATGCACAGCTAATAACTGTCCAAACTGAGATAGAAGCCAGGTATGTCTGATTCTTACTGCATTAGTATTTCATGATACTCACTCGACCTCATGTAGGCATGGGAATTCCCAGGCTTTGATCCCAGGCTCCCTTTGTGGTTTCATCTCTCCCCACTCTTGCACTCCTACGTGCTATGCTCAATCACACTAAACTTCCTACTGTTCCCCAATCACCATCCTCTCTCTTGTGCTTCTGAAACTCCATGCCAATCTTGCTGATCCTCAGGCCATTGTTTGAGTTAAAAAGGACAGAGGAGATCATAAGAAATGCAGATCTCAAGCCCCACCACAGACTTACTGGATCAGAATCTGCATTTTAACAAGATACCCTGGTGATTCATATGCATATTTAGTTTGAGAAGCAACGGTCTATTAATCTAGGTGCCTTTGCACAGGTTGATCCTTACCCTGGAATACCCTTTCCTTACACAGAAAACTGACTTCAAAGAGATTCAAACAAAACGATCAACAATAATCATGTAAAAGTGGATAAAGTGGTAATTTGTTTAAATTTCTATAGAAAAATTGATATTACCCATATGGGAGGATCTCAGGCATTTTCAAAACTAAGCACCATAAAATTGTCTTTCCTTTCACCTTGAATGTGTCCTTTTCTTTGTTTAAAGAGGAGGAACCAGGTGAGAGAGTCATGCTGCTGAAATGCTGAAAAACTAAACTCTGTGGATGTCATTATTATATAACAGGTTGGAGTGGTGAATGTTGGAAATTGGGGAACATTCACGAAAGGGAGAATGTAGAACAGTGACTCTAACTTTTTGTTGCAGTTTCCTTCTATGTGAAGCCAGGCTGCATAGAACTTTGGCCAAGTGCAGGAAAAGAGAGTAGAAAGAAATGTGAAATGATAAGCAGGGAGCCAAGAATGTTGTTAGTGCAATCTCCTTCCCATCGGAAAGAGATTAGCCTTGGCTAAATATAATGTAGCATTGTCTAGCCAAAGCCACCTTCATTTCTGAGACGGAGATAAACCTCCCATTGCTTGTAGGAAAGATACAGTGAGGGTTGGACTGACAAGTAACTGACACAGGCTTGTCCTCTTATATTGTCATTTACTTGACAGTAAAGTTGAACAAGTGGGATATTTTCCAGGATCAGTCATTTGCTATAAAAAACATTCAAATATTCACTTAATGAGTAATGTAAATATATAATAAAATGTACACAGCTTTTCTCATGACTCAGCATCCAGGGCTGTTCTAAAGGAATAACAGGCCCAATTTTACAACACTTGGGGAACTGGTAACAAGTGAAGTAATGGCCTGTTTGTGAAGTGATAATACACAGGCTCTAGAACCAGGTAGGTCAGGGTTCTATTTTTTTTGAACAAAGGTGAGCTTTAATGTAAATTATGGAATAGAAATAACAGTATAAATATAATAGTGTCATTTTATTAATTATAATAAAAGAAAAACAATATCTTTTTAAATAATGGAGTAATTGTGTGATAGGTATATGGAAGCAGTACTTTCTGCATGATTTTTCTGTAAACCCACAGCTTCTGTGATTAAACATGGCAACCAAGTAGCCTATATCTAGAAAATCTGTCTTACATTCACAGAAAAACAAAAGCTGTGGGAGTTTGCAACCCCAGATTGTCATGATAAGAGATGCTATATAGACAATATGCCACATGAAGAATTGTTGACATCAGGAAAGTTTTTGTTGTACATATGTTCCTAGAATAAAAAAATTTAAAAAGAGCAACTAAAGAGATGATGACAATGAAATGCAATGTGATGTTGGATATTATCTAAGAAAGGAGGAAAAAAGGCTAAAAGGGAAATTACTAAGCAATATAAAACAGAGTTATAGAGGTCAGGGTTCTTAATCCAGCCCTTCCTACATACCCTTTAATAGCTTTGGGACCTGAAGCAAGTTGTTTAACTTCTTTGAACCTCATCTTCAAAAAGGGATAATATCCTGTGCTATTGTCGTGAGGATTAAATTAGATCATATACATATAGATCATGCACCTGGTACATAACTGACACTCAACTAATAATAACTAATAACAGCTAGTATTTGTTGATAGTTTACTATACAGCTAACACTCTTCATTGCATTTTAATACATTAAGTTAACCCTCACAACAATCCACCCCAACATTATCTGTGCTTGAAAGCCCAATCCCTTCAAGCACTTCATTGGAAGGAATGAAAACTAAGAAGGTGTTTTAAAAGTTTATTTAGAACTGTAAAATATTATATATTTCACATGAAAAAATCCATACACACAAGTAACAAAATACACAAAACATAAGTGAAAGCAATTTTCAAATGATAAAGGGTCACACAAACATTAATAATCAAGTATTGGCTTCTGCTTGTTTGAAGTGGGAGAAGAGTATTAAAGAGGAAAAAGTCAGGTGACAAAGACCCCAACTATAAAATATACAGAAAAGAAAGCTCCCCATTTGGTGATAAGAGCCCCACTCTTCCACCTCCTGAAGCTACAGGGAAAGATCATAGAAAACAGCCCAAAAGCCCAGCCCTGAGAGTCACAGATGACCTGTCACGAGAGACCACTCAATCTACATCCTCAATGAAGAGGCCAGTACTGGGGGCCCCACAACTGCTGCCCCCAGGGACATCTCGCCCTCCATAAACTTGGAGAAAATGGGGTGACAGATTTGCTCCAGCTCTCTCTCTTGATGCTCATACTCTTCTTTCTCTGCCACCTGGTTCTGCTCCAGCCTTGCAAGGACTTCCTGACAATTATCTTGCACTCTGTGCCTATCCTCTTCAGAAATCTTACCCCTCAGGTCTTTCTCTTGCAAGAAGGCCTTCATATGGGAGATGTGGGCCTCCAAGGAGAGTTTGGCAGCCACCCTGTCCCACTGCCTTATCCTCAGCCCTGCACTGCCTAGCCTTTTCCACTATCATATTTACCTCCTCCATGCTCAGCCGGTCTTTGTCAAGGCTGATGATTATCTTAGTAGCCTTTTTTGTACTCTTGTCAGTGGCTGTCACACTCAGGATGCTATCGGCGTTGATGTCGAAGGTCACCTCAATCTGGGGGACCCCACGTGGGGCAGGCAGGATGCCACTGAGCTCAAAGCACCCCAGCAGGTTGTTGTCTCTGGTCATGACCCTCTCACCCTGGAACACCCAGATTAGGACCCCAGGCTGGTTGTCAGAGTAGGTGGAGAAGGTCCAGGCCTTCCTGGTGGGGATAGTGGTATTTCTCTGGATCAGTGTAGTCATGACCCCGCCTGCTGTCTCCAGCCCCAGGGACAGGGGAACCACATCCAGCAGGAAATTCCTTACTTTCTCACACCTGTGCCCCATTAGCACTGCCGCCTGCATAGCAGCACCATAAACCACCACTTCCTCGGGATTAATGCGCTTCTTCAGCTCCACGCCCTCAAAGAAACCCAGCAGCTGGTCCTGCACCTTGGGGATGCGGGAGGAGCCGCCCATCAGGACAACATCCTGGATCTGGGCCTTGTCGATATTGGCATCCTGCAGGACCGTCCCCACCAGCTCCAGGGTTCTGTGGAAGAGATCAGAGCACAGCGCCTCAAAGTGGGCTCTGCTGATGGATGCTTGGAAGTCCATGCCGTCCAACAAGGAGTCGATCACCAGGGTGGCCTGGGTGCTGGAGGATAGGGTGTGCTTGGCACGCTCGCAGGCCATGCCCAGCCTGTGCAAGGCCCACCAGTTTCCACTTACGTCCTTCCCACAATTCCGCTCCATCATTTCCATGCAGTAGTTCACCAGCCGGTTGTCAAAGTCTTCTCCACCCACGTGGGTATCTCCAGCCATGGCTTTCACTTCAAAGGTCCGGGCATCGATGGTGAGGACCGTTACCTCAAAGGTGCCCCCACCCAGGTCAAAAAGGAGCCCCAAGTCCTCTCTGAGGCCCCGCTGGTCCAGCCCATATGCAATGGCGGCCGCCACCGGCTCATCAATGATCCTTAGCACGTCGAGCCCCGCGATGGTGCCGGCGTCCTTGATGGCCTGGCGCTGAGAATAATCGAAATAGGAGGGCACAGTGATCACCACGTGCCTTACCGGCTGGCCCAGGTGCACTTCAGCTGTCTTCTTCAACTTGCTCAGGACCATGGAAGAGATCTCCTTGGGGTAGAACTCCTTGTGCTCCCCAAGGTAGGACAAGCGCACCTTTGGCTTGCGGCGGTCGCTCACCACCTGGAAGGGCCAATGCTTCATGTCCGACTGTACCGTCGAGTCCACGAACTTGGGCCCGATCAGTCCCTTGATGTCGAACAGCGTGTTGCGTGGATTCAGGGCCTCCTGGCTCTTGGCCGCGTCGCCGACCAGCAGCTCGGTGTCGGTGAAGGCCACGTAGCTCGGCGTGGTGCGGTTACCCTGGTCGTCAGCGAGGATCTCCACCTGGCCGTTCTGGAACACACTCACGCACGAGTCCGTGGTGCCCAGGTCGATGCCGATTGCCACGTCCCACGCGGCGGACATGACAGTGTCTTCTTGCGCTCTTGAGGACCGCTGGGGTGCGGAGCTGGATGCCGGACGCTGAGGGAGTCGGTGCTGCTCAGCCGTCGAGGAGGCGTCCGCCGGGCGCGTGGTTCTTCGCGTCTCTCCCGCGGGTTCAACTCGGATCTGCTCTGCTCTCCGTCATTCCAACCGGGTTTTTATCCTCCGGGTCCCGCCGCCGCGAGTCCCCACCCGTCTGGGCTGACTCAGCTGGTCAGGATGAAGGTGGGGCGGGGCGCGGGTGAGCATCTTGCCCCGCCCGCCTCTGGCTCGCAGCAGTTAGAATTTAAGAAACGGGGAGACGGTTTCAGCTTGGGCAGGCTGGTTCTAAGGGCGCTCGGCGGTGGTTGTGGCAAAGCGAGTTAACGCAGCATCTTCCCCGGCCCACGGATTCTCTCGGAGGTTCATGGCTGGAAGCGGGGCGCTCTGGGCGTGCAGGGCCGTCGGGTGCAGGACACAGTCAGTCTGAGTCCCAGCCAGCCGTTCGGAAACGGAAAGCATGTTACCAAGAGATGGGCCTAAAGTTTAAGTTGTTGTTTTTAAAGTTTTACGTTTTTTAAATCCTGAAATATGAAGGCAGTATTTTCGAAATCATAACTCAAAAGAGCAGCCTGACTCCCGCTGCGGAACACAGCTAGCGACAGAGGTGGCTATAACAAAGGCGCTGCAGGCCGTGTTTCGTCAGCAGCATTGGTGGTTCAGTGGTAGAATTCTCGCCTGCCACGCGGGAGGCCCGGGTTCGATTCCCGGCCAATGCAATAGTATGGTCTTGTTTTCTATTTTTTTTCCTTCCTGTGTTTATTAGCAGTGAAGCCTTTTGAGTCCCGGCTCGTTTAATTCTAAGTTGCTTTATAGTTTAGGGATTGATGACATTGAAATAAATAGAAACAGCAGAAAACCTTGAATTCTGCTGTTCACAATTCTTATGTGATCCCTCCCCCTTTACCAATTCACTCTCCTCAAAGGAGTCGGGCAGCCACATTTTCTCATCCGGGCCGGGGTGGTGACCTCGCCGCCAGGGACCCAACGTAGCACACGAGCGAGGACAATGACTTCTTGTGGGCATGTTCCTCCCGTTATCGAGATCCGTCGCTGACAGCGTGTCCCTGGGGAGCACCCTTTCTAAGGGCCGGTTGGACAGGCACAGTGTGCGTTTTTCTCTGCGCCCTAAGGAGATTACAAGCCGGCGCCCGGGGGTTGGGCAGAGGGTGGGCTGCGGCAGGCGCCAGAGGGCAAGTGAGTACTGGTCAGTAGAGCCACTCCTGTTTTGGGAGTGAAGTCTTTCCCATGCTCCACTGCCTTTAGTCCCGAACATACCGTTTGGACGTTCTGGTGTTTGGATTCTACTGAAAACCCAAAGGAGGAGATACTTCAGACATGTAAGGGTAGAAGTAGGAAAAGAGAAAAGGTCTGGTCTATTCCCGGTGTGGAATCCGAGTACAGTTGTCCCACGTGGCAGGAAGGAATGCTTGCCACCACACCAAGGAGGATGGCCCTAGGAAGGGGAAGTGATATTCTTTACGGTAACAATTTAGTAATGTAGTAAAGGGATTCGAAGTTGATTTTTATTTACAATATTGTGATTTGCTAGGTTCAAAAGAAACTAACTTTTAAAGAAGAGTCAGCAAGGAACAAGATTTCTAGACCCTTGTAGAATGTTGCAAAGACTTTAGCTTTTCCTCTAAGTGGAATGGGAAGCTATTGCATGATTTTTTGTCAAAGAAGTGACAGAAATGACACATTTTTTAAAACACTGTTCTGGCTGTTGTGGTTGTTGTTGTGGTTCTGGCTGTAGGATGAGTGGGTTGAGCACAGAGAGACCAGTTAGGAGGCTATTGTAGCAATCCAGTGAGAGATGGTGACTTGGTAGTGGAGGAGTGCTGAGGGATGGTCAGATTGTTGGATATCTTTTCAAGGTAGAAGCAGGATTTATTGAGATTTTCATGAATTTGAAGAGCCTCTGCCCAAGATCTGTGAAAATGTGTTTCCTGGGAATCCTTATAGAGCTGGGCAGGCTATGTCTTGACCTCTAGGAACCCAGGAGTGAGAGTGGGGACTGCTGGGACTTAGCCCTGGAGATCACAGGTCCTTCCATTCCCTGGGGGCTAAAGCATTGGTGGAGGCTCCTTAGCCCAGGTTGTCAAGGAGGGACGCAAGGAGAAAGAAAGGTGGGGCTTGAAGAGAAACTGCTGTCACTACTATGATCCCAGCAGCCCCCATTTGACCCTGGTTCCTCATTGAGTTGCCAAGGTCTCTGGGCAAAGAGAAACAGACCTGAGAATGCTGCAAACTGGAGTCCCATCACCAGGTAGAAAGTGACTTGGTAACAAGGTGGAAAGAATGGTGACATGGAATTCCAGACCTAGTAAGAAATGCAGAAGGATGAGAAAATTGATAAGTGTTAAGGTGGAAATCCTGCAATAAACAGTGAGGTCCCCCAGTGGGGAGACTTCGTGAAGCCACGCAAGACACACGCTGAGGCCAAGGCCACCAGCAGGCGGGGAAGTCTTCAGAATATCTCCTTATCTTTCTGCCTTCCCAGCTGAAGCACTAGATAAGTGTTTACAAAGGCTAGCCTTGGGCAGATAGGTTCTGAGGGACGTTAATAGAAGTTATAGACGAAAAAGATTTTGTGGCTACCTAGGTTTAGGAAATGCTTTATGAAACATAGTTTAAGAGTTTACTTTACAACTGGGCTTCTTGACTCTTCTTCAGCTGTAATGTGTTTTGTGAATACCTAAGAAGGAGAGAAGAGTACAAAGCACTTTCCTCATCAATTTAACCACAGGACTCTCAATTCTGAAAAACCTCTCAAGGATTTATATGACTGAGGAATTGCCTTTGGGAAACATCAACGGCTTTTCCACCGGCCTCAGCTCAGAGTCTAGAACTAGATGGTCCTCACTAATCCGCATTAACTTGGCATGGGCAGCTTTTTAAAATCCTTAAAAATGTTGAACCTCATAAACTTGGGGAGCAGATTTGGGGCTGGTAGGCCATCTGCTCTCCTACTACATGCCTAGTAATAAACTCTGCCTCTCTTTGAAACCCCAGTGTCTCAGAAATTGGCTATTGAGTGCGTCGGCAAAAGAATCCATGACCTTTGTCCGGTAACAATTTGGTGACCCTCCGGGACAAATGCCCGAATCTCTGGGACCCCAGCTGAGTCGGTGAGCCAGGTGACCGAGCCTTTTGTGAGCGTTGTGCTGAATTTATTCTAGAGGCTCGGCTGCTGGAGTTCTCTATTCTGCCGGCGCGCCAGAGACTTTTGGAGCCTTAAGAAAGCTTCAAAGAGAGACACTGTTTCCAGTTCCATGTCCAGACATGGACTGGGTGAGCAGGTCATCAGGGTGAAAGTGGACCGGGAATAATTAGGAGGTTCGAGTCCCCTTGACCTACGCCAGCATCACGCTTCCAGAACGATCCCCTTTGCTCTGACCTCTACACCTTCTGATGCAACAATTAACTGATAGTCAATGAAATTAAGTAGGCCTGTTCAAGTGCTAGCCAGTGCGTTACCTAGGCATATGGTTAATTGTTAAATTGGTATGATAAGTGTTTTATGTCTGTTTAATCGTTAATTGATATGTTCGGTGTATGTTCTTTTCAGGGTTTGAGGCCCTGGCCTAAATTTGTCTGTTAACTATACTCCTAAAAAATGAGTAATCCAACAATTCATTGGTATTTAATGAAGTTAAGTAAGCCTGTTTAAGTGCTAGCCAGTGTATTACCTGGGTATAAGAAAAGCTGATGTTTGTTCATTGGTGTGTTAAGTGTGTTAGCTGGTGTGCTCAGTCTAGTTATTAATAGGTGTGTTCCTGCATTTGTATTGGTCAAATGTTCCTAACTGGTTACTGATTACAAAAATTCTTTTAAAAAGGGAAACTTTGGGCAGTTTTCCAAAAGATTTTGGTTACGAGTCTATAAAAAAGGTTTTATTTCTGTAACATGATCTGGCCTCAATATGATTTAAAGTGAAAATACTACCACTATAATTAAAGTGAAAGATATTACAGTTAAGATTGTTTTGCAAAAAGGTAAAAATGGTATGAGATAATATATTCAATTCTTTATTTGTCCCTCTCAAAAGCATTTCTGTGTTTCTGGTTTTTTTGAGTAACTAATTTTCTATTTGTGCCTGTATGCATTTTCAATGTATATTCTCATAATTCTGGATGGTAATAGCAAATTAATAAGAAAATTCTTAAAGAGTTCTATTTGAACTGCTTAGAAATAATTAGATGCTTGATATAAATACATAGATTGGTACTTCTGAAGTAAAAGAGTAAAACGAGAAAAAAAAGAACTGAAAGGCAAGATTCGAAACCTTCCTGCTCGCCCTGGGCACGCGGCCTGGCGCCCCCCATGTTGGTCGCACTGGCCTGACCGGGCTCGCCCCCCTCTCGTCACCTCCATGAGCACTGGCACCTCCATCTTGTCGCTGCGCTGTTGTGGAGCCAGCTGACTCCTCCGGCACCGAAAAGGCCTTGGAGCCTGCGACGGGCCGAGTGACAGCTCCTTTCACATGTTCAGGAGAAAAGGAAGTAAATTTGGCTGTTGAAAATGCAAAGGCAGCCTTTAAAATATGGAGTGAAAAATCTGGCATGGACAACACAACAAACAAACTCACCACCCTCCCCCTGTCTACATGGGACATGACTCCCAGGGGTGTGGACCTTCTTGGCAATGTGGGACAGAAATTCTAGAATGAGCTGAGACTCAGCATCAAGGAATTGAGAAAATCTTCTTTACCAAAAGGGGGAAGAGTGAAATGAGACAAAGTGTCAATGGCTGAGAGATTCCAAACAAAGTCGAGAGGTTATCCTGGAGGTTATTCTTATGCATTAAGTAGATATCACCTTGTTAGTCAAGATGTAGTGGAGAGGCTGGAGGGAACTGCCTGAAAATGGAGAGCTGTGTTCCAGTAGCCATGTTTCTTGAAGATGATTGTATAATGATATAGCTTTCACAATGTGACTGTGTGATTGTGAAAACCTTGTGTCTGATGCTCCTTTTATCTACCTTATCAACAGATGAGTAAAACATATGGAATAAAAATAAATAATACAGGGAACAAATGTTAAAATAAACTTAGATTGAAATGCTAGTGATCAGTGAAAGGGAGGGGTAAGGGGTATGGCATGTAAGAATTTTTTTCTGTTGTCTTTTTATTTCTTTTTCTGAATTGATGCAAATGTTCTAAGAAATGATCATGATGCTGAATATGCAACTATGTGATGATATTGTGAATTACTGATTATATGTGTCGAACAGAATGATCATATGTTAAGAATATTTGCATTTCTTTCTTGTCATATAATTTTTTAATTTAAAAAAGAAAAAAAAAATCTGGCGTGGAGCGTTCCAGAATCCTTTTCGAAGCTGACAGGATAATAAGGGGACGGAAGGATGAAATCGCTACTGTGGAGACCATCAACAATGGCAAGTCCATCTTTGAGGCCCAGTTGGACACTGATACTTCCTGGCAGTGCCTGGGGTACTATGCGGGCTTGGCTGGCTCCATGGCTGGTGAACATATCCAGCTCTCAGGTGGATCCCTTGGTTGTACCAGAAGAGAACCACTTGGGGTATGTGTGGGAATAGGAGCATGGAACTACCCCTTTCAGATTGCCTGTTGGAAGTCAGCTCCAGCTTCAGCTTGTCCTTCCTTCACGCGTGTCTCTGCATGCTGCTGGCTAAAATCTATACTGAGGCTGGTGTGCCGCCTGGGCTCTTCAATGTGGTGCAAGGAGGGGCTGCCACAGGCCAGCTTCTGTGTCAGCATCGTGATGTGGCCAAAGTCTTTTTCACTGGAAGTGTGCCCACTGGCACAAAGATCATGGAAATGTCAGCTTAAAGAATTAAACTTGTTACCCTGGAGCTTGGAGGCAAATCTCCACTCATTATCTTCTCAGATTGTGTTATGGAGAATGCAGCAAAAGGAGCACTGATGGCTCACTTCCTCACACAAGGTGAGGTTTGCTGTAATGGTGCAAGAGTATTTGTGCAAGAGGAAATTCTTGATAAATTTACAGAGGAAGTGGTGAAACAGACAAAAAGATCAAAATTGGAGATCCTCTTCTGGAAGATACAAGGATGGAGCCCCTTATTAATCGACCACATCTGGAGGGAGTCCTTGGGTTTGTTAAACAGGCAAAGGAACAGGGTGCTAAAGTGCTATGTGGTGGAGACATATGTGAAAATTCCAAGTCAAAAGATGGATGTTTCATGAGACCTTGTATATTAACTAATTGCAGAGATGACATAACCTGTGTGAAAGAAGAGATCTTTGGACCGGTTATGCCCATTTTATCATTTGACACCGAAGCTGAGGTTCTGGAAAGAGCTAATGACACCACCTTTGACTAGCAGCTGGTGTCTTCACCAGGGACATCCAGTGGGCCCAGAGGGTGGTGGCTGAGCTCCAGGCTAGAATGTGCTTCATCAACAACAGCCCAGAGGAGTTACTCTTGGTGGATATAAGATGTCAGGATTTGGCAGAGAAAATGATTGTGTGACAATTGAATATTGTTCACAATTAAAGACTGGGTGTGGAAAGCAATGTGGAATCTGCTTTCTGAAAATCAGCTGCAGTGAAACCTGGCAACATGGCCATGCTGTGGAATAATGAGAATCAGCTGTCTTGACAGAGGCAGTCCAGCTGAATACAGTTTTAAATCCAGAATTTTGGACATTCCATGTGAGAAGTTAATGGCTCAATCTTATTCTTTCAATCTTTCAACTTCCTAGTTGAAAATGTGCATAAGGGCCTTTTCTGTACTAATCAAGAAAGTTCTGACTTTCCTCAAAGCAAATTTCTGTGAAATCTTTATGAGCCAGTAACACACTTCTGGGAAAAGAGGAGAGGGCTCAGGACTATACGTCTTCAGGACAGATTTGATCCACCATCAATATTAATTCTCCAGTTCATTTTTAAAGACTTGTTTCTTTGAAAGTTCTTGGGGAATCAGTAGAGATGATTTCTGTTTATTGACATTTTTTTAAGGTGTGTCCTCTTGTTCCATTTGGAAAGCCAACTTTCAGAATATACGAGTAGAGAATAGATGGGTTCCAATTCTGTATGATTGTTCACTTGCCATTTTAAACACTTTGCTTCCATTCAGTGCTGTGATAAAGGAAATCTGTCTCCTGTCCTTGAACTTACTCTTATGACAGAAGTTACTTTTTAAATATACAGATTATTTGAATGTTAACACAGTACACTAAAATGTAAATAAACCACACTGTTAATCAAAAAAAAAAATTCAAAACCTTAGTTTTGTAATTACTTTAAACAAACTAGGACATTAGAAGGAAACCATCCCTGGAATTTCCTTAAGGCAGCAGAAAACTGCCAAAGGGAAGCCTCTGGAAAAAGCAAAGACCTTTTCCGATGGTCCAGGTCACAACTTTTAGTAAAATAGATCTAATAATTGAAAATAGTTAAGAGTACAGGAACTCTCAAAATTCCATGGCCCTCACCTAAAACTTTCAAATTCAATGAGCCTGATATCATCTTGTCTGTGCAACCTATCCTGCCCTAAGGCCTAACCACCTAAAGCAGTTACAGGGAAGGGCTAGGCACAGAGAGGTATGGCAAGGTGTGTTTTTTTTTTCTGGCCCTAGAGATTAGAAATGCTCAGCATAAAGAATGCTATGGCATAGGCTATATTTATTAATATTATTTTTTCTTCCAATAATACCTTTGCAATAGTAACTATAGTAATCAGATTATTATTAAAATATGAATAGCCTTGGGATAAGACTAGCTGAATAAAATCTAATTATCAATTTTCAGTAAGTAAAATGAAAGATCTTTGAGAGACATGGAAAAGGTTTTCCTGAATTTAGACTTGGGACAAATTAAACAATTGCAGTTTATTTTCCAGAACTTGATAGCCAAGTACTTTTTAAATTGTTTGTATTTTAAGGTATTATTAAAACAAAGAGATTTTTTCCACCTTATATAACAGGAGTTTTATGATAACTTGTGAGTTGAACAAATGTGATGTACTCTGCTTGGGTGTGTACTCCCTAAATCTATATAAGCTCACTAAAAATAAGCTAGTATTTTAAGTATATCCTCAAAATTCCTCTTAAAATAGCCTAACTAGTTAGGTTAAGTTACATAAACTGAGTTAACTTACCTGAAAATAATAATACTTACATATGCTGATGCTTAAAATATACCCTATTTAAGAATTTGATTAAGTTAGGTAAGAAATATAAATAGATGTTTTTATAACCTTGATTGCTCAGATTTCAAAGAATCTGGCTTTTTGTTACTTGGCCATTTGTTGCTTCAGGGTGCGTAAGAATTTGAATTTGTAGTGGCTTTGTTAATGTCAGATTGTCATGAATAAAAAACATATAAATCTGAGCGTCAAATAATTTATATTCCAGTTAGAATATACATGTACTAAGGGATAGTATAAGACAGTGATAACAAAGGAATAAAAATCGTGGAAGAATTTAAAAAGCAGATAGATAAAGATAAGTCCTCATAGAAGAGATGACACTTGTAAGACCTTTAAATAAGAAAGTAGCATTTAAACAAATTGAACTCTGAAGTAGTTTTTAGAAGCCATAACTTAATTGTGTCAACGAACACATTCCTGGCATTATTTAGGAGTTGGGAATAATGTTGAGTTTCTTTCTGGATATAAATCCCTTAAATATAAAAAAGCTGATTATATTTTAAATTTGGGGCTTTCTGACCTCTGAAAGTAGTGCTGACTTGGACTGAGAGATTTTAGGTATATTATAAAGTAATCATTTGTGTGTTATGAGTATAAAATATATAGACGCCTGGCTGTGCCCCAAAACCCAAGCATAAATTTCTTCCATTATTTTGTAGTATCTCTGTCTCTTTCCCGCTTCATGAATACTACTATTAGAAGGAACTATGCAGGTCCAAAAGCTTTGTGTATCATATGTGTTGTAGTTTGCTGGCTGCCAGAATGCAATAGACCAGAAATGGAACGGCTTTTAAAAGGGGAAATTCAATAAGTTGCTAGTTTACAGTTCTAAGGCCGAGAAAATGTCCCAATTAAAGCAAGTCTATAGAAATGCCCAATCTAAGGCATCCAGGGAAAGATCCCTTGGTTCAAGAGGCCGATGAAGTTCAGGGTTTCTTTCTCAAGTGGAAGGGCACGTGGTGAACACAATCAGGTCTTCTCCCTCACATGGAAGGGCACATGGCGAACATGGCATCATCTGCTAGCTTCTTCTCCTGGCTTCCTGTTTCATGAAGCTTCCAGAGAGGCGTTTTCCTTTTTTATCTCCAAAGGTCTGGCTGATGGATTCCCTGCTTCGTGGTGCTGCAGCATTCCCTGCTGTCTCTGAATCTCCTTCATTCTCCAAAACATTTCCTCTTTTATAGGACTTCAGAAACTAATCCAGACCCACCCGAATGGATGGAGATATGTTGTCACCTAATCCAGTTTAACAACCACTCTTGATTAAATCACATCTCCAGGGAGATGATCTAATTACGGATTCAAACATACAGTATTGAATAGGGATTATTCTGCCTTTACAAAATGAGACTTTGATTAAAACATGGCTTTTCTAGGAGACATACATTCTTTCAAACCAGCACATTATTATAAAAAAAGAAAGCTTTTTATTGCAAACTGGATTATGGTTAATAGTAATATTTTAATATTCTTTCATTAACAGTTAACAAATGTACCACACCAATACCATGGGTCAGTGGGTGAATGGGGGGGATAAGGGGTATGGGAGGATTTGGGTTTTATTTTTTATTTTTATTTCCTTTCTGGAGTATGTTCCAAAATTGATCACGGGGATGTATGCACAACTACATGATGAGACTGTGAGCCAGTGAGTGTGTACTTCAGATGGTTTGTATGGTGTGTGAGTGTATCTCAACAAAACTGTATTGAAAAGTAAGTAAATAAATGATATAAAAAAGAGGGAAAGTTTTGAGTTAAGTTGAATATTCATACAAAACTGAAATTGAGTTTTCTCACTGTTAAAATAACATGGACATCAGAATAATATCCTTGTTAATGTTTATGTTGGCATTTTCCTTCATTTCAGAAGACAAGTCTTCTCATTGTTAAGGAAAACACTATTTCAAATAATTTGTTCTTTCACCTTGCATAAGTAAGTTGCTAAAATATCAACCTATTGCATAGGAAGCATTTGGGAAGTAGTACAATGATTAAAAGGGATCCTGCTGCTGGTTAAATTTGTATAGGTAAAATAATATTCATATATTTAGAGATTGTATAAATTCCTAAAAATTTGACAATGTTCTCACTATCCACGTTATAACCTGATACTAATCTGTATGATGTTAAGCAATGGTACAGTGTTAGTCATGGTTTTCGTTATTCTTAAGAGGCTACAGATCATAGAAACAGCCAAGTTGTCAGTTGCACTGCTTTGCTCTAATACCTCTCTAAAAGTATATGTGGTCAGCTAGAGGTCAGAGTCCGATCTGTAACAAGGAAAAACTTTAAAAGAAAGGCAGGACAAATATATATGTTATTTTTTTTCTGTTAAATAACATATCTCTGGCAAATGTGTGGAAGTGAAGCAGAACAAAACTTGCTATGGTTTCTTAATATAAAACAACTGTCTAATTTTTTATTTCTGGAAGAAGCTTTATCTTAAAACGCATATAAAACTTGAAGCTTAGATTATAAGCATTAACTGCTATCATTAAATTCTGAGGTGCTATATTCTTTGTATAGCCCAGTAGTTCCCTGGAACTTTAAGTGTCTGTGTGACACTGAAACTCAGATTTGGTTCTCCAGCTCTAAAAGTCAGCATGGGTCCACACAGCAAGGGTTAAAAAAGAAAAGAAAACTGAAAAAGATCAAATTCCAATTAAATATGTGATGAAACTGATCTGGTTAAAACTGAGGTAAATCAATATACATGGTAAAGAATAATAGTGCCTATATTTTAAAGCTTTAACTTCTGTGTGAGATAGAAGAAAAATGTTTATTTTGACCAAAATTCGCACTATCTCATTTAATCTACCTAATTCAGCTTTATTTGATATAGAACCTGGAATAAGGAACAAAATCTTAATGTTCTGTACAAGTTAATGTTATGCAATGATGTATTTCCGAGTATTTTGGGCAGAAAATGGAAAAGTGTTTGCAAAGTCCCTTGAGGGACTGGGAAAGATAGAATTATTAAACTTCCCCACCTGGGGAATTCCTGACATTTTTCTTAAGCAAGAGGGACTCCCAATTTAATAAGCCAAGGCCTCAATTTTGAGGCTTGCCCTTATGAACTTATTTCTGTAACAGTAAACAGAACCCATTTAGGATTAGTGCCTAAGAGCCATCTCCAGGAAATCTGTGCTGTTGCTCAGATGTGGTCTCTCTCTAAGCCAAACTCTGAGCTTCCCCCAAGTGTGGGACATAATTTCCAGGCATGTAAGCCTGGCTCCAGCAGCGTGAAACATAACTGGCCTCGGCACTGTGAGACATATATTCCAAGAATGAGCCTGGCCCTGACATCACAGATGAACTGGCCAAAAGGGGAAAAAGAAATAGAGTTTCAATGGCTAAGAGATTTCAAATCGAGTTGAGTGGTCGTTCTGGAGGTTATTTTTATGCAAGTTTCAGCCAGATACTGCCAACTGCCATAACAAGGCAAACCCCAACCAACAGTGTTCCTGGAAACCATGAAAGATATCCTGTGCTCTATAAAATTCTACTTATAAAGTTTGTTTTTCAGAGACTTGAACCCTCCAGATTGTTCCAATGCCAGAGAAGCGCTGAAACCCAGAGATACTGGAATCTCCGAGAATAACTACGGGTCTCATCTGCTCACCCCTTTGCCCCTTAATAGCAACTCCCCTTTTCCACCTTGAAGCAGTCAAGCGTCAGTGCCCAGAGATCCCTCAGGGTTGAGATTTAATTATCAAATGAGAGGGAGGAATTGTAACCAAGAAATTGGGATTTAAGGGGTGATTGTTTTTAACTTTTTAAGTTGTATAGTATAACATAGACAAAGAGCAAAGAAAGAAAAAAGCAATAGTTTTCAAAATACTCTTCAACAAGAAGTTCCAGATCCCAGAGTTTGTCACAGGCTACCATACCATCATCTCAGATTTTTCCTTTTAGCTGCTCCAGAACACAGAAGGATAGAAGGAATAAAATTTTTTTTTATCATCACAATCTACATCTTTTTCTTTTTTGTGAAAAATAGCATATATACAAAAGAGCAATAAATTTCAAAGCATAGCACAACAATTAGTTGTAGAACAAATTTCAGAATTTGGCATGGGTTACAATTCCACAATTTTAGGGTTTCACTTTTAGCTGCTCTAAGATACTAGAGACTAAAAGAAGTATCAATATAATGATTCAGCAATCATATTCATTTGTTAAATCCTACCTTCTCTGTATAAGTCCACCATTACCTTTGATCTTTCTACCCTACTCTTTAGGGGTATTTGGGCTTTGGCCATTCTAACTTTTTCATTTTGGAAGGGGCTGTCAACAATATGGCGTAGGGAGGTGGAACTGGCTTGTTAGAAAGAACGCCATACGTGAAAGAGAATAAACTCTCACCCAATTGTGGAGAATAAAAGAATTTATTCATGATCTTGCAAGAAAAGGCACCCAACTGAAAAAAGGTGGCCTGCATGCTGAGCAACTGAAAGCAGTGGTATTTATCTAACCTGTGAGTCCCTCCCCTGCTTCTCTGCTGATTGGATACTCGAGAGGTTGCAGCCTATCCGGATAGTCTAACTAATTCAAATTTCTGGCAGAAGGATCTCCCTTTTGACTATGCTTTATATGTCAATGACCCTGGCTATTGCTTATTTAAACTTGTTTCTCCCTATTTGGAGCGAATCCCAGGCTTATGTCAGAGGTGCTCTCCTCCCTGCCTGCAAGACCGGTTTGAGTTGTTCTGCAGCCCTTTCCTGTGCCATCTTGTGTGAAAGCTAAACTAATTCTCTAACAAATCCCTGCTCTTTCTTTTTAAACCTTTTTAGTTTTCACATTTTAGTCTTTCTTCAAACCTGATAAGTGCCTTTTCACACGTTTCATCATAGGGATCTTCCTTTTTAAGGTGGTACAAAGTGTTTTGCTTGTACTGAATAGGCATTTGCTTGGTTAGGGCAGCCTCGGTGAATCTCTGAACTAACCCTCAGGCTCATGGGATAATGCAGCACACAAGTGCTGTGAGTACCTCAGCCATGATGCTACGGCCATCCTATTCTCCCATGTCATTTGGCTAGTAGCATCCAACTGTTCTACTATTCCCTTAAATCTTTGCTGAACTCATCCAGGGTTCCCCTTGGCATCCCTATCATTAAAGGAACCAACTAAGCTTCTTCTTTTTCCTTGTGTCAGAACTTCCTTCTCCCTTCCAAAGGGTGAATGGGATGGCCAGTTGGACCAGAGCACAGGTCCTCTTCCACTTCTTAGGTAATACTGGTCAGAGGATGCCCTTTCCACAACACCACCAAAGGCTTGTTTGGAGTATGGTTAAACTGGGGGAACTGCCAGTACTACCCTCAGTCATATTCCATGCTTGGGTACACAAGGCCATGGTCCCAAGGCCCTGGAGCCCTTCTTCCTGTCTAGAGAGATAGGCAGAGTGGTTTTCTGCACTGAGGCAAGAAGCCAGTGTGGCTTTAACTTTTCCTACAGCCTTTGAACTCCTTTTCATGTTCCTCCATACCCACCTGAGAGGGCACAGCAAGAGCAGTGGGTCGGCCTATTGCACAAGCATAACAGTTGCTTTTTTTTTTCATATTTGTTCTCTTATTTCTGCCTTATTTTGTACAGCACATTGTCCCCAAGGTTTATTCAGTTTGTTGCATGCCTCTCGATGTCGTCCCTTTATGTAGCCACACCATATTCCATCATATAATGTATCGCAGTTCGTCATTCTGCTTCTCAGTCACTGTACCTTTGGCTCCCTCCATCTAATGGGCACCTTGAGTAATGTCCAAAATGAACGAACCATGGCTTACAATCAACACTTTCAATTTTAGACAGTTTTCATTGGTCCACAGAGGCGAAGAGTCGACAAATATAGCCTCACCAAATATCAAATCAAAACTTCCCCTCATCACTTGTCCCTCACACCCTCCCCCCCATTAGTTGCCCCTGGTAGTGCTGGGGTACCGTTGATGTCTTCCTATTAATTATTGGCCATAGCATGCATTTTTAATTCCCCCCCCAAACTCCTCTACTATTGACTCTTTGTCCAATATCAAACCTTTGAAATAGTTCATGCAAGAACTTACTTATAATTTTAGATTTAATCAGTGGGCTACATGGCACTCTACATCCCCTTTCAATCATATTCACCTTCAATATGATAATGTTACTTATAACCCTTCTAATTAGTTACAATCACTTCTATCCATTCTCTCACATTTAAACTCAACCTCACTGAGTAGCCTTTCCCTGTCTCTAGCTTTTGTTTACTTCTAGGTCTGCTATATTATACAGTGTACCTCTGAAATCACATTTACCAGAGTCATAATAGCGAAATCATATAATATCTTCCCTTTTGTGTCTGACTTATTTCACTCAGCGTTATATCCTCCTGGTTTGTCCACTTATAACAGCTGCTTTTGTTTAGACTCTGAACTGTATATTTGATCCATTCCAACAAGGCATTTGTATCTTTGTACCCTGTCTCTGCCCCTATGGTTTGCTCCAAATTTTCTGTTCTGTCCATCCTGACAACTTTGGGATCATTCTGTTTTGGGGAACTAACTTCTAGCTAAGTGTCCTTAGGTGCTATCGAAGAGTTACCTGGAGAAGGCGTTACTGGTGTTGGGGACAGGACTTGCATCCTGAACCTTCCTGGAGGGTCTTTTCCAGTGAGGTCTGCCCCCATCCCATATATTCTATCAACTACTACTGCATCTCCGCTGCTGCCCCCTGCTGGATGTTTGTCTACTTTCTTGATAGTTATCACCACCAGGTTACACCACCTTCAGGTCTGTGGAATTAATCCCATGTTCATGGTTCATCCTTGAAATTGGGTAGTCCATAATACATCATCCCAAGAGGGGCAAGGAAAGCCTCGACTGTAACACCCCCCCTACAGGTTCTGGACACAAGCACTCATTTTCCCCACTCAAATGCCATTATTTTGTTAAGTTTCTGCTGTTTTTTATTTGCCAAACATCAAATGTTGGGCCTGGAGGACACGATCCCTTCCCCCCAAGATGAACCTACCCCTGGCAAATATTTCTGGAAGCCTCTCTTACCCCAAACTGCCTCAGCCTGGCATCTCCTTCACCCTCCATCAGCTGCCCTCTTTTTTTTTTTTAAGTTTTGAAATATGAATGACTATTTTCAACACCCTGCAATATTGACATTCCTTTGTTCTTCCTCATGCAAAAACATTTTTTAATTTGTACATTTAGTCACTATCATTGTATACTCTAGGCATTCCTAGATTATACCATCTCAGTCTTTATTATCTATCTTTCCTTCAGGTTTCAGATGTGCCCCCAGCCCTCCTCCCTCTATCATTCTCACTTTCAGCTTCATTCAGTTTGCTAAAATTATTGTGCTACAATCAGATAGTATTGTGCTGTTTCTGAATTTTTACAATCAATCCTGTTGTACAATCTGTATCCCTTCAGCTCCAATTACCCAATCTCTACTCTATTTCTATCTCCTGATAACCTCGGTTCTTAGCTGAAAATCTCCAAGTTCATTCATTGATGTTAGTTCATATCAGTGAGACCATACAGTATTTGTCTTTTTGTTTCTGGCTAATCTCACTCAGCATAATGGTCAAGATCTATCCATATTGTTACATGCTTCATGACTGTATTCTGTTTTACATTTATTCCATTATATGTATATACCATAGCTTGTTTAGCCACTCATCTGTTGATGGACATTTGGGCTGTTTCCATCTCTTGGCAATTGTAAATAATGCTGCTATAAACATTGGTGTGCAAATGTCCATTTGTATGTGTGCCCTCATGCCCTCTGAATAGATACCTAGCAATGGCATTGCTGGATCATATGGCAATTCTATACTTAGTTTCCTGAGGAATCAACAAACTGCCTTCCATAGCAGCTGTACCATTTTACATTCCCACCAACAGTGGGATATGTGTGCCTCTTTCTCCACATCCTCTCCAGCACTTGTTGTTTTGTTTTATGGATAATGGCCATTCTGGTGGGTGTGAGATAATATCTCATTGTGGTTTTGATTTGCATTTCCCTGATAGCCAGGGAAGTTGAGCATCTTTTCATGTGCCTTTTAGCCATTTGTATTTCTTCTTCTGAGAAGTGTGTGTTCATGTCTTTTGCCCACTTTTTAATTGGGTTGTTTGTCTTTTTGTTGTTGAGTTGAACAATCTCTTTATATATTCTGGATACTAGATCCTTGTCTGATATGTCATTTCTAAACACTGTCTCCCATTGTATATGTTGTCTTTTTACTTTCTTGACAAAATTCTTCAATGCACAAAAGTGTTTAATTTTGAGGAGTTACTATTTATCTCTTTCTTTCTTCAATGCTTGTGCTTTGGGTGTAAGATCTAGGAAACCACCACCTATTACAATTTTATACGATATTTTCCTACATTTTCTTCTAAAAGTTGTATGGTCTTAGCTCTAATGTTTAGGTCTTTGATCTATTTTGAGTTAATTCTTGTATAGGGTGCGAAATATGGATCCTCTTTGATTCTTTTGCATGTGGATATCTAATTCTCCAATCACCATTTATTGAAGAGACTGTTCTGTCCCAGGTGAGTTGGCTTGATTGCCTTATTAAAGATCAATTGTCCATAGGTGAGAGGGTCTATATCTGAGCACTCTATTAAATTCCATTGGTCAGCATATGTATCTTTATGCCAGTATCATGCTGTTTTGACCACTGCAGCTTCGTAATATGCCTTAAAGTCAGGTAATGTGAGACCTCTGACTTTTTTTTTCTTTCTCAGGATATTTTTAGCTATTTGGGACACCCTGCCCTTCCAGATAAATTTGGTTATTGGTTTTTCTATTTCTGCAAAGTAAGTTTTTTGAATTTTAATTAGTATTGCATTGAATCTACAAATCAATTAGGTAGAATTGATATCTTAACTATATTTAGTTTTCCAATCCATGACCACGGTATGCCCTTCCATTTATATAGGTCTTCTGTGATTCCTTTTAGCAATTTCTTGTAGTTTCCTTTGTATAGGTCTTTTGTATCCTAAGTTAAATTTATTCCTAAATATTTTATTCTTTTGGTTGCAATTGTAAATGGAATTTTTTTTTCTTGATTTCCCCCTCAGATTGCTCATTGCTAGTGTATAGAAACACTACAGATTTTTGAGTATTGATCTTGTAACCTGCCACTTTGCTGTACTCATTTATTAGCTCTAGTAGTTTTGCTGTGGATTTTTCGGGGTTTTCGACATATAGTTTCATATCAGCTTATACCACATATCACATAGAGTATCAGCTGCCCTCTTGCAACAACTTCCCATTACTTAGCTTCTACTCTTCAGAAAATTCATTCTTGTGTAAACTCCTCTTGGTTATTATATGCCCTCCAGCATTTATAACCCTGCGTGCCTAAGATAGCATTTAAATTTTAAAGTTTTACCAATGGAAAGCTGCCAACTCCAAATTTAGCCCCCTATTTCTGAAATGTCAATAGGGACTTGCCTAATCCTTTTGCCCCAACTCTTTAACCTTAACCCTTAAAAAACCTATCCCCCTGCCCTGCCCCCACCACCTCGGAGCAGCCATTTTTTCTCATTCTCTTGAAACGCTTCGGAGATGGCTCTGTTTTTCCCTGAAATAAAGCCTTTGACTAAACTCTTTTGTTCCACCTCCTGCTGGGTGAGTTTGCATTTCATCAAACTGTACAGTTTGGGACTTTAAACCTTCAGTTACATTCATTACCAATTTGGCAGGTCTTGTTGCATTCCCTATTTGAAATATTATGACTAGTATAACTATTCTCATTTTTAAATTGAGCCTCAGGTCCCCCTCATCTGTCTTCCTTGGATATGACTTTTTGTTCCCCCAGGTCACTATTAACTATGTTAGATTAAAGTACAGAATCCAAACTCCAAATCCAAAAACACCTTTTACCCTCCCAACTATTGTCTCTTTAACATGATTTTAAAGGGTCTGAAGTTGGAGTTAGTTCCCAGGAGGCGGGCTGTGTTATTGGGTACTTATCATCCGGCACAGGTATTGGTCCTTTCACATGGGTGTAGTGAGTCCAACCTTTTCCTGCTATTTCAGTTGTCAGATGGCCATTTCAGTTAACATCCTTCCCAGGCCAGTTGGAGTTTGGACTCTTTCCATGATTTGATGAGGATCCAACTGCCGGGTTGGTGTTGATGGGCAGCAAATTCAAGAGGCGGGGTCTGGGCCCACAATCCAAGGTGCTTGACAAGGGATGACAGAGTAGAGGACAAAGCCAGTGTATAATTCTTGAGGAAGAGATCTTTTGCAAAGTCAGCTATTGGCATGGTCTGTCCCAAGGCAAAATTCTCCTCTGGGTTTGGACCTGTAAAACTCAGAATATGTTATTATTTGCAGCTAACATACAAAAGAGGGACAGTCATAGAATACATATTCCCATTTACAGAAGGAGAAACTGGAAGGAACAAGGGGTCACCAGACTCAAGCAGTTTCAAAAAACTGCAAGGCAAATTTCATTAGATTTCAAAATCTTAAGAGTCATTTATCTTCAGGGCTTTAGAAAGCAGCAGCCCCACCCTTTCCAAGGGCCTAATACAGTGGCCGCCTCTCTGCGAATGCAACCCTGGGGAACACTGGGGAGAGAACACCCCTCTCAGCTCCACCCACTCCAAGCATTGGGGCCACACCCAGGCTCTCTGCCATCCATGAGGCACATGCTCAGCCTCTCCATGTGGTGACAGCCAGGCTCTCCCCAGCCTCCAAGCAATGTGCTCCACCCTCTGTCCAAGGCCTGGGGCAGCACCCCTCCTCCCACACAAGGTGGAAGACCCATTCTCTGCCTTCCATGCAAACTCACCCTCTCCAAGTGCTTGGGTGGGTCTGCTCTCCTGGCCCAAGGCCTTCCAACTTCAGACCCCAGCTTCCAGAGTTCAGCCCCTGAAGCCATTTTCCTCCAATATGTTCTTTCCTTGCCCCTCCCAATCCCAAATGGCAGTGGCTCTTTATACAGATGCCACAACACTCTCGCTGGCCTACCATGGAGTAGTTTTGGGTCATGCCCATCAGCCAGTACCATAGGTATTATTAGGTCCCTTCCCAATCAGTTACTCCCAGCTTCTGGAATGTACAGCAGGGGGCTTATAATTTGGTTATCTTCCCAATAGATATTAGCAGGTTTGAAAAATGGGGACTTTAAATCTTTCCCCTTTTACCCCTGAAACTATGAGGGAGCTACTGAGAATTTGACCTCCTCTGGGATATGGGTCACAGAAGATAGAGCTGTCCCAGTGTCCACGAAAAATGTAATTTCTCCCTGATGTGGGCCCACCCTTAGATTTACCAAAGGCTTCCAGCAGGCTCCTGAGATGAGGAGGCCCTGACCTTCCTAATCCTCAAAATTCATCAGGGGTATCACCCAACATTCTTTCTTTAAACTCAGGCGTTTCTTTTTGAAATGACCAGGTTCCCACAGTGATAACACCCTGCTGAGTCTTGTGCCCTCCTTGCTCCTTTATCTCCTTTGGACCCGACTGTTTCTCTATCTCGCCTCTGCCTGTCTCCTCCTTGCTTTATCTCTAATCCCTTCTTGACCATATAGTGGTCTGTGCTCAACATAACTTTAGCTTGTTGCTTCTGCTTTCCTCTTCCCTTTTTGCAACCCACTATAACCAATGACATGGCAGGAGAAGATGTCCAGCTAAGTGTACTTGGCAGGCAGCCTGGGGAACACCCGGCCAGTGTTTGTGCTGGTCACCTGGCTAAACCTGTCACGAGCCTGTCCTGCTGGCCCATCCCCGGGACTGGTCTTCACCCCAGAGGGGCCAGCTGCTGCTCAGTCCTGGGAGCCCAGGGATGGGCCATGCATGGCAGAGGGATTTGGGGGCTTAGGGGAAGGAATTGGGTGGGTGCCGAGCCTGTACTCTCAGCCCCAGTGTCTCTGCCCCCCACTCCCTGGTCTGCCATGTAGCTCTGGTTTGCCTGCATTCTTGGGCAAGTAGAGACCGCAGGGCCTACTGTGCAGTAGTGACCAGCATGCAGTTAATGGTTGCAGAGCTGCCTGGGCCGGCATGTGCCCCGTGGCCACTGCAAACAGGTCCTGTTTTTAGCACCTCTTTTCTGCTTCACTCTTGAGTAAACAAGACCCTTAGTAACTGGCACTTGGGAGACATACAGTGACTATCTGATTCACTCTTGAGTAAACAAGACCCTTAGTAACTGGCACTTGGGAGACATACAGTGACTATCTGATTCCCTTGTGCCACTTCTTCAGAGCAGATTTAAAGCCAAGAGCTCCAATGGGTACTTTCACAGCCCTGACACTGAGTGGTTCTGAACACTCCCCTCTCATCTTGCCCCCACCTCCCTCTCATACAACACCTTGGAGCAGACAAACAACAAACAAAAGCCCATGCCTGCACCAAAGAAGAAACAGGTGATCCTGCATCTAAAATAAAATGTGGAAGCAAAGAAAGGAGCCCAATTGGGTCTTAAGGGCCACCATCACCGGTAAAGTTGAACACAGCAAAACTTCATAACTAAATACACTCTGAGACTCTCTCAATAACTCTCCTAGTGGTTTATCCCTCCACCCATCTATTTTCTAGATCTTTTTCTGCATGTCAGCCCAAGGCCCCTTTACATCCTCGGGCCACAGGACTATCAGGGCCAATCCCTGAATATTTCCTTACTTGGTCCCTCAATTTTTGCAGGTAAGCAGAGGGAGTTTTGTTTAAGTTGATTCCTCAAAAACAAAAACAGAAACAAAACATAATACCCAACAAGATTTTGTTGAAAAAGATGCATCTTTAGTTCAACCAAGAATCCCTTGTGTTGCTTTAACCATCCGACCTTTCCTTGGCTCACCTACTTGCCTCAATAAATCAGAGAGCAGGCATCTTTTCTTATTGCTCAGAAGTAGTTGGCACATCCTGTTAAAGGCCCCATAACCCTCCTAGGGGTCCAGTTCTTACACTGACACTTTCATCGAGACTGAACTCCTTCAGGAAAATGCTCCCACATCGGGATTGTTTTATTCACCCATATGCTTCACTTTTATTAGTAGCAAGTCTGCAATTCCTGCATTTGGCAAAGGGATTTATTATAGAGAAACCTGACTCTCCGTCAAGTGGTCACATACCACTTTGAAATAGTTCTGTTGAACCAAAGAGACAAAACTAGAAAATTACCAAACTGTCAGTAACTCTGAGTAGCTTCTTTCGGTCCCTTTCAAGGACTAAAAATTACTAGATAGTTCAAGCTGTCTTTTCCTTGAGCCACCTCAAAGGCTTTATTTAAGTTCTGAGATTTGAGTACAGACAATTTTATCCCCTGTATGGTGAGGCCTTAAAGATCTCGCACAAAACCAATTCTCATCTGTCCCATATTTGACCAGATACCTCAGAGGGTACAATGTACCCTCTTTTGTCCAAATGTACATTTTTCTTGCCCTTGGTCTGCCAATGTTCCAACATTCTCCCTATGGATTATCCAGGGGAATGTTCCCACAGGGGCAGATTTTATAGACATGCCCTCCCTTTTCCCTGGCTGGCTGACACCTCTACCCATTTTGAGTCTTGCCTGGGTTCCTTTATCTCATCACCCTCTAGCTTCATCCAACCCTTTCCATCGTGGGAAACAGGAACCATGGACTGGGACTCCACGCTTGCTTACTCGCACGAGGTTCATCAGAATTCATCCTGACCACCAAGACAATACTTAATAGCTCTTCTTTGTTTTTTTTTTTTTTTTTTAACCTCGGTCTGTGCACAGAGTTGCCTGGTCACCGTAAGGCAGATTTCCACATTTTCTCCTTCAAAATAGGCAGATCCAAGCATCCGATCTCAGGTCCTTCTGGCTGCTGGAGGTGGGCCCCAACAGCAGAGTCTGAGCAGGGCGCGCCTTCCCTTCATCCTCCCCAGGGGTCTTCCTAGGAAGCCTCAGATCCCAGACAAGTCCCCAAATTGTTAGAAAGAACGCCATACTTGAAAGAGAATAAATGCTCACCGATTGTGGAGAATAAAATAATTTATTCACGATCTTGCAAGAATGGGCACCCAACTGAAAAATGGTGGCCTGCATGCTGAGTAGCTGAAAGCAGTGATATTTATCTAACCTGCAAGTCCCTCCCTTGTTTTTCTGCTGATTGGATACTCCAGAGGTTACAGCCTATCCAGGTAGTCTAACCAATTCAAATTTCCAGGGAAGGTGTCCACTTTTTTCTTTTTGCATGGGCAGGTACTTGGGGTTCCCACTTTTGATTATGCTTATATTTCAATGACCCTGGTCATTACTTATTTAAACATGTTTCTATTTGGTGCAAATTCTAGGCTTATGTCAGGGGTGCTCTCCTTCCCTGCCTGCAAGGCTGGTTTGAGTTGCTCTGCAGCCCTTTCCTATGCCACACTGTACAAACGCTAAACTTAATTTTCTTACATAGCTGATGTTCTGGAGAGGTTGTGCCCTCTAAGTTTCAGGACTTAGCTGATCCAGAAACCCAAATGGAGGTTGTAGTTTTCTAAAAAGTTACCCTAGTCCATGGAACCTTTGTAGAGTATTATATATTGCCCAGGCTTGTTTAGGATTGGATGGAATGGTTTTTGTTGGGGGTTGGGAAGTTATGACAGGTAGCAATGTCTAACTGAAGATTGCTTAAGTATGACCTCCAGAGTAGATTCCCGACTCTATTTTAATTCTCCCAGCCACTGATACCTTATTAGTTACATTTCTTTTCTTCCTTTTGGTCAGGATGGAATTGTTGATGCCACAGTGTTAGGAGTGGACTCATTCCTGGGAGTCATCTAGCATGCCACCAGGGAGACTTTCATTATGGATGTCGTGTCCTTTGTAGGGGGTAGGGCAATGATTACACTTACAGAGTTGGGCTTAGAGAGAGGGCAAACTGAGCAACAGAAGACGATAAAGAACAACTTGATTCAAAATCATATTCCTTTTGGCTTTTCGATATTTTGCAGTTGACAGGTGAACACCTGAAATTCCGAAATTATAATTCAGCTGTGTTAATATCTGAAATGAGTGTGGAAGCCTTTATTTTTGCCCTTGAAACTATAAGAGCTGTTGCACCCCTTATCTGGTCAATCTCCTGCAGAGTAAAACCTATAATGCTAACGAAGTCAGCCGTTGATTACTTCCATCTTTTGGTTTACACATTTAGAAACAACTCCCCTCCTTTCAGCTTCTCTTATTCTACTGAAAAGACAATGATACCAATACTTCTTTTCTGCTTTCAACTTGTTATTCAAAATGATCTCATTTTCACTTGCTGAAATCCTTAAAAACATTGAAATCCCCTAAATGAGCTGAAGGAGTAAGGCAGGGAAAGAGAGAGACAGACACAGAGACAGAGAGAGACAAAAACAAAGAAAAAGTCAGAGAGAGTGAGTGAAACAGAGAGACAAGCAGGAAGAGAGAGAAGAGGCAGCCAGACAGTGCTGAGGTCAGAGAGGTGTCACAGGGAGAACAGGTTGGCTACTGTGCGCTGGGGCTGAGGGGCACAGCAGGACTACGGTGCAAGAGTGCGGCAGGTGGAGTGGGGGGTGGGGTGTTGGGTTCAGACAGCTGCCCTGTAGAGACATCAAGAAGCTGCGCCACCACGCCAGGAGGGGATGCGATCCACCGTGGGGTAGCCACACGGCTGGACCCAAGGCAGGTCGTTTCTGAGGCTGGGCTGGGTGGCCAGGTCGGGTGGAGACGCCTTGTCTGGACGGGGCATTTCGGAGCGGCTGGTGAGAGCTGGGTGGGAGCCTGGAGGATGGCGGATTTACAAGCAGGAGCTGAGGGACCCAGTGCAAGCAAGAGCCAAGGCGCCGTCCTCAGAGAGGAGCCGCCAGCAGGTGAGCTTGAGCTGCGACCCAGCAAACCCATCAGGCTACCGTGTGGGAGTTGGGGTCAGGCAGTAGTGCTCTAGACACAAGGATGGATGGACAGAGAGGGAGAGGGAGAGGAAAAGAGAGGGTGGGGGAGAGACCGAGGGGGAGAGGAAGCGTGCGGGGGGGGGGGGGGGGGGAGGAGGGAGAGGGAGGAAAGGGAGGGAGAGAGAGAGAGGGAAAGAGGAAAGAGAGAGACAGAGAGGGAGGGAGAGGGAGAGGGAGAGAGGAAGAGAGAGAGAAAGAGAGGGAGAGAGAGAGGAAGAGAGAGAGAGAATGAGAGAGAGAGGGAGAGAGGTAGAGGGAGAGAGGGAGGGAGAGAGAAAGAGAGAGGGGAGACAGAGGGAGAGAAAGAGAGGGCAAGAGGGTGAGAGAGAGAGAGGAAGAGAGAGAGAGAGGGAGAGAGGGAGAGAGAGAGGGAGAGAGAGAGAGAGAGCGACTCCTTCCCAGGTCAGGACTCCAGGTCCAGGCTGGCGGGCAGCGTTTGGGTCTGGAGCGGGTGCGCTGTGCCGTAAGGGACTCATCGCGATTCAGAACGTGGGAAGGGCCCAAGGCAAGGCGTGATCCTGGAGTGAAGATGAGGATGCCGCTGGTGGGGCCCCTGAAGCTGTGTTGGCTGCGGTGGGTGGGCTAAAGTGCCCGCAGGCCGTGTCTAGGAGACGGAGAGAGGTGGGACTTGCGCTTGTGTCTTGTGCTGTCCCCACGGTGACCTGGCAGGAGAACGTGATGGAGGTGTTTGGGGAGCTTGCCCGGGCGTGTGGAGCGTTGGGAGGTGTGGGAAGGGGAGGTGACGGGTGGAAGGGTGTGTGAGGGGGAGAAGCGGCCGGTGAGGGTGCTGTTGGGTCCGTAGGAGGCGAGGCGAAGGAGGTGGAGAAAGGGCGGTGGTGGTGGCGAGCCCGGGTGGGGTGTCGTGGGCGCTTCGAGTGGGAAAGGGTGTGGGAGAGTCAGCTTGAGTGAGTGCTGGGAGAGGGAGCGGAGCTGAGGTGCCAAAAGGGGACGTGGTGCTGCATGGGCCGGGAATCGAACCCGGGCCTCCCGCGTGGCAGGCGAGAATTCTACCACTGAACCACCCATGCGCCGCTGCCGGGCCGCCCCAGGTTGGGGCCCCAGTACCTGCTGGCCGCCAGGCGCCGGTCCCCACCCACCCCCTGCCCAGGGCACCGGGCTCTCCCCGCACGCGCCAGGCGCCGACGCGTCCTGGCGACCTGGAGGAGACGCGCCCGGCACGTGGAGGCTCCGAGGGAGACGGGCTGGGCCGGAGGCCTCCCGTGGGGAGGGAAAGAAGCCAAAGGCAAGGTGCAAGGGAGAGAAAGGAAAGCGGGCGGGAAGAAGGGGAGACGGGGACAAAGGACGCAGTGCAAGTTGCGAGGGCGGGAGGGACGCAGGGAATCCTGTGTGGTGCCGCCAGCCCTCAAGCGTCCGGTCCCCTTGGCAGGTGGCGGGGAGTGCAGCCGGCGGGCAAGGCGCTGGCCGGAGCGTGGAAGGCACGGGGGCACTGCGCTGCGCCGTGTGGCGCTTGGCCGGCGGGCGGCAGGGCAGTGTGGGGGCGAGTGGGAGCAGCGCGTTGCAAGGGGGCGCTGCAGGCTCAGCCTCCAGGACGGTCCGCCAGGGCGGTGAAGCGCTAGCGAAACTCGCCAAGGGCTCCCCTGCTCGTCGGTGAGGTGGGAATGAAGGAGCGTGATGGCGGTGGTGCTGCGGGGCTGGGGAGAGTGGGTTCGTGGGGCGGGCCAAAAAGCCGTCGTGTCAGGAGTGGGATTCGAACCCACGCCTCCAGGGGAGACTGCGACCTGAACGCAGCGCCTTAGACCGCTCGGCCATCCTGACGACGGGAGCGGGCGCCTCGTCGCTCGGCTGCCTGGGATCAGGGGCCAAGCCTGGCGTCCTTGGGCGGTGGCCGCGCCTCCTGGGTGGCGGTCTCGCTGTCCGGCGGAGCGGCCGCGCGCGCTTTGGCCGAGGGGGAGCCCCGGCGGCGCAGCCAGCGGGCCGCCTGGCCCCCACCCACGACGACCCAGCCCGGGGGCGGGGAGCTGAGCCGCTGCCGCCAGCCTCCCAGCGCGTCTCCTGGCCGGATTCGGCGCCACCGGAGTCGCGAGCGGGTCCGGATCAGGGTCCCGAGCCGCTTGGCTGGCGGTGGCGATGGTGGTGTCCGGATCGCGGTGGGAGGCCGGTGGGTGGGCGTGGGTCGTGGTCGGCGAGGGAACGGGCCCGGCGGGCAGGGGCTGGAGGCGGGTGGGAGCCAGGAAGCCAAGAGCCGAGGTAGGCGACAGCCGTCGGTAAGCGTCGTGCGCCCCAGCCGGCCGTCGCCGTCCTCGTTAGTATAGTGGTGAGTATCCCCGCCTGTCACGCGGGAGACCGGGGTTCGATTCCCCGACGGGGAGGCTGCCGCCCTTTTTGGCCCGTGCGGCCGCCCTCGGGGAGGGGCGCGGGGCGCGGGGCGCCACCTCGTGCCAGGCCGGCCTGCCGGCCGTCGACTGCCCGGCACCCTCCCTTGGGCCCGGCGAGGCTCCTCGTCGCCACCCCGGGCATCTCTGCTCCTCGGGGCCCCCCGACGTGCGCCCTGCCCTAAGTTCAGGTGTCTTCTGGCCGCCGGCCCACTCCCCGCGACGCACAGGTGCCTGGACGGACGGGGAGAGGCCGCGGCCGTGGCCGAGTCGGCAGCCGCTGGGTGCGTGCCACGCTCTGTGCGAGCAGCGAGGAGCGGGCGCGACCTGGTGGGCCAGGCGAGCCCCGGGGGCCGGCTGCCACGACGAGCCGTCGGGCCCCAACGCTCGGGGCTCGGAGCAGGGAGGAAGCAGCAAGGCAGCGAGGGCGCCCCCGGCAGGCGGTCGGGCCCTCGGGTCGAGAGGCGCTGGGCTCGGGCCGCGCGGGCCGGCCGTGGTCGGCGCTGCGGCAGCGACGGGCGGGAGGGACGTCGAGGAAGGCTTGCAAGCCGGTGGAGGCGGCGGAGGCGGCGCCACGCGCCGGTCGGAGTCCCCGGCCGACGTGCCCGTGGCTGCCCCGGCCGGGCAGCGTTGGTGGTATAGTGGTGAGCATAGCTGCCTTCCAAGCAGTTGACCCGGGTTCGATTCCCGGCCAACGCAGCGGCCGGCCCTTTTGCAGGGGGCCCAGGGCCCGGGGCGGGCAGGACTTTGGCCTTGAGGCTGTGTGCGTGGGTGGGAAGGAGGCGCGCCGCGTTTGCGTGTTTGTTTTGAGGGTGCCGCAAGCAGAAAGCACGCGAGGGCGCTGGGATGGCCAGAGAGCGGGAGCGGCGAGCGCTTGCAGGGCGGAGGCTGGCCCAACGAGCCAGGGAGCGGTGCCCCGGGCGCGCCCAGGGCTGAGCGTGGAGGCGCCGAGCTGAGGCCAGGAGGCGTCGGCTGGGCGCCGAGCCCACGCTCCCTGGTGGTCTAGTGGCTAGGATTCGGCGCTCTCACCGCCGCGGCCCGGGTTCGATTCCCGGTCAGGGAAGCCCTTCTTCTTCCTCTCTCTCTGCCCACCAGCCCCCGCGGCGTGGCGGCGGCCGCCACGGGCTCCCTTTTAGCCAACGCCTGTTCGCTCGCTCCTTCCTTCCCTTCCTCCCCCGGCCCGCCGCCCAAGCGGCCACACGTCCACTGTGCGCCCGCCCCAGCCTCCGCGCGCCACCCACTTCTCTTCGCCCGCTCCACACCCCCCGGCGCCTCCCCCTCTTCTCCAGGGCCCCACGCTCGCCTCGCTCCCCGCCCTCCTCACAGCACGACGCGCCAGTGCACCGGGCCGCCTTCGGCACGCCCCAGCGCGCCCACCCGCACAGCCTGGCGTCCTCGCTCCGGCCGGCGCACGTGCTCTGCCGTCTGCAGCCACAGCTTGGCCCCCTGCCGCCACCCGGCTTCCGAAGGGCCAAATCACGCCACCTGGCACCGCCTCTTTCTTCCTGCCTTCGGGGACAGTGGTGGGCTGGTGGGCTGGTGGGGAGGGGTGCCTGTGGGTGGAGACTGGGGCGAGGTCCTGGGCACCCAGAGCTCTGCCCACCTGACAGGCCCCCTGCTCCATCGCCTCTCACCAACCCCTCACGGATGGAGGAAGGAGGCAGGAGTTCCGAGGTCCGAGGTCCGAGGTCCGAGGTCCGAGGAGACAGGCCATGCGTCATAGGCGAGGGGCGGTAGGCGATACCTGAGCCAGTGGGGGAAAGGGCCCAGCCAACCCTTTTGGGTCACAGGCTGGGCTCTGGGCGCCGGAGGGGGAAGATACGCTCTCGTGACACCTCTCAAAGCGCAAAGAGGTTGACCCACGGCAGCGCCGCAGTTCCCACCGGCTATCCTTGACCTCTGCCACTCCCCACTCCTGCCTGAGCACAGATCCGCCCGGGTCTCTCCCCCCCACCCCCCATGCACCCCTGCATCCCACACCCGCGATCCCTAATTTTCCAAGGCGGTCTCAGCCATCAGGCCGTTGGCCGCCAAAACTGCCCCCGTGGCGGAGAGCATCACTGACACTCACTTGCACGTCCGCTCCCGGACGCTTTCGTTCAGAGGAGGGGCTGATGCTCGTCGAGCGGCACACGTCTCCCCGATCTCACGTTCTCTGCGTTGCCACCAACGCATGCCCCTGTTTCCACCCGCAACCCACCCCCATCCCCAGCCGGCCCGCTCTCGGGATCCTGCAGCTTTCCATCACCGCCACCAAGTTCCCTCGGGTCCCCTTGGCGGGCAGTTGTGGAGGTGGGTGTTGGGTGACGGCTCGGGAGGAAGTGGTGGGTGGCATTCCACGCCGAACAGGGCAGAGGGCATGAAAGAGAGAAGAGGCGCCCACAGCGTGCTGAGGGCTGGGAGGTGGCAGAGGGAGCACAGGGTCGCCGGGTGTTTCGCGCGGGTCTGAGGGGCCCGGCTTGACTAGGATGGGTGGGAGTGCGGCTGGGGAAGTGTGTGTGTGTGTGTGTGTGTGTGTGTGTGTGTGTGTGCGTGCGCGCGCGCGCGTGCCAGGCAGCGGCCGTGGTGGAGAGGCTTCAAGAAGCTGCACCACCGTGCCAGGAGGGGGTGCGATCCGCCGTGGGGAAGCCAAACGGCTGGACCCAAGACAGGTCGTTTCTGAGGCTGGGCTGGGTGGCCAGGTCGGGTGGAGACGCCTTGTCTGGACGGGGCATTTCGGAGCGGCTGGTGAGAGCTGGGTGGGAGCCTGGAGGATGGCGGACTTACAAGCGGGAGCTGAGGGACCCAGTGCAAGCAAGAGCCAAGGCGCCGTCCTCAGAGAGGAGCGCCAGCAGGTGAGCTTGAGCTGCGACCCTGCAAACCCATCAGGCTTCCGTGTGGGAGTTAGAAGACAATGAGAGTGCACTGGGTTTGGAAGAAGTGTTTGTTACATCTGAAATGGTTCTTACTTCTCTGTTTTTATATGACCACACAAGTTGGAAGTAAAATAAATGCTTTAGAAAGCATTTATTATCAGTGCCCCTCAAAAACCAATCTAGGTGTATAAAATTGATCCTGCCTTAAAATTTATGTGTAGGGTTTATCGTGTGGACTCCTTGTTTTGACTGTTTTTGTCCCTTCATTTGTGGGCTATAAATTTTAATTATTTTAAGCACTAATAATCTGTTGTGTAGCCCGAGAATGCTAGGACACTGCTGCTGCCCAACGTGTCGGGTTCTCCCTCTGTGCCCTGCTCTGGAACCTCATTTTTTGCTGTTGGTTTTTAAAGTTAATTTTAGACACTGGTGTTTTTTCCAAATTCATGTTTTTACATCAGTTATTAGTTTAATATATTCTCGAAAGACCTCTGGCACTGTTAATTCTCTCCTGGTAGCTGTCCTCTGTCAATCGTTGATTTGGATTGGCTTTTCCCACCCCTTAGCATCCTTGCTTCTCACTTGCTTTCCTTATTAGTCCTGCTATCTCTGTTTTCCAAACCGAAGGCATCACTCTGTGGTAATGGTTCCTCCATAGTTTGGTGTCGGCTCCTTTGATTCTCTGATAGTACGTTAGGGGTGGTTAATCTGATCAGTAACACGGGAGGCTGTGCCCTCAATTCCTGGCTCTGGGTGTAAAACCCCTTTTGGTTTTCACTGGCGAAGCCTGCCAGTTTCCTACAGCAGTTTGATCATCAGAACCTGGCAGGAATATTTAAAACAAACACACACACACACAAATCTCCTGGCCCTGTGGACCCAGAGATTCTGCGCTGTCACCCACAATCCAACCTCCCCTATGTTATGAAAATTTTATGGCGAGTTTTGGAACCAACCCAAGAAGTTCACTGGAGAAGTCAGTATCCCCCGTCCTGGCTGCTTGACCTTCAGCCTGAGAGAGATATCTTATTACTTTCCATTGTATGAAGACCATTGTGCTAGTTTGAAGCTGCTGTGTACCCCAGAAAAAGCCATGTTCTTTGCATCCATGCCGGTGGGGGCAAACTTATTGTGGATGAGACCTTTCGATTAGGTGTTTTAAATTGCAACGCGACCCACCCCAATTAAAGGTGGGTCTTAATCCTTTCTACGGGGGTCCTTTACAAAAAGATAAAGGATAGGTAGAGCCCCGAGAGCGCAGAGAGAGAAACACCCACAGAAGCGCCGAGAGGAGGTCACTAAAACCAGAAGCTGAAAGCAATGACATCAAGGTGGGAAGGACCAACAGTCGCCAGCCGTCTGCCTTGCTACTTGGCCCAGGAACCCAGGATCCAGCAGTGTTTCTTCAGAGAAGGCATCAGTCCTATTGATGCCTTAATTCGGACATTTTCACAGCCTTTGAACTGTAATTTTGTAAGCTAGAAAATTCCCATTGTAAAAGCCAACCTTTTCTGTAATATTGCATTTGTGCAGCCTTAGTAAACCAAAACAGTCACTTCACAAAAAGTTGTTTTTGTTTTTTTTAAATTATATTTTAGTAAAATAGACACAATAAAAATGACTTCTAGTCCTTGGGTGCGAGCAGTATTCTGCTTTCTGTCTCTGAATTTTCTTTCTTTCTTTTTTTTTTTTGAATGTCTTTTAAATGGTGTAATATAACATATATACAAAGCAAAACAAACAAACAAAAAAAGCAATAGTTTTCAAAGCACATTTCAACAAGGAATTCCAGAACAGATCTCAGAGTTTGTCGTGGGCTACCATTCCATCATCTCATATTTTCCCTTCTAACTGCTCCAAAACACTGGGGACTAGAAGGAATATTAATATAGTGATTCAACAGTAATACTCATTTGTTAAATCCCATTTTCTCTATTATACATCCTCCTCCTTTAATCCTTCTCCCAATCTGTAAAGATCTTTGGCAATACCTGTTCTGACTTTTTCATGTTGAGAAGGTATGTATGTCTACACTAAAGAATGGGGGGATGTAATTAATCAATAATCCTGGAGAGGCTTGTCTCTCTGAGTTTCAGAATTTATCTGACTTAGGAACCCTTGGGGATTTATATGTCCCAGGAAAGCAAAGCTAGTACATGAAACCTTTATAGAGTTTGAGCCCTAGGTGTTCTTCAAGCTCAACAGGAGTGATTTTGGCTGGGGTTTAGCAAACCATGGCAATTAGTACTGTCTAACTGGAGCTTGCATAGACAGCCTCCAGAATAGCCTCTGACTCCATTTGACCTCTCTTGGTCACTGATGCCTTACTAAATTACAGTTCTTTTCCCCTTTTGGGTCAAGAAGGCATTGTTCATCTCATGGTGCCAGGGCCACATTCATACCCCAGATTCACACCCCACGTTGTCAAGGAGATTTTCACCCCTGCATGGCTTGTGCCACGTGGAGGGGTCGGGGGACGGGCAATGATTTTTTTAAAAAATATTTTTATTGAGATGTTTTCATGCACCATAAAGTTCACCCAAAGTACACAATCAAAGGCTCACAATATCATCACATAACTGTGTATTCATCATCATGATCATTTTTAGAACATTTGCATCACTCCAAAAAAAGGAAGAAAAAAAAGAAAAAGAAAAAGCCCATACCCCTTACCCCTCCCTCCATTGACCACTAGGATTGCAATCTACCCAATTTTTCCCCTTATCCCCCATATTATTTATTTATAGCCTTTATTTTTTTTTAATTTTTATTAATTAAAAAAAATTACAAGAAACACAAGCATTCCCAACACATACACTCAGCAATTCACAATATCATCACATAATTGCATATTCATCATCATGATCATTTCCCAGAACATTACCATCAATTCAGAAAAAGAAATAAAAAGACAACAGAAAAATATAACAAACAGAAAAAAAAATTTTACAGGCCATACCCCTTACTAATCCCTTTCATTGATCACTAGCATTTCAAACTAAATCTATTTTAATATTTGTTCCCCCTATTATTTATTTTTATTCCATATGTTCCTTTCATCTGTTGACAAGGTAGATAAAAGGAGCATCAGACACAAGGTTTTCACAATCACACAGTCACATGGTGAAAGCTATATCATTATGCAATCATCATCAAGAAACATGGCTACTGAAACACAGCTCTATATTTTCAGGCAGTTCCCTCCAGCCTCTCCATTACATCTTGGATAACAAGGTGATATCTACTTAATGCGTAAGAATACCCTCCAGGATAACCTCTCAACTCTGTTTGGAGTCTCTCAGCCATTGACACTTTGTCTCATTTCACTCTTTCCCTTTTTGGTCGAGAAGGTTTTCTCAATTCCTTGATGCTGGGTCTCAGCTCATTCTAGGGGTTTTCTCAATCCCTTGATGCTGAATCTCAGCTCATTCTGGGATGGGCAATGATTTTGCTTGCAGAGTTGGGCTTTCTCTGAGTTTTCTTATTTCAAGTTAATAATAACAAGTGAAATCATACAATTATTTGACCTTTTGTGTGTGGCTTATTTCACTGAACATGATGTCTTCAAGGTTCGCCTACGTTGCAGCATGCATCAGTGCTGCATTTCTTCTTCCAGCTGTGTACTCTTCAGTTGTATGTATATGTCACAATTCATTTACCTAAATTGTTAAATTTTGGATTTAACACTTGGGTTGCTGCCATCTTTTGGCAATTGTAAATAATGCTACTATGAACACCAGTGTTTGAGTCCCTGCTTTCAATTCTTTTGGTTATATACCTACAAATGGGACTGCAGGTCATATGGTAAGTCTATGTTTAACTGTCTAAGGAACCACCAAACTGTTTCCATAGTCATTGCACCATTTTACATTCAAACTCACAGTGATGAGTGTTTTTATTTCTCTACAGCCTCTCCAACACTTGTTATTTTCCAATTTTAAAATGATACCCATTCTGGTGGGTGTGAAATGGTATCTTGTGATTTTGTTTTGTATTTTCTTAATGACTGACAATGTGGAGCATTTTTCCATGTGCTTTTTAGCCATTGTACATCTTCTTTGGAGAAATGTTTATTGAAGTCCTTTGCCCATTTTTAAATTGGTTTGTCTTTTTGCTGTTGAGTTGTAGGATTTCTTCAAATAATCTGTTATTAAACCCTTATTAGATATATGATTTCCAAATATATTATCCCATTCTATAGGTTGTTTTTTTTTCACCTTCTTGATAATGTCCCTCTGATACACAGTTTTACATTTTGATTAAATCTTATTTGTTTATTTATTTTTCTTTTGTTGCTTATGGTTTTGGGGTAAAATAGAAAACCCCTTGCTAAATACAAGATCCTGAAGCTATTTACTTATGTTTTAATGTAAGAATTGTGTGTTATTAGCTCTTATATTTTGTTATTGATCCATTTTGAATTAGATTTTGTAAATGGTGAGAGGTAAGGGTTTCAAATTCATCCTTTGCATGTGAATTTCTATTTGTCCCCACACTATTTGTTGACGAGAGCATTATTTCCCTATTGAATGGATTTGGAGCCCTTGTTGAAAATCAGATGACCATAGATCTGTGGTTTGTATTCTGGACTCTCAATTCTATTCTGTTGGTCTCTGTGCCTGTCTTTATGCCAGGAGCACACTGTTGTAACTACTGTCATTTTGTAGTAAGTTTTGAAATCAGGAAGTGTTAGTCCTCTAATTGTCTTCTTTTCTTTAGATTGTTTTGACTATTCAAAAACAATTGTTTTGACTATTGTTTTGACAATTGCATATATATCTGAGAATTGACTTTTCCATTTCTGCAAAAAGTGTTGGAATTTTAATAGGAATTGTATTAATTTATAGATCCCGTTGGGTAGTGTTGACATCTTTATAATATTAAGTCTCCCATTCCACGAACCTGGCTGTCTTTTCATTTATTTAGGTTTTATTTAATGTCCTTCAGTAATGTTTTATAGTTTTCAGTACAAAGTCTTCACCTTCTTGGTTAAATTTATGTCTAGGTATTTTATTCTTTTAGATGCTATTTTAAATGGAATTGTGTTTTTAATTCCCTTTTCAGATTGTTCATTACTGATGTACAGAAACACAACTCATTTTTTAGTATTTATTTTGTACCCTGCAACTTTGTTGAATTTATTAGTTCTAAATTCTTTGGGATTTTTCTATATATTGGAGCATGTGTCTGTGTGCTGGTTTGAAAGGATGTATGTCCCCTAGAAAAGCCATATTTTAATCAAAATCCCATTTCGTAAAGGCAGAATAATCCTTATTCAATACTGTCTGTTTGAAACTGTAATCAGGTCATCTCCCTGGAGATGCGATTTAATCAAGAGTGGTTGTTAAACTGGAATAGATGACGACATGTCTCCACCCATTTGGGTGGGTTTTGATAAGCTTCTGAAGTCCTATAAAAAAGGAAACATTTTGGAGAATGAAGGAGATTCAGAGAGAGAGCAGAGCAGAACGACATAGCCACGAGAAGCAGAGTCCACCAGCCAGCAACCTTTGGATATGAAGAAGGAAAATGCCTCCCGGGGAACTTCACGAAACAGGAAGCCAGGAGAAGAAGCTAGCAGATGACGCTGTGCTTGCCATGTGCCCTTCCAGATGAGAGAAACCCTCACTGTGTTCCCCATGTGCCTTTTCACTTGAGATAGAAACCCTGAACTTCATTGGCATTTTTGAACCAAGGTATCTTTCCCTGGATGCCTTTGATTAGGCATTCCTATAGACTTGTTGTAATTGGGACATTATTAAATTCCTGTTTTTAAAAGCCATCCCATTTCTGGTATATTGCATTCCAGCAGCTAGCAAACTAGAACAGTCTGCAAGTAGGGATAGTTTTATTCCTTCTTTTCCAATGTTAATGCCTTTTTCCCCTTTCTATTGCTCTGGCAAGGACTTCCAGTATGATATTGAATAACAGTGGTGACAGTGGGTATCCTTGTCTTGTTCATGATGAGGGGAAAATCGTTAGTCTTTAAGAAGTAAAAAGACAGCCTACACAATGGGAGACAATATTTGGAAACGACATATCAGATAAAGGTCTAGTATCCAGAATTTATAAAGAGATTGTTCAACTCAACAACAAAAAGACAACCAACCCAATTACAAAATGGGCAAAAGACTTGAACAGACACTTCTCAGAAGAGCAAATGCAAATGGCCAAAAGGCACATGAAACAATGCTCAACTTCCCTGGCTATTAGAGAAATGCAAATCAAAACCACAATGAGATATCATCTCACACCCACCAGAATGGCCATTATCAATAACAGAAAATGACAAGTGCTGGAGAGGATGTGGAGAAAGAGGCACACTTATCCACTGTTGGAGGGAATGTCAAATGGTACAACCGCTGTGGAAGGCAGTTTGTTGGTTCCTAAAAAGCTAAATATAGAATTGCCATATGACCAGCAATATGATTGTTAGGTATCTACTCAGAGGACATGAGAGCAAGGGCACAAACGGACATTTGCACACCAATGTTTATAGCAGCATTATTTACAATTGCGAAGAGATGAAAACAGTTAAAATGTCCATCAACAGACGAGTGGCTAAACAAACTGTGGTATATACATACGATGGAATATTATGCAGCTTTAAGACAGAATAAATTTTTGAAGTATGTAACAACATGGATGGACCTTGAGAACATTATGCTGAATGAGATTAGCCAGAAACAGAAGGACAAATACTGATTGGTCTCACTGATATGAACTGACATTAGTGAATAAACTTGGAGAATTTCATTGGTAACAGAGACTATCAAGAGATGGAAATAGGGTAAAATATTGGGTATTTGGAGTTGAAGGGATACAGATTGTGCAACAGGGCTGAATGTAAAAACTCATAAATGGACAGCACAGTACTACCTAACTGAAATACAATTATGTTAAAACACTGAATTAAGCTGAATGTGAGAATGATAGAGGGAGGAGGACTGGGGGCACAAATGAAATCAGAAAGAAAGAAGATGATAAAGATTGAGATGGTATAATCTAGGAATGCCTAGGGTGTATAATGATAGTGACTAAATGTACAAATTTTAAAAATGTTTTTGCATGAAGAAGAACAAAGGAATGCCATTACTGCAGGGTGCTGAAAATAGATGATAATTAATATTTTAAAATTTCAACTTATGTGTGAGACTAAAGCAAGAAATGTTTATTTGGTACAAAATTTATATTTTGACTAGTGAATTTCCTAATATAACTTATGTAGACAGCTTAATTGAACACCATAAGTACATGGAACCTTGAGTAGGACATGAGATTTTGTTGGTTTGTCCAGAGTGATGCCCTGATAAATCCCAGAGGGATTTGAACAGTGAATAAAAAAGCACTTGCAAAGTACCCTTCAGGGAATGGTTAGGGTGGGGGAAGGCTCAACTTCCCCAAGTTGAATTCTTGATATTCTCACAATCAGAGTGGACAACCAAAGCTATAAGTTGAGCCCCCAGTCTTGGGGTTTGTTCATATGAAACTTAACCCCACAACGGATAGGTCAAGCCTACTTAAAATTAGGCATAAGAGTCACCCCCAAGAGAGCCTCTTTTGTTGCTCAGATGTGGTCTCTCTCTCCAGCCAACACAAAGCCCCTGTCTATGTGGGACATGACTCCCAGGGGTGTGGACCTTCCTGGCAATGTGGGGCAGAAATCCTAGAATGAGCTGAGACTCAGCATCAAGGGATTGAGAAAACCCCTAGAATGAGCTGAGACCCAGCATCAGGGAATTGAGAAAACCTTCTTGACCAAAAAGGGGAGGAGTGAAATGAGACAAAGTGTCAATGGCTGAGAGATTCCAGAGTCAAGAGGTTATCCTGGAGGTTATTCTTATGCATTAAGTAGATATCACCTTGTTAATCAAGATGTAATGGAGAGGCTGGAGGGAACTGCCTGAAAATGTAGAGCTGTGTTCCAGTAGCCATGTTTCTTGAAGATGATTGTATAATGATATAGCTTTCACAATGTGACTGTGTGATTGTGAAAACCTTGTGTCTGATGCTCCTTTTATCTACCTTGTCAACAGACGAGTAGAACATATGGAATAAAAATAAATAATAGGGGGAACAAATGTTAAAATAGATTTAGTTTGAAATGCTAGTGATCAATGAAAGGGAGAGGTAAGGGGTATGGTATGTATGAATTTTTTTTCTGTTTTTGTTTTATTTCTTTTTCTGAATAGATGCAAATATTCCAAGAAATGATCATGATGATGAATATGCAACTATGTGATGATATTGTGACTTACTGATTATATATGTAGAATGGAATGATCAAAATAAGAATGTTTGTGCTTCTTTGGTGTTTTTTGGTATTTAAAAAAATAAAATAAAATAAAACCTTTAGTCTTTGACCACTGGGTATGATGCTACCTTTGGTTTTTTCATTAATGTCCTTTATCATGTTAAGAAAGTTCCTTTCTATTACTTATTTTATCATGAAAGGATGTTGGATTTTTGTCAAATGCCCTTTCTGCATTGAGATGATCATGTGTTTTTTTCCTTCACTTTATTAATATGGTGTGTTACATCGATTGATTTTATATTGAATCAGCTTTGCATTCCTAGAATGAGTCCCACTTGGCCATCGTGCATAATCTTTTAAATATACAATTGGATTCCGTGTGCTACTATTTTGTTGAGGATTTTGCATCTATATTCACAAAAGATATTGGTCTGTAGTTTTCTTTTCCCCTGCTGCACCAGGGTGATGCTGGCCTCATAGAATGAATTAGAAAGTCTTCCATCCTCTAAATCACTTTTGATCTGTACTTATAAGGAGCTCAGCTAAATTATTATCACCTATAAAAAATAGGTGATAATAAAAAATAACTGCATTAAATGTGACACCCTTGTTTTCCAAGCCTAAATAAATGTATTGATCGGGTCTGTGCTTTCCCAGCTCAGCACCCCTGAATAACTGGTAGAAGTTACCAGCAGAAACAACAGGGGATTTGGTAAATTTGCCTAGGCTATTCTTAACTCTGAAAAATTTAACTCCTTTTAGAATTCCAAAAAACCAGTGAGGAAATTATGTTCATTACTAGAACTGTGATTTAGTAATAAACTTGCAAGTGGGTTGCATATTTCAGCATAAAAATTAATTCTAGTTGAACTAATTATAAATTATATAACTAATAAATTACAAATAATGATAGATTCATGATTCTCCATAGAGTACCAAGGAACATTAGATTAGGGGGATTTTTTTTTTTGACTTTTTAAAAAATTTGTTTATTAATTAAAAAAATAAAGAAACAAAATAAAACAACATACATAATCAGTAATTCACAATATCATTACTTAGTTGCATATTTATCATTTCTTAGAACATTTGCATTAATTCAGAGAAAGAAATAAAAAGACAATAGAAAAAGAAATAAAATGAACACAGGAAAGAAAAAAAAAAAGATTATACCTACCATACCCCTTACCCCTCGCTTTCATTGATCACTAGCATTTCAAACTAAATTTATTTTAGCATTTGTTCCCCCTATTATTTATTTTTATTCCATATGTTCTACTCCTTTGTTGACAAGGTAGATAAAAGGGGCATCAGACACAAGGTTTTCGCAATCACACAGTCACATTGTGAAAGCTATATCATTATTCAATCATCCTCAAGAAACATGGCTACTGGAACACAGCTCTACATTTCCAGGCAGTTCATTAGGGGGATTTTTTAAAAAACATTTTTATTGACAAATCTTTACACACAGTCCATACATGTTGTACAATCAGTGGCTCACAATGTCATCACGTATTTGTGGATTCATCACCATGATCATTTTTAGAACATTTGCATCACTCCAGAAAAAGAAATAAAACAAAAAAACTCATACTTCCAATACTGATTGGGGCATTTTTATAGGACAGTGGCGGAGGAGTTCTAATTGTGGTGTCTCAGATCCTCAGATGTTGTTCTGCCTCCCAAAGGCATATTTAGTACTCCTTTGTTACTTTTAGAATTATATTCTGGAAGAGCTTCAGAACTCACTGCCATATTTACCTCAACTCTGAATAAACGACCACTATCTGGATTTAAAATTCAGAAAGATTCGGTGAAACTGGGCTTCAAGAAGGTTTGCTGAAATGCTGACCTCCCAAATGGGGGTCCCTAGCTCAGATCAGCAGTGAGCTATTCTCCCAATGGCCCGCACACTCACCCTCACTCCAATCCCTTTCCCTCAAGCCAATAGTGAGTTCGGTTTCTCAAGTTTGGGGGAAAGAGTAAATTGCTCTCCTCTGGTGCTAAGGAATTAGAAAGAAAGCAAGGACCTGAGTGTCACAAGGCGGGAATGTTTTCGTTTTCTGACTCTTACAATCGTGCAACTCAGATCTATTTTAAATCCACAAAACCGGAATCCAGTGTGCAGAGCACTAGTGTTTGACCAGAGAGCTATAGATATGGATCTATCAATATGACTTGCAAGGAAACAGCACTGCAAGTAGTCTCTGTGGCGCAATCGGTTAGCGCGTTCGGCTGTTAACCGAAAGGTTGGTGGTTCAAGCCCACCCAGGGACGTGCAGGGTACTTTTTTGGGGGGCATGATGGCTCACTCAAAGTCCTACTGATTGATTGACAGTTAAGAGACTTTCCCAAGCGTCCCCCGACCTCCTTGTTTAGGAATCACTGTGCTGGTTTGAAAGGATTTATGTACCCTATAAAAGCTATGATTTAATCCTGAACAATCTTGTGGGTACAACCGTTTCTCTTAATCCCTATTCAACACTATAGGCTGGAAACTTGATTGGGTTATCTCCTTGGAGATGTGACTCAATCAACGTGGGTATTAAATTTGATTAGATAGAGATGTGACCCCACCCATTCGGGTGGGTCTTGATTAGTTTACTGGAATCCTGTAAAAAAGGAGACATTTTGAAGACTGCAGGAGATTCAGAGAGAGCAGAGAAGGATGGTAGAAATGTTGCAGAACCACGAAGCAGAGAGTCTACCAGCCAGCAACCTTTGGAGATGAGGAAGGAAAAAGCTAGCTGGAGAGAAAGCTAGCGGATGACGCCATGTTCACTATGTGCCCTTCCAGCTGAGATAGGAACCCTGACGGTGTTCGCCATGTGCCCTTCCACTTGAGAGAGAAACCCTGAACTTCATTGGCCTTCTTGAATCACGGTATCTTTCCCTGGATGCCTTAGGTTGGGCATTTCTATAGCCTTACTTTAACTGGGACATTTCCATGGCCTAAAAACTGTTAGCTTGCAACTTATTAAATTCCCCTTTTTAAAAGCCGTTCCATTTCTGGTATATTGTATTCCAGCAGCTAGCAAACTAGAACAGTCACCTAGCCCTGTAGTAGGTCCTTTTTAAGGACCACCCAGTATTTCATGTATTAATGTGCTCTAATTTATCCAGCTACATACCCATAGTTGGCCATTGCCTTTGTTTTCAAAGTTTTGCTCTTACACATAGGGCTGCAGTGAACCTCCTAGAAGTAACCTCTAATGGGCTTTGCGCTTGGTTCTACCTCTTGTCATTTCATATTGCTCTCTCTTTAGGTGATCTCACCACTCCTGTGCCTGCAGTGCATATAGACAACTCAAACTTGTGTCTCTAACACTTTTCTGAGTTCTAAGCTCATCCATGCCCCCACCTACCTTTTCTACATGACACCTTGACCCTCAAAGTCACCTTCTCCCAAACTTAAGTCCATCTTCTCTCCAACCCCTAAGCTGGAGTCTTCTCAAACTCCATCTCCTGGTCAACGGCAACACCATCCCTTCAGAGGAGCAAGCCAGACAGAAGGGGACTTCCTTGAAACTTCTTTCCTTCATTCATCAAATCCATTAGTCATCAAGTGTAATTTTAATATCTCTGACTTCCTTTCCTGCAAGCCCACTGCCAGGTTCCCTGACGATGGACCCAGGTCAGCTTAAGGATCCTGGTGTAGTACCAGGAAGGTGCCACCAGGACCTCCATCTGCATTTGTTCCACCCTGGGAGCATCAGCGAGCTGGCCTTTGCCCTCAGCCAATTTTGGCTTCCTTTCTCTGGTCTCCCTCTTAGCTCAGGAGTCAGGACCAGAAGACCTTGGAGGGGGAGCTTCTGTTGACTAAAGTAGGCTTCCTTACCATTGACTGGTTTTCTTGAAAGATTCGTTTAGGAAAAAAACACAAATTCCCAGCTTGCTCCTAGCTCCTGAAAATATATATGTTATTCATTTACTTATTTCTGCATTCATTTATCAAACATGGATTAACAACTGTTATGTGCAGATACTCTGCAAGGAGCTAGAAATAAACCGATGAGCAAAAAAACAGGCATAGTTACCATGGTTATTCAGTTCACAATGACTTCCTGGAATTCCCGGCAACAAGGACTGTGAGAACTAATTGTGCTCCTGGGAGAATTTCCACCACAAATGGGGCTCTGTGGTCCCTAATTCTTCCTCCTTTTTGTCCATTTACAAAGCTACAGAAGCTACAAGGCTATGCTCTGCAGTGACCCCAAACTGTCTGAAAGAAACTAACGTACCTCAGTAGGAGTAAATACAATATTTTCATCAAAACTGAGCAGGGCCAGACCATCATCCTTGGATTTGTTGAAGAATAATGTTTAATTCAGGGAATCCAATTAAATTCAGGAAAGAATAAAGTCAAAAATGTAATTTTTCTCTTTAAGGATAAATAATGTAATGGTTGGATTCTGGGGTCGGTTGGCCAGGTGGTGATGCCCAGTTGTCTGGTCAGGCAAACACTGGCCTAACCGTCACTGTTTCCTGGCTGTTTGGTAAACAGGAAGGCTGGAGTGTTGAATCATCAGTTGGTTAATTGTAACTGTGGCTGATTACATCTATAAGGCATGTCTCTTGCAAACAAGGTAATTTAATCTGTTGGATTTGATCCAATCAGTTGAAGACTTAAGGAAGAAGAGAGAATTTTCACTGCCTCTTCAGCCAGCCAGCCTCTCCTGTGGGGTTCACAGAGACCCTTCTTTGGAGCTGCCAGCTTCGCAGCTTGCTCTATAGATTTTGGACTCTTGCACTCCCATAGTTGCATGAGACACCTTTATAAATCTCATATTTACAGATATCTCCTGTTGGTTCTATTTCTCTAGAAAACCCTGACTAATACAAATAATAAATAGCTTCTAGGCAGTATTGTATATGTTCATGGTTTTTTTTTTAAACATTTTTATTGAGAAATTTTCATACACAGTAAACAACGGCTCACAACATCATCATGCAGTTATGTATTTGTCATCATGATCATTTTTAGAACATTCGCATCACTCTAGAAGAATAAATAAAAAGAAAAAAGAAAAAACTACATTCCATACCCCTTACCCCTCCCTCTCACTGACCACTAGTATTTCAACTTAGCCAATTTTTTAACCCCTTAGCCCCTCCCTATTATTTATTTATTTTTCCTTATTTTTTCACTCATCTGTACATACCCTGGATAAAAGGGGCATCAGACATAATATGTTCAACAGTTTCAGGTACTTCCCTTTAACCATTCCAATACACTAAAAAGGGTTATCTATATAATGCATAAGAATAACCTGCAGGATAGCCTCTCGACTCTGTTTGAAATCTGTCAACCACTGAAGCTTTTTTTGGTCTCATTTCTCTCTCCCCCATTTAGGCCAAGAAGGCTTCCTCAATCCTATGATTCTGGGTCCCAGCTCATCCCAGGAGTCCTGTTCCATTTTGCCAGGGAGGTTTACACCCCTGGGAGTCATGTCCCACCTAGAAGGTGAGGGTATTTATGGCTTTATTATACTAAAAGCGTACAAATAAGGAAAAGCCAAAAGAAAAGACACTTAGGGCAAGGCCTGGGAATGTCTCAAATGCAAGCTTCTATATTCTCTACTGCTCTGCCAGAGGGGCTCTTTTCTCTCTTAATTCATCCTTCATTTAAACCAGATGAAAGCATCTTCACACTACATTCAAAAACAAATAGCCTTTTTAGGGTAGCTCAGAAACAAAATTGTTCTGAAACAGCAGTTGTCCTAGACTAAGGCCCAACCAAGTCAGTTTTCTCTTCTCTGTTCTGGTGTCACCATCCATCTAGTTCAACGTTTAAGAAACTTTACAAGAACAAGAGTTCTTCCTCCTCTCATTAACTCTTAGGAGAGAATCTGAGGGTTCCTGGAGTGTAAGGAAGCAGAAACAGCTTTATAATTTCTTTTTTAAATTGGAAACATGCTATTGAATACAGTGTTAAAAGGAAAATGCATACCCAGTTAGCTCACAACCTTCAAACCACTTGGGGACTCCTTGAACTGTTGATGTGAGGTTACTTCCCAAGAAACCCAGCCGTGTCCTCACTGGAGAGGAAGCCACAGAGGTAAAACAGAAGGGACTTGATATTTAAAGGATGTGGCGGATAGAGAAAGGTCCTGGGCTTATTCCTCCAAGGGAGCTGCCATTTTCTAGGAAGGCTCCTCGGTGGCGGGAAATAGATGCGGTTTGGAAGAGAGTGACCTTTGATTCAAGGAGTGATGAGATCTGACAGTCGGATACATGGATGGGCCTAATAAGTTATATTAGAAAATATATTTTCTAATATATTTTATATATGATATCGTACAAATGGAAGCCAACATAACATACATCTAAATATTTTAAATGTATGAGTTAAGATATAGTCAATGAACTAAGATCTTTCTTCCTTTCTTAATAAAAATTCCATCTTAAAGGTCCGTGAGGCCAGTTTTACATTTAGAATTATGAGACTCCTCACACTTCCTGCCTGAGTATGGCGTGGTCCAGGGATATCCCTCTCTCCTCAGCTCTAGCTCCCTCCTGTCCTGTAAAGGGTCTGTGCAAGCATGTGGGCACCCCATCTGCCATGTCTAAGCTCTGTCTGAACCCCTGCAAACAACTTCCACTTGTGCCCCTGCCATCCTTGGGTGCACATACTGGAAGTCTAATCTAACATTAGTAGTGCTGATGGGAGACGAGGCCTGACCGAACCTTGGCGTCTGTGAAGATGACTTCCGGGTCCTGTTAACAGAGCCTCACTACAAGTCAGGTACTGTGGGCACTGCAGGCTGGCATGGCCCCTTGGCCCTGCATTTCCTGCCTCTGCCCTGGGAAGGGGAACATTTAGAGGAGATCAAAAATAGGGTCCTTTTTCTAATATAACTTATATGGACAGTTTAACTGAACACCATAAGTACACGGAACCTTGAGTAGGGCATGAAATTTTGTAGGCTTGTCTAGAGTGATGTCCTGATAAATCCCAGAGTGATTTGAACAGTGAACAAAAAAGTACTTGCAAAGTCCCCATAGGGAAATGGTAAGAAAGAGGGAAAATTCAACTTTCCCATTTGGAGAAGGCCTGATATTCTCTCAAGCAGTGAGGACAACGAAAGCAATAGGCCGAACTCTCAATCTTGGGATTTGTTCATATGAAACATATCCCTGCAAAGGATAGGCTAACCTTACTTAAAATTAGGCCTAAGAGTCACCCCCAGAGAACTCATTTTGCTGCTCAGATGTGGCCTCTCTCTCTCAGCAAACATAGCAAGCAAACTCACCGCCCTCCCCCTCTCTATGTGGGACATGACTCACAAGGGTGTAAACCTCCCTGGCAATGTGGGACAGAAACCTAGAATGAGCTGGGACTCAGCATCAAGGGATTGGGAAAACCTTCTCAACTGAAAGGGGGAAGAGAGAAATGAGACAAAATAAAGCATCAGTGGCTGAGAGATTTCAAGCAGAGTTGAGAGGTTATCCTGGAGGTTATTCTTACGCATTATATATGTAAGCCCATTTTAGTTTAAGGTGTATTTGAGAGGCTAGAGGGAACTGCCTGAAACGGTAGAGCTGTGTCCCAGTAGCCATGTTTCTTGAAGATGATTGTGTAATGATATAACTTTCACAAAGTAACTGTGTGATTGTGAAAGCCTTGTTCTGATGCTCCTTTTATCTATGGTGTGGACAGATGAGTAAAAAATATGGATTAAAAATAAATACATAGTTTAGTAAGACGCGCAGATCTTAGTTCCTCCTCCAGAACAGCTACTAGGGGAGTAGAAACGATACAGAACAGCTCCTGGAGCCACGACAGAGATCAAAAAGACAGCGTACCCCATCCTGGAATGGCTGACTGGCTGAGAGAACCTGCTCCGGTGAGATCGCCGAGGGGCGCGGGCTTCCCCGGGCGGGGTAGCAAGCGGCCGGAGTCCCTCCTTTCCTCCTTCCCGGGCCAGCTGGCAGAATTGGGCAGGTGGTCCCCTCAAGCCACGGCAGCTGGCGCCCCCACCCACCCGCGGCCCCCCGGACCAACTGAGAGAATTGGATCGGAAATCCCCAGGCCATGGAGAACGGTGACCGGGGGGGTCCCATCCAAACACTTGACTCCCGGGTCCGGCTGGGAACGGTGCACACTCCTGGGCCGCGGCGGCTGGCGCCATCTCGCCATGCTTGGCGCCCCAGGCCGACTAGGAAATTCGGACGGGCGCTCTCCCAGGCTGCGGCGGCCAGCGACCCACCCTGCGTTTGGACCCCCGGGCCGGCTGGCACTCTTCCAAGCCGCTTCGGCTGGCGAACCTCCCCCACGGTGAGAGTTTTCCAAAGTTAAAAGACCCACAGCACCTTTTACTGGTGGGACCCGCAGACAAACGTGTGCCACGAGCGCCACCTACTGGGCAGGATAAGAAAAACAGAACCCAGAGATTTCACAGAAAAATCTTTCAACCTGTTGGATCCAACACCCAGGGAAATCTGACTAAATGCCCAGACACCAGCAGAAGATAATGGATCATACTCAGAAAATTGAAAATATGGCCCAGTCAAAGGAACAAACCAATAGTTCAAATGAGATACAGGAGCTGAGACAACTAATGCTGAATATACGAACAGAAATGGAAAACCTCTTCAAAAACGAAATCGATAAATTGAGGGAGGACATGAAGAAGACATGGGCTGAACAAAAAGAAGAAATAGAAAAACTGAAAAAACAAATCACAGAACTTATGGAAGTGAAGGACAAAGTAGAAAAGATGGAAAAAACAATGGATACCTACAATGATAGATTCAAAGAGACAGAAAATAGAATTAGTGATTTGGAGGATGGAACATCTGAATTCCAAAAAGAAACAGAAACTATCAGGAAAAGAATGGAAAAATTTGAACAGGGGATCAGGGAACTCAAGGACAATATGAACCGCACAAATATACGTGTTGTGGGTGTCCCAGAAGGAGAAGAGAAGGGAAAAGGAGGAGAAAAACTAATGGAAGAAATTATCACTGAAAATTTCCCAACTCTTATGAAAGACCTAAAATTACAGATCCAAGAAGTGCAGCGCACCCCAAAGAGATTAGACCCAAATAGGCGTTCTCCAAGACACTTACTAGTTAGAATGTCAGAGATCAAAGAGAAAGAGAGGATCTTGAAAGCAGCAAGAGAAAAACAATCCATCACATACAAGGGAAACCCAATAAGACTATGTGTAGATTTCTCAGCAGAAACCATGGAAGCTAGAAGACAGTGGGATGATATATTTAAATTACTAAAAGAGAAAAACTGCCAACCAAGACTCCTATATCCAGTAAAATTGTCCTTCAAAAATGAGGGAGAAATTAAAACATTCTCAGACAAAAAGTCACTGAGAGAATTTGTGACCAAGAGACCAGCTCTGCAAGAAATACTAAAGGGAGCACTAGAGTCAGATACAAAAAGACAGAAGAGAGAGGTATGGAAAAGAGTGTAGAAAGAAGGAAAGTCAGATATGATATATATAATACAAAAGGTAAAATGGCAGAGGAAAATATTATCCAAACAGTAATAACACTAAATGTTAATGGACTGAATTCCCAATCAAAAGACATAGACTGGCAGAATGGATTAAAAAACAGGATCCTTCTATATGCTGTCTACAGGAAACACATCTTAGACCCAAAGATAAACATAGGTTGAAAGTGAAAGGTTGGGAAAAAATATTTCATGCAAATAACAACCAGAAAAGAGCAGGAGTGGCTATACTAATATCCAACAAATTAGACTTCAAATGTAAAACAGTTAAAAGAGACAAAGAAGGACACTATATACTAATAAAAGGAACAATTAAACAAGAAGACATAACAATCATAAATATTTACGCACCGAACCAGAATGCCCCAAAATACATGAGGAATACACTGCAAACACTGAAAAGGGAAATAGACACATATACCATAATAGTTGGAGACTTCAATTCCCCACTCTCATCAATGGACAGAACATCTAGACAGAGGATCAATAAAGAAATAGAGAATCTGAATATTACTATAAATGAGCTAGACTTAACAGACATTTATAGGACATTACATCCCACAACAGCAGGATACACCTTTTTCTCAAGTGCTCATGGATCATTCTCAAAGATAGACCATATGCTGGGTCACAAAGCATGTCTTAACAAATTTAAAAAGATTGAAATCATACACAACACTTTCTCAGATCATAAAGGAATGAAGTTGGAAATCAATAATAGGCGGAGTGCCAGAAAATTCACAAATACGTGGATGCTCAAAAACACACTCTTAAACAACGAGTGGGTCAAAGAAGAAATTGCAAGAGAAATTAGTAAATACCTTGAGGCAAATGAAAATGAAAACACAACATATCAAAACTTATGGGACGCAGCAAAGGCAGTGCTAAGAGGGAAATTTATTGCCCTAAATGCCTATATCAGAAAAGAAGAAAAGGCAAAAATGCAGGAATTAACTGTCCACTTGGAAGAACTGGAGAAAGAACAGCAAACTAATCCCAAAGCAAGCAAAAGGGAAGAAATAACAAAGATTAGAGCAGAAATAAATGAAATTGAAAACATGAAAACAATAGAGAACATCAATAAGACCAGAAGTTGGTTCTATGAGAAAATCAATAAGATTGATGGGCCCTTAGCAAGATTGACAAAAAGAAGAAGAGAGAGGATGCAAATAAATAAGATCAGAAATGGAAGAGGAGACATAACTACTGACCTCACAGAAATAAAGGAGATAATAACAGGATACTATGAACAACTTTACGCTAATAAATACAACAATTAGATGAAATGGACCCGTTCCTGGAAAGACATGAACAACCAACTTTGACTCAAGAAGAAATAGATGACCTCAACAAACCAATCACAAGTAAAGAAATTGAATTAGTCATTCAAAAGCTTCCTAAAAAGAAAAGTCCAGGACCAGATGGCTTCACATGTGAATTCTATCAAATATTCCAGAAAGAATTAGTACCAACTCTCCTCAAACTCTTCAAAAAAATCGAAGTGGAGGGAAAACTACCTAATTCATTCTATGAAGCCAACATCACCCTCATACCAAAACCAGGCAAAGATATTACAAAAAAAGAAAACTACAGACCAATCTCTCTAATGAATATAGATGCAAAAATCCTCAATAAAATTCTAGCAAATCGTATCCAACAATGATTCATTTAAAGAATTATACATCATGACCAAATAGGATTCATCCCAGGTGTGCAAGGATGGTTCAACATAAGAAAATCAATTAATGTAATACACCATATCAACAAATCAAAGCAGAAAAGTCACATGATCATCTCAATTGATGCAGAGAAGGCATTTGACAAGATTCAACATCCTTTCCTGTTGAAAACACTTCAAAAGATAGGAATACAAGGGAACTTCCTTAAAATGATAGAGGGAATATATGAAAAACCCACAGCTAATATCATCCTCAGTGGGGAAAAATTGAAAACTTTCCCCCTAAGATCAGGAACAGGACAAGGATGTCCACTATCACCACTATTATTCAACATTGTGTTGGAGTTTCAGGCCAGAGCAATTAGACAAGAAAAAGAAATACAAGGCATCAAAATTGGAAAGGAAGAAGTAAAACTATCACTGTTTGCAGACGATATGATACTATATGTCGAAAACCCGGAAAAATCCACAACAAAACTACTAGAGCTAATAAATGAGTACAGCAAAGTAGCAGGTTACAAGATCAACATTCAAAAATCTGTAGCATTTCTATACACTAGTAATGAACAAGCTGAGGGGGAAATCAAGAAACGAATCCCATTTACAATTGCAACTAAAAGAATAAAATACCTAGGAATAAATTTAACTAAAGAGACAAAAAACCTATATAAAGAAAACTACAAAAAACTGTTAAAAGAAATCACAGAACACCTAAATAGATGGAAGGGCATACCGTGTTCATGGATTGGAAGACTAAATATAGTTAAGATGTCAATCCTACCTAAATTGATTTACAGATTCAATGCAATACCAATCAAAATCCAAACAACTTATTTTTCAGAAATAGAAAAGCCAATAAGCAAATTTATCTGGAAGGGCAGGGTGCCCCGAATTGCTAAAAACATCTTGAGGGAAAAAACGAAGCTGGAGGTCTCGCACTACCTGATATGCCTTTAAGGCATATTATGAAGCCACAGTGGTCAAAACAGCATGGTATTGGCATAAAGATAGATATATCGACCAATGGAATCGAATAGAGTGCTCAGATACAGACCCTCTCATCTATGGACATTTGATCTTTGATAAGGCAGTCAAGCCAACTCACCTGGGACAGAACAGTCTCTTCAATAAATGGTGCCTAGAGAACTGGATATCCATATGCAAAAGAATGAAAGAAGACCCATGTCTCACACCCTATACAAAAGTTAACTCAGAATGGATCAAAGATCTAAACATTAGGTCTAAGACCATAAAACAGTTAGAGGAAAATGTTGGGAGATATCTTATGAATCTTACAACTGGAGGCGGTTTTATGGACCTTAAACCTAAAGCAAGAACACTGAAGAAGGAAATAAATAAATGGGAGCTCCTCAAAATTAAACACTTTTGTGCATCAAAGAACTTCATCAAGAAAGTAGAAAGACAGCCTACACAATGGGAGATAATATTTGGAAATGACATATCAGATAAAGGTCTAGTATCCAGAATTTATAAAGAGATTGTTCAACTCAACAACAAAAAGACAGCCAACCCAATTACAAAATGGGAAAAAGACTTGAACAGACACCTCTCAGAAGAGGAAATACAAATGGCCAAAAGGCACATGAAGAGATGCTCAATGTCCCTGGCCATTAGAGAAATGCAAATCAAAACCACAATGAGATATCATCTCACACCCACCAGAATGGCCATTATCAACAAAACAGAAAATGACAAGTGCTGGAGAGGATGCGGAGAAAGAGGCACACTTATCCACTGTTGGTGGGAATGTCAAAGGGTGCAACCACTGTGGAAGGCAGTTTGGTGGTTCCTCAAAAAGCTGAATATAGAATTGCCATATGACCCAGCAATACCATTGCTGGGTATCTACTCAAAGGACTTAAGGGCAAAGACACAAACGGACATTTGCACACCAATGTTTATAGCAGCGTTATTTACAATTGCAAAGAGATGGAAACAGCCAAAAGGTCCATCAACAGACGAGTGGCTAAACAAACTGTGGTATATACATACGATGGAATATTATGCAGCTTTAAGACAGAATAAACTTATGAAGCATGTAATAACATGGATGGACCTAGAGAACATTATGCTGAGTGAGTCTAGCCAAAAACTAAAGGACAAATACTGTATGGTCCCACTGATGTGAACCGACATTCGAGAATAAACTTGGAATATGTCATTGGTAACAGAGACCAGCAGGAGTTAGAAATAGGGTAAGATAATGGGTAATTGGAGCTGAAGGGATACAGACTGTGCAACAGGACTAGATACAAAAACTCAAAAATGGACAGCACAATAATACCTAATTGTAAAGTAATCATGTTAAAACACTGAATGAAGCTGCATCTGAGCTATAGGTTTTTTGTTTTTTTTTTTTTTGTCTGTCTGGTTGTTTGTTTGTCTTTTTTTTTTTTACTATTATTATTACTTTTATTTTTTTCTCTATATTACATTCTATATCTTTTTCTGTTGTGTTGCTAGTTCTTCTAAACCGATGCAAATGCACTAAGAAACGATGATCATGCATCTATGTGAAGATGTTAAGAATTACTGATTGCATGTGTAGATTGGTATGATTTCTAAATGTTGGGTTAATTTCTTTTTTCTGTTAATTAATAAAATAAATAAATAAATAAATAAATAATAGGGGGAACAAATGTTAAAATAAAAGGGTAGAAGGAAATACTAGTGGTCACTGAGAGGGAGGGGTCAGGGGTATGGTATGTGTGAGCTTTTTCTTTTTTCTTTTTTATTTATTTTTCTGGAGTGATGTAAGTGTTGTGAGAAATGACCATGGTGATGAATATACAACTATGTGACAATATTGTGAGCCACTGATTGCACACCACGTACAGAATGTTCATATGTTAAGAATGTTCGTGTTGTATGTTGATTGGTTCTACTAATAAAAATTTAAAAAAAAAAAAGAATAGGGTCCTTTTGGAGAGGAGATGGGAGTAGAGAGCAAGAGAGGGACATGTTTTCCTCGACGAACTGTGAGAAAACTAAAGCAGCAAAAAGGCGCATAGATTTTAGGAGCGAAAAAAAAGAAAGAAAAATGAGAGAATCCTGTGGGCAGAAGTGGGGGCGTCAGTGACAAAAAAATTCTGAAAAAGACTTTCCTTTTTCCCTGGCTTGCTTTGTGGCAATCTTTCCTTCAACTTTTCTGCCACTAAAGTCTCCTGCCACTGTCTGGCCCAGGTAGCAATCACCACACCCGGTTCTAAGCACTCCTGAGACATCGTTCAAGCGTTTCTAACGTGGTGTCCCGTTACTGTCATCTTCTTGTAGAAGGGAGGAGACGGGGTCTGAGGCCACCTTCCCTGGTGGTCTAGTGGCTAGGATTCGGCGCTTTCACCGCCGCGGCCCGGGTTCGATTCCCGGTCAGGGAACCTTGTTTTCTTACCGATAATCGACATTTTTTCTTTTTTACTGCGGCGGCTGCTGTTCCTGAAACCTTGGCTCACTTGCACGCGCACCTAATACCCTGTTCTGAGGCAGATCAGCATCCAGGGAACGGGGAGGATCTGGAAAGGTTTGCTTGGCATAGGCACAGTTTTAGTAATGGGTTTAGTTTTTTCCAGCTCATTGAAACCCTAAAGCAATTGAATTCTGGGTATGTAGGACAGCCCAGATAGTTTTACCAGATCCACTGCTGCTTCTGCTGGTGGCTGCTGTCAGGTGTGCCCAGGAGCCCCAAATTTGGAAGTCGAACCCGTCCATTTTACTTATTTACATGTTTTAGGCATGGAAAATCACGTTTAATCCATTTTGCCTACATAGAAAACTTTTCTATAAAGTAATGTTAATTGAATTACCTGTAACCCAGGAACTATAATAGATCAAAAGTGATCCTTTAAAAATAAGTCACATGCCAACAAGTCCTTGGGAGCGACTTCAGTGACTTTGTCCAGAGGTTCTCAAAATTGACTTCAGAATCACTTGGGTGTTGTTTGAAAGTTTTGACCACGCCTTGGCAGGCAGAGCCTAAAAGGGGTACGGCCCGGGCAAGCCAGCCTTAGCTACAGCCGAGGTCGAGAGTAGCAGCTACAGCAAAATGTCTGTAATCCTTGGGTGTAAAAGAAAGTTCCCTGACCGGGAATCGAACCCGGGCCGCGGCGGTGAAAGCGCCGAATCCTAGCCACTAGACCACCAGGGAAGGATGCGAGATAATCCCCAAAATTATCTTCTGGAAGAAGATTTTAGGAATGACACCTTTTAGAGGTGTCTGGGGAATGTTTTGAACCCAGGCCCATGGCCCCTCTTAAATGGCCCATAACAAACCTGCTTTAACCGAGGACAAGGGTCAGAAAAGTAAACAGTCTCCCCAGAGAGGGAAGGCTGTAACCACGGTTGTAAAAATGGCATTGATTGTATCTTAGCCCTAAACACTAATCTTAGTAAAACATCAGCTCTTAAGCCCCTTTAAGGATTGTGCTGGAGGCCTGATATCCTCATACTTTAAGGACTTTCTTCTAAAATCATATGTTGCTGCTTGTATTCCCCATCCCTCGCAGAGCGCTAGCCCTCGTGACCGACAGCCACTGGGGAACCTCTCCTATTCCTAAGTCCCAATACATCTATGTCTACTTCTGTCCTTGTGTTTTCGGTTTCCCGCCAGCACCAGCCCATGCTCTGCATGCAACCGGTCAGGGCAGGGAAAATGGAGTGGGTTCGATGACCACTGCCTAGGCCAGGGAGTGGCAGGGGACTTTAGTGGCAGAAAAGTTGGAGGTAAGACTGTTACAAGGCAAGCCAGGCAAGAGGGAAAAAAAAAACATTTTTGTCACTGACACCCTCTACCCACAGGGTTCTCTCTTATTTCTTTCTTTTGTTCCTAAAATCTGTGTACCTCTCTTGCTTCTAGGTTTCCCACGGTTGATTGAGGGGGTGGAGCTTGCAGCCTGTGCTCAGCCACCACAGTCACAGGCATCGAAAGCCTAAGAGATATGCTGGCCCAGGGGTCACCGGCCTCTAGGTCTCCCCAGAAATTAAGCATCTACCTGGCAGAAAGCAGGAGAATCGGTGCTCACAGACAAAATGTCTCCCCAAAGCCTGGTCCCCCTTAGCCAACGGTCCCAGAAGAAGTACAATGCTAACCCCTTTTTGACCTCTGTATCATTGAAACCATTATTCATTTGGAACCTGGGCGCCTGTCCTTTCTAGTCCCCACCATCCCGCCACCGAAGAGGAAGGTGCTATTCCACATCTGGACCTCCTCCCGACCCTGCAACCCTCAGTTCCCCTCTCCCTTCACACTCATTAGCGCCATCACTGCAGAATCTCCTCTGCACCTGCTAATTCCTTAATCATGGCCCAAAGACGGTTCCAAGGCTGAGGTCCTGGGTCCTTGAGGACTCCTATGTGGGATTTGGAGACTAACACCGGCCACAGAGGAGCCGCAGGGAACAATGGAACCTGCATACGAACAAAGGAGACACCGGAAATATTCTTGCTGCCTATTTGCCTAGAGGAGCATAGATTTATGCTACCATTTTGCCTGAGGCACGTAGAATTGCAGTAGACCCGCTATGCAATGAGACCTTGACTTAGATAAGGAGAGACTTTATTAAAAAAAAAAAAAACAACACTATTGCAATAGGGAGAATGCTCTGATTTCAGAAATCTGCATCTCAAAATCATACAGAAAAAGGCTTTTTTTCCATAGGAAGGCTAGTATGCAGAGCTTAGCAGAAACTTTTCAGAGGAAGTTGGGCAGGCAAGAGGGAGGGAGCAGACGGCATGATTGGCAGGGTTGACAGGAAATATGTCTACTATAGTTAGCCCGGTCTCAGGGATAAGCTGATAAAAAGAGTATATTGTGCATTTTAGTGCTTGCTTGGGTCTGAGGACAAGACAAAGTTCAGGGGCCCGTGGGTAAGAAAGAAACAGAGAGCAAGAAATGGGCAGTAGTGAAACTTGGTCAGCATTTAAAACTGGCATTGCACAATATGAGGATGAAGGGTAAAATTTTTTTATTAATTTTAAATTTAAAAAAATAACAAAGAAACACAAACATTGTTATCATATGATCATTCCATTCTTGTTATATAATCAATAACTTACACTATCATCCATAGTTGAATATTCATCATCATGATCATTTCCTAGAACATTTGTATTGATTCAGAAAAAGCAATAAAAAGAAGACAGAAAAAAATTCATACATACCGTACCCCTTCCTTCACTGATCACCAGCATTTCAATCTACTAAATCTATTTCAGTATTTGTTTCCCCTGTTATTTATTCATTATTAATTCATATGTTTTACTTGTCCATCGATAAGGTAGACAAAAGGAGCATCAGACACAAGGCTCTCACAACCATACAGTCACACTGCAACAGCCACATCATCACACAATCATCTCCAAGAAACATGGCCCCGGAGCACAGCTCCACATTTTCAGGCAGTTCCCTCCAGCCTCTCCATTACAACTTGACTAACACGGTGATATCTATGTAATGCTAAGAATAACCTCCAGGATAACCTCTCAACTGTTTGGAATCTCTCAGCCACTGACATTTTATTTTGTCTCATTTCATTCCTCCCCGCTTTGGTTGAGAAGACCCCCTCAATCCCTTGATGCTGGGTCTCAGCTCATTCTAGGATTTCCGTCCCATGTTGCCAGGAAGGTCCACACCCCTGGGAGTCATGTCCCACGTAGAGAGCGGGAGGGCGGTGAGTTTGCTTGTCAAGTCGGCTGAGAGAGAGAGGCCACATCTGAGCAGCAAAACAAGCTCTCTGGAGGTGACGCTTAGGCCTAATTTTAAGTAGGCTTGACCTATCCTTTGCAGGATTAAGTTTCATATGAACAAACCCCAAGATTGGAGGCTCAGTCTATTGCTTTGGCTGTCCCCACTGCTTGTGAGAATATCAAGAATTCTCCACTTAGGGAAGTTGAATGTTCCCCCTTTCTCACCATTCCCCTCAGGGGACTCTGCAAATACTTCCCTATTTACTGTTCAGATTGCTCCGGCATTTATCTGGGCATCACTCTGGATAAACCTACAAAATCTCATGCCCTACACAAGGTTCCAAGGACTATGGTGTTTGATTAAGCTGTCCACATAAGTCATATTAGGTAATGCACTAGTCAAAATATAAATTTTGTACCAAATAAACATTTTTTTGCTTGTCTCACACGTACGTTAAAGTTTTAAAATATTAATTACCATCTATTTTCAACTCCCTGCATTATTGACATTCCTTTTTTCTTCCTCATGCAGAAACATTTTTAAATTTGCACATTTAGTCACTATCATTATACACTCTAGGCATTCCTAGATTATACCATCTCAGTCTTTATTGTCTATCTTTCCTTCTGATTTCATTTGTGCCCCCAGCCCTCCTCCATCATGCGCACATTCAGCTTCATTCAGTGTTCTAACATTTTTGTATTACAGTTTGAAGGATAAAATTTGCACAGATTGTTTCTATCTTAACTTTTCCTTTACATAGAATGACATTATACAGCAAATGAAAACACAATGACAGGTTAAGAGAGAGACCACAGAAGAAATAAAGTTTAATATTTCACTATCTTCAGTTGGACTTTTATGTGGCTTTTTGAACAAGGAGCCAGCATTTTCATTTTGCATTGGGCCCCACGTTTTATGTAGCTGATCTTGGTACCAGAAGGTAAGAGGAGTTTCCTGGTATACATTTGTATTTCGTGGCTATGGTTTGTTCTCCATTCCTCAGTTGGAGATGATTCTTGGTTTTGTTATCCATTCTTCTTCCTCCCTGACGGTGCAGCCATCAGCATTTTTCTGTTCTCCGTGGGCTCAACCCCAGAATGCCTGGCTCCACCTCCCATCCAGATGTTGAGCTGGGATCTCTGCAACTGGACTGCTCTTTTGCTCTGCCTTGTTGAGGGCCACAGCCCCTTCCCAGGAGGGTCTGTGCTGGGGCCTCCTTCCAGGCCTTCTTCAATCCAGACCTGAGCAAGGCAGGGATCTGGTCAGTGCCAGGGGATGGAATTTCCTCATGCATTGCTTCCTAAGGCCAAAGCAGGCTTGGGCACTGCAGCTACAGGAACTCTTCCTGGTGGTGAGAGAACGCTGTCTGCAGCTAGAATTACGGCCACCTGCCACAACCTTGCAGACGCAGGTGGGGCTTTGGAAGGAAGAGGTTAAGCGCTGGCAACATTTCTGCATTTCTGCCATGTGCCACTTGGCTGCTGGCCTTGCATTTTCTCCCATGGGCTGGATTCAGCTGGCCACCTGGAAGCAAAGGGGTTAGGAACAATGTATGTCTCATACCTAGCAGGGCCCAGGGGGAAAGTAGGCAGAAATGAACTTTGGATGAAAACCCCCATCTCATTCCTCACTTATATAATGATCAATATCTCTGTTTGTCATAGGAGATCTGGATTTGATTCTCTGGCCATTTAACTAATTCATTAGGATGTCACTTTTGTTCTATTCATTTTATTTCCTGATTCACAAGGAACATTACCATATAGAAGTATGTTCTTGTTTTACAAAAAAATCCGAGCAGATTAAGTAGGACATCCCTGATACAGCACGCCTAACAAGCATTTACAATGGAGGCATCTGGACTTCTTTACTGAAGCACCTTAGACAACTGGCTGCAGACACCAGGGGAAAGGTCCAAGGCTCGGGTAAGACTATTGGGCTACCTAGAACTACTTACAGAGTCTCATAGTGGGAAAAACTTTCATTAACCCCTGCTACTGTTATAGATTTAGAACATCCTTGACATACTGCACATATTTCAGTGTAAAAAGTAAATAAACAAAAGTATATATCAGTTATTCTCAATAGAGGAGGCAGTGAGCAGTTCTTTAGGAGGCATTTTGGAGTTACTCAAGGTCATGGTCCCTCTTTGCAGCCTCCCCACACACAGATGCTCATTAAACTGTCCACTAAACATCTGGCCGTTCCCTCCGTTTCTCTTGAAAATTATGACCAGAGAGATTAGGAACTCGTGGTCATTCTTGATTTACACTTTTGAGTAAATCACGATTTCTATTTTAAATATATTTCAGAAAGAACGTGCTTGGACTACAGAACAGGCTCTACAAAATAGGTTCTGAAATGTTATGATCATCAACCTCCGCTAAGAGAGTATCACGAGAGGGTATCCTCCCCTTTTGGCGCCCACAGCCCAGCCTGTGACCCAAAAGGGTTGGCTGGGCCCTTCCCCCCACTGGCTCAGGTATCGCCTACCGCCCCTCCCCTATGACGCATGGCCTGTCTCCTGCCTCGGACCTCGGACCTCGGACCTCGGACCTCGGACCTCGGAACTCCTGCCTCCTTCCTCCATCCGTGAGGGGTTGGTGAGAGGCGATGGAGCAGGGGGCCTGTCAGGTGGGCAGAGCTCTGGGTGCCCAGGACCTCGCCCCAGTCTCCACCCACAGGCACCCCTCCCCACCAGCCCACCAGCCCACCACTGTCCCCGAAGGCAGGAAGAAAGAGGCGGTGCCAGGTGGCGTGATTTGGCCCTTCGGAAGCCGGGTGGCGGCAGGGGGCCAAGCTATGGCTGCAGAGGGCAGAGCACGTGCGCCGGCCGGAGCGAGGACGCCAGGCTGTGCGGGTGGGCGCGCTGGGGCGTGCCGAAGGCGGCCCGGTGCACTGGCGCGTCGTGCTGTGAGGAGGGCGGGGAGCGAGGCGAGCGTGGGGCCCTGGAGAAGAGGGGGAGGCGCCGGGGGGTGTGGAGCGGGCGAAGAGAAGTGGGTGGCGCGCGGAGGCTGGGGCGGGCGCACAGTGGACGTGTGGCCGCGTGGGCGCTTGGGCGGCGGGCCGAGGGAGGAAGGGAAGGAAGGAGCGAGCGAACAGGCGTTGGCTAAAAGGGAGCCCGTGGCGGCCGCCGCCACGCCGCGGGGGCTGGTGGGCAGAGAGAGAGGAAGAAGAAGGGCTTCCCTGACCGGGAATCGAACCCGGGCCGCGGCGGTGAGAGCGCCGAATCCTAGCCACTAGACCACCAGGGAGCGTGGGCTCGGCGCCCAGCCGACGCCTCCTGGCCTCAGCTCGGCGCCTCCACGCTCAGCCCTGGGCGCGCCCGGGGCACCGCTCCCTGGCTCGTTGGGCCAGCCTCCGCCCTGCAAGCGCTCGCCGCTCCCGCTCTCTGGCCATCCCAGCGCCCTCGCGTGCTTTCTGCTTGCGGCACCCTCAAAACAAACACGCAAACGCGGCGCGCCTCCTTCCCACCCACGCACACAGCCTCAAGGCCAAAGTCCTGCCCGCCCCGGGCCCTGCGCCGCCTGCAAAAGGGCCGGCCGCTGCGTTGGCCGGGAATCGAACCCGGGTCAACTGCTTGGAAGGCAGCTATGCTCACCACTATACCACCAACGCTGCCCTGCCGGGGCAGCCACGGGCACGTCGGCCGGGGACTCCGACTGGCGCGTGGCGTCGCCTCCGCCGCCTCCACCGGCTTGCAAGCCTTCCTCGACGTCCCTCCCGCCCGTCGCTGCCGCAGCGCCGACGACGGCCGGCCCGCGCGGCCCGAGCCCAGCGCCTCTCGACCCGAGGGCCCGACCGCCTGCCGGGGGCGCCCTCGCTGCCTTGCTGCTTCCTCCCTGCTCCGAGCCCCGAGCGTTGGGGCCCGACGGCTCGTCGTGGCAGCCGGCCCCCGGGGCTCGCCTGGCCCACCAGGTCGCGCCCGCTCCTCGCTGCTCGCACAGAGCGTGGCACGCACCCAGCGGCTGCCGACTCGGCCACGGCCGCGGCCTCTCCCCGTCCGTCCAGGCACCTGTGCGTCGCGGGGAGTGGGCCGGCGGCCAGAAGACACCTGAACTTAGGGCAGGGCGCACGTCGGGGGGCCCCGAGGAGCAGAGATGCCCGGGGTGGCGACGAGGAGCCTCGCCGGGCCCAAGGGAGGGTGCCGGGCAGTCGACGGCCGGCAGGCCGGCCTGGCACGAGGTGGCGCCCCGCGCCCCTCCCCGGGGGCGGCCGCACGGGCCAAAAAGGGCGGCAGCCTCCCCGTCGGGGAATCGAACCCCGGTCTCCCGCGTGACAGGCGGGGATACTCACCACTATACTAACGAGGACGGCGACGGCCGGCTGGGGCGCACGACGCTTACCGGCGGCTGTCGCCTACCTCGGCTCTTGGCTTCCTGGCTCCCACCCGCCTCCAGCCCCTGCCCGCCGGGCCCGTTCCCTCGCCGACCACGACCCACGCCCACCCACCGGCCTCCCACCGCGATCCGGACACCACTATCGCCACCGCCAGCCAAGCGGCTCGGGACCCTGATCCGGACCCGCTCGCGACTCCGGTGGCGCCGAATCCGGCCAGGAGACGCGCTGGGAGGCTGGCGGCAGCGGCTCAGCCCCCCGCCCCCGGGCTGGGTCGTCGTGGGTGGGGGCCAGGCGGCCCGCTGGTTGCGCCGCCGGGGCTCCCCCTCGGCCAAAGCGCGCGCGGCCGCTCCGCCGGACAGCGAGACCGCCACCCGGGAGGCGCGGCCACCGCCCAAGGACGCCAGGCTTGGCCCCTGATCCCAGGCAGCCGAGCGACGAGGCGCCCGCTCCCGTCGTCAGGATGGCCGAGCGGTCTAAGGCGCTGCGTTCAGGTCGCAGTCTCCCCTGGAGACGTGGGTTCGAATCCCACTCCTGACACGACGGCTTTTTGGCCCGCCCCACGAACCCACGCTCCCCAGCCCGCAGCACCACCGACATCACGCTCCTTCATTCCCACCTCACCGACGAGCAGGGGAGCCCTTGGCGAGCTTCGCTAGCGCTTCACCGCCCTGGCGGGCCGTCCTGGAGGCTGAGCCTGCAGCGCCCCCTTGCAACGCGCTGCTCCCACTCGCCCCCACACTGCCCTGCCGCCCGCCGGCCAAGCGCCGCACGGCGCGGCGCAGTGCCCCCGTGCCTTCCACGCTCCGGCCAGCGCCTTGCCCGCCGGCTGCACTCCCCGCCACCTGCCAAGGGGACCGGACGCTTGAGGGCTGGCGGCACCACACAGGATTCCCTGCGTCCCTCCCGCCCTCGCAACTTGCACTGCGTCCTTTGTCCCCGTCTCCCCTTCTTCCCGCCCGCTTTCCTTTCTCTCCCTTGCACCTTGCCTTTGGCTTCTTTCCCTCCCCACGGGAGGCCTCCACGTGCCGGGCGCGTCTCCTCCAGGTCGCCAGGACGCGTCGGCGCCTGGCGCGTGCGGGGAGAGCCCGGTGCCCTGGGCAGGGGGTGGGTGGGGACCGGCGCCTGGCGGCCAGCAGGTACTGGGGCCCCAACCTGGGGCGGCCCGGCAGCGGCGCATGGGTGGTTCAGTGGTAGAATTCTCGCCTGCCACGCGGGAGGCCCGGGTTCGATTCCCGGCCCATGCAGCACCACGTCCCCTTTTGGCACCACAGCTCCGCTCCCTCTCCCAGCACTCACTCAAGCTGGCTCTCCCACACCCTTTCCCACTCGAAGCGCCCACGACACCCCACCCGGGCTCGCCACCACCACCGCCCTTTCTCCACCTCCTTCGCCTCGCCTCCTACGGACCCAACAGCACCCTCACCGGCCGCTTCTCGCCCTCACACACCCTTCCACCCGTCACCTCCCCTTCCCACACCTCCCAACGCTCCACACGCCCGGGCAATCTCCCCAAACACCTCCATCACGTTCTCCTGCCAGGTCACCGTGGGCACAAGACACAAGCGCAAGTCCCACCTCTCTCCGTCTCCTAGACACGGCCTGCGGTCACTTCAGCCCACCCACCGCAGCCAACACAGCTTCAGGGGCCCCACCAGCGGCATCCTCATCTTCACTCCACGATCACGCCTTGCCTTGGGCCCTTCCCACGTTCTGAATCGCGATGAGTCCCTTACGGCACAGCGCACCCGCTCCAGACCCAAACGCTGCCCGCCAGCCTGGACCTGGAGTCCTGACCTGGGAAGGAGTCTCTCTTCCTCTCTCTCTCCCTCTCCCTCTCTCCCTCTCTCTCTCTCTCTCTCCCTCTCTCCCTCTCTCCCTCTCCCTCTCTCCCTCTCTCCCTCTCTCTCTCTCTCCTTCTCTCTCCCTCCATCTCTCTCTCTCTCCCTCTCTCTCTCTCTACCCCCCTCTCTCCCTCTCTCTCGGTCCCTCTCTCTCTTTCTCCCTCTCCCTCTCTCCGTCTTTCTCAATCCCTCTCTCCCTCTCTATCTCTCTCCCTCTCTCTCTCTCTCCCCCATTTCTCTCTCCCTCTCTCTCTCTCATTCTCTCTCTCTCCCTCACTTTCTCTCTCTCTCCCTTTCTCCCTCTCCCTCTCCCTCCCTCCCTCTCTCTCTCTCTCCTTCTCTTTCTCTCCCTCTCTCTCTCTCTGTCCCTCCTTACCTCCCTCTCTGTCTCTCTCCCTCTCCCTCTGTCTCTATCTCTCCTCCCCATCTC